>NC_045698.1:86238530-86855179 GCF_009834535.1 Camelus ferus | reverse complement strand
ATCCCCTGAGGCCACATTCTCTTTACCTATTTTCAGGTCCTCCTCATTTCTTTAAACATACTGTTTAATTCAAAATTTATGTTCTTTTTCCTTAGTCCAAATTACTGAGATTTTACTAAATGCAAAAGCAGATACTTGCTAGAGTTCTCAGAGATGGTGAATTTAATTTAATAGCCCTCTGAAAAGCTGACACTTAACTAAAGCAAACTACTATTGTGCCTTCACATCTATTTCCTCCCACAGTAGGATTTAAAAATCAGATTGCAAATCCTGTTACTGCTGGTCTGTCTGGTTGACAGGTATTCCTTGGGTTTACTTGGAGTCAGCAATGAGATTACCTAATCCCAAGAGTCCTATTTTCCCTTTTGCCTAAGGCCTTCCTGGTATTAATTAGGAGTAAGGAGAGGTGCAGAATTAACTCTTTCAGGAACAACATTTGCCTTCCTCTCATTAAATGCACTGCAGCAATAATGATGTAATAACACCTTCACTGTTGAGGTTGCCATATTTTAAAGGAATTCTCTGGTGTACTAGAGGGAGTTTGTAGAGCTAATTCTTAGCCAGAGCTACAAGGGAAGGATCTGAGATTTCTTTTTTGACAGTTTGCTCAGTATCTTTATTCTTGGGGACTAACTACTTTTGAAAGATTGCCTTGTTGTTCGTGGCTGGTTTGTTGTCTTTCTCTGACCTTCCTAGACGGTGATGATGCCGGTCTTGTGATAGCAATATTGCCATCTGGCTCTGTGCTCCTTTGAACTGATGCCATGTGGAAGAATTCTTCTCTTTCTCTGTATTCCTCAACAATAAATAAAGATGTTTAATTCAGGTTTTCTGGAGAGTTTTATCAATGCCAATAGCTTGCCCTGTCATTGTACACAGTGGTAGCAATTGCTCCATTTTTTTAAAGTGCACTCTTACATAGAAGTCTTCAAAAGCATTTTGAAAAAGCATCTTTACTTGTATAATACAAATAGTGTTTTCGAACTACTAAAAGCAGTGATTTATGCAGGGTCGAGAACTAGGCAAACAGGCTTCATCTCTATGTATGTCTTCCCTGTGAACTTCCTCCTGGAATTATACAGGATGAGACAAATCTAGAGGAACTATACTCTTCAAGAGGAGAAGAAATGGCCTTGTCAAAGACAGAGCCAGGTGAAATCAGTTCTCATGTCACATGTGAATGTTCGGGTCTTAAAAAGTAATTTTTTAAAAAGTCTTGTTAAAACAAGGTATCCATTAAATGTAGAGAGCCATGCTATTTTGGTAGGTGGAAAGTTAGGCTGTAAGAATTTTGACAGCTAATTTAGAACTTATGAGATGAGTCATGGTAGGGAAATGAAAACTGAAGTTTGATTCTCATTACTATTTTATTGCATCTTTCTAATTTAAAAGTCATTATTGGAGAAGGTACATTTCATAATAGTAAGAACACACTGAGTAGCATAAACCATTCATTTCTTGGAAAATTAGAGAAATTTCTATGAATGTCTTATGTTTGCAGCTAAACTTTGAGCATTTTGGGGCCAATTTCCATGCTAGGAGAAATGAACTTCAAGAGAGTAGAGTGGTCTTTTTGACTTTTCTCTAGGTTGTATCTGAAGAAAGATATTTAAGAAAATGATAGGAATGAAATAATTCCACGTGATTCCTCCTATTGTTAAAGTTAACTAAGCTCAAATATTAGTTTTAAAGATAACGTATACTCAAATGGTATATTATATCATTGCTTCAGGACTTTATGATCTTGGTGAATCTACTCACACAGTTGTCAAAGAGAAAAAAAGACAATGCTAAGTACTCTAAATAAATAATGTTCAGATTATCATTAAGAATGTATTTAAAATGTTTAAAGTATTGTAATACTCAGAATGGTCCCATGTCATATTATCCAAGTCTTAGAGGAACAGTATGAAGTTACTAAAATTATGTGTTATCTCTACTTTACAGATGACTAAACTAAAACACAAATTTAATGACAGTAATGGATCTAGATTACAGGGCAATTAATGACTTATTTTGTGTACCTACCATTTTCCTCTCTGAATCTCCCAGGATTCTGTAGCACACTGTTGTGAAGAAGAGTAAGACTCTCTGGCTGCAATCTCTGTTGTTATATTTCCATTCATCATACATAAGATAATATATCATAGTAAGGTTGATCCATGAATAGTATGAATTTATCCACCAAATCAGAGCAATTTTGAGAGCGAATGGAAATGCCACTAATAACTATGCTGGGATTTTGTGTTCACTCTAATTATGAGTAGAGATTGAAAAACTTAAACCACAGAAAATTTTGTGGTTTTGTTTTTCAATTTTGTTTGTCTTGTTTTGCCACGAGAGTGAGAATCCTTTTCTTATGTTTGTGAGGATGTTTGTTTGTTTGTTTGTTGCCTGGGTAAGTGGTGATTGACTAAGTTTTGGTCTTAACTTGCATGGGGCATGTGTCCTCTCTTCATTTCTTAATATCTCTGAGACTATTATGCGGGTTAGTCAGCCATATTTAGGTAAATTATATAAAATAACAATTATAAAGAAAACTTTTTATCTTTAGAGGTTTTTTAGATGTATGTGTGCATGTGTGTGTATATATGTATTTGAACATATATTTTTTTCTTGTGACAAAAAGATGGGAGTAATAGAAATGACTAACATTGGGTACTTTTTAAAACACTCAAATGTTGCATAAATATTTTTCAGAGCTCACTAAAATTTAATTTTGGATTACCAAGGGTTAATCTCAGACAAAATAATCCAGTGCTTACATTACTAGATTTTAAGTTTTATTTCTTGATAGCAATTACTCAATCTGAAATTAGTTATCTTTTAATGAGGGATTTTAATGTATTATACTAAAATTGTTACCACTAAGCTATTTGTATTTATTTCTACCTACCTCTGTTATATTTTTCTCCTATTTTCTGTTTCTTAATATTTTCCTAATTTGCTTTTTCCTTTCTTGATTATTATTTGGTTGGTCATATTTTTTGGTTCTTATTTTTTTTCAAATGGGTAATTCTAACTCTATTAATATTTCATTAGTAAGTGCCATATGTTTGTAACTAAAGAGTTTTGGATAATAATACCTAACAATAATAAAACAAATCAGTTAACTATAACACTCAATCTTGCTTTGATGACAAATAACCTCCAAACCTCAGTGGTTTACCACAAAAACTCATTTCTCACTTATGTTTCGTGTCATCTGAAGGTTGCAGGTTGACTGTGGCTTTACTGCATTTATCTTGTTCATTCCAGAATCAAGCTGTAGGAGCAGTCCCTTTTTAGGAACTGCTATTCTTTTGGTGAACAGAATGAATGAATAAATGAATGAATAAATAAACAGAAGTAGGCCCTCAAAACTTTCAAAACTTCACATTGGATATAGTGTATTTAATATCTCCTCACCTCCCATTGGCCAAAGCATGTCACATGTCCATGATATCAAGAGGGTTGGACTGTATGTTTCTCTTATAAAATGATGCTTCAAGTCACATGGCAACAGAGAAGGTAGAGAATAATTGGTAATGATGGCACAGTTTACTACAGTAACTCTAGCCTGTTGCTCTGATAAAACAAGATCAACATGTACTGAATCCATATAGGGTTGGGGATACTGTAAGGAACAAAACTATCCTTGAATCGGTGAAACTTACATTCAGCTTGTGACTTTCCTGCCTCTCTACTCTTCTGGTTTTGTTTTGAAATTATGCGAAACTTGCACCAAGTTTTTCCCGAATTTTAAATACTCCTTTTGTAAAGTAGCGTATTCTTATTCTAGTGAATTTGGTATCCTGTCAAATCTCTCTAGGAATACAAACACCTATTTTAAAGTTTTCTTCTATTTCTGTTGTCAACTTTACTTTCTCTGGTGAGAATTTATCCTTTTACGTAGTTTACGTGTTCAGGTATATCTTTATTCTGTGTAGACTTTTCTCCTCTTACTGTGATTAATCTATGTTGACCACTACAGAGGTCTTCCTCAGTTCAAGTGAGTATCACTGTTTTCCAGGCAAGACGTGCATTCTGCCCACAGGTCATCTGGCTATAGCGAATAATCAGTAGCAAATAACGAGGAAGGGGCTTGGTATGTGGGAGCGGTGAACATTGTGTTTAGTTGGTTTTATTTTAAGTCACCTGGAGAGCTTATCTTTTACATACAGGTAATTCTTATATATATGAAAGTTATTTAGGCTCTTGCTCCATTTCTATCTGTATCCTCAAAGTCCACTCTGTAAGTCCCCCATGGAAAAGTTGCCATAGGACTTAAAGAACTTATCTCCCTGCTTTATCCCTGAGAACAAACACCAGAGTCAGTGCATTAAGTGTTGGGTCTAGCCCAGTGATTCAAAATCCTTTAAATAATATTCAAAGATTGTCTCAGAGCCCACTCCTGCTGCCTCTGATCTGAAAGTTCCTCCAGGTACAACAGCTACTTAAAGGGAGACATGCAAGTTGAGTGAGGATTTTTGCCATAGACACCAAGTAAAGTAGGTGCTAAAACACTTGGTAATCAGGGTAAATAATACAGTAGTGCAGTATTTTAAAAGAACCCAAAATAATGCAAAAATCTAGGATGGATAAAATGGCAAACTTTAAATAAAGACAAGATCACTAACAGTGCTGTGCTGAGCCATGTTGAAGCATAAGGCAAAAGGAAAAATGAGTAATACTAATATTTTTAATAGTGGAGTCTTGTTATTAATTTTGATTTTTTAAAATATTATTTCTTGGTATTACTGAATTTTTTTGGCATCCCCTGAAGTTTTGCATTCAAGGCAAGTTCCTCACTCGTCTCTTTTACTTCACCCTAGTCGTTATTGTGACTCAGGGCCCTTCTGTCAAACCTTATCATTTCAGCAGTTCTATGTTCCATTTATATTATGTCAGTGGTGCTTTGACTTTGTTGGGTTAAATTAAAAAAACAAAACCAAAAAACAAAAAAACCCTCATCTATCAGCTTTAGAGCTTTTCCAACTTTCCCAATATTACTGTCCACCGATGGAATTTTTTTTCCCCTGCACTGCTATAGATTTACTCTTATTTTTTGTTTTGTTTTGTTTTTTTCTCAGTAGAATTTTAGGAGAGACTTAAGGTAAACTTGTATGTATATATGTACTCAGCCATGTTGAAGTGGAAGCTGGCAACAGATAGAAGAGCAAGAGAAAATGGTAAAATCACGTGGCAAGCGAGGGAAAGATAGGGAAGAGAGATGCCACACCCAAGTAAAAACTCTTAATTATGTTTTAAATGGCCACTGTCTTTCCTTCAAAAATAGTGGAAGAATATGAGTTGGGCATATTTTAGAATTTGGAAGTAAAACGTTTGAGTAAAAAGGAGATAGATCAATTGGGTCTTTTCAATCCAGGCCTAAAGAAATAATCTATAAAAGTAGGAAGACGAACAACTCTGCTTCCATTTTCTCTGAAAACTTCAAAGTATTATAAAGATAGATTCATTGAAATAGAGACACATAACTAAGCAAATAAGGAGAATTTAAAATCATTGCATTTTTTAAAAAAATCTCTTAAATTCAGGTAAAAGAGTCAAGAGCATCCCATGTTGTATTGTGATGGAGACCTTAACCAGCCGATGCTGACCTGTTTTGCTCTAGCAAAACTTTCCTTTTTGTCCCATTGGCTGTTCAAGTCAGAACACCAAATGACGAATCTATGTCGCAAACACTGAAATGTTAAAAGAAAAACATAACATCTACCATTTATCGATTGCTTAATGTGTGTCAGAGACTTAAGATGCTATCTCAGGTCATCTTCACAACACACACACACAAATGTGTGCCTAGAAATTAAAACTTCTCTAATTTTATTTTAAAAAAAAAAACACAAAAAAACAAAAACTGAGGCTGAAGAAGTGAAATGACTTGATGAAGATCACGCATTTAACATTTGCTAAGCTGGGGTCCTGCTTGGCCTCTCTGATCCCAAGCCTGTGCTCTCAACCACTATATCACAGGGGTATCTTTTCTTCTATATTAGTGATCAGGTTAATAGCCCAGTAAGTTTGGACCAGTTAGTAGAGGACCCCAGTTGTCTCTCTCTTCAGTCATTTCATTAAAACCTGTTCATTGTGAGTGTGAATTTACCTTTGTACTTCAGCTTTCACATGTATAAAGTAAAAGACTCCTACTAACTCCTTGGTTCTGTGATAATTATCAACAAGCCATTTGTTCTAAGTAGCTCATATGTGGAGGCTCTAGTGACCTAAATGGTAAACTAAGAGAATGCAATTTAAACAGGCAAATTTTAAGGAAACAGAAGTAATCTCCGTATTTTCATGCAGCTCTTTTTATTTTCATTCTCTCCTTTTCATTTTGAATCACTCTTTTTTTTTTTTTTTTTATGCACCAGCTTTGTCTTTCTTCCATCTTGTGGTAATAGAACCAATAGTTTCATTTGGCTTTGTTTCTGTCCCAGCTTTTTCCCACCATTGAAAACCACACCACCTTTAGATAAGTAAGATACCGCAGTCCCACGTCAGAAGATGCCACACGTTTCCCTGAAGGGCCGTGCCACTGAGAACCTGAGAGACAGCCTAATGAGTTACTTCACCAGTCAGAAGTGCTGGTTGAGCTTTACTTTCTGGAGTCTGTTTTTATTAAAATGATGTGTTATCAGGGAACATCAAATTAAAAGAATGAGACCCCCCATCTCACAACCGTTGGACTAAAATTTTGAAAGTCCTGGAGAGGATGTCAATCAACAGAGACTGTCATAAATTGCTTTGTGGAGGGGAGGGAAACTTGTACAACCATTTTAGAGAGCAATTTATCAAAATATCAGAAATTTGAAAATATGCATGCCTGAGGACTCGGCAGTTTCACAGTCATACATGTGCACCCAGATAAATTCTAAGAATGTTCACCGTAGCATCATGGTGTTATGAAAAAACTAAATAACTTAAATGTTTATCAGCAGAAGAGCAGGAACGTGAACTGTGATTTTTGCAAGTAATAGGGATACTAATCATAAATCAAAATAAAGAATCAGAGCTATATGTAACAACATGAAAAAATCTGAAAGCCTAATATTGAGGGCAATAAAAAGCTGCAGAATGGTACATACTATACGAAACCACTTAAATAGTTTTAAAACGTGAAACAATAGACTATTTTGTTTATAAGTATATAGTTCAAAACTTAGTGAAGGGGCTTGGAGAATGACAGGATTAGGACAAGATTAGGACAATTGCTAATTCTGGGAAAAAAGTGATTAGGTTCATGGGGCAGAGAGTTTCAGTTATATTTGTTGTCCCTAATTCTTAAATAAGCAATGTATATAAGGCTATTTGTTTTATTATTTTCATGCTTTTTTCATGCCTTACATATTGTACAATAATAAAAGTAAACTTTTTTAATTTTCTAAATATGGAATTATATAGTCCTCCCTTTATATGTTTATATCTGCAGGGCATTGGTTCCAACCCACCATGGTTACCAAATTCCGTGGTTGCTCAGGTTCCTTTTATAAAATGGATCTGTGGTTATAGAGGGCTGTTATGAGATTCAATATTTTTTTTTCAAATTTCTGACATTTTTCTCATAGATATCAGTATATCCCCAGTGAGAATGAGAACCATTGCTCTAACCAATCCCCACTTAAATTAATTTACTCATCCAACATAATTTAAAATTCCAGCTATGCATTTAACCGGGTACTACTTTATGATGTTGACCACCATTTCCACTTCCCCCTCTAGGAGAACCCAAACTTTCTGTGAAATGGTAGAAGTCAGAGGTCAGGAGAGCAGTCTAGTTAGCATGTTACTAGATTGGTCCAACCCCAAAAAATTTACCCTGAGCTCATGGCTACTGCTGTGGGGAACCACAATGACTTACTCACAGTGAAAGGAAAAATTTTGGTCAGCAGCCACCCAAATTCTCAAGTGCACAGGCTTGAGGCAAACTTTGACTGTATCATTTAGATTCTTTCCCCTTCTGATATCGTTCTTTGCATCACATTGCTTTGTAATCTGCCACAGTAAGTGAATCTTGGGAGGCAATGTGTGGTTTGGCCTTCAGTGACTCTTTGTTTCCTTGTGAGTTTCTTTACATAAGGTCATTAAAATAAGGTTTGGTCTCCACTGCCAAGTTAATAAGAATCATTTTCTACATAGTTTGGCCTCCACAGAGACCTTGAACTCCATTTCCTCAGAGAACTACAATATTCTTGGCTCCCTAACTCTTATTCTTGAATGAAGTACATCATCCTACTTTTTCTGCAAGTATTCACAGCTCAGGAACTTACGTTTTTTGGTTTTGTTCTTTCCCTCTTGAACTTACTTACTGAACTCTTCTAGTCAATCTCTCCTTGGCAACCTCAGTAGTTTCCCCACCCCATCTCACCTGAGGTACTCATTTCATTGCTACGTCCTACATCTCTGTCTTCAAATGAACCATCTCTTCGTTAGCTTAGCTCATTTTACCTCTTTTTCCCAGTTCCTTTCTTGTGCAACCATTCTTGGGCAAGAGCTCCAGCACATTAACACCACAGCTTTTTTCATTGCTGAAAACCCTCTTAGCCCTTCTGTTCCCTGGATGGGATTCCAGGGGCCACGACTGAAACCCTCCTTTCAGATACCCTCAAATCCCTGGTCTCTCTCTCCATTGTACTCACTTAGCAAATCCTGGCTCTGGTTAAACCCAGATATCTGTTTTCTCTGTGGCTGAACCCAAGCAACCAAATATTGCAGGAGAAAAATTACATAATTTGTTAACTGAAATCATTTAAATACAACACAGAAAACTCAAAAAAAAATTCAACAGTAACCTAGTTCTGTTTTCCTGCTAAGTTTTCATTTTCACTTTCCAAGGTGACTTATAATTTTTCTCTGTAATTTTGAAACTTTTCATCTCTTTGACCTCTATTTCATATTACTCACAACTTAAAATTTTGTCTCATACTTAATTGAGAGAAAAATAGTGAAGTTTAAATTTCCTAATGACCCAGCAAACATTTCTACAAACTTTTGTGCATTTGTACTCTTATGCTCTATCTTACTCCTCTAAAAAAGATAGACACATCCAAGTCTCTATTAATAGCCAATGTATCCACTTGTGTTGTATATTATTTACTATTTTGTCTTCTGAATGACTTTGCTCCTGGGGTGTATCAGGTATTTATTGTTGCATAACAAACTCTTCTGAAACCTAGCAGCCAAAAATAATAAACATTTATTATCTTCCAGTTTCTAAGGGTCAGGAATCCAAGAGTGGCTTAGCTGGGTGAATCTGGACCAAGATCTCTCACAAGTTTTCAGTCAAGCTGTCTGAGACCACAGTCATCACACTGTTTAATTAGGGCTAGAGGATCTACTTTGAAACTCATTCAGATGGCCATTGGTGAGTTTCTCACTATTAGCTGGAGGCTTTAGTCCCCCACCACTTGGGCCTCTCCATGGGGCTGCTCAAAATATGATAGCCTGTTCACCCCAGAAGTGATAAAAAAAAACAAGAAGACAATGAGAGACACAAAGATTAAGTGGAAGCTGTAGCTTATTATAAAATAATTTTGGAAGAGACTATCCCATCACTTCAATTATATGTTCTTGGTCACTGTGACCTTGAAAAAAATATATATATTGGTCTCTGCCCTGGTTCTTCACACAGAGTTCTTTAAATCCTTGTAATTTCTTAAGTGATATGAGCACTAGGAGCCTCTTCTGTTCTAATATTTGGTCTTTGATCCTGATTCCTGACACAGAGTTCCTAAATCCCTTAGAATTTCCTTGGTGATAGCAGTATCTTTTGTTCTAAATGAGATGACTCTTGGTGGGGGCTGGTCACCAGAAAGACCAAGCTGTGATTAAAAGTTTGGAATTCAACCCAACCTCCCATTCTCCAGAGGGAGGAGAGGGATTAGAAATGAAGTTAATGATTGATCGTGCTTATGTGATGAGCCTTTGTAAAAATTCCCAAAGTTTGGGGTATGGAGACCTTCCTAGTTGGTGAACACATGGAGATGGTTAGAGAGTGTCACTCACAGAGTGAACATGAAAGCACAGAGCTGCTTTCCACATATTACCCTACACATGTCTTTCATCTGGATATTCATCTATATCTTTTATCATATAATTTTATAATAAACTGGTAAACAGTAAATAAATGATTTTCCTGAGTTTTGTGAGCCACTCTAGCAAATTAGTTGAACCAAAGAGAGTCATGGGAACTTCCAGTTTATACAGTCTATCAGTCAGAAGCACAGGTGACAGCCTGAGCTTGCAATTGGCATCTGAAGTGGAGGGGGGCAGTTTTGTGGGGCTGAACCCTTAACCTGTGGAATCTGACACTATCTCCAGGTAGATAGTGACAGAACTTAGTTAAATTGTAGGACACCCATCTGATGTCTCAGAGAATTGCTTGGTGTGGGAAAAACCCACATACATCTGGTGTCAGAAGTGTTATGAGTATGGTAGTAGTGTGAGAAAAAAGAAGAAACGCAAGAAGAGTACTGAGGTTTTTCCTTCTCAGTCACATAGCCCAACCCTGATACAAGTGGCATGAGTCTACCCAAGTGCATGAGTAACGAGAGGTAGGATAATTGGGAGTCATCTTGGAGGACAGCTGCCACATGCAGCTACTCCTGTGCAGCCTAGATTGTAAATACCTCTCTCACTATTGGAGCATTCCCACCAGCATACAAATTTGCTTCTATGAAAAAAGAAAACTCCCATGCCCTCGCATTTCCCTCCATCTGCCTCTGAATCTGTTTGCCAAAACTCACTGCCAAACTTCGCAGGACTTGTCAATAACCACTGTCACCATGCTACAGCACTTTTCATTCATTCTTTAATTCTCTCCTCTGTTTTCTGGCTATACCACTCCTCTGAAATAATTCTTGTCCAAATCAGCAACAATTTTACATTGCCAATTCTAAAGGACCCTAATGTACCTTCATCTAGCCATAGCTGCCTGCTAGCATCATTTTAAAATTATGGTTTCTCTCTTGCTTTGCATGCAGAGGTGAATTTAGGTTTTGTGAGACTTGAAGCATATACAATTTTGGACACCCTACCTAAAACTAAAAACTCACAGTTATAATACCAGATATGAAAGTATATATGTATTTAGAATGAACAATAAATCACAGAAAAGGTAAATATTAAAAACTAAAAAAACGCCACCAACATCAAAAACAGAACAGAAAATAATACACCTCTCTCCTTTTTTTCTTACAGATTTGACTGAATACTCTTTATTACCTCTTCGTATAATAACGATCTTGATATATTATTTTTCATTGTGAGAGTAGAAAGATAATTCAGCTTCTCTCTGAAATGGCTGATCAAATATCCTTTTCATTATTTTTAGTTTAGACAACTTACTTTCAGCTTAACAACTCATCAATGATTGTTAGCATTGTTGTCAAATTTGGAAATTTTTCTTCCGAATACAAGCAACAAAATTTTGATAAACTTCCACAGTTCCCACAGAACTCCATACATTCAAACTTTATTTCTCCTTCAGTCCTCTCTGGGCATCATGCTAATCCTTCTATTTTTTTACTTTACACTCACACTGCCAAGTGAGTTAGCATGATAGGCATCCTGGGTGGTTCTGGAGGCCATTCCTACTCTGGAGTGGCGAGCAAAACTTAACCATACACAACAGTGGACTGTGAATTACGTAAGTTTCTCCTACTAAATCTAAAGTGAATGAATGTATGAATGTGTTATATGCAAAAGTACAAATGTATATGATGTGTGTAGATTAATTTTCTATTGCTGTGTAACAGATGAGTACACCCTTAGCAGCTTAAAACAATGCATACTCATTATCTCACAGTTTCCATGGGTCAAGAGTCTGGGCAAAATCTAGTTGGGTTCTCTGTTGAGTGTCTCAAAAGGCTATTCTTAATGTTAGCCAGGACTAGGTTCTTATCAGAGTCTCAACTGGGGAAAAATCTACTTCCAAGCATCTATACAGATTCTTTGCCCCTGTAGGATTCATGGCAGCCAACTTTAAAGCATGTAACAAGACAAAAGTCTAGTAAGATAGAGACTACAGTCTTATGTAATCATATGCATGTAATCACTCATTACATCGCCTTTGTTGCATTATACTGGTTAGAAGCAAGTCATATGCTCTGCCTTTAATGAAAAGAAGGGGATTACACAAAGGCATGAACACCAGGAGGTAAGGATGATGGGGCCATCTTCAAATCTTTTCACCACAGTCTGTCTTAAAGAATGGATATATAAAAAATATAAACTAATACTTGCCATAATAGAAAAACTTATTTTAACGAGTTGAAAATGATTTACGTGTAGCACTATCTCAGTGGCTCTATGAGGTAACATGGATCTGCTTTCTACATAAGCAAATGAAAATTTTACCTTTTTAGATTCCAAAGCCAGATAATTGAGCTAAAGCTTAGACTTCTCATAGTTCAGCATATAGTTGATCCCTCAGTGATAGTAGCTCCTCTGGGAACACTATAAAGTTGAAACTTTTTTTCTTTGAGATAGCTTTTAAGTACCAGAACCACATAATACACATTTTTAAGCATAAACTAATTACTGAGAATTAATTTAAGCCCCTAATTACTATTTGCATACAATTTAAATATATTTTCATCTGAACATAGCTTGATATATCACTAAGCTTTCAGGTTTATAAACTCAATGATTTTGTGGGCTTTGCTTCATTTTTCTTTCTCAGGTACTTGACACTGTTATCATCTAGTAGTCTTTTTTATTTTCTAAAGACTCATGTAGAGATGTTCATCTCTATCTTTAATTTAATCCTGAAGACAGGAACAACAATACTTCTCCATGATCTTAACAGTAAGTTTACATTGACAGTAGTGGTTAAACAAGTCTATAGCTTGTTTAATTTTGATAGCCCTGTGTGTCTTTTTCTGTCATTCCTCACTGGGTACCATGAAATAAGCATTCCTTGTTATTACAGTCTTGATCCTCCACACAGATATGCCCTTGTATTAAATAGCCATGTTCTAAAGGCAGGGAAGATGCAGATGTTTTCACTTGCCCATTACTCCACATAGCAATAATATTAGCCTTTTAGCAGTATACCCACATTAGCAATGTGTGTTGTGAATCAGCGCTGAGATTTGTAGTGCCTCTAATGTGTAATGAAGTTGCATATTTTTACCATGCCTTCACTCAGGCATGTGGGTTCTATAATTGAACTCAAGAGATTGTATTTTGGATTTACCTCTGTTCTAATAAAAATGTACACATATCAATGCTTCTGTCCCTATTTGGAGACACAATTTGATACAGTTTGGTCATCTGTTATTGAGTGTAGATATGCTTTCATTCCTCTGTTCAAAGAATAGAGTCATGATAACTTAATTATGCAAAATAAATTACTAAATAGTAAACAGTTTATCTGCACATGGCCATTATAATAGAATTACATGATGATACGAACTACTGGTGTCAAAAACAAATATCATTGCAACACATGCTTAGAATTTTTGAGGAAACACGTAATTTTAAAGTATTGGCTTAATTCTACTGTTATTACTCTTAACCAACCAAGCTTTCAAATTTATATGAATGTTCACATTTACATGAATGTTTAAACTGCGGATTTTAGGAATGCTCAGATTAAACTCAGAAGCAGATATTTCCAAATTTTGCTCAAAACATTACTTTTATGGTTTTTTTTTTTTACTGCAGTTGAATATTGTTGAATCACATCTGATGAAAAAGTAGAAATAATCAGAAAATTCATTACTCTTTTTTAAACAGCCTTTAAAGATTTGAATTAAAGTTAGACCTTTGGTTAGGTTCAAACTGAATTTTTGTCATCTGTGTGAAGTGTAATTTCAAGGACTGTGATAATGTAAGCTAAATTTAAGTGGTTTAAAATTTTTCTTTTGCATAACTCTTCTGCCTTTATGTGGAGATGTTTATGTATATCTTTCTCCCATGTAATCAAACCACTAACTGGGGCAGCCATTATTGTAGTCTTCTAATGAATGAAAAGAAATCAACACTAAAATGATCAAAACCATCAAATGGACATTTTCAGTTTAAGATTATTTTATAGAAAGTTTCATTTAGAAGATTATTATAATTTATAGGATGGAATATATATTTTTTCAAAATGAAAACATAATAATCACTAAAATTTATTAATCATTTATGTCTCTAAATGTTTACTTCTATGTATTAATTTACTTTTCTCTGCATTAACTTATTAAATCATCACAACAACCTTAAAGAGAAGTCATATTATTTTCCTAATTTCACAAAAGAGGAAACTGAGGCACAAGAGGCTAAATGACTGGTAAGAGGTAAAGCTGAGATTCCAACCCAGGAAGTCTGGCTCTTGATGACTAACTTATGCCATCTTCAAGAATTTATCACTGAGTCAAATAAATCTTTTAATGACAACTTTTTCATTATCTTTTCAAGAAAGTATTTCTTTTAATTAAGACTATAAAATTCATTTTGTCTTATCTGCTATTGAATTGTTTAAAAAATTATAAGCAATATCCAAAGTTTATTCTGTTTCTATAACAACACTCTTGCCTTAACTCAGAATCATTATAGTGGTTCTTTTGTTTTAAAGCCATTTCCTCAGACCACCACCAGTGTTGAAAATGTGTTTCTTCTTTTGTCCTCCATGTTCATCCCCACTTCCTTGCCCCACACCCACCAAATAATGACAGCAGATAACCTTTAACTATTCAGCCAACTATTTTGCTCAGTTATATTTATTAAAATAACCAAATTGATTTTCTGTCTATAAGAAAAGACAGTTTGAAATCTATATGCTTCTTGGTCAAAGGTTACGTCAATAAAATACTCAGTAAAGTGGAGATTTCAAAATCATCCAATTAATTTGATCAATAGAGAGACAAACTCAATATATTAAATCTTAAAGGTTTTTTCCTCTTCTAAATTACTGTCTGCAGACTACATTGATACAATTAGCCAGATAATCACCACAGCTCACTGCAACATGTGTTCACTCCTCAGTACTGTAAACATTTGGTAGACAAGGCAGGTTCCCTCAAATTGTGACTCTTCTCTACAGTTAGCAAACAGTTGTTAAGTAAAACAATTACAAGATACTTCAAGAAAATGTGTATTTTAACTGAATTGTAATGAGTTACTCCGATAAACTACCTGACTTTAAGAATATGCCAGTTAATATAAATGTTCTAGATCGCTTTAATGTTGATGTGTAATTTTAGTTTTAACATTTCCACCAAATGCAGAGATTTGCATGGGAATTTTTGACAGCACCTTTTCACCTGTTTTGAAACATCGTCTTGTTTAAGAGCCGAATGTTGAATCAAGTTTTAAATGTCCTGAGCTTGAAGCTATAGCAGTAGCTGGGATTTGTTTCATTTCACTCTCAAGGGTTTTGAAATACTAGTCATGTTCAAGAAGTCTCCCATGTCTTGTTCCTTCTGTTTCATGATAATATCATGAGTCATTTGAGGTCATGATTTGTGCTGTGAGCAAGTGCAAATTATGTGTGATGAAGAGTCTACTGTTGTTCTATTAAGTTACCTTTTCCTAGGGAAAATAATTTTCATTCAAAATAGAGAAGACATTAACTCACTTGGTTTAAGCCACAAGCTTTTATGACATTCAGTGTCAGAAAAAAGATTTGGTCATTAATGCAACATTTTGGACTCTTTGGGGCTCAATTTTAAAAAATATCAATTCATCTGTGTATGAACTTATCAGTTTATGAAAAATACTAAATGGCATGGAATGATTATACTCAGAAATCTAAAAAGAAGCAGTCAAATAATGAAGCAAGTACTTTTTTGCATGAATTAATGACACTGTATGATTATTTCACACATTAAGCTAATGTGTAACTGTTAAAAGAGTTGACCCATTTCAAGAAAATGAGAAATATAAGTAAATCCAGTATGAACTTTCTGGACCTATTAAATGTGCTGACTAGCTTTGGATGCCTTCCTAATTACTTCTTAATGTTTTGCACAAGTCATCACAACCTGCTAGTACATCTGTTGAGCCTGTTATTTCACATGTATATAAGGACACAGAGGGAATACATAGATCATATGGTACTGTGTATCCTTTAATACCAAGTCATTTATTTACCTGTAGAACTACTGGAATTTGTGAAGCACACGTGGTTTTTCAAAAACATTTTGGACTGATTTTTGGCATGTTTTCTGTTACTTTATTTCTGCTTTGTGCCAGAATTATGTCCAAAAATATCATGTGAATCTTCCATCTGTTCTCATTTAAACTTAAAGCAATTTTCTTTAAGGGTACTTAGACCACATTAAGTCATATCAATATCTTGTTTTCTTATTTTTAAAATGCCCATCTCATACGTATGTAGAAACGAGTGTATAACTGGTCTAGATGGTAGGTACTAAGCAAAGAGAACTTTTTAAACCATGATCTAAGAAAGAAATAACGATTTTCTAAGTTATCTTACCCCAAGGTAAGATTCAAAATTAACTTGATAATTAGGAAAATATCTTTTAATAACAAACATATTCCATTTTACTTTTGGCCTGGTTTTAGTGCTAAAATAATGCTATCTGGAATAAATAAAATTTGGGGAGAAAAGGAGAGAAAAGGTTTTTTCTTTTTAAAATACTTAACATTAAAAATAATGAACTAGAAGTGTTCCATTTTTCAAAATGTTACCCAAAATACTGAATTAAGGGAAAAGTACAAAAGAAAGTGAGATTTATAATTCAACGTAAAATACCAGGTTTACCACTAGCATTTGTAACAGGCATTGTTGGAATATAGGTCAGGGACCAAAGCAGAAAGATAGATACCATACTACGTATTACAAATAGAGAACATTTAATAGAATTAGTTACAAAAGTGTTGAAAGTCTGAAAGAACAAAGAGGGAAAGCTGATATGAAGAGGTCAATAATGTAGAAAACAGTCAGCATCTTTTGGACTTGGAGAACTAAATGGAAGTGATGATACTATAAAGTAGAAGACTGAAGTAGAAGTCCTGTGGATTGGGGCTTGGAACACTGAGAGTGGCATCCATGGCTACTGCTCAGACCACTGAGGGGAGTGCTCACAGCTCCAATGTAGACCTCTAGGATGCCTTATGAGGGATGCTCAGTGTAGTGGAGACAGCATGTGAGGGCTCGCCAGGTGTTTGGAAGGCACAGAGTAGGGTGACTAGGGAGAAGCATGACAGCTGGTGCTCACACCACTGAGGCATGCCAGATAGTGCTAGAAGCTGGTGCCTTCTCTGTCTGCTGCTCCAGGAGGCATACAGAACCAAGTGGAAAATGGGTGTGAGGCCACTGTCTTTTCCACCTTCCATCAAATAACATTCCAGTTCTAATTACTCCTTCCTCCCATCCACTGGCAACCACTGATCTACTTTCTATTTCTGTGAATTTGCCTAGTCTGAATAGTCCATAAAAATGGAATTAATGATATATGGCCTTCTATCATACTTTCTTTTACTTAGCGTAAAGTTTGGAAGATTTGCCTGTATTGTAGTATATATTAATACTTCATTCATTTTTATAAGTGAATAATATTCCTGTGTATGATTCTATCATATATTGTTTATCTATTCATTAGGTGATGGACATTTAGATTATTTCCACCTTTTGGCTTTTATGAATAGTGTTGCTTTGAACATTCATATACAAGTTTTTGGGTGAACATAAGTGTTTAATTCTCTTGGCTATATATCTAGTAGAATTGCTGAATCTTGTGGTAGCACCATGTTTAACTTTTTAAAGAACTGCCAAAATGTTTTCCAAAAGCAGCTTTGCTATTTTACATTTCCAGCAGCAGTGTTTGAGGGTTTCAGTTTTTCCACATCCTCACCAACATCTGTTATTGTCTGTCTTTTTATTATAGCCTTCCTAGCGGGAATGAAGTGATGTCTTACTGTGGTTTTGATTTGTATTTATCCAATGACTAATGATTTTGAATAAATTTTAATGGGCTTATTTATTATTTGTATATCTTTTTTGGATAAATAGGCATTCAGATCCTTTGTTCATTTTTAATTGCATTGTCTTTTTATTATTGAATTTGGAAATTTTTATGTATTCTGGATACTAGACCTTTATCAGATGTATGGTTTGCAAATACTTTTTCCCATTATGTGAGTTGTCTTTTCACTTTCTTAATTGTGTCTTTTGAAGAACAAAAGTTTTGTGATTAAGTCCAGTTTATGGCTTTTCTCTTTGGTTGCTTGTGCTTTAGGTGTCAGAGCTAAGAAATCGTTACCTAATCTAAGTTTGCAAAATTTTCTTCTAATATTTATATAGTTTCAGTTCCTATACTTAGATCTTTGATCCATTTTGAGTAAATTTTTGTGGATAGTGTCAGTAGGGGTCCAGCTTCATTCTTTTGCATGTGGGTGTTCATTTGTTTGGTACTATTTATTGAAAGGCCTATTTCCTCTCTCCATTGAATGTCTTGCCACCTTTCTCAAAATTATTCAACAGTTGATGTATGCAGGTATTTTTTTTCTGAACTCTCAATTTTATTCCATTGATCTATCGTTATGCCAGTGCTACTTTTTAGTTAAATTTTTTTAAGTCTTTATATTTTACAACTGTATATTGAAGTTTATAGAGATAAAATAATGTGATATCTAGGTTTTAATTCAAAATAACTCAAAGGTGAAGGTGAGAGGAATGGATAGGTGTTCAAGCTAAATAAGATTGGACATATGTTGGTAATTGTTGAACCTGAGTGATGTTATGCACAGAGGTTCTTTACGTATTCTAATTTTTATTTTTTTTATATTTAAAAAAATATAAATAACAAATATATAACAAAGATACACAAATGACAAAAATAACAAAAAATGAACAAGTTATCCACTACCGTCACCTTATCCACTACCGTCACCACCAGTATTACAGCTCTGGAAGAATTAAGGAAATAACTTGGGTTTACTTTTCCCATGTGGAAATAGTTTCCCAGTGTATCTCAGGAAATGTATATATTTTTCTACTTCCAAATTCTGAGAAAAAGTAGTCAAAAATGAAGAAAACAGAGGAAAAGCATTACAATTCTCCTGTAAGTACTTAACAATCAACATAGAGACATTACTGGTTGGAAGAAATTGCTGATGTCCAGTTGAAAGCAAGAGCAGGAAATGCTGACGTTGAAGAGAGAGGTTAAGGTTGACCTTTTCAGGAACCAGAACAGGAGCACATTGGAGAGAAGTTATTCTGATCTAATTTGTCTTACTTATAGTTGTTGTCATATTGTAAGTATGTTCCTGACCCTGACTGCTGCTAACAGTGAGTCATGTTTGCAAATATATAAATATTAGATTATTTACATAGCATAGTTTATACAAATCCTGTAAGTGATGTTCTAAGAAATACAAGTTTTGGAACCAGAATATGTCCTTCAGTTATAAATTTTAACATGCCATTCTTCATATTTCTGTCAACCTTGCTAGCAGATCTGAATGTTGTGTTATTCAAATGCCTCTCAATAATGGTCCCTGGCATTTCCCAAGGATTGGATATGTGCTGAACAGGAGAAATTCAGATTGAAGATACTCTTGTGAAATATTCCAACAGGAATTCAGAAACTGACCTAAAATCTGTACTAACTAGAGCAATATTGATTTTAATGATAAAATCCAAATCAAAGCAAGCAAACATTTTCATTTAAAAGAAAATGAGATTTAGGGGAGCAGTAGGTATCCTAATGCTTAACTTAAGCTTGTAGACAGGTTTGTGCAACTTGATCAACATTGCTGAAAAATAAATAACATTTTTCTGGACTGGAGTATTTTGTCATAAGAAGATCAAGATTATGTAATAGGCCAATTAATGTTTTGTGAGTTTCAAAACTTCATGTTAAGAAAGATTGTTTCTAATTATTAAATATGTGTGGCATTTATCTTTCAATTATTTAAATGATTTTTATATGTCATTTATATAATGTGAATGTTGTTTTCTTTAATATTTTCTATCACAATTTGCTCGTATCAGTTAAAGATGAGTTTTACATGGTTTTGAAAGATACAATCCTGTTAAAGCCATACATTTATTATTATAACATTTTTACATAAAATCTTTGAAGGCATAGTATAATAATGGTTTATATTTTGTTAATATCACAAAAAATGTTGTGAAAAATAGAGGAAAACTTGTGATTCCAAGACTGCCTGAGAATTTCTAGGAATTCTGGTTTCTCATTACGGAATCCTGAAATGGTTGTCTGCCAGGAATTTGGAAAAACTACCTAAATTCTATTTTGAGAGTAAAGAGCTATTGGGTGAAGATTAGCAACATGGCATTGTTGACTTATTGTGAGTCCAGAGGGACAGTGACCTAAAGCTAAGTAAGAAGCTTTAAAAATGACCAGTGATCATTCAAACTGAGTTCATAGAACCATTTCTCAGAGAAATCCAGAAACTCAGTGATGGATACTTGCTAGAAGAATGGACTTCCTGTATTTCATGGAATGGGAGCTCAAAATAGTATTGGTCATTATAGGGAGGGTGACTCCTTAAGGATAGATTAGTCAGGGACATCTGAGATTTGGAAAGAATTTAAATTCTAAAACTAAGAATTAAGTGAAACCCAGAAGTCCAGCCTACAAGAGAGAGTAACTCAATTACTATTATCTAGGAAGTGTTCTGAACAGCTGTTCTTGACTACCATGTTAAGTCTGATAGAAGGAAACGGAAGTGGTTTCAAATGGACATAAGAAATCACTGTTTAAAGGCCAGGATGATAAATAGCAAGTTAATTGTAGAATCTCCAGTTCTAGAGATGGTTACGAAAACATTGAAAAGTACTTATTTTAAGTAGTGAAATCCATCTGTCTGAAGTAGGGAGGTTGGACTCTTCGTGTTCTTCCAAAGTTCTTCCAAAGAATAATAATTCTATGTACCTTCCTAAGAATCAGATTTGAGGTTTTATTTACTTTAGGCTACAGGCCTTAATGAACTATAGATCTTTTTCACTGTTCTGTGATCAAATAAGAAGTAAATCTATACAGTTAAATATAAACTATCTTAAAATTTAAATCACAAGAAATGTTGAACTTAGTTAAGAGTTTATTTTTCTTTCTTCTCTTAGGGCATTAGTGGTGAAGGGTTGGGGGAGGGTGATATGTGTGGGTGTGTGTAGGCATGTAGGGATGTGTGTGTATGTTTATGTGTGTGTGTAGGCAATGTAGAATGCAGGGAACCGATGTTGTTATATGTTTATGTCACCAGCCCACTATTAGATAAATTCTTGCTGAAAAACATGAACCCATACTTTGGAAACATGAAAGATTTAATATCCCTTCCAAGAGAGCAGTTCTTGCCCTATTAGCCGAGATGATGAAGTTCAGTGAACATTTCACAGATACAGCTGACATTTCACAAATTGAAAACAAGCACAGACAAGCTATTTTATTTTCAAATGATTTTCAGAGTCAAAAGAGAATGCTGTACCCACAAATATGCTTACTTGAAAAAAGAAAACATTTCCTTTCCTTTTTCACACAAAAAGTTTTGACAGTTGAATTGAGGTGAATTGACTTCAGCAATTTTTGTTTGGATTTTAATTCTTCCTGTTCTTTCACAGAGAAACTTAAAGATCAATTAAGTATATTATACTATGTTGAAATTGTATAGCATTTAACTAAAAACCCAAAAGCAATAATGCTTTTCAAGAATGGAAAAGAGGTATAATAGTCCATTAGAAGTGGATTATTTGTATCATTAAGGGGAATCATTATGTGCTTTTGAATGAGAAAACACACTGAAGAAACAGAATTTGATGGTGAACGAACATTTGGTTAATAGTTATGCAGCATACATTCAAGAAGAAATAAAGATATGTGTATGTGACTAATAGACAAAAGAATTTGCAACACAAGTTGCATATACCATTAAAACACAATTATTCCTGGAAAACCCATAAGATTTTGCATCATGTCATATCATCATGTTAACACACATTTTTCAAAGATACCAATTTTGAAATATAATATGCCATTTCCTCTCCTATTAAAAAGTTGAATTGCTGCCACTGAAGGATTTATACACCTGCCAGATGCTGCACAATTCTTCAGTCAAAATACAAGTATCTCAATCACAACCCATATGTACTCCTTCAGTATTATGAACTGTGATTTCATCTCCATTCTCAACCAACCATGAAACTTGAAACATAGCCTGCCAGTTACATGGAAATGTACAAAATTGTATGGGGTTGAAGACTGCTGGCAGAGTTAGGTGTGGGTGTATGGAACACGTCCTTTCAGACACATAGACATAAATACCATTTGCACTCTTCTTTTTTTTTCCGTTTAATCATTGAATTAGGCAACAGCCAAAATACTCAAGAACTAGTCTTAAATAAGGAATACCAGGAAGGCATGGAGGAAGAACTACATACAGATGAAAATAGTCCATAAAAATGAGATTACAGGTCATTTCTTTCTAGATTGAAAAATTAACATACTTATGCTAAAACTCTTGGTAAGAGCTTATTGGGGGCAGAAAAAAATATTTCCCTTTAGATAGTCTCCAAAAGGAAATCACTAAATTAGCTTAGCATCTTAATCTTTTCAGTATTGTCTTAGAAGCCCCAAAGGAAGATTCCGACATGCACACATGCATGTGTACACAAATGAGTGAGATGAGCCGAGACGGCACAGATCTGCACTGTCAGATAAACAACTTTGTAATTTTCATTTGTACCCTGGATTTGCGTGTTACCAAGAGACCATCTTTTCCAGATTATTAAATTTTTTACTTAGCAGGTTCCAAATTTTATCATATGTTCTAGTATTTTACAGCATCTGAACACTAAGCTTCCAGAAACCCTTTTTCAGCCTCTAATTTGTGACATCTAATCTGCTGTGATTTGGGAAATCATATAATGCATCTCGGTGTAATTGTGTCAAGTATCAGATAGATCTGGAGGCGGGCCTAGAACTCTGACAGTTCCTTGTGTGGCCCTGAATGATCACTTACACTCTGAATTTCAGTGTTCTCTTCTGTAATATTTCACAACGGGCTCCAAGGTCTCTAAGCTCCTTGACAGATCTGTGACTTGTTTGGGTTCTCCAAGGCAATTTTGTTGTTATTTCTAATTCCTATTTCTTTTCTAAGTTTGCTGAATGAGTGACCTCCTTTTGAAGTATTACTGTATTTACCCTCTTGATTATTTAGTGGCAAGAGCTTTCCTAAGAATTCAAGTAGAAAATGAAGCTTTGCAAATAGATCATATAAGCCACCCTTTTGTAGCATTTTAAAACATTCCGTATGAGTAGACACTAAGGTTTACAACTACATGTATTTTTATTGCCCCAGCAAGTCATATTAAATAACCAATGAACTTTTGATGTTTGGATGAAGGAATGAACATGTGATTGAGTAGGTTGGATGGTGTCATGTATCAGTCAGAGAATATGATTTACGTTTTAACAGCTTTCCATCATTCTTTGTTTGTTTTTATTTTTAGTTTAGTTTACAAACAAAAGTATACGTTGCCCCTTCTTTCCAAGTTTAAATAGTTTTCCAGTCTCTATGGACAGAGAATAATTCTTTTGATAGAAGTTATCCTGTGTTCATTTATTTGTTAATTGGCTTTTCCTAAATCTCTCATAACTGAGATACAGCCATTCTATTTGTTTGTTTCCTTCTTTCTTTGTCTCTCCCTCTTTCTTTCTTTCTTTCTTTCTTTCTTTCTTTCTTTCTTTCTTTCTTTCTTTCTTTCTTTCTTTCTTTCTTTCTTATCTATTGTATATCTTTATACAGATGTTGGAGGATATATTTATACACATTATAGGAGGTGTATATACATATACATATATATGAGGAAATGACTAACAATGATTAGTGGTTTATTAAAAGGATTATTTTTTATTAAGTAGCTGTGTGTAATGAACCTAATTTCTTCCTTTTTACAACTTCCCCTTCTATTACAGGCTGTTAAGCTCAGAGCCTAGATAGGCTATACAGCAGACTCAGTAACAGTAAATGAAGTGCTGTGAGCTTACATCAGACTAATTAGTCTAAAGGATAAAAAAAAAAGGATGGGGGAAGGGTTTGGGAGGACATTTCAGGTTGCTTTGTGAAAGGCAGTTTGCTTAATTAAGCCAACCACTAATTGTTAAATATTTTTGAGGCATTAACAGAGCTACTCTGAGTGTAATTAAATTTTGATTTTAGTGGTATTTGCAGGGATTAAAGTCACAATCTGCTGAGGCACTGGGGTTAGTTAATATTCACTTCACTGCCACAGCTGTCCTCCATTATAATACAAAGGACAGGAAAAGAGACAGCAGAATGGGGGTGAAGTAATGAGAAAGCTATTCATTCATCTCAACCAGCTCATCACTCCACAGCCTTGTACACATGGGTCTGAGCTGGATGACACACAATCAGGCATTAAATCCGATTTAATTTGATACAATAAAGGGATGTCTAAGCCCTGTGCATTTTTATTTTTATACATGAGACTACGGAATGGATAAAAAAAAAGATAATCATATAATTATCATACATTTCCATCCAAGTGGAATTTCTGGACTTATTAGCTCTACAGGAGTCCACCAGGATTGTAAACCCATTCCTGCTAAGCCATTTTTTGTCCCAACTGAGCATGAATGAACCCTGTGGAAAGTGGTAGTGACTTTAAATCCCTAGTAAATATAAACTGGCAGGATCAATGTTTTGAGGGGTATTTTTTGTTTTGGGGTTGGTTTTTTTTTTTTTTTTTTTTTTTTTTTGAACCAAGACTGTCCCCTGTCCCCACCCTCCCCCAAGCAAAAAAAAAAAAAAAAAAAAAAAAAAAATTCTTCAAATGGATAAAGCTTTGCATCCTGTGACTGATAAGGAGCATTCCTACTGTTAACTCATAACATTGCTGGGGGTTTTGTGTTGTTTTGTTCTTTTAATTCAATAACTTTATGCAATGTCTTCTAGTTATTACATACTCTGAAAAGAGGGCAGGCATAGAAAAAAATCATCTTGTACTCCCTTCCAACACCATCTCCCCAACACCATCTCCCAGAATAGGAGTCTAACCTAGAATTTACTCCCTTTTGTTTCCAGTCATTACATTGGCTATTGATGGTAGTTTTCAGGATGATCTACAGTCCAGGATCCCTGCATCAGTGATACTAGGTTCCCAGTGTGTGCAAAACAGCAGCTTTGAAACTAGCTTTTCAATACAAGCTAGGGCTAGAGGTATTAGTGTGATGAATCTGGCCAATTGTATTCTGTATTGGCAAACATCATTTTTAAAAAAGAACCAAAATCTGGAGTACCCCTAGTGTTTACCTTGGTACTTGTCATTAGAATAAAGAAAGAGAGTGAGAAGAAGAGAAAGGGAGGGGATCACTCCAGCAAAATTCTATCTCAATTTGACTGCAGCATTTCTGTTCATACTCAGACAAGTTCAGGGACCAAGTGATTTGTATTAGTCTTGAGATCTCTTGTGTAATCTGGTTGAATTACTATATAATGAATCCTGCATTTGACCTTGTTCTGTAACAAGTTACTGTCTGACTGCTTCTATAGGCAAAGAGAAGTAGAGAAATGATGAGTGGATTCTATAGGGTAATCACCTTGAATTTCAGTTAATATTAATATTAGCATAATTTAATTCTAGTGTTAAGATGACTTTGGCCCAAAGGACTAGGTTTCTTTTCTGAGTCTTTAATTTTTCACTTCCCGTGAAGCCCCACCCAGCAGGTGGGAAGCGATTTCTATTGGGTAAGCCAATGCTTCCTACTTAAATGAGTCCAGTGCAGTACTTTGGGAAGAAATTTAAGAGCAACAAACATTAACTATGCAGCCCAAATATGTTACATAAATGTCTCATGATGTCCCAATCTCTTGGGTGTCTTGTTACCTCTAGGTGACTAGAGGTAACAGAAAGCATTCTTGTCCTATGCAGTTATCCCCATGGCTGCTCTCTGCAGTGTGACCTTTTCTCCTCCTACCCTCAGGTTTGGGACCCTCTCCTGGTGCCTCAGTAGTAGCCCATCTGATAACTTCTGCTTGCTGCCCTTCGCTTATTTTCTTAGATAGCTGCAGTATTTCCTTTCAGACTTTCCATCTTAGCAAAGGAATGCAGCTCTTTTTTTTCTCCTATATCGTGGCTATTTTAGTAAATAAATAAATAAACAAACAGAAGCCCACTCCCAGGCAGAGTATGTTTCTCTTTGTCGCTAACCACATGTACTAGTAAGCACACACAATCTCAGATGAAACTGCTATTTTCTCCATCACTTCAGTTGCAGCCCATGAAGCCCTTCTCTCTATCTTTGCCTTAGGTAGATAGAATACACATTCTTCTTTGCTTTGGGGTAACTTACCCTCAACATAGTATCCAAATAAGGATTTAAGCATGAGAAACAAAATCTCCAGTGATTCCCATGTATAATACTAATAATTTTTACTATAACTCTCCTGTAGGTATATGGATAAAATCTACAATCCACCATTGTTTAGAGCACAGTGCTTTAGTCTCAAGGTAGAAATCCTAGTTGGGTCATGCTAATTTACCCCACAATTCTCTTTCTTAATTCCTTGCAAAGAACAACTATGGGCAGTTTTAGAATGGTTGTTCAGAAATGGGGTATCCCATTACTTTGAAAAACACCAAGCTAAGTAAGCTACCCACACTGCACAGGTAGGAGCCATTTTTATGATGGCAAAGAATCATACTTCATTTAAACTGAGGTACCTATTCACAGACATGATTGAAATGACTCTGGTCCACACTGTCCACATTACAGGAAAGAAATTTCTATTTTGTCTGTGGAAACGCAATCCTGTCTAATCTATTATTTGCACTTACCATCATGTCAGAATGTAAGCTGTTAAGTTACATTCAAGTGAGTTTATTTGACATTTCCAGAGCAATTCCAACCAAATTGGTACACTAGCAGTTTACATCAGTGAGCAAGGCAGTCACCAACCAAGACATACTTTCCAGTTCTTTTTAGTCAAAATTGATTTAGAAACTAAAGCCTCCACAAAATTTTTTTCCCCACATTAAAAATATGGCAAACAACTTTGCTCTCTCCTCCCCCGCCACCTAAATTCAAAAATAAAGTAGCATGTATCATTTTTGTTACAGTAACTTGTTGAAGAAATCAAATTTATTTTAGGGTAAACCAATCTCTAAAACAAACTGAAATAATGCAAAGGATTGATTCATTTTTTCATGTCTTACTCTTTTCTGGAGCTTACTTTTTAAAAGCCTCCCCTTTTCCTTCAGTATCATCAATCATTCTTAATAGGTTTAACAACACTTCGAGCAATGTTTGAATTACTGTTAAACTTCTCTTCAAATTACTTGGTTCATACTCAGAGTAGAAAATAGTTAATATCTTTGTAAATTTATTTTTCTTTGATTCTTAAATTTCTCTAACAGTCATCTTGGAGCTAGGAAGTATCATTTTTCTGTTGACATGTGTGATTTTTCAGGTGATCTAAAAATGCTTTGAAAGCATTTTGCAAAGCTTCAGTTACAGGATTTTATCAGTATATAATATACTAAAGTTCAGGCCATAATCCTGCAAGAAATTCTTGAGTCTGAAGCTAAAACTGAATCAAAAATGTTTAAGCCAATGATCCGTCCTTACCAGGATTTTTCTCTATATATCCTGACAGGAAAAAACAAAACAAAACAAAACAAGAAACTCTTTCATTGTGTTGGTGACAAATGATATGTTACTTCTTGCTTTGCATCTACAGTGGGTGTGAGGGTAGCCAAAGTCATGTAACAACCTGTGTCCCCCATGTTGTATATTCTTTCTGCTCTTTGTGTGATACAAATATTTATACCATGCAAAGACTTTGCCTCCCTAACTCAGAATTCTCTGCTCGGAAGACCACAGCCATTAAGTGATTGTAAACAGCACCATTTGACTTTTGTGGCCACCCTGGAAGATCAAGTTGAAAGAATTTAGGCTGCGAGAAAGCAAATGCTTGTTTAAACACATGTATGATATAATTAAGGGAAGACTCTAGGGAAATTATCCAAAGCACATAAGAATCAAATAGATTCACTTTAACAAGTATAAGAACTCTGTTCAAATAAAAGCTTTTCGTGGCTCTCTAAGAGATCATACTTGAAAAAAGAAGGGTGGGGATAGAGATTATAATTCATTCCAGAACTATATAGCATAAGTAAATGAACAATAAAAATGATAAATTGGGCAATAAAAAAGATTACAGAAATAATGCTTTCACATATTGGGCATTCATTAAATTGACTTCTCAATGTAATTACTTTAACATTTCTACTTCTGATTCAGTACAGATTTTTAGATCATTAAGTTAGATAGTAAATAATATACATTTTTCCGGAAGGTAATTTATGATCTAACAAATTCCCCCACAGAGCATAAATGTCTGATGACCAGATCAGAATTTTCTGTAGTAAATTTTTGGACTTAGAATCATTGTTTAAAACCACTTCAACAGCTATGTACTTTGTACCTGTTATGCTAGGCTTTGTATAGTAAATTTGCACATATTTGACACAGCAATTATTTCATACACTTCTGTTTTTCCATAAGATTTTGTAAATACTCTCTACTTTATACATTATATAATATCTACTTTATGTATCATTTAATAACTACTTTGTGTGCAAGTTTTGATTCCCACCTAAATTGCAATGGCATGGTCACCACCTTACACCACTACGTAAGTATCAGTAAAGCACTATGAGAAAACAGATGAAGATTCAATTAATTCTTCCTCAGGCAGGTGAAAAAAAAAAAAGGATTCAAGATACGGTATTTGATCTAGGTTTCCTGAGTGTAGCAACTCATTAGACAAGTAAGGTAGTAAGAACATTCCTGGCAGGAGAAAAGAATATGGCACAGACATGTGGAAGTACATGGTATATACACTCAATCATGGAACCTTGCTACTCCAAGAGACATTTGATCACCTGGAAACTTGCTGGAAATACAGAATCTCAAGCTCCATCTTTGAATTTCAGTTTCAGAATCTATATTTTAACAATCCCTGGGTTGTCTGTATGCCCACTAAAGTCTGAAGTGCTCTAGTTTAAGAGGCTTGCACTGTTGGAATGTTGAAAGTCCATGCTGCTGGAAAAGGTGGGTGGAAACCTGACAGGAATAAGACTAAATTACAGTATCTAGGAGCCTGCAATCCACCCTATAGGCATCCTATAGTCCACCCACGATTTTCTGAAGAGCAGAATGACAATACTAAACCAAAGTTGTAGGATACTAATGCTTGCAAAAAAGAAGAAGGAAACTAGCTAGGATATTTTTGTAGTTGTTTAGGTAAAAGATCATGATGAATCCCTAGCCTGAGGCAGCAGTAGTAGAAATTGAACGAATAAGACATATTACAGAGGAATGCTTCAGAAAAGATTACCGTGGTTTTATCATAGTGCTAAGAAGCTATATTGAAAGAGGACAGACTGAGAAAAGGAGTCATTCTAGTAAGTGACTAGTTTCTAGAAGACCCCTGTAAAATATTGTTGGAGTCAAATATAGATGGAAGTTGTTCAGGGTATAAAGGTAAAGAAACTTCAAAAGTGGGTGCCAGATTGGTCAACATTAGTAGCATAGGTCATTTACCCACTCAATCATTCATTTATTTAACAATGTCAAGTGTCTGACACTTAGAGACATGATAGCTATGTATGAGCACTGAGGAAATGGAGTCTGCCCACAGAATTTCAGGTTCTGGAAGAGACAAAAAACAAATGGGTAGATGAAAGACTGTGTAATGTAATTTAAGATGGAGATTAGTATTCGTGTTATAAAAAAAATAGGGCAGTCTCAACATCAAGTCAGAGGTCAGAGAAGGACTCTGTGAACCTGGCCTTCACAACGAAAGAAAAAGGTGAAGTACCTAGAACTGTCTCGGGAATTCAACTACAGTTAAGAAGACATTTTGTTTTATTGTTTTGCAAAAGAAATTGAGTCATTTTAATGATAACCAAGATAAGACCTTAAATTTGTTTTTTTTTTTTCACAGTTTTACTCTTTCACCTATGTTATTATGTTGGTCTGTGTAATCCAATCTGAAGAGAAGGGAGGAGAGAAAAAGATTTTTCAAAAGATTAAGTCAAAGTTTCCAACAGGTGGGGTGACTTGGTCAAGATTACATATCCAAAAATTATGAGCTCTCTGATCTTTTGACTTACAGATGACTTAACTGCTAAGTAGTAAATTATGCATTAAAGTTTGTTAAGCATATAAAAAAGCTTCAGGCTACATATCTAAAAATATAAATCTCATTGTGGTACATTAAAGATGGCTGCAAATTCTTCTCTGCTCCTCTCACTGCGGAGCAGAATCCAATTCTCCTCCCCTTGAGTCAGGGTAGGTGAAATGATTTAATTATTACAGCATGTGTAGAAAGTGATGTGATGCTATGTGACTTTTGAAGCTGAGTCTACAGAAGCCTGGAAATTTCTGCCTGTGCCCATTACATCACTCACTCTGAAGGGAAGCCAGCCAGCAAGTAAAAAGTCAAAGTATCCTGAGACCATCATGCTGTGAGGAAGACCAGAAAAGCCGTGTAGAGACAGTGCAGGGCAGCTGTTCCAGCTGTGGTTGCCCCAGTTTAAGATCTATGGGTGAAGAAGCTTTAGATGTCTCTGTATCAAGCTGTTGTTAGATGGCAACCCCATGAGAAACCCCCATGGAGAACGGCCCAGCTGAATCCAGTCAACCCACAGAACTGTGAGAGATTTAAGTGAAATATTGTTTGAAGCCATCAAGTTTTGTGGAAGTTTCTTACACAGCAATAAACAACCAGAACACTCATTCTTTTCAAGAGGCATGAGATGGAACAAAAAGTATTGTAAATAAATGGATACCAACTCTACTACTGACCTTCTTTCATAGGTATCTTATTCTATTAACATCCACATAGATTTCCACATGACCCAAAGGATGTTTGTTTAGGAAAGGAATGCCTTTTATATTGGATTTATAATGCTTTTTTTAAATTTGGTTTTTTGTATTTATATTATTAAATGTAGTGCTCTGAGAAACAATATAGCATCAAAGGGTGCTAAACCTGGGAAGTACCTTCCTTGGAGGTCATTGGTTCAGTCGTCTTAATTTGCACATGAGGACAGAGGGGAAGGGAGAGCATGAAAGATTCTATAATTTGCAGAAATTCATGTAAACTTAGTGATAAAACCCCAGATCTCTAGACTTATTTTTCTTTTTCTCAGAGATTATTTTAAAAATAATGTCTCAGTAGATGAAATCAGCATGGTATTATTTTACTACTAGATTACATTTTATATTGTCAGATGAATCCAAGTATTATATAAATTAGACCTAACACTTCAGTCCTGAAAGAAGTACTATTTTTTTTTCTGATATACTGTGTTACACAATATTGGTTGGCAATTTAAAAGCAAGTGTGTTCCCCAAAAAACTAATGAATGGGGACTAAATTCAGAAGAGCAGTTACCTGTAGGATGGAGGGAGAGGACTGACTAGAAAGTGGTACATGATAACTTTCTGGGGTAATGGAAATTATCTGTAACTTGATTGAAGTTTTGTTACATGTGATGAATATTTATTTGTTAAAACTCTTAGCACTGTATTCTTAAGATAGAATCTGAGCATTTCACTATGTGTAAATTACTCCTTAATTAAGAAAAAGAGTAAGAACAAAAAGGAGAGGGAGATTTTTTTCCTTCATATAAGAAAATGACTTCTCAGCAGTTGTTTTCCCAATAGTGGAGATGGTTTGGGCTTAAGTACCCTCTCTCTCTACTTTTTAAAATTTTGAAATGGTCAAGGGTATGTACATCTGTGTTCATAAAACAAAGTGAAGCTAACAAAGCCACTCAGAGGCTAAATATATGTGATCATAAACATTAGTGTTAGAAAGAGTCTGATAAAACATCTAATCCAACTTTTTTTCATTTTATGGATAATCTTTGTCTTGCTAACAAATCCAGTAAACAACTGTGCTCTCTTAAAACTTGATGGAAAGTGAATATGTTGAACCATTGTTTGTAAAGTAGGAAGCCATTTGTCCAATGAAATCAGGTCAGTAAATAAAAATGGAGTAAAGCTCATACTCAAAAAGAAAGAGAGAAACCCAAAGAGAATAAGCATTTTAGCTTAACTGAAACATGAATTAGGTTTAAACTGAAACAGAAGGACTATAGCCTTTGGTTTTTTCTTCTCCAAGTGGATGTGCCAGTTGGAGAGTTGCATAGACTATCATGGATAAAGAGAGGAGGGGTAGCACAGCGGAAAGAGAGTGGACCCTGGACGAAGCTGCTTGGGTTCCAAGTCTCACCTCTGCTTCCGGATGGCCATGTGACTATGGCATAGCTTCTCTGTGCTTAGTCACCTCACACGTCAGATGGGATAATACTACTTACCACACTGAGTAGTTACAAGATTTAAGTGGGTTAGTATTTCTAAACACTTAGAATAAGTCTTGGCTCATTGCAAGTGCCGTATAAATGTATATTTAAGATATGAAAATAAACAGCTTCCATAATGCATCAGCTTTGACTTCTGGGTTAGTTTCTTTAGATGGCGAAAAATTTCAAGAGAACTTCCTTTTTTTTTTTTTTTTTAACAGTTGTCTAGCCCATATGATTGGATATCGACTTTTTTAGGTGGTTATTTTAACAAATCAACTTTATCAAGTCTTTCTTCAGCATTGTCTCTTTCCATAGAAACTTAATACTCTTTTCTTCCCATTCATATTTGGCCTCTGGTCTGATATTTATTAAATAGTAACAACAGAAAGTAAAACTTATGTGATTTAAACTCAACAATTGTTTGGTAGGCACCAATTCAACATGTGCGGCAAGGGCACAGACCCACCTCAGAACAGCCAGTCACTTGCAGAGGACAGTAGGCATCAGTCACTGTGTTATGACACAGAGAATGAGAACTTTGGCTAGTCTACAATTTAAAAGAGTTGCTATTGTCCTGTGAAACTATCATTTTAAGGCACTTGGAGGCTTTGTGCTGTTTCAAACTTTAACTTGAGAGATCTATTTATATTTAACTTGAGAGATCTGTTTATAGTTTCAGACTTACAACATTATATGTTTATTGTTATTGTTATAACTTAGAATACTTCTCTGCTGAATTTTTTTTTAGAATTATTAATACTAAGTAGTTTAGGGGAAAAAGTTGTGGAACCATTGTCAACAATTCTTTAATACAGTGTCAGATGAATCCAAGTATTATATACATCATACACAAGACCTCAACCCTTGAAGCAGAACTATTTGTTTTTCTGATGTACTGTATGATACTCTATTGCTTGGTGATTTAAAAGCAAATGTGGAAAACTCATCTGTGGGGGTAGAAATCAGAAGAGTGGTGATCTGCAGGATGGAGAGAGGTTGACTGGAAAGGGATCCAAGAGAGCTGTCTGGGTGGCGGAAGCACTCCACCTCTAGATTGTTGGGGTGGCCGTTACACGGGCCACTGGTGTGTGATCTAGACAGACACTCTGCCCTTCTCACACCTTCTCCAGTGCCCAGAGTACCCACAGCCTTTTCAGTTCATTCCATTCTTGCTACTTGTTCCCAACCCTGCCCCTCCACCAACCAGGAACTGTTCACTAGTAAAATGTCAGCAGAAGCAGCATGACTTCCCACATGCATATCTGGCTAGAACGGGACAGGAACTAAATCCCTGATTTAAAAACACAAAAAACAAAAATGCCATGATTTAGAAATTGACACTGACATGAGCTGGGACTCTATTTGTGTTTTAAAAGCATCTGTTGTTGGGCCACTTCATGCTGACTGAGGTTTGACAGGGCACATTCCTTTCTTCCATTCTATTAAGGAGAGTGGTGGGCCACATAAGGATATGGCAGAAACACATCACTTGAGTATATGGGCTAGGCATGCACTCCAAAGATAAATTCAAGACTCTTCAACCCGTGCTGAAAAGCATGCATTTTCATCCTAGACAGGCTGATTACAGCCTCACCAGCAGGCCTGAATGCTGATCCCCATTCAGTAACGCTTTGCCTGCTTTTGTTCCAGCATCTCCCAGCAGTGAAAACATAATGGAAAAGAAACTGCCAAATGACAGCTCACTGCTACTGCTGCTGCTTTTTTCTTAATATAAGAAAAATAATGGTGAAGGAGGACAATACAGTGAGTAGAAACATAAAAAAAGATGGAGGCAAATATATAAAATCCATTTAGATAATCAGAAACAGAGGAAGCCTTTGCATCTATTTTATGGTTTACCTTACTCTTAAGAAAATGAACAGTAAAACTAAATAAGAAAAAAGATGTTAATGACGGCAACTGCCATTAAGTGTGAGATGAATTTTTCAGCCTAATCTTTACCTCCCAATGGTAGCCTGAGCAGTTTCTATGGAATAGCAGTGAAAATAGGTGTAGTTGAGGAGCCTGCATCCCAGCTACCCCCAAGACTGCTTAATGATACAGCTGCCCTTTTAGGATAGTAAAGACATATCCTACCCCATTTCAAAACAATAATCCTACAAGAAAAACATAATGTGAATCCTTATAAATCTACAAGCCAAAAGACCAAGTGGGATCAGGCATAGCTAGCAACACCATTGCACCTGCTACCCCCATTTCCCCTACTAGGGACTGGATTCTTTTTTAAAGGCCCTTCTTCTCTGTTTGCTTCCTCTCCGTCAGAGCCCTCGTTGTCCTGCATGTGAACCTCACATAAATACTACACGAATTCACTATATCCATTCCTGAATTCCAAAGGGGGATAGCTTAAAATACACTTTTTTTCAAGACAAGTCAACACATGGCAAACAAGAAAGCCCTATTTTAATTTAGAGAGCAGACTAAAACCCACAGCGGAGAGGAGCTCTGACTCCCCAGTGCTCCGGGCTGTGAGCACCAGCGGTGGAACTGTCACAGTGAGGAGGCTCTCAGAGGAAGGGAAGGGGAATTCAAAGCCAACACCAGTTCCCCTGGGGTCTGTTGTAATCAGGAGACAAATGGTCTGTACTCAGTAGCATGTATTCATCGTGTTGTAAGAGGCTGCCAATGCGAGCTTTCCTATGCTTTTGTGAAAATACAGTACAAGTCTTTTTTTGCTCTCAGTTGCTTTAGAACAAGAAGAATAAAAAAAGTCCACTGCTGACAAACACTGCTTTGGGCATTTGACACTGGTCTTTGATCTAGTTACTCAGACAGTTCAAAATGAACAAATTAGGTGTTTACAACAAAAGACATTCCGTTTCAGCCTGTTCAAGTGCTAAGCGGGGTGGACAGTCTTTTCAAACAGAGCTGGGAGACTGTCCCTGCCAGGCCACAGGACGGGCAATGGGAGTTGATTCCCCCACAGAAATTAATAAATGAGGATACTGCTCTGTGAATTACCAAAAAAAAAAAAAAAAAAAGAAAGAAAACAAAGGGTTGGAGGGTCAACAAAATAAAATCTAAACCATTTGGATCACTCAAGCTGGAGGCCCCCAGGGACACCTCTTGTTCTTCCTGTGGTGGTTTCATTATGGTACCAACGCAGAAAAAGCTTTCATTCTCATTTCTGACTAAAGACCATGGCACCCATCCAGTCTACACACCACATAGAAAAGGGCAAAATCTTTATCCTATTATGTGAAGTCAGCTGGTGAAAGTATTCTATCTAGCGTTATTCTCAAAGAGGGGAGGAAAACTGGGTGTCTCTGTGTCATTTTCTATTCATGAAAGAGAATGGTTTTGTTCCCTGGACTCAAGTGTCTGTTTTGTTCCTACTGAAAACAGTGCGCTTAGAAAAGGACTCTTTGCCTTGGTTTCCTTTTTGTGAAAGGAAATGTTTATCCTATGAGATGATTTGTTAACAGTTTTGGCAGTCTATGACCAGTGAAGGCTGCCTATTAATTGCATATGTAATTTGCACCATGTTTTTCTGTTAGCATCAGGGGACAACCTGGGCTCTTTTGTTAGTATTTTACAATGTTGGAAAAAGCAGGTGCCGTCTCAGCAACTGTTCCAGCGGTAGTGGGCTTTGAGGTGTGCTGTGTGATTAAGGGGTACATGCGGAACATGCTGAAAAGTGACACCTTCAAATCACATTTCATTTGCATCAAGCAGTGGGGAATGGGAAAAAGGAAAGTAAGGAGAGAAAAAGAAAGCAATCTGCTAGCACAGATCCAAACATCCCCTAGAATCGAAATGTCAGACTTGAAAATACCAAATGAACCAGCCTGTCTAATATGTTACCATCCTAGCTTATAATTACCGGAAAGTAGTTATTTATCTGTTGTGTTCAGCTACCCTGTCAGCACTCCTGAGTTTAATTATCAGACTTCACTGAAAGTTCAATTTCCTCGGTTCCCTCCTCTTTCTGCAACAATGCAAATCGGAATTTCTTCGTGGTTTCTGTGGACTATCTTGGCACATCTCAGCCAGCCTCAGTTCTTGTCGGAGAGGCAGCTCTTCCCCTGGCGCTCAGGGAGGCAGCTGTTTGGCACAGTTACCACCCGCACAAGCATGACTCTTTAGTAGATCATAGTTCACAGCCTCTTGTCCATCAACCGGGGGGAAAAGAGAAGCCTCCGAGGAGGTTGTTTGCTAGCTTCACCTCCACGGAGCACAAGGGCTTCAAACATCTGCCCGCAATGGTGCGGCTGAGCCAGGAAATTCAAAACTGCTCCAAATAAGGGACCCTGGGAAGTAAAACAAATAGTTGTTACTCTACCCTTCTCCCTGGAAGGGCCAGTGAAAACAGTCTTGTTCTGGGTGTGATTCTTTCATGAAAGTCGATGGTTGAAACAGAGCCTTGATTGTCAGAAACAAGATCTGGAGAAGGTGGAGGACTTTGGAACCTGGGCGTACCTAACTTATAAAGAAAAACAGCTAGAACTTAGATGCTGAGTTTCCCCAATCTCCCACCAGTCTGCCACGACTGAATCCAGCCCTGAGGAGAAAAATAGATACTTAGGATAAGCTATTCTTACAAAGTCTGCTGAAAATCTGGACTCATCCTAAAGAAATTGTCTTAGACGGAAGTGAATGATCAGATGGTGGTGACATCTGTTAAAGTTCATTTGTAGCTGGGCGCGACAGCAACTCAAAGTTTCTCTAGTTGGTTAGCCGTCCTCTGAGGTATGATTTTTCCCATCAGCCAAGGTTGATGACAGTCAATGAGTAGTACAGACTTTGAATCCCAGCCCTGGCACTCTCTACCTCTGGGACCTCGGGCAACCTAACTCTTGTCAGTGCCTCAATATTCTCCCTATAGCAGGATAACAGTTTCACCTCATAGGAATGTTAGATATTGTAATATAGAAGTGTACTATATGCCAAGTGCTTGGGGCGGTGCCTGAAGTCTTGAGTGCTATAAAAGTGTTAGGTACTATTATTGTTATTTTTGTTGTTATTATTATTACTACTATTGCTATTACTATTTCATTTTCTTCGCGGTTTCCTCCTCCCCTGACATAGTGATTTGATTTACTCAGAGTAAGCTCTCAGTAAGTACACACTGATTAACAATGTGCAGTACAACATTACAGGCTTTTAAGGAGAACTAGCTCATTGACAAGTACTTTGACCAGATATTCTGATAGGTTTGACATCTAAACAAGGTGACTGTGAGCGCTAATCTCTATGCAGTAGAGCATCACTGATTACATGCAAGTGTCTAAAATGGACAGGATTTTGTATATTTTACACAATTTTAGAATCTAAGGACTTGTTGTCCGTATTAGTTTCCCACAGCCACCCTAACAAATTACCACAGCCTTGGCCTAAAATAACAGAAATGTACATTCTCACAGTTCTGGTGGCCTCAAGTCTGTAATTAAGGTTTCAGCTGAGCCGCACTCCCTCCAGGTTGCTCCGCTGATCTCTCTGACTTCTCCATTGAAGGGCTCCTATGATTATACTGGGCACAACTGGATAACTCAGGCCACTGTCACTATGTTAATGTCAGATGATTAGCAACAATTACATCTGGTAGATCCCTTTTGCCATTTAAGAAAAGACTTACAATACCAGAGGGTTAGGTTCATGAGGGCCAAAATTTTGCCTGCCAAGCTGGTAAATCTTGCAATAAAGCACACCCGCAACCAAAAAAAAAAAAAAAAGACCCCTGCACTACCCATCAGAAGACTATGTTCAAGTGTCACCTCTACTGCCAGCTCATTTGTTAATGAACATGAGTGACCACTGCTCTGCTTGAGGGCTAGTTTCTTGTAACTGTAGGGTGAAGGAGTTTGAGTAGATGCCATGTAAACACTTTCATTGCTCCAAAATTGTATAACTCTGTCCTCCAGTAGGGAAAATTATAACCCATTATCAATTTTCTGCAGTGCAAAGTGAATCTTGTAGTTTTTCAACCAATTGCTGAGCTACTGTCAGTGCCATTGCTAGGTCAGAGTAATGGGATGCTGCCAACCTATATATACACTGTGCTTTTACAATAGATAACACCAAGTATATGACATGATAAGCATATCAAATAGTTTCCTTTAGGAAATCACTGACTATGCATGCAGTTGAGTCATTCAAAATAAAGGTTGGAGCTATTTGAGTTTAAGCTTTATTGACAGACATTACTTTTGTACAAATCATTTCATGTGGAGTTTAAACGCTACCAAGTATTCAAAGTGAAAGACACAGAGGGCCTCTAACTTTCAGCACATCTCAATGGCAACCCATAAAGAGTGCAAGCTGGAAGGCAATTTAGAAAACTTATTGTATAGCAAATACAAGCACAGGCAAGAGATGGACTAGGGTGGTAGTAGTAAAAGGGTGATCAGGTTTAGAATCTATTTTTAAAGTTTTGCTTACATGCCTTGTTAATGGAATGGATGTGGAAAATGAGGAAGAGAAGGTTGAAAGCCCATCATTGACCAGTGTAGGGTAACTGTCAGTTATATTTTCAAACATAAACTCAGCCTTCTTTTTAAGGAGAAGGGAGTGCTAGTTTTCTTCATCATCTGTTCCCTTGGAGGACTTACTAATGTCTAGACATGAGGAGATAATGAAGGATAACTGGAGAGACGGTTACTGCTCCTAGTGCTGTCCAAGCCCAAGGCATACTAGCAACATGGAGAAGAAAACATCAGGATCCATTCTGTGCATATGGAGGCTGCACTGAAGGAGAGGGGCCAACATAAAAGCATACACTCTGCCCTTTTCATAGCAGTAGTAAGGCAGCCACAATCAAAGAGGACAGATAATCATTTTACTTTAAACTATAATATATAACTGGATCAGCTTGTAACCAGAATGGTATTTGGCAAAGTACAATAAAGTTTTTAGCTGTATTACAAATGCACCTTTATCAGAAGGTAAAATAGTTTCCTCCAAGTCTTCTTTTAGATCAAGAGGAAGTTGTTGCCACCTGCTTAATCTTCATACCTGCTCAAATTTTGATACCAAATATATATTAAATAAATCCAGTGAATATGTTCTGTATTGTAATCCATGAATACTCAGCTATACAAAGTCCTCTAATTTTTTTCAGGTATATACTAAGGCCTAGTATCAAGTATTTTATTGAGAGCCAATGAATTCAATAAATCAGTATGTATTTACTGAGGTCTTACTGGAGAGGCTAGACTGCAAAGATTCTGAGAATACAGGTATGAACACTATAAGGTCTCGTTCTCGTAGGAAGGAAAGAGACATAAACAAATACCTGTATTACACATGGTGTCACAATAGAAGAATGAATGAAGTGCTACAGGAATATTAATAGGCTGTAGTTAGTATTTGGATGAGGGTCTCAGGTGAAGTAATTGAGAGAGCTGACATTTGAGTTGGACCATGAAGGCTTAAAGTCATGACAAAAAGGAGAAAGCGTACATTGGTCTGGGAGCTTGTTGTTGGGATGGTGTAGTTCAAGACTGGTGGGGGTGGGGAGTAGGAGGGCATCGTGATCAACAGCATGCTCTCTGCAACTACCGCCTCTGTGTAAATCCCAGTTCTGCCACTTACTACGTGTCACTGGGCAACCTACTTAATCTCTGTGTGCCTCAATTTCCCCACATATAATACTGCAGTAACAGCCATTTCTTAGAGCTGTATAAAAATTAACTAATTTAACATTTAGTGCTTTGAGTAAAGCTTTTAGTACACAGTAACAGGTATACAATACTGTGATTACTGCAATAAAAACCAGGCAAGTATTTTCTTATTTTAACCGTGTTAAAAAATAGGTCAGGCAACATTTATAGAGTAATCAAGGTCTAAAAAATTATTATTTTTTATCTCTCTTGATCTCAAACGTTAAGATTGAACTTACCAGGTTGGAAACTTTCCTTTCTAATGACTATGTTTGTTGTTAGTTATTTCTAATGAGGACAAAGTGATAGGTATAATGCCCAAATGGGTTGAATGGCTACACCCTGCTCTTGACCACAGAGCCTTCAGCTCTGGCTCACTGTGAGGCAGATGGATCATGAAAGAAGGAAACCATACAGTGGAAACGTATCTGCATTACTTATCAATTAGCTGCTAGAAAAAGAATTCAAAGTCATGTCCTAATGGCATTGAGGCAGTGAGGTCATTTTAATAAGTGAACTTAATGCTTTAAAATTATAAATTGAGCTACTTTGTTCTTGTACCTGGGGAAGAGACCATATTTGGATCATAAGAACTAAATTCTGAGTGAGATTCTGGCTTGCTTACTGCATGATGATACTGATAACACCTCACATTTGGATGCTAAGTCATATTTTACAATAAACTCATCCATTGACCTTATCCTATTTGAATTTCCAAAATTATAAAATACTAAACTTGAGAATCTTGAACAAGACTTAAGGTGCATGGATGCCATGGAAAGAAACAGCAAAGCTTCTGTGGGCAGGGAGAAGAGAGAGTACTAGATTCTTGCCATGGTAGCCCAGCTTGACGACTGGGCAGTGAGGATGATAAACAAAGGAAAAGCACCTCACAGTAACTCATCATTGAAGGCCTTCTTTATCTACATTTTTTTTTGCACTTTGCTTGGCAACTGCTAAACATTCTCCAGTTGCCAAAGCAGATACACAGCCATCAGCTCCTGTGCCAGAAACACATTTAAATGACAATGCAACACTTGTGCTTAAGGAAGACCAGCCCAGTGACCTGGAGCTGCCTTGCCTACAACTGCTTTGCTGTGTTGAAACTGTCCTTTGTGCCTCATTTATTCTGAATACATTTGAGGGCAGCTGGAAACGAACTGATGAGAGAGTCTGAATACTGAGAGAGGTGAAGGAATGACATTTTCAAGGCAGACATTGAGACTTTTCAGCCAGAAGCAGCAGCAGCTGCTACAGATGCTGATATAACAGATAACACTGGGGGCAGCGAGCAGGGTGGGATGTCAGTTCCATGGGAGAGACACTGCCATACAGAGAAAGCGATCCACTAAACACAGATGCTACAGCATCCAGGCCGCACAGAGTGACCCAGGCGAGGTCTTCCCCCCGCAAGACGGCTGGCTGACAGATAATAGAGCAGAGAGAGGGGGAGAGATTCAGAGTTCACCTGCCCCTGTGGCAGGAGGCACTGTAAGAAGCATTCCAAACCCGAAGAGTGAAGCCTGCATTCTTCTTCCTTCAGAGCAAGCTGTGTACACCTCCTTTGGAAGCTAAAAGATTCTGCTTTATGTTCAGTGACCTTAAAGAAACTCTTCTTTGGTAGCTTTGATTCAAGAATTCTTTGCTAACCACTCTGGTTTGAATCATTACTAATGACTGGGACAAGTGCCAAAACATTTGACTAGATGTCCAAAGCATTTAAGAGTTTAAAAATAAAGTCTTGTGAGTTGAAAAATGCCATTTAGACGTCAGTTAACCTTGAGGCCTTTCTGATTCATGCCGTCTCAAAGAGTTCATAAAAATAGAAACAAAGAGAATCAGAATGCACCTGCCTCAGTATCTGCAAACCCCATGAAACAGCATATCAAAGGATTGGTTCCAAGTCAGTCTGACATTTGAAGAACAGCAGGGCTTACAGCAGGTGAAATATCAAAGAAAACAACAAAGGAAGGCAGGCAATTGCAGCTTTACCTGGTCTTTGCTGGGTAAGAAAGCCTGGAAAATCTGTGGCATCCATTTCTCAATGTGTTCAATAGCAAATCAAAGGCTTTCATTCACCCAGAGAAGTGACAGAACCCCAATTTCCATTTAGTCATTAAAGAACCATTTACTGAGCCACTACTATGTACCAAACATAGGGGCCTGGGAAGCAAATGCCGAAGACATGGCGCCTGATAACAGATTCTATACATTTTATATATATAATCAATCCATGATTTTAAAGGAGTGCAATGAATATTCCAAAAAGACACACATTGCTTTTAGAATGATAGAGAGTGATTTTACAAAATCGCTTGAAGAGGAATCTAGTAAATAATAATAGCAATAGTATGGAAAGGTGACCAAATTTTTGTGGATAAAAAAATAGGTCGTGCCATTAGTTGAGAGAGCCTGTAAAAGGAAGAATAGATTTAAAAGGAAATCTGGTAAGTTCAGCTTTAAATATCTCTCAAATTGACATAGGTGTCCCTGAAATAATCAAATAGCCTGATGTGATTTTCATTTCCTTTTCTGCTACCATCAGCACCACTGACATTGTAACACATGAATAGCAAAATGAACAGAAAAGTTAAAAGGCTTTGCCTATATCAAGAAAAAGCATTTAGGACTCGTGAGGGTTCTAGGCAACTGTGCCCGACACTCAGACTTCTCCCATTTTGGTTTCGGTTTTTTCTCACATTTTCTATAATTTAAGTGGTAAAAAGTGAGCCCAGAATCTGCATAGGTTCAAATTCTACTGCTTGCTGACTGGCTGACCATGAAAACTTTTCCTAAGACTCTGCTTCCTCCTTTGTGAAATGGGGATAACTCTACATAAATCATACAATTGATAAGAGGATTAATGGATTTGAATACAATCTGACACATTTTAAAGAGCCTAAAACAATGCCTGGGACATAGCCAGTGCTCAATATCTGTCAGCTACTTTCTTTCCTACTTTGTGTTTTTCTCCACTTCCTTGTGCTTTTAATTTCCATCCCCACCCTCTAAACTTTCTCATTTTCCTGTGAAAAAAAGAGCCTTGGACTAAGAAGATCTAGGTTTCAATCTTGGCGCAGTCAGTTATTACCTATGTGTTCTTGCAAAAGTTCCTTGACTTTCTGAACTTAAGTTTCCCTAGCCATAAATTGCAGATGTTAATGATGTATTTTTCATTAGGGCCTGGTGAGGAGTGAATGAGAGGTTATGTGTGTTGGATAGTCTCCATTTGCCCCTCCAAATCTCCTCTCCCATCTTCCACACCCTACCATTTCCTAGGTACTGACGTAAATTAATTTAGTTTAGTTAGACCCATTACCAACTAAATCAATGGGCAAACTTGCCCTCTGCCTTCTGGCTTGGTTTGGTGAATAGAAGACACCAGAAGAAATTTGAGGAGTCAGTATAGTGTGGTCACAGTGTTTATTTTCCTAGTTCTCTCCCTGTGAGTGAGCTGTGTCAATCCACTGAAGGTCGCCATTCCGATTGAGTAGCCCCTTCTCTCTCTGAGTTCTGCTATGTGCTCCCTCCTGCAGTGCTTTAAGCCAGGGATGGAAAAGGCTCCCCACTGGCGCTAGTCCTGATACTCTGCAGCATCCCTTTCTCCTTTCCCTAAAATAACCCTACAGACATCTTTGTAAATCATTCCTTTATTAAATTCTCCTCAATTATCCCTGTTTGAGTATGCCATCTGTTTCTTTCTAGGATCCTGACTGCTACACCATGTAAAGTCCTTGGCACTATGCCTGGCTCTTAATAAGTGAGAGTTTCTCCCTAAAAACAATGTCAACAAATGATCTCCTGCGCATTGCCTGGCTGTAGGGTGGTGTCCACAGGAAAAGAGTAGAGTCCTGACTTTGACAACATGACTCTGGACAATAATATAGACTCTTTGAAAAAGTGAGAAAATAGTATTCCCCAAAGTAGAAGAATCTATAGTCATATCCCTCTTGTAATTCAGACTCGAAACTAAATCTGTAGTAAAGTGAGTTTTACATTTATTGTTACTCTGTGTTGGCACATCTGGCTACCGCCAAGTGCAACAGTGCCCCAATCATCATTCTGTCTTTTGGACAATTCCAGTGTCCTCTCACACACGGAAGAAGAGAGAATCATGAGAAAGAACAATGTTTGTTTTCTGTCATAGATCTATAAATTATGCCTTATCGAAGGAGTTTCTCCCAAAGTCGCTGGTTACACGATTGGGTGGATTTAGCACAAGAACAATTGGAAGTTGATCAAATCCTTCAAAAATAGTATGAAAACTTCAGTATGGTGTTACAATGAAGAAAAAATATCTAATTCATTTTCCAATTATGTAACCACATTACCAGCATCTCCTTTAGTTTTAAGTCAAAATATTCATATTTTAGTCTACAAAAAAATAAAGAGATGTCAATTATGCAGCTGATGAATAATACAGGAGTTAGTGTAATTATGTGGTGCACACCTCCTTTTTTGTTTTATTTTTTCCTAGGTGCTGGCTTTTTTACACTTCCATTGGCTTCATTTTGGTGTTCATTCGTTGTATTCAAACATGCTTTTTCTAAGCTTCATGTTAAATTAGCTTCATTCTAAATACCAAATATCTTCTATTCAGATCCTTAAATGTATGCAGGATATTAAATTCATAGCACTGTTTCCATAACCCTTGACACTGAATATTTAATGAGGGTTTAAAAAAATTCAAGTAATTTTTCCTGATTGTGAGAAAATATAGTCATAGGACAGCCACTTAAAGTGTAAGTAGTATTTTAAATCATTAGTGCTAACATGCTTCAGTGTGATATTTCTTTTATATGTTAATATTAGCAATCTATTTGAATGTTTTGTAGTCTTTTTATCTGCTTCGCAAATGTTTTGCTTGCATGTCTTAAGAATTGTAAATCTCACTGATGCACAGATAATAAATACTGATATCTCTATTTTGTTTAAAGTCTGTAAACTGAGTTTTCCTTTTCTTCTGTCAAGTCCCTTGTGGCTTAGGGTCTTAATCGTCCAAGTGCCTTGTGTGAACCAAGATGGCTAGCATTCCTTCGTAAAAAAATGGACCCACAATAATAAAGACAGAGCAGCATTCTTTTCTTCAAAGAGTTAAAGGCATTTAATTTGCCCGTAGGAACCTATTAGCTTGTTTCTACAAGGCTCTTTGGATGTGTTGGTTTACTAAGAATTAAATATGATGCTGACACAGGTGAGATAGGGCTATGAGGAAAGATATATTTTTCAGTTGGGGCTCCATGTTTTCTTTTTCTCCTTTTTAAAAAGTTTTAATTTCCTTTAATGCTGATAGGGTTGAATCAAGGTGACAAACCCCTGGCACTGTGAAGACCCCTCAGCCTCATCCCGCATCTCTCCCTCTCTAGCACCACCAGTATTGATCAGGGCCTCAAATGTTTGGCAGGGCAGTAGCCGTAGTAGGTTTTCAACTAACTGCAGTCAGGGTATTTCTCTAAGGGGCTGGACCAGTTCTTCACAGACAACCCCGAGCCATGAGCTTTGCAATGAGACTGTTTCACTTGGAAAAATCAATATAAGGCTGATGCATAAAACAGTTCTTAGAATCAAAAGGTAAAGGTATTCTAGGGATGTATACCTCACTGCAAGGCCCCACAAACAGGCTCTTCCTACAGCAGGTTACTTATCTAGGTAAAGTTTTTCTTGTACACTTGGAATATGCATTCTGTCATTTATAAGAAAAATGTTATTTATTGCTTGGAATGGTGGCCAATGCCTAAAGAACACAGATTCTCAGTGTCACTGTGTTTAGAGAACTATTGAGTTGTCCCTTTCCATTCTCTATAGAGAAGAGGACAGAGATTGCAATTTTAAGATAATCTTTTAAAATCTATCATTTTCCACAGCAAAAACTGTTACACAGACTTTTTATAAACAGACGCTCACTCCCTATCCAAGGGGGAAAAACCTTCAAAACAAAAAACACCTATTTATTTTGATGGGAAACAGTCCTTATCAGTAGAAAGTTTAGGATTGTAACTCAAATGGTGGGCCCACAAGTCAGAGGCATAAAGAGGGGGCTCCAAAGAATACCTTTGGAGCCCATGACCTGTTCAGTGCATCTTATATAAATAAGAGTTGAGAGAATCGTGTTAATTCAGTGGAAAGAATATAGTTTTTGCAGCAAGGAGTTGCCAATTCTGACACAGCTCCTTACTAGCAAGTCATTGAAACTGAGTCTGGCTTCCTCATCAGTGAATTGGGTAATAATACAGATGAGGATTAGCAGAATGCTTGCAGAGCCAGTGCAGAGACTGGAACATGGCTTGCCTGATAAATAATTATTCTGGCAAACCGTATTTTATTTTGTGTTTACCACAATGTGGTGTAGAAGAGAAACGTGAAAAAGTGGAATTTGTTAAACACAAACATATAAAATCTGCTTATCCTCTTTCAGTGTTACCCAAACTTTTTCTCAGCGCCTGTCTGCCAGCTTATTCTTCTTTGTTTATAAGAGGGAAGAGCTTCATTTTCTCCACCCATCTAACACCTCCACAGTGACTAAGAGTTTCCCTGAACTGGTCCTCTATCCCAGGGAAGACTGCATTATTTCCCACAGCAAAAACTCTGCTAGTCCTTGTAATCTCAGCTCCTAAGTATCTCTGCCTCCTGGCTGAAAAACATCTGAATCTGAGAGAGAGAGGACTTGGTGACCTTTTTTATTTTCTGATTAACCAGCCACACTCAGTATTCTTCACTCTTGATTAGCAGTTGATTTGATTTTACAATTTAAATAAATCTGTAGTGAAAGAATAGCTGTCCTCTTCCAGATAAATCATTCGTTTAAGGTCTCAGACTTTGCAGTCAAGCTGCCTAGGTTTCTTGGCTTCCCTGTTTGTTGCCTGTGTGACTGTGGGCCAGCAGTTAATTTCTTTCTTCCTCAGTTGCCTCACCTGAAAAAGAAGTATAAAAATAATACCTACCCTTTAGAGTTGTAGGTAAAATTTGTATTAGTTAATAAATGCAAAAGAGCATAGAACATAGAGTAAATGCCATATAAATGTTGGCTATAGTTTCCCAAGGGTTTCCATTGGGCTTATTTCATAGTTGACTTTCGTACAAAGAAAAAAATATATATATATGTATATATGTATGTATGGTCAACTGTTAGCATGTGTCGTCAAGCTGTCTGACTTAATCTAGGCTATGTGATTTAAATCCCTCATTCCTCTCCCTGGCTAGTCTGGTTCCACTGAGTGAATGTGCTTGGAGAGGAAGTAATTCTTCGACTTTCTTTCTTCATCAGGCAAATTGCCTTGGGAGCTTTACCCCCAGTCTCTCTTCATCCCAAAAACTCAAAATGATGTCTTTGCAATAAAATTCAATCCATATGTCTTTTCTTTCTCCAGGTTTATTGAGATATAGTTGACATACAACATTGTGTAAGTTTACGGTTTGCAGTGTGATAATTGGATATGTGTATATATTGTGAAATGATTACCACAATAAAGTTACCTCACTTAGTTACAATTTGTGTATAGGGTGGCAGTGATGAGAACTTTTAAGATCCACTCTTTTAGCAACTTTTAAATATACAAGTATAACATACAATACAGTATTATTAACTATAGAACTTATTTATCTTATAATTGGAAATTTATGCTCCTTAACTACCTTCACCAATTTTCCCTATTCTACCCCCACTTCTGGAAACCACCAATCTACTCTGTTTCTATGAGTTCAGTTTTTTTTAGATTCCACATATATGTGAGAACATACAGTATTTGTGTAATAATTTATCTTTTATTTGTCTTTAGTATTTTGTTTGAGTGAAGAATTTTTATTGAAAACCTCAAAGATTAAAGAGGACCAAACGGTGAGTTTGGGTACCGTAACAGAAAATTTCACTTAACTGTACCATCATTCACAAGAATGAACAAGTCCAAGCATGACAAAATTCAAATTCTTATGTAATTACCACAAGTGAATGTAAATGAACCAATCATTTTATCAGAACCTTTCTTTAATCATATGAAAAAGAAGGGAATTTACATGGCATAACAAAATATATGCAAAACTTAATGAAACACAATGCTCTTAAGTTTCTCAAACTTATTTTTATAGGATACCGGATGCACTTGAAATGATTAAATGACTTAAGATGATACTTTTTTATTGCAAACTCTTTTAACATCAGTTTAACCCCCATGCATGTATTCAAAAGGAACACAGCTTTTGAATTAGAAAGATCACTTAAGTTGAAATGAGGAAGTAAGTATTGAACTTGGGAAAAAGTTGACGTATTTCATTGAGCATAATTCCCTCAAATCTCATCCATGTTGTAGCAAATGAAAGGAGTTTCTTTTCATGGCTAAATAAAGTCTCATCTATGTATGGGCACTTAGGTGTTTTCCATATCTTGGCTATTGTAAATAATCCTGCAAACAATGAGGGTACAGTTATCTCTTCAGCATAGTGATTTAATTTCTTTTGGATATATAGTCACTAGTGGGATTGCTGGATCATATGTTAGTTCTATTTTTAATTTTTTTAAGAACTTCTATACTGTTTCCATAGTGGCTGCACCAGTTTACATTCCTGCAAAAGTGTACAAACATTCCCTTTTTTCCACATCATCACCAACACTTACTATTTCTGGTGTATTTGATAGTAGTCATTTTGACATCACATTGTGGTTTTGATTTGCATTTCCCTGATGATTAGTTATGTTGAGCAACTTTTCACGTTCCTGTTGCCCATTTGAATATCTTCTTTGGGAAATGTTTATTTAAGCCCTTTGCCCATTTTTAAATTCAGTTAATTTATATTTTTTGCTACTGAGTTATATGAGTTTCTTATACATTTTGGAAATTAATGCCTTATTAGGCATGTGATTTGCAAATATTTCTTCTCTTCCACATGTTGCCTTTTCATTTTGTTGATTGTATCTTTTGCCGTGCAGAAGCTTTTTAGTTTGATGTTGTCCCACTTGTTTATTTTTGCATTTGTTGCTTGTTCTTTTGGTGTCATATCCAAAAAAACCAAGACCAATGTGAAGGGGCTTTTTCCTTATTTTCTTCTAGAGTTTTATGGTTTTAGATCTTACATTTAAGTCTTTAATCCATTTTGAATTAATTTTTGTGAGTGGTGTAAATAGGGATCCAGTTTCTTTCATTTGCATGCGAATATCCAGTATTTTTAATCACCATTTATTAAAGAGACTATGTTTTCTCAATTGACTGCCTGGGATCCTTTGTCAAATATTACTTGACTCTGTATGTGTCAGTTTATTTCTGGGATCTCTGTTCTGTTCCATTGGTCTATTTGTCTGTTTTTTGCCAATACAATACTGTTTTGATTGTTATGCCTTTTGTTATATAGTTTGAAATCAAGGTGATTAGTAATATACTTTGAAAGAAGTATGATGCCTCCAGCTTTGTTCTACTTTCTAAGGATTGCTTTGCCTATTTAGGGTCTTTGTGATTCCATACAAATTTTAGGATTGTTTTTTCTAGTTCTGTAAAAATGATATTGGAATCCTGATAGGGTCTGCATTGAATCTACAGAGGGCTTTGGTTAATATGGACAGCTTAACAATATTAATTTTTCCAATCTATGAACATGGATATCTCTCCATTTATTTGTGTCATCTTTACTTTCTTTCATCAATATCTGATAGTTTTCAGTGTACAGAGCTTCACCTACTTGGTTAAATTTATTCCTAACTATTTTATTATTTTTGATGCTATTGTAAGTGAGGTTGTTTTCTTTATTTCCTTTTCAGATAGTTTGTTTTTAGTGTATAGAAATGCAACTGATTTTTGTAGGTTAGTTTTGTATACTGTCACTTTCCTGGATGGCCAAGATTGTAGATTATACTCAGCAGTTAGGCAGGACTTTGAATTTGCTTCCCTGCCTAGGCAAGAAGGGAGAACGGGCTCACAGCAGTTATGACCCTTTGCTTGAAGACCCAATCAGGCAGAACTGCCAACCAAGGTTCCTGGCCACATGGGACCCACCAGCTCAACTCTGTGGTTGTTGATCACCCTAGCAAGCCAGCATCTTGCCCCATTCTTCCTGGCTGTCTGTTGCTATCAGATGTTTCTCTTCTCTCTTAATATTGGTGATTTTGTAATCAATCTACTTTCTTTTTAAGCTGGAAAACATTCTTCCCTTAAAATTCCTAACCACAATGTAAGATAAGGCTGTGGAGTTTAAGAAAACTTCACTAATGGCTTGAGAATAGAGATAGGACTTACAACAAGAAAGAAAAAAGAAAGAGGGATGGAGGGAAGGAAATTCATGTAAGAATTCCTTCTCTTACAGGCCCTAGCCCCAGAAATTCTTCAGTGACCATTTACCCCATTGGATGATGCCAGCACAGGGTATGTGTCCAATGAAATTAGTTAAATGACTGAATGAAAAGTTGCAAGATTAAGGCCATCTCCCATGCAGTGGCAGGGTTTTTGACTGGATTCTTCTTACCCTGGAGTTATTTCTTTTAAAGTCTTGACTTACCCCAAAAGTCTTGACTCCCACAGAGAGACTGATAGGTTATTCTCAGACCTGCTACCCAGGGTGTATAATTATACCCACCGGCTCAAATCTGCCCACAGTGAAGAAAACCTCTTGTGTTATTATTCACAGACTTTTAATTTGCAGTTTCCGTCCCAGAATTAGATCTAGGCTTTATCTTTATACAAACAAAATCCCATTGAAGGTTGTTCCACTCCCTTATGCTTATTTTAAAAATAAGTGTCTTACTAAGCAGAATTCAATCTTTTTCTTTTCAGTAATACAGATTTTGAAATTATAATTTCCTCCTTGCCCCTACCTCCGTAGTCCCCAAGTGTTTCAATCACTAGGTAGGGTTCAAGTTCAAGGTTCCAGACTTCTCTGGCCCCACCTCCCCTAGTAGCCTCTGCAAGTAGTGGCATTTCCTGAACAAATGAACTGTTTGGGGCAGAGGATGGGGAATCCATCTGACTTCTTTCTGTATTGCCTTTTCATTTATGAGGAATGAGTGTTTTGCCTGGCTTTGCTTTCTGTGCTTAAGAGCTTGCTCATTAAACCCAGCAAGGGTGGCTAGTCAAAGATTCTGGTCATCTCTACCTCTTTTTCCACCTTGAAGATAAGACTATCAATCACTAACATGCATTATAAGTTAGCTGATGAAAGCTTGATACTATTAGTTTAAATATCTAGTAATAAGGGTGCTTTCATTTTCTAAAAAAAACATGTAATTGTTTAGAATTCACAGCCTTATATTTAAGCTCTGATAATTTCTTGGGTAATAAAGTTTATCAGTATCAGGCTTTTAATTTAATTTACTTTTAATCTACATACAGTCTTAGTTAAGAAAACGTACTTATAAATTTCAAAACTGTGAGAAAATTCAATATTAAAGTTTTCCTTGATTCTGCTATCATTTAGCCTCTTTTCAAAAATATTTCTTTTTTTTTTTCCTTAATGACCTTTGCATTCTGGTAGTTAACTGCTAAAATAATTACTAATAGAATCATCCTACCTAAGACCCCTTGAGAGAAATCCAGTTGTATAAAGGAAGAATGAATGAATTAACTACTTTTTAACAGTAGATTGACATCTAATACCTAAGAGTTGCTTAATTTAGGATGGGCTGTTCAAAATTACTTTTGGATAATTTAAGGAACAAATTAGACAGTCTTAAAATTTAGACAAAGTCTAAAATTATAATGGTTCGGGTTAGACTGCCATCCTACATCATTTAAGAAATCCTGCAGTTTGCTTTATATTTATTAAAATAAAAGTAAACTATTGACCTTCCTATCTGTTCTATAGACTAGTATTAACCTTGCCTGAAAGAAGGTGATGATTTTTAGAGTTATGATTGTTAATGGCCTTTGAATGCATCCTGCACAGGCCTTTAACTCCCTAGTGTACGTAAGGTTCAGCCCTTTCCAGATGGGAAAATGATAAGGACACTAGGAAGATAGCGGGTCATTCTTGGGCAGCTGCCAGAAACTTGCAGCAAAATGAATCATGTTGGACTGCAGTACTTTAGCCAGCATTTTTCTATTTTAATTTATCAAGCCAAAGCTTGTTGACATGAAAGAGAATGAAATTGTTATACAGTGGGTTCTAAAAAGCCAACTCAAGGGTTTAGTGAAGGAGAGCTCTGGCTATAAATAACAAAGAAAATACAGGAAATGTTCTTTCTACTAGCACCTGCTCTGTTGTCTGAGATGCATTGGCAATTAACTCAAATCCCAGTATCAGTATCAACTGGAAAAAGGCCAGTTCTTTGAAATATTACAGAGGCTGCATAATCTGTTGTAGATGATCATCAAAGGGCTAATCCTCAAAATAATCATTTTACTTTTTGATATGCAGGGCTATATTTATTGTTTATCAAGTGTAATAAAGCAACTGACAGAAATGACAAAGTAGTATTGATACTTCTAAGAGAGACTTTGCAATCAGAAAAGGTTAATACCATCTTGCTTTAAAAAAAATTATCTTGCAGTGACTTGTCCGAAAAGGAAAACAATGATATAAATCACTGACCAGCATTCACAAATGAAATCTCTGCATTTAACTGAAGCATATAAATCAGGTTTTACAGGAAAAGCAAAGTACTGGCAATTTCCACTGTGAGAGATAGGAAAAAATTAACTGATGAGAGTAGGAATTCACATATGTGCATTAAGGGAAAAAAATATCTTCCTTAATGAAAAGGCATTTAATATTTCAAACCTCTAGTCAATGTTTTGTACATAGTGGCTCCTGATTAAGTATCTTTCTCCTATTAAAGAATGTTACATGTATTTGGGAGAGATGAAGTATAAACTGATACTATCTCTTGTCATCTGAGGGTGAGATAACACAAAGTTTCCATTTCATATGCTTGGACCCTGTGGAATCTGGAAATATATATTGTCTGTGAGTCTGTTTATTTCTTCAAGGTACAATTTGTTTATTTATTTGTGCCTTTCCTCAAAGGATCTTTATTGAATGCCTACTTTGGGCATCGCACTAAAGAAGGCTATCAGTTGCCCAAATTGACCATGCAGATAAATCAACTGAGCATGATACTTAGATTTTCTATGTAGAAAGATAGAAAGAGAACATGTAAATAATTACCTATGATAACTATCACCTGTGATATAATTGTAGGTAATATCACCTAAATATAGTGATATTTTTATTTAAGTTTATAATCAAATATGAAACAAGACTTCCTACTATCATCACTCTTTTTCTAATTTGTGAATTCAGTTGTACCTTGCCAAAAACATAAAATTAAATGCCATCTAATTTCACTATAATTTATTGTCTTTATTTAAAATAACAGAATTGCATGTTATTGTAGCCCTGGTAAATCTAGATTAGATGTTTACTATACGATAGTCTATACACTCCCCATAGACCATTAGGCCATTCCACATATCATCACTGCAAGTCATTTCAAATTTCTATTAGTATTATTTAATGATGACAATAAAATACTAGACTATTCAGTTACCTTTGAGGAAAAGTAAAATAATGATTAAATTTTGAGAGTGTATTATATTCTGGGTATGCTGCTCATTGCTTTACATACATTACCAATTTGATCTTACGTTACCCCTGTGTGGTAAGTACAGTTGACCTTTGAATAACATGGATTTGAATTGCACTGGTCCACTTTCACATGGAGTTTTTCAGTAGTAAATAGTACAGTACTACACAATCTGCAGTTGATTGATTCCTCAGATGCAGACCTGCAATACGGAGGGTTATATGTGGATTTTCAACTTCAGGGAGGGTGGGCACCCCTAGCTCCTGAGTTGTTCAAGGGTCAACTATACTATTATTCTCTGCATTTTACAGATGAGGAAACTCAGGATTCAAACATTTAGTTAACTTTAACTTGATAGTGTTTAAATTTGAACCCAAATGAGCGATAACATCAGAAATTGTACTAATCTGAAACAGTTTTTGAAAAGAAAAGGTAAAATATTACTTGCAGATAGTATGATTGCATTTTTAAAAAGAATAAACTAGAAAGCCACTAAATATGAAGACACATGATATTTACATAGTTAATAAATTTAATTTTTTATATAAATAATAACCAATTAAAAATATATTGGAAGAAAATATCTCAAACATAGTCCCCAAAAGAATGAGCTTTACGGAAACAATGTTATAAGGAATCTGTAGGTGATTACGAGGAGAAAAGTTTTCAGTATCTGTTGAAAGACATAATAAAATCCTTCAATAAAATGCAATCTATCCTGTTCTTAGAAATAAAGACTCAATATTGTTAAAATATTAAGCCAAAAAAAGAACCTCTAAAATCTACAAAATGAAACTGTTTTACTGTATTAGTCTGAAAAATGAACACATAAAACTAGCTAGAGATAGTCTAAAGAAGAATAAAGAGTCATACCAGATAATAAAACATATGCTAGTGCTCTAATTCATGTAACTTTAATAATGGCTGAGGAATACACAGAAATATCAATGGAAGAGAGTGAGTTCATAAATAGACCCAAATGCATATGAGAAGTAGCACAAAAAAAGAGTATCTCAAATCAATGGAGATAAAGATGAATTTTTTAATAAATCTTTGATAACTATATAGTCATTTGGAAAAAATAAAGCCACATTTTGAAATCACTACTTACATAAAAATAAACTCCAGATGGATCAAAGACTTAAAGTAAACAATGAAGTCATAAAAGTGTTGGATGAAAACATAACTGAATTTATTTATAACCTTAGGATAAAGATGATCTTTTTAAGCAGACACAGAACTCAGAAACCATAAATTTGATGACTTAGACAACACTTAAAAGAAAAACCTTTCAGCAAAGTCTAAAACATTATGAATAGAAGACATTTAACAGACAAGAAACACATGACAAAAAACTCATGTTTTTAATTTTGAAAAATAAAAAACTTACAAATTGATTTTTAAATAGAGAATAATTTAATACAATTATAATGCTGTATAATTGTATTAAAATGTGACAATAATTTAAAAACTGGAACCAACTTAAATATCTTTCAGAATGAGATTTGTTAAATAAGTTATGGTATATCTAAATAATGTAAAAAGAAAAAGTACAACCTAATCAATAAAAAAATCACAGTAGGTCCAAATAGTATAAAATTTTTTACCACTTAATTAAATACATTTAAATTATTTTGAAGAGTGATAGCCACAAAGTGAAGTTTAGGAAGGTGCTTATGTGTAGGAAAGATTACTTCTAGCTGTAACTATTCTCGAAGGAGAATCTCAAAAAGTAAAGAGAAGTTAAAGATGATGAGAAAGAAAAGAGGAGTGCTTTTCAAGCTAAGAAATAGCATGCTGAAGGCTAAGCGTTAGAAAAGGTTGAGAAGCTGAAGGCAGATGAAGTTTAAGACAGATGAAGTAAAAAGGTATCTTGGGGGTCATATCACTGAAGGGTTTAATTATCTCATTGAAGAGGATACAGATGATGAGGAAATAAGTTTGCTGTGAACTAACCAGCCAGGCATAAGGCAACTCTTCCTGAAATATCTCATTTAAACCTCGCAGCATGCCTCAGAACTGCTTATCATTATTCCCATTTTAAAAGTAAAGAACTGAGACTTGAAAACTTAAATAACTCACCTAAGTTCTCACAGTAAGTAGCAGAATTGACGTTTAAATTGGGCAGTCATAAAAGTTATTGTGTAACTTGGGACGCTGGAGAGTAAAAGGGACGACAGGCTCAAACACAGTTCTGTCGTGGCAAACAAAGGTGAAGGGTCACCTTTAGTACATTTGAACCAAGCCTGTCTCCAGAACCTCCTCTCTGACATCACTTACACAAGTTGGCCCACACCAAATATTTTCTTTTAAAAACCTCTCGTGACCTCACCAAATGCTCTGTCAAACATTGCCTCACGTCAGAATTAGGGATGAGGAAGCCCTGCTAGCTCACGGGGCTGAGGTCTCCATCCCCAACAAGGATCTGTACGGGTTAGGGGACAGCCGTTTGCCCAGGCCCATGTTAAATGACCCGAACCTCAACGTCTCCAGTCTTGTCCTGGAATATTGTTCTTCTGAATAATAAAGCCTGCAACTTCAGAATTTGAATGCCACGGCATTTCTTTCCTAGAAAAAGCTATGTTACCACCGTTCAGCCTAAGCCCGATCTTTTCTAGCAGAGGATTCTTGGTTGATTGATAATCAACACGATGAACCTTATACATGACATTATTTAGAAGTTACTTTCCTTTCACAGGCTAAGCAGTCATTATTAGCTGACAGTGGAGGACTGTTATTGAGGGTTGTGCTTGTTTCCAAAATATTTCTCATCAGAAATTTCTTCCTCAGTGGACCATATTGGATACCTGTTATCTTACTCCCTTTGCATGTTAAGCCTGTCGTCTTCACCCTGGCCCTCTTCCACCAATTTTTTCCTCCCAGGCCCTGTGCGTGTGTTCTTGTCCTCAGGTACAGAATCTGTGTATGTACATTCTAAAATGAGCCAGCATTCACATGAAAAGTGCCAGTAATTTCTATATCTCATTTGAAGGATGATTGCTTATTTATTAGTAGTATTTAAGTATTTATAATCAAGATTACCTTCTTCCTTTACATTTACAAGTATCAATGAATATACTCTATATGGAATATGAAGTAGGGAATATATTACATTATCTGTCTATAGATAGATACACACATATGTAACAGCAAGTTTTTGATAAGTTGTTACTTTGCACTTTTAAATGTATTATAAATTTTTGAAGGCTTATATATAATTGGCATTTTCCTTTACCTCCTTCTTGCCAGATATTTTTATTGCTTTTGTAAGCAAACTAATTTGTGCCACTCAAACACCAGATGAATACAGCTGATGTTTCAAGAAATACTGTCAAACCCAAACATTTTCAAAGAGACCATAAATAGCAGTGCCAATTAATTTTCTTTCCTTCCTCCTTCCCTCCCTCCCTCCCTTCCTCCCTTCCTTCCTTCTTTCTTTCTACCAACAAATTGACCAATACTTTATGACAGGCACAGTTCCTGGTAGTTAATATGGAAGTAAACAAGACAAGGCTTCCGACCTCATAAAACTTGCCTTCTAGTGGGTAGAAATGTGAGTAAATTAATTGTGTTGACAGTGCAAAGTATTCTGAAGAAAACTTTTTTTTAAGTGATGTAAAATAGACGTTTTCAGATAAACAAACACTGAAAGAATTTGTTGCTTGTAGATCTGCTTGTGAGAAATGCTGAAGTTTGTTCTTTAGGATAAAAGGAAATAATACAGATGAAAGAACAGGGTGAAGCACCCTGGAAATGGTAACTATGTGGAGAAACATAAGAAAATATATTTTTCTCATAATTTCTTTAAAAGGCAACAACAATATGATCACCCATGATAGAAAATTCCACCAAACTGTAAATATATGCTCATTTCCTCAATCTAAAAGATGTCTGTAAAAAAAAAAAAAAAAAACTACAGCTAAGATCATACTTCTCTCAGAATCAGGAACAGGGCAAGAATTTGTGCTGTGAACACTTGTAGTCAATATTATACTTCACGTCCTTTCCATTGCAGCAGGGAGGAAAATTAGTGGGGGGTATAGAGACTGGGAGGAAAGAAGTAACTGTTTTATTTGCAGATGGTTTGATTGTTTATATAAAAAATTCTGACATCTATAAAACAAACTACTAGCAGTAATAAGTGAATTTAGCAAGGTCATAAGATACATGGTCGGTATATCAAGAAATCAATGCCATTGCTATATACTAGCAAAAACAATTAGAAAATAAAACTAAAAACAATATTGTGTTATACTATCTATTGCTGCATAATAAATTACCAGAAGTATAATGACTTATAAGCTGCAATTATGATCTCACATAGATAATTTCCATGGATTGGGAATTTGGGGAAAACTTGGCTGGATGATTCTGGCTCTGGTTTCTCAAGAGGTTGCAGTCGGGATGTCAGCTAGAGCATCAGTGCTCTGGAGGCTAGACTGGAAGGTCTGCTTTCAGGAAGGCTCACTCACATGGCTGGCAGGTTGATGCTGGATATTGGCAAAAGGTCTCAGGTCCCCACCATGTGTGCCTCTCCACAGGGCCTGGAGGGTGTCCTCATGACCTGGCAATAGCTTCTCCCAAAGTGAATGATGATCCAAAAGAGGTCAAGGAGGAAGCCACAGTTTCTTTTATGACTGAGCCTTGGAAGTCCCACTCAGTCATCCCCACATCTTCTTGGTCTCTTGGGTCAGCTTTATTCAGTGGGGAATGCCTACAAAAGGGTATGAACCTCCAGAGAAGTGAAAATCTTTGGGAACTTTCTTAGATGCTGATCATCACAAGTACTATTTGTTATAGCACCAAAATACTTTTTTAAGTGTAGAAATAAAGTATGTGCAAGACTCTGTTCCAAAAACTACAAAGAATTGCCCAGGGAAATTGAAGATTTTCTAAATAAATGAAAAATATGCTATGCTAATGGATTGGAACGGTGAATAATGTAAAAGTGTCAATTCTCCCTCAAACTGATGTATGATTCAAGTTCAATTAAAATGTAATCAAGCTTTTATGTAGAAATTGACAAGCTGGTTATAGCATTTGTAAGGAAATGCAAAAAACCTAAAATATCCTTAAAGACAGTTGGAAGACACACACTGTCTGCTTGCAGGACTTATTACAGAACTACAGTATACTCTCAAGAAAGTAGCAAACAAATAAAAAGTGAAATAGTTCAGTGAACACAGTAGGGAATCCAAAAACTTTAAACATATTTATTTGATAAAAAACCAGGGCAATTTAATATGGAAAAATCTTTCTAGCAAAGGTAGTGTTGGAACAATTGGATAAATGTATGAAAGAAAAATGAATCCTGATGTCTCATTTTATATGATACACAAAATAATTAAATTAAGGTGCATCAGAGACTTAAATGTAAAAAAGCTAAACCATTAAAACTTCTAGAGGAGAATGTAACAGAATATCCTGGGGGCTTTGGATAGACAAGGATTTCTTAGGACATAACAAACACAAAGCATGAATGAAAAAATATATAAAATTTGATTTCATCAAAATTAAAACCTAACAACATAGCTTTAATAAAAATAAAAATATAAGCCTCAGACTAGAAGAAATTATATGTGTGCATTTAGAATACATAAAGAACTATCAAAACTTGAAACAAAAAAATAAATAAGAAATACACAAAAACTTGAACAGACCCTTCTAAGAGAAAATAGATGAACGGTCAAAAAGCACATGAAAACCTCAAAGTCATTCAGTGTCAGAGAATGCAAATTAAAACTACAATAAGATAATACTGCATACCCTTTAGAATGGCTAAATTAAAATACTGGCAGTATCAGTGTTTTCAGTACTGTGGAGCAACTTGAAGTCTCAAATGTTGGGTGGCGGGAGTATAAAATAGTGTAACCAATTCAGAGTACAGTTTAGCATTTTCTTATAGCTAACATAGATTTACCATACAATCAATCAGCTCCACTCCTAGGAATTTACTCAAGACAATTGACAACATAAGTCCAACAAAAAGACTTGTGCTTGAAAGTATATAACAGTTTTATGCATCATAACAAAAAATTGGAAATAGAGCAGATGTCTATCAACAGGAGAAAGGGGAAGCATATTGTAGTATACCCACAAAAGGGAGTGCTAATCAAAAATTAATAAAAGAATAAATGAATGATGCACATGAATGAATCTCAAAAACATAATGAAGAGTGAGGAAAGTTACATGTGAAAGAATATATACCGTATAATTCTATTTATATGAAATTTAATAACAGGCAAAACGAATCCATGGTGTTAGAAAGTAGAATGGTGGTTGCCTATGAAAGATGGTGTTTCACTGGATTGGGTGGACAGAGGGGATTTTCTCTGAGGTGATAGAAGTGTTCTGTGCCTGATTAAAGTGTTGTTTACATACATATTCATCCATACTCACTCAAGATGTGCTTTTCATTGTATGTAAAATTTACCTCCATTTTTTAAATGAGGAAGAAATTAAAAGAGTAAAGCAGTTAGGAGGTTGTTGCAAAAATTCAAGTGAGAAAATGATTATAAATCAATAAAAAAATGTTAAAAAAAATTCAAGTGAAAGATGATGGTGGGACCAATGGAGGTGGTGAAAGTCGCAGGATGGGACACGTGCTTTAGAGTGTGCAGATAAGACTTACTTATAAATTGGTTGTGAGAAATGAGGAAAAGAAAGGAATCAAGGATTACAAAGGTGAGAGGTGTCATCTTACTTGCTCTTTATTTTATGGCTCATCATACAGCCATAAACCTTTCTACAGAAGTTAGCCTTTGTTAGAAGGGGGTTTAGCATTTACTTATGTGGAAAGCTAAAGCCAATCTTTGACCCATTTGCCCCTGAGTCTCTTCCTCCTCCTTCCCCTTCTCTGTTCACGGTCACGAGGAAGGAGGAAGTGTTGCTCTCCTCTCCAAGCTGTATCCCAGGCTACCTTGTCAGATGGCTTCTGGTTAGGTTTGGCCAGTGGAAGAACTGTAGGGAGATGAAAACATGAGGAAGAGAGGAAACAGAGTATCTTTCCTCCTCTTTCTTCATGGAAGCATGTCTCCAACAATGGCTTTGTCTCCTTCATGGCTTCAGCCTCCATGAGGTGACCCCCACCTCCAGGCTCCCGACACCACACTGCCACTTTGGTCCTCCAGCCTAGTAATGTTTCCTGCTGTTGGTAATACTTGGGTTGCCTGGCAACCTCCTGTTGGCTTTTCAGCATTTACATCACTTGGGTGCCCAATTTCCTATATTAACTTCCCTCCATTTGAAAATCATAGTTTGATTTGTTTCCCTGGTTCAAGCTAGGCTATTAGTCAGGAAAGAAACAGAGTAACACTGGGACCTGTTAACTCTTACAACTGAGTCCAGTTTGCTTATTTTGTCTTACTTATTGTGAGTTGGTGCACATATGAATGGAAGACTCAACTGTTACAGTTCTGTAGGAAAGGTCAACTTAATAATAGTAGTATCAATTTTGCCTTAAGGAATGTTTTAAGCAACCCTTTTTTACCTACTTTTTCTCCTTTACATATATAGAAATACACTCAAAATAAATGTTCCATAAATGTTAGCTATTATCACCTGCAAACTTCTTGTACTACTATTCCTAAATAAACTATTCTTTGGAATTTTGTAGTCCTAAAGAAAACATATTTATAATTATCCTTGGGTCTAGGGATTCATGTGTAAATGATTATGTTAAGATTGTGATTTAATGAATCTCACATAAGGAGGAAAAAGAGGTTCCCTAATAGACTAAAAATGTAGTTCCTTAAAAATATGTCTTAAAGGTTTGGGATAATGAAACATTCTAGAAAAGCATAATGATGATTCTACAATATTGTGAATGTACTTAATGCCACTGAACTACATGCTTAAAAATGGTTAAAATGGTAAATTATGTTATGTATGTTTTACTGCAATAAAAAAGTAAAAAAAAAAATTAAACCTAAAGGAAGCAGAAAATATAGAATTTGGGGATATCTGACACTTTTTTTTTAAAATAATGATTTTAAAATATGTGTGTATAAATGTGTGTTAGTCTGATGTTCTTAATTTCAGAGCATAGTCACAAAGAAAATGTAAAGGAAAATGAGGCATAGTTTATTTCTTTTCCGCTTCTACCATCTGTTCACATTAGCCACAAAGAAACACCCTTATAAAATTCATTAAGCTACCGCGTTATAATTCAGTGTGGTAATAAGTCTTCAACACAATGTACACAATCGACAAATGACTATGGCAATGACATCATTGTAATGGTCATAATTACACGACAGTTCAGATATTTGATCGTTCAAAACATCAGTAAAATAACTATTCTTCTTTTTTGTCAGCCCCTAAATACCTCTATTCATTCTTTATTCAAGAGCCTGTGGCTTTCAGGGAAGAGATAGAAACCCAGTGCAGCAATAATGGAGACAAAGCTGGGAGAACTGGAGGAGAATCGGGCTTTGAGGGGCAGCAGGAAAAAACACTGCACCGCACACTTTGAGTGTAGAGAGAGGGAGATGAATGTGCAGGGAGCCAGCCTAATTATTGCAGAGTGAAAGGTCATCAAAATCAATTTGCAGCATGATGTACAAAGGTCATTATCAGCCTCAGATTTTCTCTGCCCGTTTAAAACACAATAAAAATAAAGTGAGTGCTTTAATAACTATGATTAGTAAAGAAAAAAAGCATATCATTGAGCCATCTGTTTAAATATTTGTGCTACCTTAGTTTTACTCAAAACAGCATGAAAGATGAGCAGTGAGGCGATTTTTTTTTTTTTTTTTCTGTTTGTTTGCTTTTAAAATCCTGACATTTTCTCCACTGGTTGCTGAGATTTATAACCCAGATGAAAGAGCTCCTCTAAAATTACTGCCCTTTGAAATCAATAGCACAGTATTTGTAACGACTTTCTTTTTATTAGAGAGCACTTCATTATTATTTTTATTATAATTTTATGGGACAGTCTGGAACAGAATTCATCATTCACTTATTTGAAGTATCTCACTTACTCAATGGCACAGATGGCCTGATCTGAGGAGATTTAATCACCCTATGGTAGGGCCAGCCGCCTTGATATTATATAAATGCTAACCATGAGGACAGGAAGCATCGTGCAACAATGACTGCATCTTAGCCACCATTAGAAGCTCTATGGACACTAATGCATTCGGGAACTCTGGAAGTTACAGTTATAAAGCTGCATCTTTTTATTTTTCCTCTAAAAGTTAATATAATAATAGTACCTTATGGGGCAGGGCTTTTGAAGTTTTTAACTACGTCTACCAGTAAAAAAAAAATACATCTTGTGTTATGACTCAACACACAACACACACGCACACACAAATATTCACACCTATACTGAAATATATTAAGAAGCAGTATTTGTCCTCATTATATGTGATTCACAAAGCTTTTTTCTAGTCTAATTTATTCTGTTTTGTTTTTAATGCCAGTCATAACCCACTAAACTGTTCTAATAAATGGATCTGGATCGTCATATGAAAAACAGATTCAGGAGGTGCTTTTGTGTTTTAAATGAAATAATGTATGTGAGTCCTGAGTGTATACCTGGCATGTGGTAAACATTTGATATTTATAGCAGTTATGAGAAATGTCTTGAATGGATTTTGCAACTTACCACAGTTTAAAGGAACCAGGAAATGATCTGCCTATAGAAGTGGCTTCTCTGAGTTGTTTTGTTTTTTTTTTTCCCCTGTTCATATTGCCTGGCCTCGATCCAATTACCTGGTTTTGAAAATTAACCAACTGATTTTATATTACAAAAGGTCTAGATTGCAGACAGGAAGAACGTAAACCCGAAAGAGAAATATCACTGAAAGCCTAGCACTTCCTTTCTATTCTCTGCTTCCTGATTCACTTACCTGTATTAGTTCTTACCTGTATCCTATGATGTAGGCAAAAGGGGAGAAGTGTAAGTTCCATAAAATGACATGTTTATAAAAGACCACAAAGACAAAAAACAAAGAAAAGGATAAAGTAGATACACAAATAGGAAAAAATGAGGAGTTCTCTAATTTTTAAGCTTGTATTATTCACTCACTTTCTGTGAACCTAGAAGAGACTTGAAATCTTATTGTTAACTGAAGTATTTTCATCCTTAATTTATTCGTGCAGTAAATATATATTTATTGAGAACCTATGTTTCTACCATAAGAGAGTCAGAGTTTCATACATACTTATTTTTTAGTTGAGAGAAATTATCTTTTCTAAAATGTTAAATTTTCTGCCTCACATATGATAAACTAACCACAGATCAAGAAAAGTGTAAACACATTATTTATGAATTTACCTGAAACTTGTTCTTTTATGTGAGTGTGAGAATCTGAAAATTACAACAGCATGAAATTTAGACTGAGACAACATTAATCTGGATTACCACTACTGAAAACTATGCAGAGTGCACTTGTAAGGAGATCAATGGCCAAACACCAAGAAGAGATGATAAAAGTCACTGGGAAAGGCCAAAAAAGAGTACTTCCTTTTCTATGAAGATCAATGTCATTTCCATCCAGCAGAGGAAATTAGGTTTAAATGAGGTCATGAGGTTGGGTTCCCCATGACACATGGGATTTGCTGTCCTTTTAAGAAGAGGGAGAGAGACCAGGTCTCTCTCTTTCTCCATCATGTGAGGACACAGTGAGAGGGACACTGCCTGAAAGCCAGGAAGAACTCTCACTAGGAACCAAACCCACCACCACCTTGATCTTTGACCTCCCAGCCTCCAGAACTGAAAGAGAGAAATGGCTGTCATTTAGGCCACCCAGTCTGTGGTGTTTTGTTTTAGCAACCCCAGTTTACTCATACATCTTTCATATCTAGTATGTGGTAAGAGGTGATGAAATTTTACCTGTTTAGCTTTTTACTATAGCCATAGATATACAAGGTGTGTACTTTACACTTACCTCTAATGACAGGAAGACAATCACAGAAACTTAGAATGGGTCCAAAAAAGCGATGAGCCAGGCAGAAGCATGCTGTGGGTAGTGAAGGAATGGGAGTTCTTCATACAGAAATGCAGAGTTAGCAGAAGCACATAAATTTAGGTAAGAAGGAGAAATGTCAAGCATTTTTCTAAATATTGGCTTTTACTTTTACAGTCATAGTTTTGCCAAAAGTGGCCATTCTCAAACCTCATGTTCTCCTCTTAAAAATTCACATTAATAAGAATTGCAGCATGAGCTGAAGTTTATAATGCATAGCTTGATGAGCATGAGGATTATATAAAATACTATTGATATGGAGGCTCTACACACTGAAGCCCAACTACAGGGATGAAATGATCAGAAGAGGAGGCACATGGTAGGGTATCCTATCTTCTTCTTCACTTAGCTGACCTGAAGACAGGATTTTTGATGTTGACTCTCTGATTAATAAGGAATCTGATGTAGAAACAGTCTATAGATAAAAGTGAGCTCTTCTCAGACTGATCCTAGCCACCTGGCTGTGCTAGCTACGGCCATGGCTAGTCACTCACAAAATGCAGGCATTGTATTCAATAGAAAACTCTGGACTAAGCACAGACATTCGTTGTAGTGTAGTTTGATGTTAGGCACCCAAGCTCTGGATCCAGATTGCCTGCATTTTGAATCTTGGCTCCGTTCATTAGAGTTGACTTCCTCATCTGAAAAAGAGATATAAAATATCTTACAAGGTTGTCGGGAAAATTAAATGAGATCATCCAAGTAAGCTCTAGAATCAGGCCAAATCTTTTCTACTTGTTGAACCTAGAATTTCCCATATGGCAAAACATTCTTGAGAGAAGAGATCATGGAGCCAAATTAAAAGGAGAGTGGGAAACCATCTAGTCCAAGATAAAGAAGATAAGGCTCAGAAGGATTCAAATCCCTGCCTACGATTACATCATGGTTGGTAAAAGTTAAAAGCCAAAACCCATCTCTTATGATCTTCTGCATGGTCTCCAATGACCACGAACACTTCTACACGTGCTAATGAGACACAGCAGTCATACTCTATAGAGACTCGTCTATGTTAGTAGCTTCTTTCCTTCTTGCTTGTCCATGGCTAGTCTCCATCACTTTTTTTTATTGTCAGCAGTTTTATATTTTTCTGGCCCATTGTTGTAAGCTTTGATTCTGCCTGAAGCATATCACGTTTGAAGTCAGCAGTTCTCTGACCATAATTAGGCATTTAATTAATATTGTTGAAAAATGTGCTTTCCTATTTGAATAGAGACAAAGCATGTCACTACCTCACTGTAAAAGGATGTGTGCACAGAAGTGCCTTCCTCTACATTTGACCTTTGAGATGAGCCATAATGTTACTTCCTGAATATGTTCTAGTCCTTCTCAGTTTCTAATAGTGACTTGTTAGTAAACCTGCCCTATGAAACCATGTGACCTATATTTTATGGGAGGAAATGAGAAGGTTTAGGAACTCTGTCATACTTCTTGATTTTTTTGTTGTTGTTGGTAAATGGATTTTAATCGTCACAAGTTGCTTCAGAAAAGTTTAAAAGAATTAACAATATCTGTGTACCTCATATTTCCTCTGGGCCCTATTCTTCTTGCTTTGGTGAATAGCTTAAGGATAAAGAACACGTTTCACTAGAAAACAGTTTTTTCGGTACAGTAATTTGTGCTTTATGTCATATTATAGTGGCGAGTGTAAATTTATCTTTGAACCATGTTTTATTAACTTTTCCCCCATAGAGTTACATCAAAAGAGTCTATAAATAAATGATGTGTTCATCCTGCTAGTTCTTACATGCATACCAATTACTTCTATTGGTTTCAAAACACGTAGTCAGTACTTTAAACAACCGTGGTAATATCACAAACTAAAATATTCAACATCTCCATCTCAGTATGCTGTCACAGTGCAGACAATGATTAGAATTGGTAATCAGTTTCACTGCTGGTAAGTTGATGCATTTTATACCCATGCTATGTCAGACTTCAATTAACATTCTAACACAGGGAATTTCAAAGACACTCACCTAATCTCAGAGAACAATGCATTTATTTATTTCACTTAAAAGCTCTTACGTTTTATGAAGGGTTCTTGAAGCAAAGATACCTATTGTCACAATAATATTTAAGTTGGAGCTTCTGAAGAAATGCAAAAAATACACTAGCTTAAAATTCCTACTGTAAGTGATGCATGTCATTACTGTGAAAGAAGAAAAGAACTTCACAAGCTATAAATTTGCAGAATTTTAAAATTATATAAAGGTCCTATCTCTTTACAAATAACACATTTCAAATAAGCCTGAAGTATGTGATGTTTTTTGAATACCCACAAAAGTATACTTGAAATTGTGTGAGTAAAATTTTAAGTGGTATATATATACTTACTTACTTTTTTATTTTTGTACCAGAGTGTCATCTCCAATCACTAACACATAAAACAATTAACAGCATAGGATTCATATATGAAATAAAAAACGGCGTGATGCTTGTGTGTGTATTATGCCTTGCTTTCTCCATTAACATTTTAACAGTACATAATAAGCTACTCAGTGTCAGATTAACTACTTATTCAGAATAATAATGGCTAAATAATCAGAAAGTTTAAAAAAATCAGGTTTTTTCTCAGAGAAAACGACCAAATGTAATGAGTAAATTGATTTGAAGTTTCTATCAAGTATCAACTGTTAAAGACAGTGGAAGGGCTTTACCAACATTGATGGCAGAACATCTGGATACCAAAAAATGAATGGTGCTGTCAGATTATCCATCTGTTTTGTCTACACAGTATGAACAGTCATATATTCAGAAACACTGGGCTGGTTAGCACAGTATAGACAAAACATCCCATATTTAAAGTTATTTTAGAGTTAACATCTGGATAGTGGAACATTTTTTCTTTACATCTGTATGTTTGTAAGTTGCACAGACACAGCTCTGATATACAAGATTACCATTGCATTTCTTTAAAAATTTGTACCATTTATAGTTCATTTGATATCATCTTTTAATTATATCTGCTGAAACCATAGTTTGGAAACACATATCAATGAAAAACCAGAGAGATGAAAATTAAAATTTTTGCATCTCAGAATAAATTTTATTGAACATTTTTAGAAAGGAAATTGAAAAAAAAATACCAAATGTAAGGATAACATTTTGCTTCAAATTTGTTTCCCTGATTGAGTCAGGATTTGGAAACTGACAATAATAGACACAGTTCTGTTTACGGGAAGTCAATGTTTTAATGCTGTTTAGGTGTGTGTAGAAAAATGTCTTGAGAAAAAGCAGAAGGCCTCGTTCTTTGAATTTCCATAATTTTTCTCAAGTTCTTCATGACCTATGAGCATTTATTTTATCATCCTTAGGAGCTAGCCTAAAGAATCTCACCTTGCAAAGTAAGGAGACATAATGTAATTAGTGACAGCAGTTGATAATATGACAACCCAAAGGGAAAAAGAAACTCTCTGGCATGATTTCCCCTGCATTAGTTTGTTTGTTTGTTTTTTTGTTTCCTACAAAGTACGGCATTACATTAAATTAAATTATTTTTCTGAAGATTCATTGCTGGACAAGAGAAATTTTAGTTTCCCTTCTTGTATGCCTTAAACAAATGCTCTCTGTGGAAAAATTGTGTTTAAAATTTAACATAGGAAAAAAATTCTTTGTAATCCACTAGTCTTTCCCAAGAGAAAAAAAAAATCTCTTATTTCTTGTACAGTAGTGACATTTCTGCTGAAAGCATTTGTTTCAGCCAATTTATTTTTGTAGTGATCTTGATTTTATGCAGCCTCACAAGGCTCAGTTCAATTGACATATTTTTTGGTGTGAGCAGGCACATCTCCAGAACAAAACTAAAGTCCAGCTTGGGAATTGAATGCAGGTGTCTTCAGCTGTGCATTGAAAAAAAAAGGAAAGAAAGAAAATGAAGACGATACAGGACACACTGCTGAAAATATTAGCATGAATCCAATAAATCCAAAGCTGTTCGCTGGACAGAAAAGTAGCATAACCCTGTGCCGAACCCACTCTAGCAGAAGATTTTATTGACGCAATTGCCTGGAGTGCATTGGGCCACTACATCCATAAAAATAATAATTAAGCTGTGGGATGTATTACATTCCACAGCTTAGCACCTCAGCTAAGCTCAGAGCATTGATTAATATTTCTATTTGTATGTCTTGTTTTCTGTCATTGAGTAAAGTACCTATTGGCCATCCATCATCTTTCGTTTCCATTTTACTTTTATCAGTACCTCTATTAAAAGGGAATCAAGAGAGCAATGGAATTTCCTTTCTAATAAAACCACAGGAAGGCCTAACTCCTGAATGTGTTTTTCAGATTGAAATCATCTAGGTTTAGTTGTCTTTTTATTTGAAACTTATAAGTTCTAGTCATGCTGACTGATTCCATGTATAGCATGATGCACGGGAGATGTAAATATCACACTATCTGCAGTTTGTTTTCTAATCAGTGCTCACAACTCAACCTCCCATGGATCTAGGGAATTCCTTGCCCTAATGGGACCGATGGCAATTTCCCATAGGCACAAAGATCCGTAGATCTAGAAGCTGTCTTTCCCATACAACTCCTGTAAACAGCTGCGATGTAAACTCAGACTGCCAGGCAACCTCACATTCTGCTTGCACCCCTATTAACAACATCACTCTTGTGCCTACCCTGTAAGAATGGAGAACAACAGGAACAAAAATCCATTCTGTGTCTAGCAGAATGGAGCTAGAGCTCTCGATGAAGTACCCAGAGCAAGGGAACTACAGACTTTCTCTTCTTCATGATACTTGCTTTAAAAATTTCCCCAATCATCCATACAATGTTAATCTGATGGATATTTTTTTTTCTGATTTCTGCTACATGACTGGTAGCCATTATAAAGAAAGCCACCTTACTTGATAAGTACTGGTCTGCATTCCATTTTAAAGGTGAGAGTGTTGCTCTCCAAGTCCCAAGTTGAGACCTGGGGAAGATATAAGGCAGGAGGGAGCAGTAGGGAAGCTTCCACGTCACTTTTGAGGGGTGAGAGTTTCAGCCAAAATCCAGGCTGGCTCATCTGCATCGTTGTTGTCTGGTGCTTGTCAAGAAAATGCTAGAAGTTGCCAACACGAGTTCCAAAGGGAGTGGGGGAGAATCACAGAAGCCAGATAATTAACTCAGGAGAGTGCCTGGAACAGAAAGTCTGTAATAACCAAGCAGGATGGTTAGGAAATGAGAACCAGGTAGCAAGACTGTCTAGGATAAAGAAATTCTGAATCACCCTGAAAGCTAGACCTAAGAACAACAGATCCTTAAAAACAACAAAACAAACAAACAAGCAAAACAAAGCATAAATAGCCGGAAAAAGAACTTGTTGAGGTCTTGGGAGAAAGACAAGCCTTACTGGCAAGCTGCTTGCTATAAAAGCAATAATGAAATTTTCTGATCCCTGACATCTTTGATCTAAAACTGGTTTGCCCATTATCACTGAGAAAGCCTTGGTCAGGGCAGGGGTGGGGATAAATGGAAGAGACCTTTGAAAGCAGAGTATCTTATGTCACAGCTTGGGTGGGACAGTTTCATATTCTGACTTTGTCCTGGTATAATCATCAGTAGCACCTCCTTTCACTCTAAGTAAATGACAGAGTTTATGGCCATCTTATTTAGAGGGCTCCAGCAGGGGGAAAAAGGGGGAAGGAAATAAGAAGACAGCCATCATCTATGTATTCAACAACTGTCTATTGATCCTTTGCTCTGCCCCAGGCTCTGGTAAGACTGCTGTAAATTAGATAACCTTATCTGTCCCTCTCCCAGAGCCAGCCATATAACAGGAAGAAAGATAGCTACAGGAAAGCAAATACCAGACATAGTTGGATTAAAACTAATTTTATAAAGGATAACCAGGTGGCAAGTAGAGGCTGATATCAGAAAATAATGTAAATATTTCAGAAGCATGAAACCTAAAAGATCAAAAGCTGTAGATAATAGGGTGCATTATTGACCTTGTAGTCTTTGTAGTGAGCTGGACAGCATATCCCTTCTTTGCTCTCCACCCCAACTGGATGGGTATGAGTTGGTAAAAGTTTCTTTTAATATGTATAGGATAGATTTAATCTGTCAGCCCCTCCATCTACAAATATTTATTATTTCCTACATTGCTCAGAACACTTCACCTGTTGGGTACGTGATGGTAAACCAAAGGGCAGACCTTATGCTCACAGAGCTGAATTAGTTGAGTTTTGAGTAGTCAGAATTATCCTGAATATTACAGACTAGCATTATTGAACACCTGAAAGTGAAACCAAGCATGTGCCTTTTTTGGATATAGTTTATATTTTGTATTTTTTAAAAGGAATTGATATAGATAGCTATGATAAAAAAAATATAACTTTTCTGGGCATCTTTTACTGGTTTCACATATTACTTTTGTCTTATGTTTAACAACACATGGTATGACAGAGTATGCAGGGGCAAGTATTTATTTTTGTGCTTAAGAACTCAAAGTATCTTTAGCCAGCCCCAGGTCTCAAATCTTGCCCCAAACTTCTTCACTGGGATCTCCTGCCTCTCTGTTTACCTGTTCCCTTTGCCTTCTGCTGCCTAGGACAGCACCCATTGCACCCTTCCCTCCTACTGAATTGCTGTCCTGTAAGAGATCAGGGAAGGGTTGGTGGGGCATTTACGGCTGTCCTCACACCATTGCTGTAACTCCATCATCTCCACCACACTGGTTTCATTATTAGCATCCCAGCCTATCTCCTCACCAGTCTCTTCCTGCACACCACACAACTTCCCTCCTGTCACAACATCCAAGATCTCCAGGATCAGGTGGGTCTCCTGAAGTTGAATTAAAGCTTATGTTATTCCACACCACCGGAACTAAATGCTATTATTTTAAAAAAAAACTATGTGTAACTCTATTTCCTCTAAAAAAGAGAACTATTCATTAGATTAACCTGAGTTAATAACTACATGATAAACTCCAGTTGGTATAAGAGAAAAAATTATATATATAAAATATATGAAATACATATATATTATATATGAAAGAAAGTTTCGTATCAAACAACTAACTTCTAAGAAATCTTGTGGAATCAAACTCTTAAAACCACTCAATACCTTGTGTTTTGGTTCATTAATCACGTAGCAGGCTTCAGATCTTAATTTACTTTCCCCAATGGGAAGAGTACCCTGATGGATTGACTCAGCTATTCCAAACTACTTAATGGTTAGAATTTCCAGTTTAAATTAGTAACTTATCACAGTGGCCTAATGAGAGTGCTTTAGGATGATAACTGCTGTGACTCCGCTCTCTGGGGACTGAGGATCAATCCCCGGAACCAGTCAATCATTGGACCAGGTATAGACATTACATTTCTTCTCTTCCAGGACCTGCAACTATTTAAGGATTCGAAAAGCTGCCATATTATTGGGAACCAAAGAACACTAGTGGTTGACTAAGCTGACTCACCTCAAAACCATAGCTGATACCCAAGTGAGAGTGAAAATTGGTTGAAATCAAAGAAGAAAAAGAAAAAAAACTCAAGTTCCTCAAGGGTAAGGACCAGCTTATATTTATCTCTGGAACCCTATAGTCTAGCATAATTTTTTGAAAGTTAAATGATTGATTTTCTGACTATAGGATTTTGTCATATTTACCACAACTATAAACTTAGGTATTTTTAAAATAAAGATTAAATTACTTTTTCAAACTTAGCCAAATTTGGTTAATTCTTCCAGATTTTTATGTGCTAAGTTATATTTTTAATATATAATGTCTATGTATGTACATTATACCTATATAATCATTATAATAAAATCATCACATGTATGGTCTGTGAAACGCAGTTACACTTCAAGAAACATTCGTGTGTCTCAGTGCTTGGAAAAGAGAGTAGAGACTGACAGATGAAGGGATGATGCAATGGCCCAGCCTTAGGACCACCCAGCCAATCCTGCCTTCTTTTCCGATGAACCTGAGACTCACCCCAAACTCCCTCTGAGACTATTACTCCAGATAACTGCTTTGAATAATCAGAACGGCCAAGAGATAAAACCTCCTTACCATCCTGACTAGCAATTCTCTAACAGAAAATAGTACTCAGATTTTTCAAGGTTTTTGCAAAGGGCTTTATGTGAGTGACACTCTTACCGATTAACAGTAGTCTGAGGCTATTCAGGAGATTTTCGTAAGCAGTGGTGGATTTCATTGGTCAGGATAGCCTGTGCCTGAAGAATGCAGTTTAGCAAGACAGATGGCTAACAAGATGTTAGCAAGTGACCACGCCCAGAGATTTTTCTCCATTAGATCTGGAAGCTTAGACATGCAGAGACACAGAGCATGTTGATATGAAACTAGGTGGCAATTGTTTTATGTGTTTGTTTGTTTGGGTTAAAAAACTAAAAGACTTTGTTTCTTGCAAAAGCCTGCTCTTAATTTTACCAGCCAACACTGCAAATATCCATGACATTGGTGTTAGGTAGATTGGGTAGGACAGGGTAGAGCTATAGTCACCCCTCATCACGTTATCAATACTGTTTTCTCATGCCTATCAGGTCCAACAATACCACTTTCTTATGCAAAGGACAGGTTATTTGAAGGATTATTCCCATTTTACTGAGAGACTGTCATTTGTCATCTAACAGTGATGTTGGTTGACTAATAATGCCACGGAAGAACACTAAAAATCTTGTTTATACTTCAATACTTTATCCAAGTTGTTTTAGAACCAAACATTTTCAAAAAGGCCAATTCTGTCTGTTCAATAATCCAAACATTTGTTTTAAATGGGAATTCTCAGGCTGAAAAGTGAGCAGTAAAAAGTAGAATTGAGCTAGATATGGACATGACAAGGTGCAATATTCAGTGTGTATATCAGATTTAATTTTGCTTAAGAAATGAATTTCTTCAGCTTATTTTTTAATTAGCTTAAGCAGCCACATTCAGGAGCCAATAACACAGACTTACGGGAACTGAATTACTGAAAGGGTTCTGCACCCAGGCTCTAAATCACAGGCCTTGAGCTGATCTCATAATTAACACCGAGCTGAAGCACTGCATCCAGTGCTGCAGAAAACACCACCAAAGAGCGGATGGGAAACACGGCAATCATTATACCCAGGCAGTAGCATCTCAGGGACTACAAAGCTTTGCTGAACATTGGGACGTCAGTTACATCAATGTGCTAAGCAGTTAATGTCCTGTCAGGCACATCTGTGTTTACTACCATCAGATACTCCCAGCTGTTCACATTGCCTCTGTTTGATGGTCATTCTGGGACCTGCCTGATGTTGAGAAGCGTGTTATTAGAGAAGTAAATTCCTTACTGAAGATTGATCAGGGAGGGATGTAAACTCCGGGAGCCTGTAGTTGGTTCATAAAGTTGAGGACATAGACACGTACTGGCAATTATAGAAGGTGAATTTATTTAGGACTCTTGATCAGGGCTTTTAGGGGTCTGTTATTGCTTTGGTTTAAATTATGCTTTGAAATCATTCCTGTAGTTAGATTCTTCTAGGGCACTTTAAATAAATATAAACCGTTCCTTTTCTGTAAGGACTGGAAGCAGGTAGGTGCCTTGCTGCTATACAGATAAGGAGAAAGAGCTGTTGATATGCCAAGAGCAGCCTCTTAATCAAACAGCTGGTTACTGAGGCCAGGTGCCCTATGTTTAAAAGAGAAAGGGTAATGTGTCTGTGCTGAGGATCCTTAGTTTGCCCCTCCCAGATCCCCTCTCTGACCCTCTCGACTATGCTCTGGGCATACAGAGCTCCTCAGGACTCCTGAGCCTTCTGGCTTCGACTTGTGCTCCGTCTTTGGGAGCCCCTGGCAGGAGGGGCAAGGAAGGTAAGAGAGCACTCTCTCCCTCCATCTGGCCTGCCCCACTTCAACTGGCTCTATCAAAGTTCATAGAGCAGAAGCTTCAGGACTCTCCTCTTTGGCTTTCTCTGAGCTTCGGGTGGTATCTGCAGCTCTGTTACTCCCAGGGCACTGTACTCACCTTTCTTCCTCTATTAAACCCTCCTTGAAGTATCCCGGTTTGAGTGTGTCAGCCCCAAATAAGCTTACAGGCTCTTTGATGGAGAAAATGAATTCGTACTACATAAACAGTAAGAAAAGTGATCAAGACTTGGGTTGTTTTGCAAGTGAAGAGCACACCTGAACCCAAACAGCTCTTGATACTTTACCAACGAATGAGGTCATAAAGTCTATGGTGTTTTCTCCTAATTCTCTCTCCTCCTAAAATATTTCTAAGATAGAGGAAAGGGAAGACAACCTGGCAAGTCAGCATCACTCACCAGAGTAGGACATGGTCTTACACAAACTTTTACTATGGATCCCAGGGGCTGTCCACCCCACCTCTATTCTTACTTTCTGTGCTCTCCCTGCCAGCCTAACAAGAATACTTTGGCATGTCCTCTGGGCAAGAGATACAATCTGATATGAACCAAAATGTTCTAGTGTGGGTGGAAAATGTAAACCCATTTTACAGTTAAACTCTGAACTGTTCAACCTTAGACTCTCCTACCACCACTTAAAACTGTGGTTGGCAATTTTGGTGCCCTCAAACGTTGGTTAAAGCAACTTAGCATATGCAAAGTATAAACATGCAAAAATACCACGCAAAGCAAGAGCAACCAACCACTTTCCTACTTAATTATTGTAGCAATTTCCTACTCATGCAGTCATATCTGGTGGCCAAGTATCATGGGATAGGCTTTGGTTTTGATCACTAACCAAAGTGAAATTTAAAGATTGGTATGAAGAGGGAAGTGCTTAGTAGTGGTAGTGATGGTGATTACTGCCTTCTTGATAAAACTTTCATTGCTCCAGGGTGTAGGACTTGCATCTTTCGTGGAGTGACCCAGCAAAGCCAAATGGCTCAGAGTCCTCAGTAAGCTTCCCCTGGTTAGAATAAGGAGTTCTGCTGCTCGCACTGGTGATGGACCACCTTCCTGGAGATGCTCAAGATCTCCACAGGTACAGCCATTTCTTTTTTGGCAACTTTATTGTCAGACAACCTGCCTTCTGGGTATGTTGTTATCAGTGTAGTCAACTGATGTTTCTGACATTGTTCTTGGCAAGCTCAGTTTTCCAGGGCCCTGCTCAGGAAGAAAGCATGAAAAAGCCTGGCACTGTTTTATGCATTTTTCCTTCTTGTGTGTTATATTTCACAAAAATAGAGGTGGGGAAATTATACTTTAAAAGAATACATGGCACCGCTGAATAAAGAAAAGGAATGACATTCATCTACAGAAATCTGTCACTGCCAGACTTTCACAGGAGAGAGTCCTGAGGTGTGTGGAGTTTTAGCAGACTGTTTGCAACTGTTTAGTTTGCTTTTCTTTTAGTCATATGTAGTAGATTCACCAAATTTAACTCATAACAAAACTCAGATTTGCAAAGAAAACAGGAATACTTTGTCTTAAACTAATATGAGCTTCCAACCTTGTCATTATCCACACCTCCCAGTCCGAGATCCTGGCCAGCTCCCCATCTCCCACCTGATGTTCAGTAGGAAAAAAAAATGGCTTAGTGTTCAATTTTGTTTAAAGTGTAATCCATTCTAGTAATTTAAACAGCCTATTTACAGTGTTTAGTAATTTGAGTAAGCCTTTTTTCCTCTGAGGTATCTCCCATGCCCTGTTTCTTTCCTGGTGATATTTTTGGGGGATATTGGTTGAAAGTGTGGCTTATGAAACTTTCCAGAACTGGAGAAGAGTTAGGGCCTTTCTATCTCAACTTTTCTGCCTTTTCTCCATTCATGTGCGGCTTACTCTGAAAGTGTTCACAGCTGAATTCTGCAGCGAGGTAACTCGTGATGTTGACTCAGTTGGGTTGGAGCCCATTAGTGCTCTCAGGCGATTTTGACCTCATTTGGGTTTGTGCTCCATCTGCAGATTTCTGTGAGTTGTGGCTTTGACTTCCATTTGACCCTATCATGGTTATCCCCTCAGCTGCCTGTGCTGTGAGTTATCTTACATCACACCTCCCTCTGGCCTCTTCTCCAGTCAGTCTCTACTACTACATGTTCTGTCTACACCAGTTAGGAAGCAGAGGTGCTTGGGAAAACTAAATTTCAGGGATTTCCTCCACCTGGATGTGGTGCCCCATTAGGTTGACATGATCTATCCTTTATCAGGGTAAGGAGGTCTCCTCTCAGAGTCAGAAAGGCGAATAATGGCAAAAAATGATACCCTAACAGTCCTTTCAGTATATTTAACGTGATTCCTCTTTTCTAAGATAATACCCACAGAGGAAACTCAAGAGACGTACAAACATGGCCATATAACCATCCATTCTACCTCCATGTCTCCTCACACAAATTTCCTGGGATTAGAAAGAAAGCCCTTATTTAAAGTACTTACTTATATCTTTCTTCCTCACTCCTGCTAAGCCCCAGTAATATCAGAAATGTCTGCTCTATACTATGTGTATTAGTCAAATAGAGTAATTCTGTTATAACAACCACCCCAAATCTTGTTCACATAATATTGTACAGATTTATTCTCAGTTCCACCACAGTCTATTGTGGACCAGGGGGTATACTGGGGACCAAGATGCTTTGATGCATAGAATTATTCAGGACCCTAGGGTCCTTCCAACTGCTAACTGTACCATCTTCTAGGATATCTGAGTTCTTCACTGGGTCCTCTGCATTTGGCTGCAGATGAGGAGAAAGAGACTGGAGGAGTGACAGGTTTGGATGCCAAGCCTAGAAGTGATAAGGATCACTCCATCCTCACTCTATTAGCCATTTACCTGCAACAGAGACTGGGAAACACCATCTACCTGGGTGTCCAGGAGCAATATGAGACAGGTATAATGAACATATGGTGGTGTCTCTATCACAGTCTAGTGACACAGTCTATTAACTGAGCCCACCAAGATTGATAGTTGATATTGTAACGGTAGGGGAAGAAGTGGGAGGAGGAGGTTAAAGGAATTTTAAAATCTGCTCTCAAGCTTTGAGCTTCCATTTTAGAAGCTGAATATCTTTCACTTCAGCCTCCTTTTTAAATGAAATACTAATCTCCACTGGGGATATAAGTATCTACTATGAGCTAGAGTAAATGTCTGGTATGTGGGCAGGAGCAAAGTATTTTTTAGTAATTTAAGAATTACCCTATTACCATATAATGTGAATAGATTTAATGATCCTTCCCCTACACAAATATAAATATGAGAATGAACTAGTATAGACAAGGGTCACTGAGAAAAGATAAACACGCTGGTTTAGAGACCACTTAGTAAAACAGTTTTGAAGATAAATCCTGGTCCACACACAAGGCCAGCCTCATAGACATGCAGCCTATACAGTCATTCAAAAGGGCCTCATGCTTGGTTCTGCTGTTGTCATCTTGAAATGCTTAATAATTTTTTAACATGGAGACCTTCATTTCCATTTTGCACTGGGCCCCACAAACTGGTAGCCTTTTCTGCCCACACATGATCATGCCCAAAAATGATAAGATAGCTCTAGATACTAAGTGCCTTCAAACCATGATCTGAAAAGCCCTTAGGATTTGGTGGAAGTTCCTCAGAGGTGTCTGCATGATGGAGATGGAGGGGAACCAAGCAGATGTTCTGCTGCCCACTTTTATTCATTGTGTGCATCAGGTTGATACATGACAATTCATGTGAGAAAGAAAGTCAATGCTAAAACAAAGTTGAAAGCCATTGAAATACAAAACTCCTCTCTGCTTTGAGACTGTACCAGAAAGTCAACTGTAGTGAGGTGAAAACAGATCTCAAACTTGGTTTCAGAACAGCTGGGTTTATTCCTAATTCTGTCATTTATTAACTTTGGGAACCTTACACAAGACATGATTTCTCTTAGTGTCAGTTTATCTCTTAAATTGAGATGATAATAAACTTGGTATGATTATTGTTTTCATTGTATAAAATAATATATCAATACTATATATAAATAAAAGGCACTATAATAGTATATAAACATAGTTTAAATGGATTTCTTTATTTTTAAATATTTTAATATAAAATTAATACAAAATTGATATGAACAATAAGGGTGTGAAAAGAAAGAATAGAGCATATTTGATCCCACATATCTTAACTATTTGCTGATTATAAGCCTTACATGACAAGTATTATTAATCGCATTATGTTGTCGACTCAGTAGACATATTAAAATTAAATGAACAAGATATCAGTCAACTGTGGTTTTCCAAAGAGTGCTTAATTAAGTGGCATTTGGTACTTAAAATATTGAGAAACATCACTTCTGTTCCCCAATGCTCCAGAGTATACTGACAGAATTAGAATCCTGGAACTCTGCAGCAGCTGCCTGCCACTCCCAGATATTTCTGAAGAATAAATGAATCTACTCTCAGCTAGTGTACTTAATGAATTCTAGAGGTTTTGGGCCCTCTGTGGCTTTCTGTCTTGGTGACTAAAGGAAGACAGGTCCCATTTGGTGTCTCTTCCTTGATTTTGCTCCTTGAACTATAACGACACAGTAAAGTGAAAACCCTGTACAAGGAAAAAAGACTTTCTCCCTGGAGCAGAGCTTCCCTTATTTTGTTCCCTCCCCCTGCCAATGGATTCAATCCTGGTTTTTCAAGACCCTCCCATTTCAGAAGGCTCTTCCCAAACAGCAGACAGCTTTATATCTCTCACCAGTAACTTGGGAGAGAACAGGAGGGACAAAATAATAGGAAAGAATTCGAAAGAAACAATATTTTCCAAAGAGGAAATAAAGCCCAAAGGAAACCAATTTAAAGAGTACTCCACTGGCAGGAAGAGCCCTCAGCCTCTTCACTTTTCTCCCTCTTCTGTAGGAGAGTGGTTCTATTGTCCTTGTCTTTGATGCACATAGCAGAGGTCTTTCTGGTTGGAGGCAGAATGAGCTACAGATAGGAAAGGCAAAGCCTTGAGTTCTCCATAGAAGTAAGAGTTTACAGTCAACATATATCTCTGATTTTATTTGATAGATCATTCTTCCCTTGTCATCCCCATATATGATGACTTACCAGCATGCAACTGGTAGACCTGGGGTCTCATATGACTAAGTAGATATTGTCATATTGACTTAATATTGACGAACTGTCAGAGGGGTTATTGGTAAGAAAACCAAAATGATGATGATGATATGATAGTAATATGACTGACATTTTTAAGCATGTATTATTAGACTAAGAGTTGTTATGTTATCTTATTTCACCTCCATTAGGTATTATAATAATAGCTAAATCAAAGAATTTAGCTATTATTATTTTCCACATTTCTCAGTGAGAAAATAGAAGCTCAGAAAGGTCAAATGGCTTCTCCAAAGCTGCACAGTTTGTTCCTAAAGAGGGCCAGGACTTATGCCCAGGATTCCTGGGAATCAGAGTCCCTGCCCTTAGCCTTCTCTTTACTGCCACTTTCAGGGCATAAAAATAACATGGCTATGGGAACCATAAAAAGATAAAAAAGACCACTAGACTTGACAACTCCAAATTTAAATTTACATCTAGAACTACAAAAAGACAATGTACATTGACTATTTTCTGGCAAATTTGATCTGTGATTAGAGTCAGAGAAAATTCATCAGTCCTACCCGCTGGCTTGGTGATTAGTGATTTCTTACTTTGAACAGTGTCTCAAAGCTATGTTAGTCAGAGAAGGCATTGCTTTCAGTGGGGAGGAGGTGATTTTTCTAATTCTTCTTCATCTTTCAAATTGGAAAACACAATTTGAATTTATATCCTGGCCTTGCAAATCCACCAGGAGATCTCTTTAGCTCAAAGCTTCTGTTTTCACAATAAAGCTCACTCACCCCATTCATGCCATCACAAGAGCATGTATACCTTGAGCCTTCAATATAAATCACATTTAATCACACTTTGTTTACATTTTTATTAGCTTTTAAGAATTTACCTTTGTAAGAGTTAAAAAGAAAATCTACACCTTTTACATTTTGGTGTCTGATTCAAATAAGAAAACATAGATCTAAACAATCATAGCCCTCAGAGTATAATCAGCATTTTAAGGTAAAAATACTAGTTCTCCACCAGAACCTCTGGCAATAAAGCCCATCAAATATTCAAACAAAAATTTCCTGCTAGATGATCCATGAAGGCTGGGATGATGGGCAGCCTGCTTCACCACTGGATGTTCCTAGCCTGGTGCAGGGCGCAGCACATGCCAGGCAATTGTCAAAGAGTTTGGAAGAATAAATACAGAGTTTCAAATCCTACTTGTTCTCTTTATAGCCCCTTTCTCATATTCTGGGGCTGACACTGCAGGCAGAAATTACCACTGGCAGCTGGTTTTAGTTGACAGAATAGTCTCACAAAACCTTTTTTATAAATTGAAATTTCAGTTCACTGAAATGGTTCCATCACCCATTATCATTGATCAGTGATTATAGTCAACACATTGTGCCAGGTTACACATGGTTCCTACCTCCTTTATGAGATTTTGCTGTGATTTGGGGCCTTCACTAGATTTTGACCTTCTAACAACCACCTGCCTCAATAGGCTGTCTAGACACACTGGTTTAATAGAAATAAATTGTAGCAAATTTGGGATTGGTAGGATGTTACTGAATTTGGGATTGGTAGGATGTTACCAAATTTGAGATTGGTAGGAAAATAATTAGATTTAACATGCCAAGCCACTTTGTATCCATGATGTTTCTCCTTAAGTCTTTTATTTTGGTTTCTTATAAATGCCAAAGTTCATTTAATTTCTTCTACCTCGTCATTGTGGTACAAAAACTCCCAAACTCCCATCCTCCCTTCCCAAGCAGGTACTGAGAAATAGGTAGCATACATAACACGGAGAAGAAAGAGGTCACAGCGTATACATTTTTTCTTTCTCTTCTGTTTTTCTCATAGACCTGGCCTGATTTCTTTGAAGCCTTAGGCCTGTTTTCAAGGCTGCTTTCAGCTTTATGTAATTCTAATGGTTCCTTCTTTCCTTGAGCTCCACATTACACATTGTTAATGCTAAATAAATGTTTCCGCCATTCTTGTCACCATTGCTTTCTTACTGGGTTTGTGTGCATTACTAAGTCCAATGGCAGAATCTCATTTCTTTGAATAGCTTAGCAATTTCTTGCACCTACCATAAAAACAAGCAAATTGACACCCTGCCAGGAGTAGCCAGAGGAGATCTTAGAAGAGAGTTCATAATGACACTGTTGCCATATTGCATGCCTGTAAATAATTCATTAAGTCAACCACCCTTTTGTTTTAAGCAAACACAAGCAGATGCCATTTTAAATTGGATTCAGACAACAGTCTTCAGAAAAACGTTATTGTAATATGACACTTAAACAGAATAACATATTTGCTTTATTGATTTTTGCAGTCATAATACACAGTGATTACTTCTGTTATCCATTTTGTCTTACTCATGGGCTTTGTCCTTAGGTCTTATTATTTCATATTTGTGGGAATATGTGTGAAATTTCATTGTTAATGGCAAGAGTATGGAAAAGTAATGAGATCAATTCTTAATCAATCAAGTAAACCCAGGTGATTTTCCTGGTCAACACTATCAGCAGGTCTGTACTATTAGCACCAGAAGAGGAACTCTGCTGACTTCAAGAAGAATATTCAAAAGAATATATGAAACCAGATTATTAAGGGAAATGGAACAATTTCCAAAAGAGAAGCACCTCTGTCATCCTTAAAGGATTGATGAGTTGCTGTCTTTGAGATAAACCAATGTATATATAACAGTCACATAAACTTTGGGGCCAAAAATTTAGGTTTACATTTTCTAAAAGTAAAGATTTATCTGTGCTGACAGGACACTTTATTTGTTGAATTTATGTGTTTATTTATTAATATGTCTTGTTCTAGGAAATATTTTACCTGATTCACTCCTTGAAGTGGCCATTTAAAAAAAATCTGTGTTCAGTAAACTGACTCATATTGATTATTATTGTAGTTTATAATCTTAGCTGTAAAGTAGAATCACATGTGGGAGCCTTTACAAAATACATATGCCCTGTGCCAAGGGGTTGAATTTAATTGGTCTGAATGGGCCCTGGGCAATAGATTCCATAAAAGCTCCCCAGATATTTCTTATGTGCAGCCGTGTTGAAAACTATTGCAGTTGTCTATTGACTAGATATTCTCATTTATTTGGGTGATCATCGTAACTGGGAAATTTTTAACACATTGGAACCTAGTTATTAGGAGACCATGGGTTATCATTATTATCAGTATAAAGATATGTACAAAATTATAGGATGCTGAACTGGAGGCAAGTTTGGAGATAGGTCTTCTCCATGGTATAAATGAACAAAAACTCTAGAAGATCACAATGCTAGTTAGCGTTAAGTCTAAATTAGAATCTTAGAGTATATCTCAGAATTCTGACCCAATTGTTACTCTATTATATAGAGAATCTGAATTGGCCAAAGTGGACATAGTTGTAATACCATTGGGTCTAGTCTAGCAAGAACAAGAGGTATAGAGAAGAGAAAGCAATCAAGGGCCTCTGGGAAAACAAGAGCTCAAGTCTGGAAGGTCAGGGAGCAGAGAGAAGGTTGAAGGAGGTTGAAGAGTCAAGGGTCAGCTACAAAGTGGGTGCTGCAGAATATGACAGCAGGAACCCAAGACAGAGTCTGGATTTAAAGTAGTCAGAGTTTAGGCAAAAAGTTTAGACACAACATTGTAAAATGACTATAACTCAATAAAAAAAAAAGTTTAAAAAAAAAGTTCAGGAACAGGCACAAAATGCAACAACCGTAGTAGAGGTGGAGGTGCTTCTTAGAATCAGTGAATGAATGGTGTGCTTCCTGAGTAATGTGGGTTGGCCCAGACTATGGGCAGAGGCAAGGTAGTGTGCCTGGCTAGAGTCAGGCAGAGATAGGATGGGGGAAGCTGTCGTTGATAGTCAACACAGCTCAGTCAGAACTTCAATGCCTAATAGAATCCTTGGGGGATACCCTTGTAAAGGGAAACCCTAACCAGAAGTTGTGGTATCACCATTAGTGAAACAGTTAGAATATTAGTACAGGGTTTATTTGTTCCTCCAAGGTTCTCATGGTGGTTAAAATGATTTTCAGCGACCCTCCTGACCTATATACCTAAGGAAACATTGCCGACTGCCTCTTTTCTGTTATCTATTAAAAAAAAATAGTAAAACTAAAACTTTGAAATGATCTGCTATTACTGTCGCTTCAAATGCTGGTATGATACTCACTTCAGTAAGATTATTTTTGTCATTATATAGATAATACATGTTTATAAGCTCTTAACTTTCTTGATATTAACTTAAGGAAGCAACTTTATCTCCTTTTCTTTGTAATACTTTATAGTGTATACTTTCCTTCCTGGAAAACAAGTGTTAGAATGAAGTATTATAGGTAAACTCTTAGGGATGAAATAGAAGAATAACTAAATTTCTTTTTTAAAATAGATGGAATAAATGTATTTTTCTCTCTATATTTTATTCTTAAAAAAATCATTTTGTGTTTAAGAAGAATCATTCCGTAACATATATGCAAGGTTTTTAATTGTGTGTTCACTCAGCAACAGGTTTTTGGAAAAGAAAATTTTAGACAGCATTAGCATAGCTTTGGACCTAAAACTATATGAGTTAGAAGAAACATATATGCTCATTCCTATCCAACCTCCCCCCTGCAACTTAGATTCACATGTAATTAGTTGTTTCTAACTCCTTTGAAGAATTGATTCAGTAATATAATCATCATCCTTGTGTAGTCTTGGGGAAGTCAAAGTGTCACATATTAAGGTAGCCATTTGAAATTGTCTTTCTCTTCCAGAAAATTTTGTTTCAATGTAGTTTGGTTATTTAGAGAAACATTCAAGAATTTCACACATCATTTTAGCCCTGGGCGTTAGTAATAGTCTAATCTTGATAGAGTTTGAAATTGTGTCATTTATGTGATACCTATGATATACTGATTTTTTTTTTTTTTGAGAGCAAGAAGAACAAGCACTGAACTCTCTTTCAGAGAGATTTACAGCATTAATAACCCCAGGCTGTTTTAAGTCACAGTCAATCTTTATTGAAGAAGTATAGAGATTATACAGCAATTCTTAATTTTTTTCCTCCTAGAATTGCAAACAGATATCTCACATATACATTATTTGAAGAAAACAGTGCATTCACACTTTAAGAATATGCCTAAGGTCATTACTTCCCCTTTTTAAAAAATTCTTTTCCATCTGTGCTCTAATGTACAGTGAAAAAAGAGCACTCTGTTGAATTTATCAAATCCAAGAAGGGTCTCAAATTTAAACATTTGATGGTCAGAAGTACATAGTCCTCCATATAAACACCAGGTTGTCAGTTTTGTAGGGCAAGCCTGAGAATGCCTGAGGATGAGATGCAGGATCTGAAGAGCTGTACAGTACATTCTCAGTCTTACAATAGTAAAAAATTAGAATCAGCTGAGAGCCTATAAATAGAATTAATAAACAAATTGTTCTATAATCATAACAGACATCTCTCTGAAATAAAAAAAGAGCAAACTAGTGATATGCCCAACAATTTACTGACTGAAAGAAGTCTTACACAACAGCACATACTATGTGATTCTATTTATATGATGTTCTAGAGAAAAAAAAGTCTATGGTGGGAACAAAAATAAGAACAATGGTCATTTCTGGAAGTCTGAGGGCAGTATTGACTGGGCAGGGGCCCTAGGGAACTTTCTGGAGCGATGATCATGTTTGATAACTTGTTTATTATTAACTTGCATTTTTCAAAACTCAGAATGCACATTTAAGCTGTGTTCTTTTCATTGTATGTCTATTTTGCATCAAAAGAAAAAAACTACAAACGGTGAACTCTAATGATATGCATGATGAAGTATTTAGGGGAAAATGTAGTAATGTCTGCTATGTACTTTGAAATGCACCAAAAAATAAGATGGATTGATTGATTGTGCAAGGGGATGGCTAGACAGATGGACAGATGGTAAAGCAAGTACAGTAAAATGTTCATGGTAGAATCCAGGTAATGAGTATACAGATGTTCAATGTAATATTCTTTTAAGTTTGCTGCATGTTTGAATTTTTTGTAATAAAACATTGGAAGAATGGAAAAGAGAAAAAATATTTATAAATCTACAGGTGATTTTCTCAAGAAATCTTAGCCTGATGATTTGCTGTTTCATATATTAAGATATGTGAAGATGTCACAAAATAGTGTTCAAGTATCAACATTAGCCTCAGGGTGATTGAATTTAGTTCCTCATCATGCATGTTTGAATTGTGAACCTTACCAAGCTAAAACACGAGAATGTCTTTTTTTTTTTTAACTTAATATAAACATATTCTTTGACTTTTTACTTGAAGCATACCCCACTACTGATAGTGATTTTTTGAAATTAGAAACCAAAGATGAATAAAAACATTCTTAGTTGTGGAAATACCCTAATAGCTCCTAATAGGTTTGTTGTTTGGTTTTTAGCCAAGATTGGTGTTTGGCTTTTGGGGGGAAAAACTTTTCATTCACTCTCTCTTTGGGAACAACCATCCAGAAGTCTTACAGGTTCTCCCTCCTGTCAGAAAAATCTGGTCATGGGGTTTTTCAACAATCAGTAAAAATACTTACACTGATTTATCTGGAGCCTGGTTTGTCTCAACATGATTCCTTCAAACACCTCATTACTAAGTTGCTGTTCAGTTTCCTGAAGGCTGTTGCCATCTGCAATTTTCATAGCTTTTAGAAAATGAAGGACAGTCCATATGTGGGCTGTAGGATGATTGATAGTAGAGTCAGATTTTTGCAGTTTGTGACAGGAATGACAGCTCTCTCAAGACACTGTTCATCGTGAGCCAATTCAACATATCCTTCTAAATGTTTCTTTTGACCTGGATTTATCTGTTGCTGAATAAACGATCTTTCCATATTGTCTTGTATAACGTCGGATCTTTATGCAGTGTTGTCTCTGACTTTTAAATCTCCTTGGCTGTTGCATTCCTGCAACTCTACCCTGCAAGGTCAAGGATAGAGCTGTTTTAACAGTGACGGCAATCTGTGCCTTCAGTTTATACTGGTTTGTTATTGATGGAGTATAAACTGTGCAATTGCTTTGCCATAAATTTCTCAAGATTGATCCTAGCAACATTTAGCTACACACACATTAAAAGCTAGGAAATTTGGTACAGATCTACCACTACTACTACCACCACCACTACCACTACCACTACCACTACCACCACTACTGCTACTACTGATGATGATGATGATGATGATGATGATGATGATGATGATGATAAAAATGCCATTTCATCTTTTACTATCAATTATAGTTCATGCATTTTGATTGTTACCTAATCTATTATGTTTTCCTTTCCTTCACTGTATGTATATCTAAAAGGGAATAGGAATTGATTTTGTATTTGCTATCCTTTCATCCCTTTTCTCCCAAATTTTCTGTGCCAGAGGGAGAGGTCTATTTGGACTAAGAAAAAAAGCCTCATCAAGCAGGAGAAATAGCCCCTAATGTGTTATTTATGATAAGATTTTTTTTTTAATGAGAAGACAGTCAGGATACCAAAGATGGATAATCTCAACATATGCTTCATTTAATCTCTTTGATTGTTGAAAGTCAGACTGGTTTAAAAAAAAGAAAGCCTGTTTTAACAGGAAGAGTAGGAACTTCTATACAGACTAGCTGAAATAGTATTCAGTCTCTATAAATAGCTTGTAATACATCCAAAAAGAAAAAAAAAATTCCTTTTATCGTTTTCACTAAAGCCATGTACCTTGAATATATAAATGAATCACATGGGCTCCTTTATCTTTATTCTGTCCTTTATTGTTTTTCCTTGTTTGTAAACAGAAGTTTTTATTTTAGAAAAAACTGCATGATTGTTCTGATTTGTTTCATACCAAGTATATATCTGTGCCTGCCATTTTCATGTGCATTCACACAAATCTTCTATTCATTTAGCCATCTGGAGTAAAGAGACTTTCTTGTCTGCAGTGTTTCATATATTGGAGACTTCAGTTTTGTCTGACTGTTTCACTGTAATCTGATTTTTTCCTTGTCCATGGTATATGTTACCGTTTATTGTTGTTAATTCTATACCCCTCAATAAAGTCTGTTTTCATGTCAAAACATTTTAAAACTAGAAGGGACCTTAGAAACACCTCATACAAAACTCTCCTAGTTATAAAGAATGAGACCCAGAGCCATAAAGTCACACCTGGAACCCACATACCCTGACTACCAGTCTAGGTCTTTTCTTGTTGCAGGGCTGTATATGATCTTAAACTATTCTGATTCCACACCTGCTGTCTTTAATCTATAAGTAAGGCAATTATTAATTTTCTGTAGATAAAAGAGTTGAGTTATGTACACTAGGATTTTACAGAGTATTCTGGGAGTTTATTTTTCTCATGGAGTCCAAGAGCATAATTTGGAAGCTACTTATTTAGTATTTGAAAGGCACTGTATAATGCTCACACGCGCTCTCTCTCTCTCTCTCTCTCTCTCTCACACACACACACATACACCCCTCTATCTTTTTCTCCCTCTTCTTTCCCTCCCGCTTGCCAGGTACTGTATTAAACACTAAAGATACAATGATAGATGAGGCGTAGACTCTGCTATAAGGAGCACATGCTTCTTAAGGAAGACAGAAAAGTAAACCCATATGATGTTTGAACTCAGCTTTACTGAATGAGGTGCCTGCAGCACTAGTAAGGAGAAAGGAGAATTTGCAGAATGATCTGGGAATGCTTCCTGAAGGAGGTCATCCTTAAACTGAATCTCCAAGGATGAGGAGGAATTAGCACATAAAGGACAGAAGATATATCTTGGTGGATAAATATCATTGGCAGCAACCAGGTGCCAAGCCAATAAATTTCCTTTTTATATTCAATTGAATAGTATCAAAAGGTATTCATTGCCATGTTTGCTATCACAAGTATATTCACTATATTTACCTTGTTCTCATCAAATATATGTAAGTAGCAGCTGATACTGGAAAAGATGAGGGAAGAGACACAAAGTTGAGAGAATAGAGAGTTACCAAGTATCAAGTTAGTAGTTCTAAAACCCTCAATCATCTCCATCCCTTTCTAGGTCTCTGATCTTGAAAATAGTGTGTAACTTCTCTGAACATTAGCCTACTCAAGCTTTAATTGAGAGAGAATAGTATCTTTACCTCTTCACAACCTAATGGTGAATATCAAATGACAAATAAGGAAGTACTATAGAAAGTATGTAGCATTACAATGATACAGCTATTGTTATCTATACAGAGTGTACATGTAACAGCTCTCAATGTGTACTGGCAGTGCTAATGTTTATCTGTACATCCTGGGAATGGAGGGGGCCTATGCTGTGTACCACACTGATAACACATGTCTGTTTAGTACATAGGATTTGTACTTTTCCTTTACAGTTCTTTTCACACTTGTAATACTTAGTATGTTTTTTCTATTAGATCTGAGATTATCTTATTCACCTCTGTCTTCTCTGCACCTAATAAATTGCCTCAGAATATGCTGAAACTGGAAACTAATCCTAATGAGTGAAGAATGAAATTTTTAAGCCTGAATTATAGAACTAAGTGATCAGTTTTCACTAGCTCTAGAGATATAGTTTTTTGTTCATTGTACACAACACAATGTTTGACTGCAGAAGTTAATTTCCAGTGGGTTTTTTCAGATGGTCCTTTGGGCCAACTGTGATCCTTTTTGAACATGCTTAAGAATATCCATAGCCACATCCTATTACTCCAGGATATTTGCTAGGTGCCAGTATAGACATAGGGCATGGAATTAGATCCTGTGCAGAGAAACAAGAAGTATCCAGTAGGCATTTCCTATCCTATTTAAAGTTACCTGACCATACAAAGCAACATATGCCTAAGAGAGCAATAAGAGATTCAGGCCAAAACAGTGCAGTGGTTTAAAGGCAGGGGAGATGTGGGCTAGTTAGAGAATGAGTTCATAGAAGATTACAATTCTAGCTAACATTTTTTGAATGCTTGCCAAGGCATCATTGTTCTAAGTTTTTCACATATATTAACTCGTTGAATTCCTACAACAACACTTGAGTTAGGTGCCATTCTACACTCATTTTAAATCCAGGAAAACTGTAGCTGAGTCAGGTTAAATAACTTGCTAACAGAGCTGAGTCTGAACCTTTAGTGTCCCAGTGCCTTCGTTCATAATTCCTATCCTTTGCCTCTTCCAATAGAATGTTCAGAGCCCAGTGAGATGTGGCCATTTAGAGAAAAGGCCCCTAGTGAAGGGGTGGGGGAAGAGTAAGAGCAAAGGCACGTGTGATAAGGACAGCCCAGTCAGAACATGGCGTTCCCACTGAAGAATAGGGAAAGTCTCTTCTGGAAACTTCTGATGAGCTGACCTATGAAGCCTTGAGTGATAAGCTGAATTATTAGACTGTATTATTTGGGCAGTGAATACTGGTGATCATGTTTTCGGTGGAGCTTGAAAACATTAGCACAGTGATTTGCAATAGGATCTGTACCTTCTGGCCTTTTTGAGGCAAACTTTATTTTTCCAGAAAGAAGAGTGTGCCTATATCTGAAAACTTTGCTGTTTTCACCAGTCTCACCAGCACTCAACTGTACTCTGTAGCAGCCTCTGATTTCCACTTGGACATCCATGAGTTTCCTAGGCTAAGCTGATCAATGACTTGGAATCCTCCAAAAAGAGAGATGTCAAATTTGCATTAATATTAGGACTTCACCTGAGGTCTTTAGACAAAGGATAGAGTAGGGGTGTGGGCAGGAGCTGGCCTAGGAAGGAGTCCAACACACAAGGCAGAGCATGAGAATAACAAATAGAGTTCAAACCCTCATGATACCACTGACCTCAGAATCCCACATGCCTGAAGCCCATCCAACTTCTGGACTTTTCAGATGTGTGAACCACTACATTCTCTTTGCTACTGAAACCAGTTAGCATAGGCTTTCTATTCATTTCAATAACAATCACCCTAAGTAATCTGTTGGCCAATGCTAAGGATTTCCCCTTGGTTTTAGGACACAGAGAAGTTCTACCTGAGCTAGGTGACACTGCACATATTATCTCCCTTTTTTATGCTCCCTCTTTGTGACCTCATCACCAGGACAAATCCCAGTGATTTTTCATAGTTCAGCTCTGAAGCCTCAAATCCCAAGTCAGTATCTTCTTTCCCAGGACTCCTAAAGTCCCTGCAATCTGGAGCTTGTAAAGCTCTGGGTGACCAAGGAATGGCGGTATATCATACCCAGGGCTTTGATATCAAAGTACCCAGTGGAGGCCTCATCCTGTTCAAATGACAAATTAAAATGAATCCCAGAGCTTTATTCTCTAAAAACATACGACATGTTTTCTTTTTGAACCTTTCGTTGTACTGTCTTCAGAATCAAGCTCTCTAAAGAATGTTATTATACCTTGAGCTTTTTGACACGTTTCCTAATAATTTGAAGCTTCTGACATTTATACAATAAAAGATGGCACTTCTGGAAAAAAAAAATCAATGAATCTTTTTGGCAATCGCCTAACTCTGTAGAGATGAAATTCACTTCCCAGACAGTGCTCTTCCATATCAAATACAGAGTCCCACAGTATAATTAAGATAGTTGTAGAACCATGTATTTTATGCCTTCACTGTCTGCTTTCAGCTACCTTGCGAAGTTCAGAAATAATACGGAGGCTATGTCTTAACTAGGGTAGATACATTTGCTAAGCAGAATGGGATGAGCAAGAGCTAGGTAAAGGAATAAAATAAATCCACCAGAAAACCAAGAATGTCTGCATTCTTTCTGATATAGAAACCTTGCTGATAAAAAAATAAAAGAAAAAAAAAAGGCTCACCTCCAGTTACAATTCCCAGGAGATTGGCAGCTATTACCCCCTATTGAGTTGGTACTTACCATATAGAGCCTGAACAATTCATACAGGAAAATAAACCATAACATTCCTGTTTATTATTACTTTAGCTGAGAGGTGGTGACATTAAACAGTTCTGCACTGCTGCTATCAATCAGCAGGCTGGGGAATGCTCTCAGCATGGGACTAGGACTCCTTGGAAACCGTGCTCATCAAAGCAACCAGCTGTCAGAATTCTTCAAATTAAACTGTTATTACAGTAGTATTCATTAGTCAGTTACTATTAAGATATTTTTATGTCGGCACCATTGACATTGGCTGTTGCTTTTTAACATGCAAGTTACAGATAAACATGATTCAGTGGCTCATGTGAGGCTGACAGACTCTATTAGAACTTGGTGTCCCTAGTCTAACGGCTGCAATAAAGGGCTCCTGTCTTCTCCATGCATGTGTGAATTCCTCTGGGAAGTCGGATGTTTGTTCTGCTGGTTGGAGTGGGGAGAAGGGGAGTAATAATATATTTCAACACTAGTGTTTGCCCAGCAAAGTGATAGCTCAACATCAGAAATGATAACTCTTAAAGCTGTTCCTGAGCCCCTGATGACAGTGGTTTATGCTTCTCCAGCTTGATGGTTTGGATTTCCTTTTTGTCTGAGTTGCTGGGCATGTTTTTAACTTTTTCCTGAAATCCAGACTCAAACAAATGATGTCAGATGGGGTGTGTGGAGAGATAAGGAGGAAAATCAGTATACAAGTTCTGGTAGGAGAAAAAATAGGACAAGACTTGGGTTCTTATTAACTTCAGTAGTATCCTTGGCATTTGGAGACGTTCTTAAGTGTCAGTTTTTAGTTTCAAGGCAAATTTAACTAAATAGTTTTACTTCAACTAGAAAAAAAAAATGTGTGTTAAATACTCACTAGCCACGAAAGAGTAATGTATTACTTACACGCATAGCACAAACTCATTCGCCATAGAAACCACAGACCGTCTCGGTTTCCCTCCCCTCATGTTAATCCTCATACAGTGTCTAGAATTCTGGTCTCTTTAGTGTAAATGGAGAATATTTAGTCCAGATTGTTTATTTTGTAGATGAAGAAAATGAGATTCAGTGCATTAGGTAACTGGTGTCAGCCTTAATTTTGTTTACCCCCTATTTTCAAAAACATCTGGGAGCTTCCATTCCACCTAGTAGACAAGCCACTTCCTAGTCCTCACATGCATGAAGATGCCAACAGACAGTAAACAGCCCACCTTTGCTTCTGCTGCAAGGAAGTGTGGGACTAGTTATTTTCTCTGACCCAGAATCTGAGGTCCCCATGGTTCACCACGGGAGTCAAGTATGAGTTGGTGTGAGGGAGCTAGTATGAACCATTGATATCCTATTACTAGCATGTGAAAGTATGAAGTTTTCAGGAATTTTGCCAGTCATTGATGTCATGTTAATAGCTTGAAATGGGTTATGGTGATACGGACTATTTACACCATGGAAATTGACAGACGCTACAAATTGAGCAGTGTTGGTGGTTGTTTCTTTTGGAAATATGTTTGTTATCCATTCATCAGCACATGACTGGTTTGCTGCTGTGTCTTCTTTGCTGCCTCCAGAACACAGGAGAGTGTACCCTGCTGATGAGCCTTGCCACAGCCACCCCTCATGAATGCATTCATTAACCCATGGCTGAGCTGCCAGATTCCAGGTGCTTTGGCCACCTCCTACCATTGTGCAGAACAAGTCAAAACTAAAATTCAGCTCATGCCTTTCTTGGACACCTCACTTAAAGCCTGCGTCTGTCTGGAAGAAGGAACATGTTTTTCTGTATCTCTCGAAGGGACTCATAGAGTTGTGGGGGTTAGGGGTTGGATCTGCAGTCCTGTGTCTGTCAAGAGGGCAATTTTTTCTTATTTTCCTAGAGAGACCTGCAGGCCAACAGTGGTACTTCGTATGTACTGGGAACACAGCAGTGAGCATGTCAGAGTTGTGATTTCACAACTTACCCTCTAGGAAGGGGATAGTGAATGTGATAATTTGAGAAAGTGATGGCGCCAAGGAGATGGAGAGAGGTGGACAGTAGGAGCAAGAGAGGTAGGGAGCTTCTTTGGGTCACGAGTTCAGGACAGGCCTCTCTGTGATCTTGGAAGAGAGCACTCCAGACAGAGAGAACAACAGCAAATGCCCAAAGTCAAGGGTGAGCTTGTATTACTCAAGAACCAAAGACACCCAGCCTAGCTGGAGGAGCGGAAGACACAGAGGGGGGTATGAGATGGGAACAGTGAGATAAGCAGGGGCCTTTTGTGTCCATGGAATGGAATTTGGATTTTATTCTGTGTGTAGTGAGACACTACTGGAATGTTTTAAACAGGGAGGTGATTTGCATTTTTAAAAAGATCACTCAAGCTTCTGTATGGAAATTAGATTGTAAAGAAACAAGCACACACGAGAGACCAGTTACAAGACTGAATGCTGCTCTCCTACACCTGAGTGCACACCTCCCCGGTTGGGCCTCTTGGTGTTTTCATTTTTATTGATTTCAGAATCCTGCTTCTAAAGCCCAGCCCAAACCTCCTGAGTCAATTACCACTCACCAGCTCAAGGAACCAACTTCTACCTCTGTAACATTTGGTTTTCCTTGAATTGGCTCTCAGTTACTCTATTAACAACATAACATGATGTATTCCCTGAGATGATTTGAAAGATAATTTAAGGAGCACAGGATAGTGGAAACAGAGCATCAAGACAAAGGAAAAATATGCCTGTTACATGTCAAAATTGATTTCAGTTTGAGACCTCATGCTGGAATTATGATGAAATAATAACCCTTGCACGGTGGAGGGTGTCTTTTCTAAGCCAGTGGCTCTGAGTTCTGGAAGCATGTTGGTGCACCTGAAGGACTTTTAAAAATACCTATGACCGGGTGTAGCCCCAAGAGTTTCTGATTTCATTGGAAAAATTAAGACATTGGAGTGTTTTCAAAGCTGCCCAGATCATTCTAATGGATAACCATGGTTGAATATTATACTTCTAAATGTCTGGGCACTTGGCCAGGACAAAAGGAAAATGAAGAAGAACTCTGCCTGGAGCAGTATCGGCATCACCTTTCACCCTTGAGCCTGGAATGATAAATAGTGGCTCCGTTTTTTTCCCCATGAAGGATGGACAGTTCATTTTACAATTTAGGCCCCAAATAGCAAAAGAGGGTATTTCTAGGACTTAGGGCGGGAACTAAGTATAGATGTAATCCATCCCAAAACACAGATGTAAGCCGTCTCAAATACTCGACTTCTAGAAGTGAATGTTGGCTAAACAGAGATTGACTCTACTTTGCTCTTGTCCACTGTAAGACACAGATGTGAAGTGAAGTAATGGGAGTGTGCTCCCCTGTAAGCCCATCTCCACTCAGGTCCAAGCGTGTGTACTGTGCTTCCTCCTCAGAGAAAATACAGTGGTGCAGAGAGGCTTAGAAACTGGGCAAATTGGAAAACAGATATTGGAAAATCTGGAAACTTAGGAGGTTGAAGAGAAAAAAATGCCAAACATATTTTTCTTTCCCCTTCTTTCTGGAGCAGAGGTACTATATACTGTATCAGGGCTTCCAGGGAGGAATTTCAAGTGGAATGTGGAGGGACCCCTGACTAAGAATGCCTTCCTGGAATGAACTGGCAATGACATGGACGAGAGGGTCAGCAGAATGTAGGACTGGAGAAGCGAGAGCCATCTTGGGTTAGAAGCACGTGGCCCCAACTGTCAGCAAATTGCCTTGTGAGGGAGAAGACAACTCTTTCTTTCCCTTCCACCTCTCTCTTGAAAGCATTGCAGAAAGACTGACTTTCAAGTGACATTTTCTTCACTTCTCCTTTGTCAGATCAGGACATTCAGGAACAATTCCTGTCTGCTTCCATATTTATGTAAGAGCTCATTTGTCATGGTGATTCAGAAGAAAAAGGCTTTGGAACATTTTTTTGATGGGGGCAGTTTTTGTTTTGTTTTTTGTTTTTTAATTTGCAGAGGGATTTTGAGATTGCTGCAGAGTGGACCTGCCTTTTTCCCCCCCATGGAGTAAACATTTGGGGAAATGGACCAAGGAAATGGAAACTAGTATTTTCTACCTGCTGCAACCCTCTCAGCCTGGTTATTTTCAGCACTTAAACACCTTGCTTCTACTTAAACAACAATTTTGTGCAGAACTCCACTTTCCATTATCAAATCGCTGTCATTGCTTGAGGGACAAAATGGCTTCTTCTCAACAAATCTAGATTTTCACCATTTCCAATTAGCAACTAACCTCTTGTCAAACTAGTGGAAAAGCAGTGGCACCCAGAAGATTTTATAAGATCTATGAATGCTTTCCAGTCTGTTTCTTTTTCATTTCTAAAACTCTCACCATGATTCTCTTTGAAGTTCTATCAGATTGCTTTTCTAAGTTTTTGTGAAATCCATGTCATTATGAAGAGATGATGTATTTACAAATGACTGGTAGACATCTATATTCTGCCCCTCCATTCAGTGTATATGGGTCTTTCTCTTTGTTTTCTTTTGAGTCTCAAAGACCAAAACAAAGATAAAATTGAACACAAAGCAGTCCCTCTTTGCTGAAGGTTGGAATGATATCAGAGGCAGTGAAACCGGTTATCTGTAAGGGAGGCTATTTGAATCCTGCCGCCTCATTGGTTTCCTGTTGTAAAGGTTGCTTTGGCCTTTTTGCACACTTGGAGAAAACCTTATTCATTGCGTTGTCACATCTGTGAAATAGAGCTCTTTGATGACAACGCTGCTGTGAAATAGAAGGTAACCTTTGCTTCACTATCAGGCAACTGGGGAAGTGCGGTCGTATCTCGGGGCTAAGAGTGATGTCATTGAAAGGCGAAACTGTTAAAAGAGAAACTAAACAGAAAAGAGTGCACTCTCACTGTTTTCCCCCCAGTAGGAAGACATTCCGTCGGGAACAAATGTCATGGCTGGCTTGGGTTACTCCTGGAGTTACAATGTTGTACTGGAACAAAAAGTGTTGATAACTGCTAAGAAACTAAATTGTGAAATAAAAGCAAGTATGTCATGAAGTGGTTGTCTGTCCTCTCTTTTTGGTCTATTGCCTGAAGCAGAACTTTATCCCTATAAATAAAACACCAAGCAGAGGACAAAACTGATAAAAGTTGATGTTGAAGAATTTAGTTCAGTTTTCCAAATTAGTAACCTTTCTAAACCTCAACTCCTAGCACAGAGTTTGAGTTGGTACTTGGCTTACTCTTTCCTTAACATGAAATGGAAGCAGTTCTTCTTTTGGGGGACGCCTAAGTGACTATTAAAAACTACCAGAAATGTTCTTTATACCCTGCCTTATTCTGAAATAATCACTTTTCTTAAGTCTGTGCTATATTCTCGAGATCATTATTAAAGACATGCTGAACTATTGCTCTTACCAGCAACATGGGCAGCTACTATTTTACCACCTTTCCAGCTGCCAGTTCCATTTTCTGAGGGTCACTTCTGATTCTAGGCAACTCTGGCATCTTTAATGATTTATTATTCACTCTGTGATTTGTCTGGATCCTTTATTCCTTTTCTTTCTCTCGCCCACTGTAGTGTCTTTTCCTCACTCTTTACTCTTATCTATGCCAAGTGGAAGTCAAGGATATGAGACTCAAGCCAACTGGCATTTCTCCTTGGAAATGGGTTTGGCAGAGGACTTGATGGGTGAGGAAGTACTGGGAATTCTTGGCTAAAATGTGGTTTTAGGATTTTCCATGGATTTTTTTGTTTTCTCTGCTCTTACTCTTTCCCATCCAAACTTATAATTGAAGTATAACTGTTTCATGTATCTGCATCTGGACACAATGCAGTCTATTTTTGTAGTATGACTGTAAAGACATTTGGAATGGTGGAACATCTGGTGGAAAAGAGAGGTTTTGATACTTGTCTAAACTTTGAATTTTGTGATTTTTATTTTTCTATCCAGTGTTTGTAAAAGAGTAAGATTTTCCACATTGTTGATATAAATTGTGTATTGAAATCATATGGAGATCTTTTTTTTTTCAAAGCATACATATGTCATGTCCAAGCCTGGAAATTCTAATTCGGTAGTCTGTGGCTGGAGATCAGGCATGTGTGCTTTTTAAAACTTTCCAGGTGATTCTGAACTAGACCTCTAGCTGAGAACCAATGGAGTAAAGACAAATTTTTGTTTGTTTTCTTTGATTGTCTTTTTAAATTTAACTACTACTTTATCTCCCATCCATTTTTGAAAGAATCCTCTGGTGCTTATTTAAATAATTTTCATTTATGTATCGTATTTCCATGGATGATATTTTTAATGATCCACTCCATGAAGTTGCACGTGGAAATCCTGATTGCTGTATTCACTTAGTCAGCCAAAGTAGATTTCTCAATCTCACCAATTAGAGAACAGAGATAGGAATACCTGTTGTCCAATGCTTAAGTTTTAAATGACACACTATATAGTAAACCAGAGATTACGTTGTGAGTCAGAAATGTGGGTTCTGATCACATCTGTGCCCTGAACTCTAGGGCTCAGTATCTGCACTGGTTAAATGTCAGGTTGGTTTAGGTGAGTCCTCGGTTCCCTTTTGGCTTCAGCGTGATGTGATCCTATGTACACTCCAGTCCTGTGTGAAATGAACTGGCAGTTGCTAACAGAAACGGCAAATGCATGAGAGGTTGCCTTTGCTGCTTTCCAGAGAACTGCCGTAGCTGCGGAGTCAGGAGCACCCAGGAGCTCCGCTTCCTCTATGCCGTCTGCCCCAGCCGGGAGTGGCTTGCTTCACACAACCTGTTATCCAGGTGGCAGGCCTTGGACTGTCAGCTCGCCTGTCAGCTTCAGTACCTTTAGATTCATGACCCTTAAAGGTGTTAGTTGCCTGATTGACTGACTGATGATGACTGACGTGTATACACAATTAACTCTTTAGTTTCACTAGACCTAAAATGAGACCCATATGTTTCTAATCTACAAATGTGTGTTAGTCTCTCCTCCCACAGTGAAATCACAATCAGGCACTTCCAAAGAGATGTAGACCAGTGATTTTTAAGCATTTTGGCAGTCATGCAGAATTTCCAGTCCATTGATTGATCCCTACCATAATCGGTAATGCCTATCTTTTACATGTGATTTTATAGCCATCCGCCAGAGACTGGGCATAGACAAGTACCTTTTTTTTTTTTTTTTGCCAAACCACACTTAAACTACCATTGATTAGTTTTTCCTCTAGTTTTTGCTTCTGAGCATTTTGGTTACCAACAATTTTCTACTAAAAAAAATTCTTTTAAAAGTATGCTACACGATAGTGACAGTACATAGTTAAATATTAACCCATTATACACATCAATACATGATTCACAGGAATAGTTGCTTGTTTGTATATCTATGGCATAAAGTAGATTCCTACTGAATTCCTACCTTTAGTTCTGGAATGCCCACAGTTTCTTCAGTTTGGTGCTGAGTGAGGCTTAGAAGGGCAGATTGTAGCCTAACAGCCCTCTATTTAAATATATACCACCTGCTTTTGCTCTTAGAATCCTTCAAAACTATTTCCTTTAAAGGAGGAGGGACTAATTTATTTTCTGTATCATACTCACTTCCTGAGGCTTGTAAACCTTTGAAGGAAGGAACAATATCTATTCTTTCTTTGTACCCCCAAATAACAGCTCTCAGCACATCGCATGTGTCAGTACCCCAGACTATCAAACAGTTTTCTCACCTGCCCAAACACCTACCTATACTGTTCATTCATGCATTCAACAAGCATCCAATGAGTGTCTACTATGGATAAGCTCTCTACAAGGCTGTAAGCGAGACTGCAATGAGAAAGAAGACACTGTCCCAATGGAGGAGGAAGACCAATAAATAAGCAAATAAGTGAGTAAAGAAGATGCTTTAAGAGCATATTAAATACTATGAAGCAAAAAAAATGGCTGATGTAACAGAGAGAGTCTGGAGGATTACTTTATACTGGAAAGTAAGAGAAGGCCGTGCTGCGAAGGTAGCAGTATAAGTTGGACCTTAATGAGAAAAGAAAGAGAAGCCAGAAGGTGACATAGAGGAAGAGAATCCAAGCCAAGGGAAGAGCAAGGGCAGAAGACACCAAGACAGCCACAAATGTGGCGCAGTTGAAGGAAGAAAGTCCAGTGGTGTGAGCAAGATGGAGAATGGAAAAAAAGGTCTGAGAGAAATGTGAGTCACAGCAAAAAAGCTTGGATTTTATCCTACATGCAAAGATGAGCCATGAGAGGACTAATCTCCATGCTGTGGTCCAGTCCTGAGTGCTGTCACCTGCTTGGAAGTTGGATTATAGGAAGCAACAGTAGAAGGTTATCAGTTAAGAGGCTATTGTCTTTCTTATGGAATAGTTATAAAGCATGGAGAGGAGTCATATATTTTAAGTATTTAACAGTGTTAGACATCCTCTTGATTTATCTACTTCTCTTCTCCTTGGTTCTCTTTTAATGATAATGAATATTATTCTAATTATCGTTATTTCCATAGTTTACCTGGGAGGTGATGGTGGCTCAGAGTAGAGGGCTAGGGCTAGAAATGAAGTGTATGGATTTGGGATATAGTTTGGGGTTCCTACTTATCTTTTGAGGCCCAGATAGAGTCCCAACTTCTCATGACATTTCCCTGCAACAATCATTTTCTCCTCAGAACACCTGTAGTACCTGTCAGTTGGCTATTATTGATTATATCATCTTGAATCTGCTTCTAGTCAGTTCTGTATCTAAAACTTATTGGGGGAAAAAAGAAGGATGTGTGAATTCTGTTGAGGATACTGAATCCCAGGCTCCACTCTAAATATCTTTCTTCGGAAGAAGGAGGAAGAAGTCAGCATTTCAAACAAATGCTCCAGGTGATTTAGATTATGGTGATTTATCAACCCTGCCTGGAGGAATACCAGTCCAAACTTTGGAAAAGAGAATAAGACTGGAGATAACAGATTTGGGAGTATAGGTATAGGTAGCAATTAAAACCATAGGCATGGGTGGCCACTGCCTAGGGAGAATGTGTAGAGGGAAGAAAGGAGATTAGAACTGAGCCTTGGGAGAGCCTCTGAAAGAGAATGGGGAGAAAAAAAACCTGACAGCTCTGTCAGTGACACTTAGGAGCAGAATTTCAATGAGGTGGGTCATACTTTCATTGCTACAAAATATTATTAGAAGGCTTTCTCTGTGCTAGGCACCAGAACATAGCAGAGAACAATACTGACAAACATCCCTGCTCCTGTAGAACGTACAATCTAGTATCAAATGAACAGAATGACCTGAAAACTCCAAAATAGAAAAGAGAGTTTTAAGGAAAGTTAGATGGATGCCAAAATTGCTGTGGGCTGAGAAATGAGTAGATGAGAAAGTAAGACAGAGGAAGTCTGATTTATACTTTCTAAATGGACAAATAGGGAAGAAAGAAACCAAACTCTGTATGGTTTTTCCCTGCCACTCACAGGTGAGTTGTGTGACTTCAGTGTTACTACACTGCTACTAAGAAGGGAAAACTTAATTTTCTGGGAAAACTTAATTTTGAACTCTAGCAAACAAAATTATAGATGTTAAAAGAACTAAAATACCTTCAAGTCTCTGGAATCAGGAAGAACAAAAATAGAACCTTTTGCAGAATGGTCCAAAAAACTAGCAGATGACAATGACAATTCACTGGCTTCTGCAAGAATTGGGGGGGGGGGGGGCAGGATATTTCCAGGCTAACAAAATAAAGAACAAAAACTAATTAATTAATTAATATTAGTCAAACATGAAAATTATGAGATTGCTATTCTGCAAAGCCTTTTAACCATATAAAAGTGAGGTAGAAAGGAATTTAAGACTGACTCAAATATAAAAATGTATGACTCACACCCATTTCTTCCTTTTCTGATTCACTTTTTCCTGCTCTTTTGCCCACAAACTACAAAGAGCACCTTAGTTCAGAGAAATCAGTTGCAAGTCCAAACATACATTCTTTGTTAAACCTGGAGTACAATTTTTAATCAAGGAAATTGATTCTCTCCAATTATACATTAAAAATTAGTTATCTCAATTTTTTCATGGTTAATATTAAGCCAATCCAGATTCTAAATATTTTTGGAGTGTGTGGTAGTTTATTCAGCAGAATAATTCTAAGTTGGAAACCATCCTGGAAAAAGAAGTTTATGAAAACTATCAGGAAATTTCAGAAAGAAACAGAAGTGAATTTCCTCCTTACACTAAATAAATTTCAAAATGACCAATGATTCAGAGACAAATATGGACCAACACAAAATCAAGAAGAAAAACTGGGAAATTTTATTTCTAATTATGGAATAGAAAATACTTTGCTTCTTATACAATACAAAACATATAAGTCATAGGGAATATCTGACTTGATAAAAATTTAAAATAAGGTATAATAAAAAGCAATTACTATAAGCTAAATGACAAAAATGGAAGAAACACTTGGAATCATTATGACAAAGAGCTAACTTTATTAATTTCCAAAAAGCTCATACAATACATTATGAAAAAGAGAAATAACCCAATGGGAAATTGGCAAGAAAATATGAATAGGAACTTCATAGTATAAAAAATAGTCATTGTTAATAAGGTAAATATAAAGATGTATCCTTCATTTATAGTTAAATACTTTGCAAGTTATCACAACTGCCTGAGCCTAGAGTACTATTATTACTCACATTTTCAGAAAAATAGCTAATTGGTCTGGCACCATTTGCTTAAAAGACCCTCTATTCCCCATTGATTTGTAATGCCACAGCTGTTATGCAGTAAATTGCCCCATGTGAATTAGACTATTTCTCAGTTCCACTATTGTATTTCTCTATTCCTGGAAAAATGGCACAATGTCTTACTTACTACTACTGCATGATATTTTGATATCTGAACAAAGTTCCTCCATGACAGTCTTGACAGTAGTTTCTCAACTACTTAGGGGCTTTTGCACCTTCATTAAACTTCAGAAACTCAGGATTTTTTATTTTATTCTGTTCCACAGAAGGAAACATCTAACAGGAATAGGAAATTATAAATATATACGTGGAAAAAAAGACATCTTTTCAAAACTGAATCTTCCTCTCCATGAACATGGTATAGCAATGCATTTATTTAGGTCTTCTCTAATTTACTTCAATAATGTTTTAGTTTTCTCTATAACCTCCTAAAATATCCTTTGTTAAAATTATTTCAGTTACATCAGACTTTCTAACTACCTTTGTCACATGTATAAAAAATTAAACAACTCTTTTGATAAGGTTATAGGAAAAAAGACTGTACACTCAAAATTTTTAAGAATTGGTTTATGGGAAGGCAAGGAGGAGAGTACTCACTAGACAGTCTTAACACATCACAATGACAGCCTTTCTTTATATGAGACTAAGGCCTGCCACCCATCTGTCAACCTCACTTCCAAGAATTGTTTAGCGATCCACTAGAAGAGCATTTACTTGTTTACCCACAAGTAAATAAACTTTGAAAGAGTAAACTGGCAGTGTTCACTTGAAAAGAGTTCAAATGTACATTTGAAAGGAAGAAGAATCAAATTATTCAAAGCAGATTATGGCATTAAAGGTCTATAAAAGAGTAATAATAATTGGTCAAATGAGTAAAATAGTAAGATTTTTTTTTGCTAGTTGAGTTTTTAACTTTTAGAATCACATGGCATATTCTCTTAATTAAAGAAAAATTAAATTACTTCCTCTTTAGTAGCCCTGAAATACCATGAAATATTATCCTGATTTATTTATTTGTAAAAATATTCACAATCCAAATTTGAAAGTGATGTTCCAGTGAACGGTGAAAGGAACGTGTCTAGGAAGAAATATGTTTTTTTTAAAAAAACCATGATTAAACACCACCACTTCCTTTTGACCCCTTAAATTCTACTGGCTACTACTTTATTATATGATATCTCTCCTTCCTAGACATTCTCAATTTTTCTCACTTCTCATGTCAACTGAGGAATTCTATTAAATGCCTACTTGATAATACTGTGCTAAGGACATATAAGAATAATACAAGATATAATAAAGCCTCACAAAGGAAAGTACAATATTTTTGTGAAGATAAGAGATGCCAATATGAAATAGAGAATAAATATGCATAGCATAGATAACAGGTCCCAAACACATACACTTGTTTACTAGAAAACAAAACAAAACAAATCAAAAGAAAGGAAAACTTAGAGCTTCACAAAGAGTTCTATGCAATATAAACTGAAGAATGATAGTAGAATATATTTCTCATTTTTATAAAGTTCATTGCTTACAATACTGAATTCTCTGGTCTATCCCAGATTCCTTTAGGCCTAGAACACCATCTCCAGAGAGCTAAGGAGTTAATGCAAAGGATTCAGTAAAATATTATCATCTCTTTTTATCCCTTATTCAGTGAGAGGGAACAGCCTATTTGAATATTTTGTTTAACATTTAGTTTTCATTTGCAAGAAAGAAAATGATTGTTCTCCATTGCTTGCTTGGTTTCTGTTATGCCTAACCTCCTGGACTGCATGTTATTATTCATTGCGTACATGCACCCAAGTTGAGCAAAGGTATTCCTCCAATGAAGTTAAAATAAGACTCTCCAAAGGATACCCTAGTCATAAGAAAGCAAGTCCAGCATGGGTAGAGGTCTTTGTTTCTTTCACTGAATAATGCTTTGTGCACAGTTGGCATTCAATACATATTTGTTAAATAAATTAATTTATTTAGACCTGTTATGGGAGATAATATTCAACACATCATGTTAGGGGAAGTCCATATGAAACGGAAGATAATAACCATGAATAAATGGGTAGGTTGCATGAATCACGCTCCTCTGAGGCAAGGTCAGTAGGTGATGCTTTTGTTTTCCCTTGTTGTGTATGTCTTTGGATTTTTGACAAATCTTTCCCTGGCTTGTCAGCTTTTTAAAGCCAGGTAAAATATTTTAAAAATAAGATCTTTCAAGTAGATAAATACAGTTATTTCTCCACATAATTATTCAATATTGAGGGGAAATATTATAAAATAGAACAAACTTGGACATTTACAAATAAATAGTACCATTTAACTGGTGAAGATGAGCTAGAGAATTTGACAATAATATTGATACCAGCTAATTTACTTCTTTAAGTAAGACGAAAGATAAGCTCCCCTCCTGTGCTGTCCTCATGCAACGTGGAAATTGTTTGCAAGGTGGAGTGACAAGTAAAATTTCAACTTGATGTATAATCTTTGTCCTAATACTAACATACAGTTATCAATCTTGATCTTCAAAGTTCTCTGATTTAGAAGTTAATTTCAACTTCAGCCTTTGTTCAGACTTAATAATGATGGTAATATTTTTTTTTTCAATTTTTTTTTTTTTTGGTAGGGGGAGGTAATTAGGTTTATGTATTTATTTATTCTTAGAGGAGGTACTGGGGATCGAACCCAGGACCTCATGCATGCTATGCATGCACTCTACCACTTGAGCTATCCCCTCCCCCCCATGATGGTAATATTTAAATAGGAAAAGTTATTTCAACATTGCAATTGTTAGAATTTAGGGATGTCCGTGAATCAAAGGAAAGGAGGAGGTTTCTATAAAGAGGGATTTACCCTAACACAGCCCTGGCCCCTCCCTGTTTTTTAACTACTCTGTCCCACAAAAAGTCATGTGACCTACCTGACTGGTGGGTTTGCAGGCTCTAAGTGGCCACAAATGACACTCTTGGCTCTTCTTCCTCTTGAGAACCTTCATCCTCAACACCTGCAAGGGCCATCTACCAGAAACAGTTGAAGGGCATATCCATTTCCTGAGGCTGCTATAACAAATTTTTTCAAGTTTCATGGCTAACAACAACAGAAATTTGCTCTCTCACAGTTCTGGAGGTCAGAATTCCAAACTCAGGTTCATTGGGCCAAGATGCAGGTGTCAGCAGGGTGGCACTCCCTCAGGAGACTCTGGGGTGGTGCCGGGGAGTCTTCCCTGCTTCTTCCAGCTCCATTGGCTGCTGGCTTTCCTCAGCTTGTGGATGCTTCGCTCCAGTCTCTGCCTTTGTGGGTACACTGCCTCCTCCCCCTCTGCCTGTCTTATCTCCCTCTGCTTCTCTCTTGTAAGGATACTTCTCTTGGCATTTAAGACCCACCTTGATAACCAGGAAAATATCATCTCCAGATTCTTAATGTAATCACATCTGCAAAAACTTTACCAGTTAACCTTCATAGGTGCCAGGAATTAGAACCTGATATTTCTATGGCCATTATTCAGCCCACGACATGAAGGAAGCCTGCCCTGTCCAGTATGACCAAGACAGACCAGGTATCTCCTAAATTCTAGTCCATTTGCCCTCCAGACTGAATTACAGTCTCCATCTTAACTTTGTCCACAGTAAAGCTAGTATTTTGATCTCCTACTCTGTGTCTTCCCAAAGTATTTAGAACATGGACAGGGAAGAAGAGTTCTATTTATTGGAGGCCCCTTGAAACTTAGTAGGAAATGAGATAAAAATCATGGCATAGATTATCATAGACAGACTACTTGAGAAACCCCCTGTTACCATGTACCACTGTGAAGAGGTCAAGAAGCAAAAATGAAATAAGGTGAGGGAAGGGGAGGTAGAGCGTGGAAATCTAGACCTAATTCAGCCACTGTGTGCACATTCATTATGCACAATGAAGTATCTACATATGGCACCTGAAAAATACCACTGAATTAATAATTTAGATGGTGATTATGCCTTTAATTTCCTACCATATTCTACTAAATAGACATTGTAATGAAAAGCATATTTTATTTACAATTATAGTTTATGAAAGCAAATGTAAACTGACAGTAATGAGAAGGTGGTGTCACTAAATCCATTTTAATGTAAATTGCCACACTGAAAATATTCTGAAAGCAGGAAGGGCAGTTAATGAACCTAGTACTGATACCCTGGTCAGAAATGACTGGCTTAAACCCTGGTCTTCTGTTTCAGACTCTTCGACGATCACCTCCTCATCTTTGAAGTGTTTATTGTTTCTCTTCATGGTACTCTAATTATAACAGTTTTTCTTCCCTCCCCCACCCCTCCTCCTCCTGGCTATCAGCAAACCTAGTTTGAATTATAAAGGAACAATTCTTGGCTGTAAACACAAATCTGTCTCCCAAGCAAGGGCTCACTTGCTGTGTATATAGCAGAGGAAGGGATGATGTAACAAGGGTAATTATAAGCTGAGCTGGCTGGTGTCACTGTGGAGAAGGGCCTGTCAGCATTTCACTGTGAATAATAATACCACTGCCTCTGCTGATGTGAAACGCCAGGTGTTGGGTTCTTGGACAGCTTTTAGGTCTAAGGATGCAACTTTTAATTGAAGACTCTGCTACAGAAGGCGATACTTGCTGCAACCCTGATATTATAATGCACAAAGTCTTTTTTTTTCCCCCACTGGTGGGAATCAGTCTAGAATTGGGAGCTACTGAAGGCTAAGACATTAGAAAGGAGCCTTGAGAGGAATGATTCAGACTGAAGGTGAGAAAGTAAAGAAAGCAACTTTATTCAACGGTTCTTTCTTCTCTCTTTTTTATTTCTTTCCTCAAAAATGTATTCCCTCTAAAAATGGTATTTTAGCTTGTGTTACCCAGAGACCTACAACAAGTTTTTAAAAATATTCTTGAAAACTAGAAAAAAAAATGAAGAGGTCACGACTCACCGTTAAATTCATCAGGAAAATGAATGATTTGGGAAAAATTCGTCACAATTCCTATCACATGTAAAGTCCTCATTTTCTGAATATATAAAGAACTCTTAGAACTTGATTAGAAAAATACCAACAACCCAATAGAAGAAAGGGCAACAAACATGAACAGATGTGCAATTAATACAAGTAAACATAAATGTAAAGATGCTCAACTTCATTCATACTGAGAGAAATGCAAATAAAAATCACATTGAGATACTCTTTTCATCTTTTAGACTGGCAAAAATCTCAAAGTCCAGCAACACATTCTGTTTGTGAAGATGTGGGGAAACAGCCTCATCAATTGCTGATTTGAGTGCAAAGTGGTCCAAACCCTGTAGAGGGTGTATTAGTTTTCTATCGCAGCTGTAACAAATAGCTACTTTTAGAGGCTTAAAACAAGACAGATTTATCATCTTACAGTTCTGTAGATCAGATGTCCCACATAGACCTCACAGGGCTAAAATCCTTGTGACATCAAGGGCTGTGTTCCTTACTGGAGACTTCAGGGGAGAATTTGTTTCTCAGAAATTCCAGAACTGAGGTCCCCATTTTCTTGCTCATTCAAGTTGTGGGCAAAATTTAGTTTCTTGCGGCTGTCAACCAAGGGTCATCCTCAGCTTCTAGGGCTGCCTGCATCCTTTGGCTCAGGACCCTCTTCTTCCATCTTCAGAGACAGCACTGGCAGGTCAAGTCCTGCTCATGTCACATCTGTCCTGCAAGTTTGTCTGCCTTTTTCCTCTTCCACTTTTAAGGACTCATGAGATTATACTGGGCCAAGATAATCCAAGATAACTTCCCCATCTCAAGATTCTGAACCTTAATCACTTCAAAGTATCTTTTGCAGTATATAGGGTAATATATTGACAAATTCCAAGAATTAGGATATGGACTTTTTTCTTCCTTTTTTCAGCTGTACTGAGGTATAATTGACAAGTGAAACTGTAAAATATTTAAAGTGTACAAGATGATGACTTGATATACATATCCATTGTGAAAAGATTCCCCTAGCATATAGACATCTTTCAGGGGCCATTACTCTGCCTACCCCAGAGGGTAATTTGTCAGCATCTCCTTTATTAGAGGTGTGTCTATCCTTGACTTAGTAATCCCACTTCTGGCAATGTGTTTTATGTATATGACTGTGCACAAACAAAAATGGCCTCTGTACCAACTTATTCTTTGTAGTACAGTTTATCATACCAAAAAAAAAAAAAAAAGATCCCAAGTGTTTGCCACTAATAGACTGATTAAACTATGATATATCCTCTTAATGCAGCTTTAAAAATAGTATAAAGCTTGATTGTAGAAAGATCTCCAGATATTATTAAAAAGCAGGTTTATGTTAATGTATGTATGTACGTATACTGTATGCTGCTTCAGTTCAAGAACCCAGTATTGACGCCCTTGTAAGATATGCCTAGCCTAAACCTTCATATATATATTTGTATATATTGTATATACATACTATTTTAATGAGTTTATCAGTACCATATGTAAAGATAGTCTATGTGCATATAGACTTTTTATATTTATTTATTAGTAAACAAAGGAACATAGCCTAAGAAACTAATAGAAGTGAGATTACCTATCGGGCATAAATGAAGAGGAAAAGTTAAGCCCAGAACAGGGGTGTAAATATGATTTCTCAGAGAACACTTCTTTTTATCATTTTGATATTTGAACGCTGTGATTGAATTACTTATACAGAAATGTAGTGGTAAAGTAAAGAATAAGAAAAAAACCCACCGGAGTTGGGGGAATGGAACATTGTTCTGCATCAGAGTAGCTTTATTTTTGTTAACTTATACATTAAAATGCATCTTACATAAGTTAGTGGGGAGACAAGAACACTAATTGACATGGAAGTTGGTTTAATATTAAAGTTAAGGGAAAGTGGTCCGATATAGAATTTTTTGTAGCATTGGTATTGATGTGAGTTTAAAATAAAATGTATTTCCACAGTAAATGTAAGTGGTTGAATGTCCATTGATAGTTTTTTCCCTTTCTAATATGTCCTGTACTTTTTAGTTCCTATAAGTTCCATTTTTTAAAGAAGTTAAATGTAATTAATTACAAATTTAGCATTTCATCCTGGCATGAGCTTTTCAGTTTCAGCAAAGCTTAAGAAAAGCACGTAAACCAAAGAACAGTGGTTCTATACCCAGAGCCAGCAGGGGGGTTGGTACCTTAATCTCCAGTTTCGTCAGTGTCTACCCTCAAACATGAACCAGCATAGGGTACAAATTGGTAAAACCTCTGACTTTAGTGGTGCAATCTGAAACTACTTATAGAGGGTGCAGCATTTTTTTATCACTTGGTTTCCTACAAACGTTAAAAGGACAGAGCCTACAGGAAAGAACATATGGGTTCTTATTCATTTTTTGCCTCTCAGTCGTGTGGGAAAACTCCAAAATACATCACAATCTTAACAAAATTGAGAGTACTGCCTTGGGATAGAGGGATTGCATGATTTTTATTTTCTTCTTTACAGATATATTTTCCAAACAAATACATGTTACTTTTTGATCAGGAAGAGAAATAGATGACATTTAAATAGTCACTGTAAATATCTCACTCTAGATTTGTATGAATCTTTCATACCCTATAATAATAATTAAAAACCCATCCAGTGTTTTCTGACAATCATGCCTATCAAGTTTGATACTTAGCTTCCTGACCTGCTTCCATCCTTTCTCAGTGTCCTCATCAGCCCGTTGCCTGTGCTGCTTAGCTCTCTAACCACATTCAATAATGTCTTTTAAAAGTGAAGTCAGGAAAGGCTGAAAGGCTGTGTGTGTGTGCATGTGTCTGTGTGTCTGTGTGTGTAAAAGTGAGGGAGAGGAGAATGACTTGTTTTCTGTGAGAAAACACACCCTACAAAACCAAAATGTCTCCCAGAGGTAAGAGAAGGAAAGAGAAAATCATGGGATCAATTGTAGTTTGTTACTAGAATATGTCTCATGGTTTTCAACATATCATTTCTGTGTACTTCTTTATTGATTGATTACAAAACCAACCTTCTGGGCTATAAGGAATGCAAGTTCCTGTCAAGGATTCAGCTTAGCATCAGCCTGGATGCTCAGACACCTCCTTCATTTTTAAGTTAGAAAAGCACCCCTTTCATGTGATGTTTTCTTTAATTGAATTAGAAATACAATTCATTGTAGGTTGTTTGAAGCATCTGTCTTCATAAGATAGCATTAAAACACTGAGATATAACAAGAAAAAATCACCCGCAAAAAAGAAAGAAAAGCATCCCTTCTCACCACCTTACGAATTGACCAACCATCAACGTCAGATAGTGTCTTTTTCATAAACCACCTCTCCTTACTGAGATCTGATCATATCTCCCCAATCCCTCCAAATACAGCACAGTGCAGGGGAACAAACTCAGCCAGGGAATCATACTTTGCTTCAGATTCTACTCCTTCTGTTAACTTCATGACTTTAGGGATGTAACTTAACCCCTTGAGCTTCAGGACCTTTATCAGTAAGAAGTCTTATTGCTTCATAGAACTGTTTTAAGGACTTAAAGAGATCACAAATGTAAAGCAGCAAACTTTACATTCAGATAAGTAACTGTTGACATTGAAGAAGGATACCTTCCCTCACTTAAAATTGGGGAAGTCCCAAGAGCCTTGGAATTCTTAAAAAATTCATGTAAGTTCAGTAGGAAATTTGGAATCCATTTTTAAGAAGTGCCTACTACTACAGAAAGAAATTTACCAGATGTCACTTCCAAGCAATAAATGGCACTAATATATTTTCAGTGGGGAAATACATTATTTATCCCCATAATCTTAAATGCTCTGGATCCAAATTTGTATTAGTCAGCAGGCAAAGCCTGGGTGTTGATTTCCTAGGCAGAACTTGAACAGATCCCCTTAATACTGCTTCTGAGGAATATCTGGGCATTCATGGGTGGTTGTACTCATATAAAGACAAGGAAGAATTCCTCTAAGAGTTTAAATAAGACCCGTATATAACCTACCCGTAATTTAGAATAAAAATGGTCCTATATACCATATACATATTTATACACATAGACACCTTTTTGTGTGTGTAGGCCTGTGATGACCTGGCTTACAAAAATAAATTGCCAGTTTGCAGTTTTATCGTTTTACCTAGACTCAAATTTATGAACTCTATTGGGATTCCAGGTTAGACATCAGTGTAAAGATACTGTTCACAAAGTATCCTAATGGAAAAAAATGGTCAAGATGGGTTCAGTATATTGATCTTCTTGAACCTCATTATAGCAAAGAGAACTAGAATTTGGAATTGAGATAGATGGAGAGAAATAGACAAGCTTTGTTAGATGTGAACAATCCCTTTCCCCTCGATTTTATCCTTTAGGGAAACAAACAGAAAAACCTCATTAAGTCAACATGAGTCTAGTCACAATAGTGCACAGTTCCAAGTAGCTCTGATTCCGTAGCAAAATTCACACCTCCTGTTGTTTAATTAAAACATCACATGACTCAAACCGGTCCAGACAGTGGTGGTCTATACTTTTCAAGTTAGTGAGCTTTTCCCTGTTGCTTGAGTGGGATTTAGATAGTGAAAACAGAATACCAAACAGTATAATTTCTATCTGCTCAGAATGTCCTTGTTTACACACGTGCTCACGCACATACACACACACAGGTACCTACACAAACACATACATACGTGGAGATGACTTGAGATTGCTTCCCAAGTCAGTTAGATAATCAATAGCTAAAGCTTAAAATGTCAGAGTTAAGTGAAGAAAGCCAAGCAGATGGAGGTCTGTTACCATTGTAGCAGTCAGGAAACCACAGAGAAGTAACAGACTTCCATGCAGTTTGTGAAAATTGGAAAGAGAAACTTATTTTTTTACTAGAAACCCAAAAGTTACAAAACATGCAACCTCAGCTTAATTCTGAATAAATCTTCTGATAACTCCACTTGTATGATCCTCTTGGAGATAGATTTCACACTGTAAATCACACTAAAATCTGCTCTACCAAACTGCACCACACTCTCTGACTTACCCTGCTGAAAATTAGAATAAAGGCTTTCTGTTACATCACTGAATCTATTTGAAACAAAACCCTTGTGAACTTAGGAAGGTCAAAAAGCAACAAGAGGTATAACAAAAGAAAGCTTGGGTGAACTTTCCTGAACTTCAGAGATATTCCAGTTTGGTCTATAATTACCCTTGAGAAAGAGAATCAGATTTTTATTTTGCCCTCCATCAAGACAAAGCAAAGTACATGTGCACTGATTTGGACACAATTTACCTGGGCCTAAGACTAACCCCATGGCTTGACCACAGCAGGCACATGTAAAGGTACTGAATGGAGTATAACTTTTACTCCAATTCCCCACAGTTCTATGTCAGTTGCTGCTTTAATTAGCTGCATAGAACTGGTATCAATATCAAATAAGCCTGAAAATCCAGAACATTCTTTTGCTGTCTTTTGTTCTGTTTTATGGAGGAGCACATATTTGAGGATAAGTGCTAGGCATTAGGTTCTGTGTGCAGATTATGTACTATGAGTCTGGACCTTAAGAAATGTACCAACTATTGGTGAGGTCTTTTTCAAGTGCTAAATTATCAGTGAGGTCAGTTCTTGGAAACTTTGGTGGGACACTTCACCACAGATGATCACTTTTCCGCAAGATGCCCACTGGTGATCCCCTGAAGAATCTGATTCACTGTCTCTCTTTTGTGTACAGGTTTAATACACTGATTTTATGACAAAATAACAAAGAAGTCCCAAACATTATTTGTTAGATGTATGAAATAATTATATTATACTACTGGGGGAAAGACACTGTTGTTTTTAATCCTGGCTTTCAAGTCAACAGAAGAGTCACTTCTCTGTCAGGAAGAAAAAAGACTATTTACTTCCAACTACAGCTAAGTGTTTCAGATTCAATGGTTATGCTTTTCCCTGAGGCAAATTTGAGATGACTCACAGTTAACCCACTGCAAAATTACACCCTGTTTAAACAGGGAAAAAATCTGTATTTGGTAACAGAAGTGGCAAATTTTTACAAATATTAATGAATTAAACTTAAATATAAATATTTGAGATGTTGGAATAAAATGAACAAATAGTATTTTGCATATTTATTTTATGTGGTACCCCAGTTAAGACTGAATTTCTTCAAGTATGAGATGTTGTTATTAAGGTTTCTCATTTTTCATTTCCAAAGCCATTGTTACATTGGTGATTTTTTGTTCTTTGACTATTGAATTATTTTAATCTATGAGATGTTTGCTGAGGCAGATAATAGGAGGTGTATGATGTTACCAAAAATAAATAAATAAACCCATATTCTTGTATATAAATGCATACTAAGTTTACAAAGTTGGGGATTTTTGTTCATTAATACTTTCATATAGTAGATGTTAGGATCAAGCCTGGAATTTCAAAGAGATCTGTTTTTATCAATTCTTTTTTTAAGCTGTCATGTGTCCTAAATCATGAAAAATAAGTGTAGATAGGTTTGTTATTAGATTCATCAAATGCCTCCCTTTTCCTGCCTGAACCACCTGTTATCTTTGAAGAAAGTATCACGAGCTGGGGGAGGAAACCCTCTGATAAGAGCATTAGGCTCTCTTTTAACTCTTTCTAGAATTCAAATGTTAGTGTACATTTGAGGCCTTACCTACTGTATGCCTTTGACATAATAATTATCATAATTAAATCTGTTGAATGTTTACTAGCTGCCAGGCCTGTGACCAAGTTTATGGCAGGCATTTGTTTTTATTATAGGTATTCATTTCATTTAATCTTCACATCATAGCCAGGTGTAGTTACTATTACAAATGTCATTTTACAGTTGAAGAAAGTGAAGCTTAAAGAGGTTAAGTAACTTGCCAGGAAATCACACAACCAGTAAGTGGCACAGCATTTACTGGAACCCTGAGTGGGCTGATTCAGAGCCTTTGTTCTTAACCTGCATAATATCCTTCTTAAGAAAATAATTTCTTACTAATAACAAGAGGGGGAAAATACTATACCTGTCCAATAAGAAATGGTTTAAGTTAAATTCACAGTTTAAATGAAAACTTGAGGAATAAAAAGCAGCTACTAAGACTTTTCACATAATTTACCAACAGTCTGTCTTTTGCCACTGGTTTGATATGTGTCAGAAATGGGTGAGAGCAAGCACTTGATGTATTGGGAATAATCATGAATTTGAGAATCTCTTCATGTCTACCCAAATTAAATCCTGAATTTTAATATATTTTTGAATGGTAGGACCAAATTTTGCCTGTGAATTTTCAAATACAATATACATATATGCATGTATATCAGCAAAATAATGCCGAATTATTAAATTTATATAGTTAAAAGCTATTTACATGTGTATAATGTTAGCCAGGCGTCTTTAATATGTTTTTACTTTGTAACATTTGATACATAAAAAGGAATACATATAACAAATATGTATACTACAAAGCATAAAATTAAACAAACACCAGTGATGCCACCAGCAAAGCCAAGACCCACAGCCTTGCTAACCTCACCACTGTCGTGTGAGACCTAATTTTGTGCCCCTTATCCGGACATTTTCCAGTTTCCTGCCACAGACAGATCACTATTATCCTGAATTTGATTTTATCATTTCCATTTCCCTGCTTTTTAAAATTGAGGCATAATTGACGTAAGCTTTATATTCATTTCAGGTGTACAATAATGATTCAATATTTGTATATATTGCAAGGTGATCACAACTAGTCTGGTTAACATCCATCACTATGCATAGTTATAAACTGTTTTTCTTGTGATGAAGACTTTTATGATTTACTGTCTTAGCAACTTTCATGTATGCAGGATGGTATTAATAACTATACTCACCATGCTATATACATTATTTTATCATTGGAAATTTGTACCTTTTGACCACCTTTATACATCTCACCAAGTCCCATCCTCCAACTCTGGCAACCACTAATCTGTTCTCTGCAACTATGACCTTGGTTTTTTGGTTTTGGGTTTTTTTTAGATTCTTTGTGTAAATGAAATTATACAGTATTTGTCCATATTTATCTGACTTATTTCATTTAGGATAATGCCCTCAAAGTCCATCTATGTTATCACAAATAGCAAGATTTCCTTTTCTTTTATGGCTGAACAAAATTCCATTGTTTGTGTTGTATGTATGTATGTACATAAGCGTGTGTGTGTGTGTATAGCATGTTCTTTATCCATTCATCTATACCAGAACACTTAGGTTGTTTCCATGTCTCGACTATTGTGAATAATGTTGCAATGAATGTAGGAGTGCATGTATCTTTTAAAGTTAGTGGGTTTTGGGGAGCTTGGGGGTAAATACCAAGAAGTAGAATTACTGGATGATAGTTCTATTTTTAGGTTTTTGAAGAACCTCCATACTGTTTTCCACAGTGGCTGCACCACTTTATATTCCCACTAACAATGCACGAGGGTTTTTTCCTTTTTTTACATCCTCACCAACACTTATTATTTCTTGTCTTTTTGATAATAGCCATTCTAACAGGTATGAGGTTATATCTCATTGTGTTTTTGATTTGTGTTTCCCTGGTGATTAGTGATATTGAGTGTCTTTTCATGTGCCTGTTGGCCATTTGTATGTCTTCCACAGAAAAATGTCTATGAGATCTTCTGTGCATTTTTTAATTAGATTGTTTGGGTTTTTCCTATTGAGTTGTATGAGTTCTTTATATATTTTGGATATTAACCCCTTATTAGATACATGATTTATAAATATTTTGTCCCATTCTGTAGGTTACATTTTCATTTTGTTAAGGATTTTCTTTGCTATTCAGAACCTTTTCAGTTTGATGTAGTCCCACTTTATTTTTGCTTTAGTTGCCTTTGCTTTTCCCTTTGCTTCTTAAAAATAATTTTAACATCTATGTATATTCCTACACAATATGTTGCTTAGTTTTCTAACCTTTAAGCTTTCTAGAAACAGCATCGTAATATGTATATAAGCAATCTGTGTGAACTTGTTCATTCATTCACCACTTTTATACATTTATTCTTAATTTTGAAAGTAATTTTCATTTTTTGAGGATGTAATATTCCCTTTTATGAATATAAGAGAATATCCATTCTCTTAGAGATGAGCATTATATTTTTCTTTTATAAATGGTGTTCATTTGAACATAATTGTGCGTGTCTCCTGTGTGAGTCCTTGTGGGCTGCTATAACAAAACACCATAGACTGGGTGACTTGTAAACAACAGAAATTTATTTCTCACAGTTCTGGGAACTAGAATTCTAAGATCAGAGTACCAGCATGCTTGGGTTCTGGTGAGGGCCCAGTTCCAAGTTGCAGACTGCTGACTTCTTGCTGTGTCCTCATATGATGGAAAAAGCATGGGAGCTTTCTGGGGTATCTTTTATGAGGGCACTAATCCCATTGATGAGGGCTCTGCCCTCATGACCTAATTGCCTACCAAAGGCCCCACTTCAAATACCATCACCCTGGGGATTAGGTTTCAACATATGAATTTGGGGGTAGAGAGGGACACAAAACATTCATTCTGTAGCATTTCCTATGCATGACAGTCTCTATAGTTTGGATATCTCTTTCTAGAGAAACATTTAGAAGTTATTAATGAAAATCCAGTTCCTAAGCTAAGCTAATTTTTTTTATTATAACAAATGCTTGCAAAGTTGCATTGAATAAGGAAAAATGATGTCCTGTCATTAAGTATACATTCTGTTTTATAGTCATGAATATTTGCAAAAGGGATGATTTAAATATATATCTATAACAGAGTTGGAAAAATGCCAATAATATCATTTGAACTTTTGTAGCCTTTTTGACCAAATAAGAAAGCTAAAGCATGTCATTTGTTTAAGACTATTAAAAGTGTGAAATCCATGTTCACTTAATAGAAGTCTGTTGCCACTCTCACTCTAGCAAAAGGAGTGCAATTGACATTTTAAATATACTTATGTATGGGTAATAGGAATACCATCCAAGGCTGAGAAAGATGATTAAAAAAAATACTGGTAATGCCAGGTGCATTGTTGCAGCCGTAGTCTCATTGCTTTCTTTGTAGTTTGTTGACACTAGAATTGGGTTCTAGATTCAGCTATCATTAGGAGAGGAAGAAACCTGGTACCTAATTCAGTGCTTTTAAGACCATGAAACTTTAATTATGTACATTTTTAATGACACACTGATCTAAATTATTATATTGTGCATCAGAATGCTTTTTATTGCAAGGGACGGAAAACCCAAGCTAAACCCAATTAGGTAAAAAGGCAAGTTATTGGGTCATGTTATATCATGGTTAAATCTAGCTTCATCTGTGCCTGAATTCAGGGCCTGAAACACCACCACAGAGCCTGATCCTTCTGATCTTGGCTCAACTCTTGTCTCTGTTGGCTGTCAGAACTATACTATCCCAGGTCCAGGTCTACAGGAAAAATGGGCACGCATTTCTGTCATCAATCTCTGCCAAATATCCTGCATTTCATTGGCTCTGACTGAGTCACATAAGCCATCCCCAAGCCTGTTTATATGACAGAGAGAATACAAGATTCTGATTGATCAAGCCCTTCTTACCTGCCCAGCTCTGCTCAGGGAAGAAGTCACCCTTACCCAAAACTTAAGCTGAGCCTGAGCGAGAATGTGATTCTCCAAGGATATCCCAGAAGAGCATCAAAGAAATACTGAGTGGCTGATTTTTCACTTCAATTGTTTTTAATGCTCTGGTTCTACCAAATTTTATTCCAAATTCTACTTCTCATCCCTAATTACCTTCCACTTTCTCATGGCTTTCGGTGCAGTTGTTTCATGTTCTTAAAGTGGAGGGGGACTTGTTTTGGGTGCCAAGCATCACCTTCCAGTATCATTACAGATAAGTGTATGCCACACATTTTCATTCATTGTAAACACTCCAGTAAGCTGCAGTTGTAGTGAGGAATCTGACATTCTTGTACTCTTTGTCTAGCAAGTCTGAAGGGAATAGTTATGTCATTCAATAGACTAAAAATGTCCCACAGCAAGTTTTAAGTATTTTTGCACTAAAGATTGCTCTTAAGTCAGCTTATAATTATCTCAGCTCTAGTTTCAGTTTTCTTTCATCTTCACAAAATATTGTTATCGTGTCATACCAGAGGAGATCTACCCTGTTTGCACCCAAACAGTTTAAAATTTGACATCTACTGTGGTTAAAATGATTACCTTCAAAAACAGTCCTCACACACTGATATTTCCACTAGCTCATGCCTGTGAAACACACATGAAACATATGCTCATTAGTTACAGGAACCAATTTAAATGATAATGTTTTCAAATGGCCAACATCAAATAAACTTAGGGAGTAAACATCATTGCAACATGGTAAACAAGCTCTGAAGTGCAGCTGAGTGTGAAGGTGATTATCAAGGGACAGAGCTGGTGGGTACAGGGTGAATAAACCAATCTAATGCCAGATAATAATGTAAATTTCTCACGCATCGCACTCCATTACTTGTCCCTTAATTCTGCTCCCACTCTCCCCTATAGTTTAAAAAAAAAAAATTCCTGAGCTCTTGCTGGCGCGTTCAATGTCCATTAAAAACAGGGAGATTGGGCATGAGGATTTGACATGTAGACATAAATAGGGACATTAATATTGTTAGGCTATTGCTATTAAGTATATTCCAATTAAGAATATCACAGATTCATTACACAGACCAAAGCTACTATTATAAACTTCCAATAGAAGTTTATTTAAAAATTTCATCCTTTAATCTCCTAGTATTAAGCATATTTTTAAATAGTATAATAATACTTTGAACATTTCAGCAAATTACTGCCGAGTAACATTTGATAGGCATTAAATATACCAAAACCACAACGGACTTAGAATATTTGAGTTGTTATGCCATGGTAAGAGGGCAGTTTATCAGACTGACAAAGAGGAGGGAAAATATTTCCAGCAGAAAGCATTATGGGAAGAGACATGAAAATATATGTTCCATTTTAAAAGTAGCAAGTGAAGGAGTGGGAGGGGGTAAGGAGGAGGAAGAAATGGAGCTAAGAAGACAACTTAGGTCTTACTTGTTTTGAATTTCAAATAGCAAGTATTATACAATTTTAAATGTAGAAAAAGTAAGACAAAGAAACCAAATAATGGGTTATAATATCAAAACCAAATTAATCTTATTGACAACTTTCTAAGTAAACTCACAAATATATATAGGTTATTAAAATCATACATAAAGACAAAAGGAGAAAGTAAAAACTCCCATTTTATCATCTCTGATGTCTTTCCCCAAAGGGAATTACTCTGTAATAGTTAATCTTCAGTTTCCTTTATAAAAAAGTATTTTGAATAATTTGAATTTGTATAATTTGCATGTAAAAGAAATATTCCACATGTTCTGCATCTTGCTGGTTCTTTAAGGGGATTACAACATACATGTGGGATTCTCTCATGGCAACATGTACAGATGTAACTCAGTAATTTTAGCAACTGAATAGTACTTAGTTGTAGGGTTGAAACAATTTAACTGATCTGATTGAAGGATGTTTTGGTAGTGTCCAGAGTTTTTTGTTAATAACAATGTTATTTACTTAAATATCTTGGTATATAGATACCTTAGCCAAATGGCTTTTTCCAACAAAATAGCCTTCTACCGATAGTTTAACAAGTCTTTTCTTAAGACCTGACAGCCTTGGGAACCATCAAACCTTTTAAATTTACTTATGTAATAGGTAAAAATTTTGTATCTTGATTATTTTATTCCTATTTCTTTTAAGAAGAGTATGATTAAGCATTTTTCATAATACGCCTAGCCACTTTGGGACAGGTTTTGAAGAAATTTTTATACCATGCTAAGAGATTTGGACATTTTCCTGGCACTAAAAAAAAAAATTCTATCATTAAAAGTTAAGTCTTGGTAAAATCTGGATGATAAAATGGAAAAAGAAATGACTAAATTATATTTTATTATTCTTGTCATTTTGTTTTATTATTTTTTTATCTGTATACTTAATTACTATATTAAGTTTACTCTTGAGGCATATGGAGTAAAAATTATTTGAATGGGCTGTCAGTTCTTCAAGCTTTAGTGATAACCTACCCAAGTAAATTAAGAGTGATAAGCATGGAGGCACTCATGCATGGAGTACCAATGATGGGGAAAGTGCCGCCATATGTATCTAGCCACATAAACTTACTGAAAATCTGTATGTTTACCAATGTATGCTCAGCAAATATTTATTTCTTCTAATTAAATCAACCCTATTACTTGAACTACTAAAAAAGGGGTTAAGAACAGTAGTTAACTTTTATGTCTTTCATATATTCAAGTATTTATCAAACCCTGATTTTATAGCAGTAATATGGGTCCTTACTTTGTCATCACTGTATTGCGTGGCAGTAGAAATTCTGAAAGACTAAACAGTGTTTCTAGAGGGACACTGGAGTCCCCATTGCAGGAATCTGAGTAGGCCCTGCCTTGCTGCACCAGTTATCACAGAATCCACAGTAGGCTCTGACCCTCATATGTCATACCATAATCATGCATGTGACTTCATTTTAACACCAGGGCTCAGAGGCAGGCTGCACTTCAACATCTCTTACGACGTATTGGGTATATTCTGTTAACACCCTGCCTCGCTGACCCCTGTACCACCATGAAAACATGTATTTATGTTCAAAACACAAGTGCCCTGTTTACCTATATGATATGTGACTCTACTAGAAACAAAACTGCATTCTCAGTTGCAATATTGTTTTGGAAATTGTCAACATAGGATGTGGACAATTTGGAATTTTCGGAGAACAGATCATTCCATTCAGGAGCAGAAAAGAATTGTTTCTGCCAGAGACACCATTTCCTTTTGTAAATCTCTGCTTTTGCAGACAGTTTATCCTCTGTTTAATTCAAAGATTGCGCCTCTATTTGAGATAAATAACCACAATTTAAACTGGACTTTAAGGGAATATTTTCATAGCATATTACTGGTCAGTCTCATGAAGTACAATTTTTGGTTTGTTCTGTTTTGTTTTTCCATAGTGAGCCATATTCAACATGTCTTGTATTCACACACAAAAATGAATTATACAACTTCTGTTATGAGATTTCGTTTTATAAGTTTGTTGGGATAGAAAATCCAGCTGTGTTAAATGATAATAATGTTGATATCCCTCTCCATGGGCTCTTAACTTGATATTCTATTAAAGTCTTGTTTGTAGGCTTAAACCTCGTGAATTCATTGAGGAGACAAAAATATCCTGCTTTCAGATTGCTAGGCAAGAATTTGCCTTTTTGTCTTCGCTTTTTCTTTCTCTAGATTTGTAATCCAAAAATCAGAGAAGCCAAAACATCATCACTATGGAGATATTCACGTGCCTTGTTCTTTTTCTCTGGCTCTGGAAAATAAGTCTGTGCAGGGCACATAACAGTGTAATTGACTGTCTGGTGCAGCTGCCATTGGGTCCTTCCTATAAGAAATCATATTAGCCTTCCTTTTTAATGTGTTCAGGGTAATAAGTCATCCTTGACATTCACCATTCATACAACAAAATGTCTGTGTTGCTAAATCAGCCCCAAGCTTATCAAATAATTAATACCAGATTTGTAAGTGACACAGATGATGTCAGGTTTTTGTATTAAGTAGGACCTTGATCCCCAGCATTTACTGGTTGCAATCCTTTTACTAACAGATAACATCTGCCAATGAGTAATACTTGGTTTCAGGGAAGAACAGCTTTTAGTGATTTTATTCCTATGAAGTTTACTAGGTTGACAACGCTTTAAGCCAAATGCTTTTGTTTAACTGCCGTAAAGCAAGAAATTGCTGTGCAAACTCTTTCACACTTTTTTAAGCCTTGAGGGAATTGCATTTCAGGATAAGAAGATTCCTGCTCAGTCCTTGGCATAGACTCACTTCAGAAATCACCAATGAGCTCATTGCCTTTATATTTTGGGTAATGTCATTTTGTTGAGTAGGAAGTAGAAAGACATTGTCTACCAGGGTCAGTTGGGAAAGACTTTGAGTTCTCAACCCTGTCATCTAGATCACAGAAGAAGGTGTAAAAATACTCCCAAATTAGCCAAGTTTCTTACTGTTGGAGTGGGAAGTCACAGGTGAGCAAGTGTAGAATCTACAATCATCTGCAAGTATTAGATTTGGAGAACTCAGTATCAGTTCATGCTTAGCTTAATACAGACACAGGTGGTTACATACAGAAACCTTTATAGATATGTGAACATACATGGGTTAGGTTATATACATGTATTTCCTTGCACTGTCAACTGAGAGGAAGTAGAAGCAATAATACCCTAGTAATAACCAGCATCCTGTGTGCCCAGATCTTGTTTTCCAATTCCATCCTCCAATAGAAAGAACCAGGTTCCTTGGAGAAACTGCTGATTCTAGGACTTGAATAGGAAATGCACAAGATGAGGTTGGAGCATCTTGCAGTGCCAGAAAGCAAGAAAGTGCCAAAAACAAAAACAAAAAGTTCAGAATGAGGTCATATCAAAGGGACATAGAGGCCACCTAAAAAGTTTCAGATGGCTAAAATGATAACAATTTGAGCAATGAAATAAAACTGTATTGGTTTATAACCCCAAATATAAAATAAACATCTATAAATCCATATTGATATAAATGAATGATTGAATAAATAAATGGGGGGGAATAGATTGAATAAATAAATGGGGGGGGGGGATAGACATCTCCTGTGAAGAATTCCAAATAATTCAGGAAGATAATTCATCCTCAAGAAGGTGAAGCAAAACTCCCACTTAAGTATAGGCTGCACATAATATGCTCTTTCCAAAGAACACAGTATAGAAAGGGGGAAAAAAGAGTAACCTGGAGAACATTGCCTCAGCAGGGTAATGAAGGTTAACATCAGCAGTGATGAGTCATGTTGATAGCGTGCATTCTTGATCTAATGTGATAAGAATGGAACTTGTCCTCTGTAGTCTTTCAAAAACCTGTAACCCTAGTCTAATCATGAGAAAAACATCACACAAATCCCAATTCAGGGACGTTTTACACAGCATCTGACTAGTACTCCTCAAAACTGTCAAGGTCATCAAAAATAAGAAAAGTCTTAAGAAACTGTCATAGGCAAGAGGAGCCTAGGATGACATGACAACAAAATATTAGTGATATCCTTGATAGAAATCCTGGAACAGGAAGGATAGTCAGTAAAAAATAAGGACATATGAATAAAGTGTGGGCTTTAATTAATAACAATGTATTACTATTAGTTCATTCATTATGAGAAATGAATATACCATAGTAATACAAAATGTTAATAATTGAGGAAACTGGGCCTATAGGAATGGCATATTATCATCACAATTTTCCTATAAAAATCTAATTTTATTATAAAATGTAAACTTTTAAAAAAGATTTAAACACTCCCTAATTTACTGTTTTTGGAATATGGAATTTAATTAGATGTCAATATTTTTATGACATCCAAACTAAATTATTATTCTCTGATGTCCCATAGATTTGTGAGTTGGTTCTGCTAAGTGCTTTAATCAAAGCTTTAATTTTACCCTGAGAATGGTCTTTCCAGATGTTAGTGAAATATTTTCTAAGTTATTCATATGCTGTCATTTTGGTTATTACACCATCTCTGATAAAAGACCACTGTAGCTTGACTCTCAGTTTTATTAAAACTCTATTATGATTATCCTTCTAAAAACACTCTAAACTCTGGTCAGCCTCACTCAGAGTGGTAATGAGGGTGGTATGTATCATTGCAAGTCTAATTCTGCCCATTATCTTCCTGACTCTCCACTTATGCTCATCTAAAAGTGTTATTTGAGCTGGAAGATCATTCTGTAACCTTCAGATTACTGCTGGGTGGCTTCGGCAGAAAGGGAATTACCAATGCATTAAATTTGAATTAGCTCTGAGAAATCATGCAGATGTATGCACCGAACATTATAGCAATACTGTCTCCCAGGCACAGCAGAATTGCTTTTATGCAGTTTTAAAAAATCACTTGAGCAACCCTTAAATTGCACACATGATGAAGCTGAGCCAGCATCTTCTGTTTTAAAAAAAAAACCAAAAAACCCTGCAGCCCAAATCTAGCCTTTCAGGGAAGTTGTCTTTCAGAGAAACCTGATCACACAGGGACTGCTGCTGAGTGGACTGTTTGGGTTTCAGCCCTGGCATATTAGAGTGCCCTGGCAGAGTGACTGCAGAAGTGTCACTTAGACTAATGATTATGAATTATGCAGAGGGTCATATCCTCTTAGTTACAAGTCATTTACACGGTCTCCCTCTAGACTGCCTAGCCTGGTTCAATATTTTTTCCTCCTACTAGGAAATAACTCATTGAATAGATGTTCAAAGTTGAATTTATTGACATTCTATTTTTCTTCCATAATGCCAAGCTTGCAAAACAACCAAATGAAAAAAACCAGACACTTACCCTCAGTGAAATTATAGCAGTAACAAGTCTCAGTTTGTTTTTTTTCCTTTAGTCTATCAGAACGCTTCTCTTTTTAAAGGTCTGACAGTACTAATACCTCCCTCTCTGTCTAACTCTTCTATCTTCAGTTAAATTGAAGAGGTGGTGTAAAGAAACATGAAGGGGGAAAAAGGACGACACAATTGACACTGAAATCCACACATCTCAATCTATGAGATACATACTGTTTGAGTGAACTACTTAGAAGGGGGTACAACAGGAAAACCAGAGAATCTCATTCTTGACATTAAAAATCTATCAGACTTAACTATATTTTTTATAAACCTGAGGCCTTGTGCCTACACTTAAGATGAAAGAGACAGGTCACAAACGATTGTCTATGTTAACATGTGACTTATTCAGCATGACTGCATAGATCAGTGGGGAAGTCAGCTGAAATATGAGGGTCTGCTTCTGTATTGCTCAATGAACTTAGATTTCAGTGGAAAGTATGAGGAATGTTGACCTCTCCCAAAAGTGGAACATCCATGACCAGCTTCAAAGTCACAAACTATTTTTCACAAGAAAGCCAGCCTGGAGCAGGACAAAGTGTTTTTTTTCCAGAGAGACTGAGCAGATTTTGTCTCCATGAGAGCTGATCACGGCAGAACCTCTCAAGACTCCATAACCAACCTCAGGGCCAAGTCTTGTCATTGTTTATATGTTGGGTGATCATTCAGCCACACAAAGTGTCATTCAACCTAGACCTCGGTCCAGGGCAGCTACCCTGATGGCTATATTTTAGAGTAGGCTCTTGCTACCAGAAATGACAAGGGTCAAGTAGGGAAAACAGAAGGAGAGTGCTCTGGAACACTGTTCACACTTCCAACAAGCTAGCTGACATAGGTGGTACAGTGATACAGTGATGGCGTCCAGCTGACACATTTGCTGTTCCTGAGGGACCTATGTTGTCTATAGAGGTTTCTCAGGAGTACAAGTAGTAGAGCAAGAAGATAACTGTCAGACTTCACCAGCTAGATCTCACTCCCATCATCCCTGCCTGCCCAAAAATAAACCCAGAAAAGCTCCCACAGGGCAACTTGTGCCAGTGCAGTGGAGAGAAATGTCACTTGAAAACCTTCCTTGACAGGATAACTTTAGTTGTTGAGATAGCAGCCAGAGGGACGTTTAACCCAGAACTCCAGCCATGCCACTCCTATGCTCAAATATGAAAGGCCTTCTCAACCCTCTCAGAAGAAATAGCAGTGCTAGAATGACCTCCAAGCCAGTCGCTCTGCCCCTCCGCAACTTGACCACTTCCCCTCCTTACACGTCACCCCATGGCTGCACCCCTACTTGCCCTTCCTCTGACCATCTAAGTTTGCTCCAGCTGATGGCCTCTGCTTAGAAAGTTCTTCCCTCAGCTGTCTACCACCAAGGCCTATTTACTCACGCCCTTCAGGGCTCAGCTCAAATGTCATGACTGACATGTTCTGGGACCTCTTTGTAGCAAATAAAAACACCCACCCAGACATAACATGTCCCCTTGCACCGCTATATTTTTCTATATAACACTCATCTCCCACAATATATTGTGGGATGCACAATATATTTCACTTATTTGTTCATTCTTAGCTCCTGTGACAAGAATGTCAAATATACAAGTGGCAGACACTTTTGTTTTATTTACTGCTTTCTTCCTAGAATCTAGAAAGTGCCTGGGACAAAATGAGTATTCAGCACCATTTGTTGAATTAAACGAGGAAGTTTTAATGTGTGTTTTCTCTATCTCCCCTTCTCAGCCTAACATCCCTCCACCCCCATCTCTTCCACACACACTCATACTTGTATCCATACCTAGCTCGATGAATTTTAAAAAGCCTTGCTGTTTTGCAGTATCCGGTCTTACATTTAGATCTTTAATCCATTTTGAGTTTATTTTTGTATACAGTGTTAGGGAATGTTCTAATTTCAGTCTTTTACATGTAGCTGTCTACTTTTCCCATCACCACTTATTGAAGAGACTGTGTTTTTTTCATTGTATATTCTTCTTTGTTGTAGATTAATTGAGTATAAGTGCTTGGATTTATTGCTGGACTTTCTATCCTGTTACATTGATCTGTGTGTCTGTTTTTGTGCCAGTAACATACTGTTTTGATTATTAGCTTTGTAGTGTAGTCTAAAAACACAGAGTATGATTCAGCCTTGTTCTTCTTTCTCAAGATTATTTTGGCTATTTGGGGTCTTTCGTGTTCCATATAAATTTAAAAAACTTTTGTTCCAGTTCTGTGAAAAATGCCTTTGGCAATTTGATAAGGGATTTCATTGAATCTGTATATTGCCTTGGGCAGTATGGCCATTTTAAGAATATTGAATCTTCCAATCCAAGAACATGGTATATTTTTTCCATCTGTTTGTGTTGTCTTCTATTTCTTTCATCAGTGTCTTAGTTTTCAGAGTATAGGTCCTTTGCCTCCTTAGGTAGGTTTATTACTAGGCATTTTATTCTTTTGATGTGATGGTAAGTGAGATTGTTCTCTTAATTTCTTTTTTCTCTATTTCATGGTTAGTGTATAGAAATGCAGCTGATTTCTTTATATTAATTTTGTATCCTGCAACTTTACCAAATTCATTGATGAACTTTACTAGTTTTCTGGTGGCCTCTTTAGGATTTTTTATGTATAGTATCACATCATCTGCAAACAGAGACAGTTTTACTTCTTCTTTTCCAATTTGGATTCCTTTTATTTCTTTTCCTTCTCTGACTGCTGTGGCTAGGCCTTCCAAAACTATGTTGAATAAAAGTGGTGAAAGTAAATATCCTTGTCTTTTTCCTGATCTTAGAGGAAATGCTTTCAGCTTTTCACCACTGAGAAAAATGTTGGCTGTGGGCTTGTCTTATATGGCCTTTATTATGCTAAGGTATGTTCCCTCTATGCCCACTTTCTGGAGAGTTTTTATTATAAATGTTGAATTTTATCAAAATCTTTTTCTGTGTCTAGTTGAGATGATGATTTGGCTTTTATTCTTCCGTTTGTTAATGTGATATATCACATTGATTCATTTGCAGATATTGAAATATCCTTGCATCCCTAGGATAAATCCCACTTGATCATGGTGTATGATCTTTTAAATTTATTGTTGGAGTCAATTTGCTAGTATTTTGTTGAGGATTTTTTGCATCTATATTCATAAGTGATATTGGCCTATAATTTTCTTTTTTTGTGATATTTCTGTCTAGTTTTGGTATTAGGATAATGATGGCCTCATTGAGTTTGGAAGTGTTCCTTCGTCTGCAATTGTTTGGAATAGTTCAGAAGGGTACGCGTTGCAGCAATATGGGTTGGCCTAGAGATTATCATATCAAGTGAAGTAAGTCAAAGAAAGAAAGACAAGAATCATGTGATATCACTTATACATGGGATCTTTAAAAAAAAGAAAGATACAAATTCTATTTACAAACTAAAAACAGACTCACACACATAGAAAACAAACTATGGTTACCAAAGGGGAAAGTACAGGGAGGGATAAATTAGGGGTTGGAGATTAACAAATATACATTACTATATATAAAATAGATAAACATCAAGGACCTACTGTATAGCAAAGGAAACTATTCAATTTCTTGTAATAATATATAATAGAAAAGAATCTGAAAAGAAAAAAATGTACATGTATATGTATACATATAACTGAATCACTTTGCTGTACACCTGACAATGTTACAACTAACATTGTAAATCAACTACACTTCAATAAAAAAAAATTTTTTAAGTCTTGTTGTTAATAGAGGTCGGAAAAATGCCGTTACCAGACAGATCACAGGGTTCTCAGATACCAAAGACAGAAGCGCTTTTTCCTGTCAAAGGTAAACAAAAACAAACGCTTGAGCTCTGAAGTCAGAAGCAGATGTCCAGTATCCTTGGCCTATGGCCCACAAGCACTGTGGAGTACATGTATGTGGGCACTGTCCCATGAGCATTCCCTTGGGCTTGTAACTGCAGTACCATAGTGGGAGAGAACCAAAGGCTGAGAGCAGAATCCATCGCTTGTTCTTTGTATTTAATAATATAGAGATATATACAGTAAATGGTAAAGAGTTTATATGATAGGTTATATGTTCAGTTATTCTCCAAATACTATTTCATCATCTTTCCAAGGTATTTCCAAAGTACAGAATGGTCATGTTGTTTGTATATGCAGATGCTTAGACCAGGTAGACTTTTAAGTGCCCAGAGAGGGTGCAGTTAGTTGAGCAGCTTGTTCATTCAGATTTCTGTCTGGATATGCCCTGTGCTCTATTGGATGCACATTATTTTGATTGACAGACCCTTACATGTAAATTCATATACCTGGAAATTATGCCCTAAACCAAAAGTTGATTTCATGTTACATGGCAACTTTAGTTCATCAATGTAGCTATGCAGAGGGTTATGTTGAAAAGAGTCAGATACTGTGGGCTCAGTGGAAAAGAAAGTGACATGGTCCATGTCTGCCATGGATAAAAAAGGGGAAAATGACAAGCATTTGTGCCTTTATTTGCCATCCCTGTTTTAGTTTCCAGCAGCAGTTCCAAGTTTGGGTGTATACTTAACTAAGGGAGTATTTCAGAGTTTGTGTCTTATATAATTTGCTTCATCAATATTTCATAATTTTCAGTATACAAGACTTTCTTTTACACTCCTTAGTTAATTTTATTCATAAGTGTTTTATTCTTTTTGATGCTATTATAAGTGGGATTTTTTTTTCTGCATTTTCTTTTCAGATACTTCTTTGTTAATGTATAGGAAGAACTGATTTTTGTGTCTTCATTTTGTATCCTGCAACTTTACTGAATTTCTTCATTAATTCAAGCAGTTTTCTTGATGGGGTCTTTAGGGTTTTCTATATATAAGATCATATATTCTGTAAACAGAGACAATTTTGCTTTTCCTTTCTGATTTGGATGACTTTTATTTCTTTTTTCTTACCTAATTACTCTGGCTAGAACTTTAAGTTAATATTTTGAATGGAAGTGATGAGAGTGGGCATCCTTAACTTATTCCTGATCTTAGAGAAGAAGCTCTGTTTTTCACCACTGAGTATAATGTTAGCTGTAACTTTTTATATTAGGCCTTTATTATGCTGAGATACTCTCTTTCTGTTTTTAGTTTGTTGAGAGTTTTTATCATAAAAGGGTGTTGAATTTTGTCTGTTTTTCTACATCTGTTGAGATGAGCATGTGATTTTATCCTCTGTTCGGTTAATGTAGTATATCACATTAATTGGTTTTCGTATGTTGAACCATCCTTGTGTCCCAGAGATAAAATCCCATGAGTTCATGTTGTATGTTCCTTTTAATGTGCTGTGGGATTCAGGCTGCAAATATTTTGTTGAGGACTTTTGCATCTATGTTCAACAGTGATATTGACCTACAGGGTTATTTTTTCTTTGTGGTACCTGTCTGACTGATATAAAGGTAAGACTGGCCTCAGAGTTTGATATTGTTCCTTCTTCCTCAGTTTTTTGAGAAGAATTTGGAAAGACTGGCATTAATTCTTCTTCAAATGCTTGGTGGAATTTACCAGCAAAGCCATCTGGTCCTGGGCTTTTCTTTATTGGTTTTCGATTACTGCTTCAATCTTCATATTAGCTATAGATCTGTTCAGATTTTCTACTTCTCCATAATTTAGTGTTGGTAGGTTATATGTTTCTAAGAATTTGTTGATTTCTTCTTTGTTATCCAGGTTGTTGGCATATGATTTTTCATACAGTCTCTTATGTTCCTTTTCATTTCTGTGGCATCATTTGTAATCTCTTCTTTCATTTCTTATTTTATTGATTTGAGTGTTCTTTCTTTCTTTCTTTCTTAGTCTAGCCAAGGGTTTGTCAATTTTGCTTATCTTTAAAAAGAAACAATTCTTAATTTTGTTGATTTTTTTTCTATTTTTTATTGCATTTATTTCTGCTCTAATCATTATTTCCTTTTTTCTGCTAACTTTGGGCTTAGCTTGTTCTACTTCTTCTAGCTCCTTGAGGGGAAAGTTAGACTACTAATCTGAGATCTTTCTTCATTTTTAATGTAGGCATTTATCACTATGAACTTCCCTCTTACTACTGCTTTTGCTGGTTGCCATATGTTTTGGTATATTGTGTTTTTATTTTCATTTTTCTCAAGGTAATTTTCTAATTTCCCTTGTGATTTCTCCTTTGACTTTATGGTTGTTCAAGAGCATGGCCTCTAATTTCCACCTCATATTTTAAAATGATTCTGTTAGAGCCAGTTATTACAAAGATGCCTGAAGGAAAAAAAAAAAAAAAACCAGAGACAAAGAGTTTTGATGTTTTCCAAATAACATGGAAATGCAGGTCCATTATATAAAAATGAATTTAGTACACCTAGCCTCAGGAATTTATGATGAGAACTATAAATCTGACCTAAAGAGGACTTCACCCTAATATCATTCCGCCTTAATGTTTATAAAATACCTAAGACACAATCCCAGCTTCATCCTTTTCTGTCCTGTTCTTACTGGTTCAATAGTCCAGAGTCTAGTCTCATCACCACCCCTGAGTCAACACTCTCTTATCCTACCCAGACTCTTTGTTAACCATTACTAATTAAAGACCTTTGGTCTCTGGCTACAGCATGATTTTTATGAGCTAGAGTTTAATCAGGCATATGGGGCTTAAGGTTTTCTATTTCTACATTAACGAATATGAGACATATAATTACCTGTGTGCACAGTCTAAAAGGAAGAATAAGATATATACGTTGTAGTATCTGCTTCTGGGTAATATAACTCATGCGCTGATTGTGTATAGTGAACAGTCCCCAGTTTTAGCAGCCAAATAAAGTTCCAAGTGATTCATAAAGAGAAGCAAAATTTTTCCTCACAATGGGTATAATGATACCACTTGCGTTTATTATTTCCATGTATTAGTTCACTTGATTTTTGCAAAATCGCAGTGAGAGAGCCAGGGTTTTATCTTAGGATAAATGCTGAGCATATGTAGTTTGAATATTTGTAATGTTAACTTTTGAAAGAAGCCCTCCGTTTCATGACATGAAATAACTGGCAGTTTTGCTGGGAGATGAAGTTCAACAGCATGCCCTGTAAGCCTGGTTGTTGGGATGAATAGGGCATGCTAGAGTAAGCCAGTGGATATAAGGAATCCTAATTGAGAGTGAATATCCAAAGACAAATGAATTCAGTTGTAACTGTGCCCCCTACCCACTACAGTGGAATTCACAAAGCTTAAAAAAGCATAAAAATACCAGGAGGAATTTCTCATAAATATCAAGATGTAGACAAGAAGATTCAAAGAGATAAATAATTTCCTAAACTTTATCAGGTTAGAGTATAGTAAAACTTGGACTAGAATCCTAATGCTATAATTCTAGACCAAATGTTTTCTTCTACTTCATGCTGCAGTCAGCACATAGCAGCTAGTATTACTGAGGGGGTGAAAAAAGGCCCTGTTTCAAAATCAGTGGACTGAATCAAACACCATTCTGGCTGTGAGTGTATTAATTAAGTCCAAATTGCATATTAGAGCAGAGAACTGACTACAACCCAAGATACATCCCCTGGGGAGAGCTATCCCTGTGGGATGGAATGAAGAAGTGACAGAACGGGATCAGGAACCTATACAGTGGAGTAGGAAATTATAGCAAAATTTAGGGTTTTAGAGAAGCCATGGATTCATAATTTGGCTGTAAGTTTGAAAAATAATATGTTGAGGGATATTAACCAGATGAAAACAATGTTTAGACAGGAGGGAAGCTAGTTAGAGACACTGTAGGCAGAAACTCGCAGAGAATCACCTCTGAGCTAGGATCTGAGAAACAGAATATCTCTGTCAGTTGGGTCTTATTTCTCCAGTGCTGTGGAGGTGGAAAGAAATATCTCCAGTTCATACCAGGTTAAAGTGAGCTTTAAAAAAAGGAAAGTAAACTGAAAATCACTTGGAAAAACCACATCTGCACCTAGTTATAGCATAGAACAGAATGCCTGAATCTCATTTGATTTCCATGTAGGTAACATCCCCAGACTCACTCAGACTTGTAAAGTCTGTTTACATTCTAAAGTGCTTGCTCTGACTTGTACTAGAGAAGACATGGACAGAAGTCAGGGGAAAATATAAAGAGAAACTGAAAGCGTAGAGATATATAGATGATGGGGAAGACTTTCGTGTTTTTCTAAATGCTTAACTCAGCTATTGAACATGTTTACCTAAATGGAATATCAAAAACCTCAAATTCAACCTGTCAAATATTTAATGAAATGTGCTTTTGCTACATCTGCTTTTCCTTTTGCATTCCCGTCTCAGAGGAACTAGCATCTACTATTCGTCTCCCAAATTTCACAAAAAACAAAAACTAAATTTATCTCTGTGCAGTCCCTTACCCATTCCTTTAGATTCTTTACTATGAGTCTAGCTTGAGGCCCTCACCCCCTAGATTACTACAATAGTCACCCTACTGGCCTTAGTTCCTCCAGTCCAGCCCCATATGTTTACTCACCACACTGCTGACAGAGTAGTCTTTATAGGTAATAATTTGATCCTGACAATTAACCATATAAAATCTTCAAGAACAGCCCAGCTTTTAAAAGATGTTTTAGAGTCTTTACTCTTTGGGACCTTTAATGACCTTCATGACCGTGGCTAAGTGCATGGTCTCTAAAGTAGGCTATTTAGTTCAAATCCAAATTACACCAAGTTGTGTAACTTTGGGGAAATTATTTTTTTGTGTTCTCTCTCATTCATCTGTAGTTGAAATTATCAAGCATATGGAATATGTTTGAAGAAATGTTTTTAAAGAAGATGGAAAGAAGTGAGTATCAAGCAAAAGATTATGATAAATTTACCAGATTTTAAAAATAACCAAATAGAATATAAAGTTTAAAATTCTGAAATCTATAAAATTAATGTTTTAAGTTACAAATACAAAAAAAATGTATGTAACACTGGCAATCAAAATCCAGCAGTATTTAAAATATAACACAACATGGCTGAGTTGGATTTATAACAAGAGGTACTCGAAGATTGATTTCTTAACTAGTGTTAGGAAAATGATTAATTACATTAATTACAAATCATATGATCACTCTGATAGAAGCAGGAAAAATAGTTGATAAAATTTAACTTTTAATCATAATTTTTAAAAAATAAAGCTCCTGGTAAACCAGGAATAGTGGAAAACTTCCTTAATTTGGTAAAGAGCAACTAGAAACAGTTTGTAAACATCCTGTATGACGAGGAAACACTGCAATCACCTTTTACTTTCAAAAAAAGGACAGGTATGCCCTAAATTACCATTTCTATTCATAATTTAAAAGTGAAAAAAATGCCAGATTCAGAAATACATACACAAAAATTAAATGCATTTCTACTTATCAGAAACAAGTGTAAAAATTATGTATATCATTTTTAATGGATAACATTTAAAATATCATCTAAGAAATCTATAAAACAAGATAAATCTAACAAAAAATAAGACCTTCAAGGGAAATTTTTATAATTTCAATAAAGGAAATGAAAGAAAACTTATATAAATGAAGGGATACAGGATGTTTATTGAGGAGAAGACTAAATAGTATTAAAAAATCAGCTCTGCCACAATTCATCAACACACTACAATTATAATCAAAATTCTGACACATTTCTGATAGATACATATGGGTATGTGTAAGGAACTTGAAAAAGTGATTCTAAATTGATACAGAAGGAATTGAGAATATTGAAGAAACTCATCAAGAAAAACCAGGTGGGAGGTTCTTATCTTACCAGATATTCTGACTTACTAGAATGCTAACTTTTAAAGGATTGTTATTGGAGCAAGAATAGACAAATAACCAATGGAACAGAGTGGATGGAATAGAGAAACAGATTAAGAGCTGAATCCTTCTGCCTCCATACTCGGCCCAAAAAATGAGAATGAAATCACACCTTATTACCATTATTAACATGAATCTGCTTTCCACCGTCTTCATAGAATTTCCTTACTCCTCCAGGACTCTCCTGACCAAGTGAATGGCTTGATTGTTTATCACAGGAACTTCCCCAGTGACCCAACAATTCTGAGATGGAAAACATTGACAGTTTACACCCTAAGATGTTTTGAAATCCTTGCCCCAAAATCCTCCTCTTAGCCTTTTTCCACATTTCTGGACTGCTGTGATTTTTACCGTAATGAAATCTCCACAGTGGAAGAGAAGCCTTAAACCAAACTTCCAGCTCTCAGTAACCTCTGGCTTTCCTTTGTTCACTTTAAGGTGCTGCCAAAGCTTTGTGAGGTGGTGTTTTCTCATACCACAAATGCAGTAAACTTAGATTTTTCTCTTTTTTGGGTGATATTTGGGAAGCTCAATTTCAGCATTAGCTATATTTGTATAGAAACTTGATTTCTATCTGAGCTGGCATGGAAGATCAGTAAGGAAATAGATGATTGACCTTCAATACAGTGCTGGAATAATTGAATTTTATCCTTATAGAAAACTACAAAGTTAGACCACTTTGTATTATGCACAACAATCAATTTAAAAGGATATTAAATACCTACATGTAAAAAGCAAAACTGGAAAAATGTTAGAAGACAATAGAGAAGAATATGCTTATGCTCTCAGGATAAGGAAGGTTGTTTAAACAAGATACAATAAACCCAAAATACAAGAGACAAGATTGATTAACTTTATTAATACTGAAAATTCTAGTTTATCAAAATTCATCACAAAGTGAAAAGACAAGTCACAGATTTAGAGAAGGAAGCAACACATAACACATAATGATTCAGAATCAAGAGTAAGAAGGAATTCCTACTCATCAATAAGAAAAAAATAACAGGAGGCACATAATAGGAGAAGAAAATAAGCATATGAAAAGATGCTTAATGTCATTTATAATAAGAAAAATGCAAATAAAAACTCTACTAGGAAATTAATTTACACAAAACAGACAGGCAAAAATTTTAAAATCATGTATTATCAAATGTTGGCAAGAATGTAGACAGGACTCTTACACTGTCGGTTGGGCTTGCAAATACATAGAACCACTTTGGAAGATGATTTGGCACTATCTGACATATAATACACTTATCCTATTCCAGAACAAGTTTTAAACTATTTTCATATTATTCTTTTTTCAAACATTTTAGTGATTTGCTTTATGATTGTTTCTGAAAAGCAGAGGAGGCAAACATGAAAATATATTTTTAAGTCTTCTAAGCCTTTAAATGGTCCAGTTCTCCACTTTAGCATCCATTCTCCAACCAGCCTCTAGTTCCTCAGCACGAGGTTGAGATAGCAAGAAGAGAAAGGAGCAGGAAAGCGAAATTTTCTTTTCCATTAAGGGCTGTACATACTAATTTTAAAGAGCCTAGAGATTTTATTTATCCTCTAGATCTTACAGTCCTGAACTGGGTACCAATTGGAGAAGTTAAACATTGAGAAGAGGGGAGCAGTGATTTATCAGTGCCTTGGTCTGCAGCCATTCCAGTAACTATCCATCTGTCTCTTTGACACTGTTTGGGGAGGTGGATGGAGCCATGCTGTCCAGTCAACCGGTCAGGTCTCTTTCTTTAAGCCAGTAGAAGAAAAATCCAAGGGAGGTTCTTTACCACTTCGTACTTGAATAGAGATGTTTTATTTTGGCTGAGTGAAGGCCCAGTAAAGGCTGCTATTTCTCCATTATTTCTTCCTCTGCTCTCAATTCCCACAGCCGTTTGTACCACTAACAAGACACTTATTGGAGTCAGAGGGATACTGCAGATTTCTATCCTGCCAAATTGCAGAACTTTTTAGGGCATCTTCACATCCCTTAACACAATGCCTTGCAGGTAGTTTGCCCCAAAGTGATGCTCTCCCAGTTGAGACCATTCACCAACTATCATAGCTCCAAGTGGCATTATCTGAATTACAGTGCCCAATTTCTGCCTTCCTGCTAGTGAAGAGCAGGATGGTAGCAAGGGTTTTTGAGTCATGTTGTCTGTCTCCTAATGCAGAGATCCTCACGTAGAGAATAGTAGCAAAGAACCTCAGATGAATCTGAATCAATCCTTATAAGAATTTCACTTTTGTAAAACCTCACAGTTTTCCCAACTCGTGATCTCCCATCTACTAAATGGTATATGAAAGGGTATTAAATGCCTCTTGTAAATAACAGCATGATGATATTTTGAAAAGAAAAGACACCTGGGAAAAAAGTTGTCAGCATGTCTTGTGGAGACTCTATACCTATTGGTACTCTTTCTTCCAGGTAGCATTCCTGCATGTCAAGCTGAAGCCATTATCTTACCAAGAAAAATAGGGCACATGGCTGTCACCTTGGAATTAAATTAAGTAAATGATGCCCTAATGGCCTAAAAGAATTAATAGACCTCCAACACGTGAGCCATTTCCTTCAGAGAAATAAGGTCCTTATTAATCTGGACAAAAGATTCGTGAAAAAAAGGCAGGTGTCAGGAATGTGATCCCGTTTTGGGGATGGACAAGCAAGACAGAGGAAATTGAAATGACTGACCTTTGTCTTAAAAGGAGACGGGTGTCAGAACTAATTACATAGACCATTTTGGCTTCCTATTTTAAATTGTCACACTTCAGCAATTAGAAATCACTTATGCTCTCAGTGCTATATTAATTTGTACTTATAGTCACAGACTCAGAAACTATCGGATGTAGAAGCAGCCTTGGAGGCCAACCTTTTCACTTTTCAGATGAGAAACCTGATACCTAGAGATGTGATAAAATTTTTCCAAAGTCATACATCCAGAACTCAAAGTCTGACACTAAATTTGATACTTTTTCCTACAGGGATGCTATATTTTGGATAAAGATAAACATTTTCATTTCTTTTAAAATTATTTTTTATAATGAACATGTATTATATATATGAATTTTTAAAGTAAGTTGCATGATTTTCAAATGTGCTCTCCTTATGCAACATCATTTCCAGGATGCCTTTTCTGATATTAGCACTTCTACCCAAATACCTACATAAATACACACTCCACCACTGAAGTACACCCTCTCCTTAGGGTAGCTGTAATACCCATGCATACTTGATCATTACATTAAACATATTTACAAAGTTCTGTTCATATGCCTGACACCCCTACAATACTGTTAGTCTATTGAGTTTAGAAACTGGGTCTCACTCAGCTTTATACCCCAAAATCTTAACACAAAGTAAACATTGTTGAAGGATTTAATTATTTGTAATTTATGCATGACAGGACAACATTCTATAAATGACCCATGATATATTGGAAACTACTTAGCCTTTTAGGTGATTTAATAAACAACATACCTGGGGTCTTCTGGAAAAAAGATCTCCTAAGAGAGTTAAATAAATAGCAGCATCTCTTCCCTCCATCTCAAAGAAAGAAACATCCTATGGCTTGTCAAATCCATCTCCTCCATCTGGATGTAGAATCTTAGAGCATCATATGGGCATTATTTTATTAGGCATTCCTGGATCCTCAGTCTTTCCATTCATGTATTGCCCTCAGGCTCCCTACAAACAGACTTAAAACTTTTGCCTTTACCTTCTGTCCCCATTAAAATACTACTCTGTTTTTCTCTCTTTGACCTCAAACCCTAGTGATCTATATTCCTTATTGCTACTTATTGAGTGTTCATTTTTCTTTTCTCCATTATATATTTGATGCACTGAATGAATGAATGAATGACTATGAGATCTTCAAAGTCTAAGCTTGCCCAGTTGATCCTCCAGGCCCAGTTGCCTCAACCTGTTTCCTGGACCCTTTCTGGTCTGACAGTTCCTCTTGATTCACATCTGTCTGTAGCCTTTTTTGTTTCCTAGAAATGATGACTGGTTCTCATTCTTAGGTTTTAACCCTGCTTTTGAGTCCTGTTTAATTGGGGAGCATGGTGAGGGGTGGTTTTAACCACTCTGGTAGAAACTTAACCTGACATAACCCACTCTCAAGGGACCTAAACCAAAGCATGAGTCTTCCTTACAGGGTTCTTTGAACAGTTGGTCCCAGCATCACCACAAAACAGATCAGAAATAAAACCTCATCAATGTAAAAGAAGAAAAAAAAAGTGAAGGGATAAAATTGACAAAATTCGTTCTTTAATTTAGAATACTAGAATATCATCTGACATAGACAGCTCTCTTCTTATCCTCTCTACCCCAGGTCAAACTAAAAGTTTCTAGAGCTGTTCTATGTTAGCCAGGGACTCCCTGGGATTAGGTGTTCTCAGTAGTGGGAGCTGCCCCCACAACTCCTGGCTTCTTTTGAGTCTTCTTTTCCTTCTTTGAACCCTCAGCCAAAGCCCCCTCTGCTCTGGCCACACCAACCTTCTGAGGGTTAGGGAACTGTCTGCTTTATTTTATGAGCTGGTCTCCAGGGTCTTAAGGGTATCAGCACAGCCACAGGGATAGCCACATCACCTACCCTGATGTGGAAATACCCACAGTAGCTGTTGCCTATATGCCAGAAACAACACAATTTACTTACAATTCAACTAAGGCACCTAACAAGCAGCATGACCTTGGGTAAAGGTTCTTAACTTTAATGAGCCTTAGCAGACAAACTAGATATAATAATACCTACATTGGTATTATAATAAGTAGGCAAATTTTGATTAAAGTGCCAGCAAATGGAATAGGTTAAAGAAGTAGTTGTTATTTCACTTTATGTGATTTCCAATGTTATGAATACCATAGCAAGTAGAAACGTTTGCGTATCTTCTCTGACCTCTGTCCCAGTATCTGACTACAGGAGTTAAAGATGTCTCACACATACGTAAACCTTGTGAAGTCATGTGTCAGATTTTGTCTCTTTTATCAATTTCATTCATTGTATAAATTTAGCTCTGTATCATATTTATTCATTAACTTGAGAAATAATTATGTGCCTGTAATGCTCAAGGTCTTATGCTAGCCACTGGAGATAGAATTGTAAACAAGATAAACAATATCATTGTCTTCGTGAGGTTTTGGAGCCTATGGAAGGGTTACCGGGCTTCTAAAGGTGGACGTGAAGACAGGGCAAGTACCACAGCCAAAGCAAACTGCATATGAGAAGGCCTATGTGTCAGCAGAGTTTTCTTCTGCTAGGTGACCCTGGTTCCCCAGATAGCACAAGAGGAATAGCTGTGGTCTTGGCTACTGATTGATTTGATATGTTAAAAGTGCTGACCTACCTTTGAAATCCAAGAAAGTGAAATAGGACTCTTAGGTACCAGCAATTCTAATGAAGCCTTTATTCTTATATGACAGTAGCCATTTATGGTGGGATAGTAACAGGTGGAACCAAGACTGTCCACTTCTCAAAAGATTCAATTAGGAAAGCCATGCTCTGCATCCTCGTGCTAATTCAGATTTCCTGGCTCCCTCCCTCTAACAGACAAAGTATCTGGCCTAAGTATCAAAGGAGTGTCATAAAATTCACAAGTTTTGCTTCTTCTTGCATTTAATAAATCCCCAGTGATTTCCATGAAGCTAATTCTGCATAAGCCCCTTTTCATATATTACATGTAGAGGGGTATTGGTGTTATGGGGGCAGCTCGAGGGTTTGGACTGTAAGCACAAAGGCAAGCAAGAGTCTTCAGCCTCACCTTTGAACTCCCTGACCTGCTCTGGAGGGCAGAAGGGGACTGGTATATTTGAGGAGGAAAGAAGCCAGTGTGGATGGCAAAAAATGAGTATGAAGGGAAAGTGGAAGGAGATAAAACTGATGGGATAAAGGTGGGTAATATTATGTAAAACATATGCCCATGTTAAAAAAAATATTGAGTCTTGTGGGAGGGTATACCTCAGTGGTAGAGCGCATGCTTAGCATGCACGAGGTCCTGGATTCAATCCCCAATACCTCCATTTAAAAAATAATAAAACTTTTCTTTTTAAAGATGAAGTAAATAGAAAAAAAATGCATTAAAAAATTGAATCTTATATGGAAGGCAGTGGGAAATATACTGCCTTTCTTTAAAGGTTCAGAAAAACAAATGGACTCAAAGCATAAAAGAAATCTGAGAATGAGATAAACATTCTGCTAGAAAAAAACACCTCAATATAGTCATTTGATTGCTATGACTTCTCTTTAGTAGCAACTGAAGGAGACACAAGGAAAACATTGGGCTCTTACATTTATGCCATTCATTTGGGAAACAAGAGTTTCATTGGTCCTGCGGTGATAGATTTGGATTAGGCCTGGGAAGATCATTTGGGTCTGCTCCCTGCCAACAGGCACGTGAATCAGGCAGTCAGGACAGAGAGGAGATGGCTTTAGTGGTGTCACAGAAAATCTGTCTTTATGAAAAAAAAAGAATATATATATATATATATATATATATATATATATACACACACACACACACACATATATATATATGCACAAAGACATATACAAACATGTGTATGTGTGTATATGTCATAAATACAGTAGTGTGTCTGTATAAAATTAACACTTTTTACTGCCTTCTAAAGAAATTCTATCTTGGTAACCATGTGGGATGTTTTTGAAGCATGTTGGGGAGGCATCGATGGTAGGAGATCCATGACTGCCTACTGTAGAGAAACTGTAGTGGAAAAAAAAGTGCTCATTCAACAGAAATGTATTGCATGACTTCTGTTTTCCAGACAAGATTTTAAGTAATGAAGGCTACAGCTGGGAATAGAACAGACAAAATCTCCACCCTTGAGGAGCTGTCTGAAGGAGACAGATGATAAACTTAAAATTCAGGAAATCTAGAGGATAAGTACAATGGAGGAAGATTTAGTAGGGAAGAGAGAGGGAGTGCTGTAGTCAAAGGAGGCCTCCCAGATAAGATGGGGTTTGGACAAAGGCCTGAAGGGAGGAGGCAGCCAGCGATGTGGACACCCAGGGAAGAGACTAAGATGAAGGTAGGGACTCAAAGCAGAGAGCACTGGAACAGAGGACTGGGAAGATCAGAAAGGGAGCTAAGAGTTGGCTTGTCTTCAAAAGGAGTATTATGAAGATGTTTGCTGTATGACCTCCATTTTCTCATATAATCCTTCAGTAAAATTCTCACAAGTGGCTCTTGCCAGTGGAGAGGATGCAGTAAATTGCTCGCTCCTTTTTTTTGTTATTGTTAGTCCTAGACTGTAACTTCAGGCTATGCAAGAAAGGCCCCAAACACGTGGATTAAAATAAGAACATGAGTAAAGGAAGACCTATGTTGGAGGACAGGTTATATCTTTAAAATATTTACAATTTCCAAGAGCAAAAACTTGGCTCAAATGAGTTAATCTGTGGATTACACAGAGTTCTGAAGTCTCAGCCCTGTGGTTTAGTTAGGGAATATCCCATCCCCTTCCCCAGATTCAAGGGCAAACTGTGGGTGACTCAAGCCAATCCACTATTTAGTGCTGGGGTACTGATGCTCAGGTCTGGCACCCCACCTAAGCAAGTTCCATCAAAGCGACCGTCAGAACTTTTGCTAGGAATTCTGGGGATCTTTGTTGCTGGGGCTGCGGTGTTAGCCTATGGCAGACCAGGTGGCTTAAAGCACAGAAATTTATTTTCTCATATTTCTAGAGACTAGAAGTCTGCGAATCAAGGTGTTGGGAGGGTTGTTTTTTCTTGAAGCTTCTCTCCTTGGCTTGGAGATGGCCATCTCCTCTGTGTCTCCATATGATCTCCCCTCTACATGGATCTGTCTCCTAATCTCCTCTTCTTGTAAGGACAGCAGTCAGATTAGGGCTCTCCCTAAATTATTTCATTTTAACTTAATTAACTTTTTTAAGACTTATCTCCATATAGTCACATAGTGAGTTACTAAAGGTTAGGACTTCAACATATGAATTTTGGGAGAACACAGTTCAGCCCTTGACACTGGGACTAGGACTAATTTTCCTGGGAGCCATCCTAAAAGATTTCCCCCTTTCATTGGAAATAGTGGTATGGGGATTTGTGGTCATCAAAGAAGCAGCTATTCTGTGGCCTCGAGGGACAATGAAAGGTTCCTTGTGACAACTTTTGAACTGCTGTATCCAGCCTCAACTAGAGACAAATGAGGCTTTTCAGGTACTCAGACCAATAAATTACCTTTGCACTTACACTCTTTTTGGTCTGGTTTTCTGTCAATTCTGATTCAATTATTCCTTACAGATAAAGACTAGAGTGAGTTCATTGACTTTAAAAATTAATAATATATGGGATTTATATTCAGAGTTCAAATTGCTTTTTCCCTGCACCACCAACTGAAGCCTCTCTCTCTCAAAATCTCAATGAAGTCAAGATCCCCAGACAGCAATAGGGTAAAGAGAGAAAATATATAGCACAAGTGGAAATGTATTTTTTTCTTCTAAACAAACCACAAAAATAGTATTCTAGACTAGACTAGTAGATTAAGCAGTTGAGAACAAAAATGTCTCAATTCCACCATCATTTATTGTGATAGTTTTTATTTATCTTTGAATAAACAGAGGCTGTGCTTAGCACATCAGTCTAGTTCTAATCTCCCCTCCTTTGAAATAAACACAGGTATGTACACACAATTTTTCTGCCCCAGAAACTTGATCCCTGGAGAGAGATGAGTATTGAAAGCTTGAGTCCATCATGACTATATATAATAGATCTTTTTAGCAAAGCAATCAGAATTAGAAAGTAACAACTCTTCATCTTTAATGACAAAGGCCAACTCAGAGATTCATGTCCTGCTATTTAACTAATCATTATTTCAGGTTTTATGTATGTTATAGTTATCGCCCAACTTTCTGTGCTAAATGCTTAAGTCACCTGGAAGAATTTAAAAGAAGATTTTCTGAATGCATCCCAATGTTTCTCCCTCCTTGAAAAAAAATGGGAAAATGATTTTCTGATAAAATTCTAAAGCATTCTTTACTTGATTCCTTAACAACAAGAAAATAGTATTAAGGAAGTTTTATCAAGGATAAAGTTACTAAGTTAGCAAAATAGCTGAATTAAAGAGTCAAAATTCAAAGCCACTGTATCATGTGGTCCCAAAACATTTTTTTCTCTATTTAAAGCATGACAAGATGGAAACAACTTATGATAAATATTGTTAAAATTATGGTTTGTTAACATTACACTATCACCATATGAGAATGTAACATTAGAAACCACTGTCAAACATGTGAGACAACTTCAGAGGACAAGGGACTTTGAAGGAGGATGAAACTCACAAACTTTACACATTAAAATGAAACTAGATCCTTGTTGCCTGACAGGAGGCTATATGGTCTAAGTCTTAGGTCTCATACTACAGAGGATTAAGTGGCAATGAAGTGGAGTTTTCTTGTCCTTAGTGGTAAAGAAAGTTGCCTCCTCCATAGGACATTTATTTATTCACTTCTTGTCCTTACAAGTCTCTCGCTCTTCTTTCACCTCAGGTCAGGAACCTTTAACCCCAGCCCTTGCCTTGTTCCAGTTTCAGCTTTTGTCAGTGGCTCTGAGGCTGTGTCTTCTCTCTTTTATCTTAGTCAAAAGTTAAGGTCAAACTTTCAAAAATGTCTTTCAAGAAGAAATTGTACACCATTCCCAATATTCTAACACATCAGGTTCAGAGAATCTTAAAGCAAGCAGTAGGACAGAAGGGAGACACGCACATTTCCTCTACAGTCCACAAGATGGGTATTAGCCAGTCATCATTCTCCAGACAAAAGAGCCAGTTGTAGAGAAAAATTACAGATTACATCTGCTTCTCAGTACAATTGAATTACACTGTCCAGTCACAGATCTATCTGGCCATTTACCACAAACTCAGATTAATACTCGGGCTTCCTTTCTTACCCTGTTTGTTGAAATGTCTCTTGTAAAGCCAGCTGTGGAAGATTTTCCTCTAAAAGTTAATTCTAAAGCAAAACAACTGGTAATTACTTTTCAACTTTTAAGGCTCATTCCCCTTAATGCTTTCCAGGAGACCGAGAGAGCCCATTTACCATGAATATGTCACATGTTGAAAATATTGTCTCTGGTTATATTAGTGAGGTTCTTTAAGTAAATAATTAACATTAGAGGAGTAAGACATCACAAGAAAAAAATACACATATTACGGACCCTTTATTTATTATGCAGTTTGCCAAGGTTTTTTTCTTTCCACTGTCTTTTTAAACTGGAGAGAGAGCAGCAATGTCCACTAGAAATAAAACATAAGCCACATATGTCATTTTAAACTTTTAGTTGCCATAGCTTTAAAAAGTAGAAAGAAATGGTTAAAATTAACTTTAATAGTATATTATATGTATTACATTTAGTCCATATATATTATAGATTATACCTATTATATTATGTCCAGATAGTATATTACATCCTAAATGTTGCATTTCAATATACAATCCCATAAAATTATTAATTAGATACTTTTTATTTTTTCCATACTAAATCCTTGAACATGTTTAACACTTAGGCCACATCTCAGTTGAGACAAAGCATATATCAAATGCTCAGTAGCCACATATATCTAATGACTGCCATCTTGGACAGTGACGGCATGGAAATATGTTTTGTATACTCTTTGATTTACATGGATATCATTATATGTCACTATTTATATAAACCTTTGACCTTGATATGCTTGGAAGGAAAAGCCCTTCACAAGAAAGAGAGAAAAGAAGAGAGAAAATGCATTATATTTATCTCTCTAAATAGACTGTAACTGATCATTCTGAATAATCAAATTTATAAACTCACAATTTAAAAGAAGAACTGTGTTAAGGTTGTCAAATGCTGGCTCCCAAAATATCAGCAACATAACCTTTTAAGAAGATAAAGCTGAGGTGTTGATCACAGTAAAGAGAACACCCCTTACTTTTGGTAGCACCTTGGAGGTGGAAAGTCTAAGTCAGAATTGAGAATGGAAAGTGTGATGTAAAGTGGACCTTCCAATGCAAGGACTTGATTATGTTTAGGTCAGGATCGTGATATAAAATTTAGAACTGTTAGAAATAGCCAGTAAGGATTTTTGAGGAAGAGGATTCAAACCATTGGTGTGTAAAAATTATCTATTGATGCTTTCTAATGAAGGGTTGAGAGGTATTCAGAAATTTCCTGTGATGAACAATTGTTATTTGCTTGGGCAAGACTCTACTGGAATAATAAAGTTATGCTAATGAAGAAAAAGAATACTTTATGTAATCATGTTAATGTAGACATTAAGTTGTAGGAGGGAAGGTAGGTAGTTTTGCTTTCTAGAGTGTGTGTGTGTGTGTTAATTTCAATACACACAGATGTCCTGCAGAGAGGAAATCCCTCCTACTTCACACATCTGACAAGTCTGAGAAATATTTACACAAATAAACTATCTTTGCATGGCCACTTCCACGTAATCACAAAAATCAAGTAATTATAGGATAAATTGGTAACATGTTTAAAAAACATGAAGGAATCGACCCTTAAACCGAAATGATCTGGGTCAAATGCCCACATGCTTGAAGTTGTCTTTATTTATCAGCAAATAAGACACAGAGAGCACCTGCCCTCAGGAAATTTACTTTCCAGCTAAGTAAGACTAGAAAGATTTGGGTGATTTTTAAAAGGAAACAAACAGGAAAGCAATAAAATAAGGAACTGGCTGGCATAGGTATGCTCCTGCAGAAATAAGAAGACACTTTAATACTTGAGGTGGAGAATTGCTGAAAAGGAGTTTTCTAAGGATATGACATTGACTTCTTGTTTCATTAAAGATAGAGTGGGAGCCAGTGCAGGAAGCATAAATACTGAGGTTAACTGTGGCAGAGCGTTCCTGACTTTGAATAGCCAAGCGCCAAGTGTCCTGAGCAGGAGAGAGTTTAGTATGATCAGGAAGCAGAAGGAAGGCTGTTGTGGCTAAATTTCATTGGGTGAGGAAGGAATTGGTACCAAATGAGACAAGCTCCCTGTGCTTAATAGTGCTGTATGCTAGTTTTATCTCTGTTGTTTCTGCCTTGAAAATCCTTAATAATTTTTAAACAAGCACCTCTGTTCAAAAATTATTTGTACTGAATCCCACAAATTATGTAGCCCATACTAGTAGTAAACCATAGTAAGGATTTCAATTCACACACATTGTATGGGTTTTTTGTATCCTTTACACACTCAAGAAACCCGGAAATAATCAGTCGAAGGCTGATGTAGTCTTTGTGGTATCAGAGCCTCTAATTCCTTATACCTTATTGCTCTGCTGTACAGGGCTTTTAATCCCAGCAGTACCCTAAACTCCAAAGCGACTGCTAGCACTCCAGCCATTACAACTTCTTCCCAGCCATGACCAAGGTTGCCTCCTGAGTTACCGTACCAGACAAAATCAGGTACATTCAGGGTGTTATGGCCATAATTGAATTACTATACCATTTCTACCTACTTCCTATTGATTGATATAGAAAATGGTCATGCCTGGCTGCAAGGCAAGCTGGGAAATGAAGTCTTCATTCCAGAAAGCCATGTGTCCAGCTAAAAACGAGGATTTCTTTTTTCTACATAAAAAGAAACTGATATGAGGGGAATATTGTCAGCTCTGCAATACACTGTCACTTTTTTCTTTGACTTGAAATATACATTCATTTATACCTTCATTCATTCAGTATTTATCTACTCAAAAATTTTATTGAGGATTTCTTTGTGCTGTGCTGTATGCTAGCAACTGAGGAGAGAAAAATGGTTAAAAGGTGGACCTTAGGAGATAGATTGGGGGCAGGGGAGAAAGACCACAGGTAATTACAGTAGAACATCACAAGAAGTAGAATAAACTGTCTAAAGAGATAAAAGTTATGAATAGCTAACTGCAGGTGTTGAGGAAACCACCCAGAGGACATGAGGTGACAGGTATGCTTGATTTTACAAGGATAGATTAACAGACAAAGAAGGGAAATGTATTTACAAGTTATACCTTCTACCATGAAGTGTGATATTGACATAATATGTGCCATTTTTGCAGCTCTGTTATAACTATTAATCAGACTTGATAGATAAAGCATGGCTCAGCCACTTCTTTGGTTAAACCCCTCAGCAATCACTGTGGGTCCCCACACAATTGTTTTGGCTGCAGCAGTCACAGCCAATGACAAAGAGATGCTGATATGAATGGACTGACCATGTTGCAGCTCGGTCCACCAGTAGACATAACCTCAAAGGCAGGGAAATATACTAGCTGACAGAAGAATCAGGCACTGCCTTTATATCTCAACCCTCCTGCCTCCACACCCATCCAGCTGAAAAATCCCCCATCTGCTCTCCATCTCCCTCCTTGGCCAGTCCTACTGCATCAGAGACCCTCCAAGCCAGCAGGAGGGTCTTCCCCAACTACCCTGAGATTGTAGGAGGACAGCTTGCCCATGACACCCCCAACCCAACTTTGAGAAACGATTCCCATAGCCACTCATTCCTTGCTCATCTTTTCTCAAGGAAAAAAAAAATAGAGCGAGATTGTTGGGAATAATGTTGAGCTTTAGAGAACAAACAAAAGGATTTCTCAGTTTGGAAAATAAAGATCTATTCAGACTTTTCAGATCTACTCTCTGAAGTCACAGTCATACTCCCACTGTGAGGATGGCTGTCACTGTCACAGTGCTGACCCTCCTGTGCAGCTATTTTCTTCTGAAACAAACAAAAAAAGAGCTCTGTGATAAATCACATCTGCAAGATGTGTTTCATATGTCAAGCACACATTGCTTCTAAATCAAATGCTGATACATGACTTATTCCATCAAAAGTAAGCAGAATGCCGTAATTTATAATCATCCTGAAGCCCACTGCAGAGAAAATGAAAGCAGACCATTAAATTTTAATGCCTGTTCGCTTCTCTGAAAAGTGTTTCTGGCCACATTTGAAGCAGGGCAGTGTTTCTCACACGATTGTGCATGCTCCCAAAAAACAGTTTGTGTTTGCCAACATTTGTGGAAACTAATTGAAAAAATGATTTAGCTGTCAAAAGCTGCTGTCAGTCAGGAAGTTCTCCTGAGCACAGAAGGTGATGGCAGAGGAGCAGCAGGTCCTGTCCATCCCACCCCCCCACCCCCCGCTTTTTAACAATTGTCTGTTGTGCGAGCCAGCTCCCTGCAGCAGGGCTGGGAGCAAATATTCATTGGGGTGTCATCTTCGTTTAGCCTCTCGTCCTGCACACCTATTCATCTGTGTTAAGTGAACAGCAGCATCAGCTCAAATTAAGCTGGCTTGAAAACAGCCACTGTTAATAATTTCTGCTGTGATTCAACTTCGCTTTGGCTAACAGGTGAAGATGTTTCATAACGGAGGCAATTACAGCTCTGAGAGCGCTTTCCCACTGCCTGTTTAATCAGAGGAACGGAACACTAGCTCCTCGTGCGTGGGGAAGGGCCAGCGCAGCCACCATTGGGCTGCATTCGTTATCTGCTAGATTGAACAAGCTGCCTGCCGGGACAGATGCTTAGTGCAGTGATTAGAATATAAAGCAATTGCAAAGGCTGAGGGGGTTGGAGTCAGTCTCCTTTATCTCAACTTACTACAGGCTTTTCTGGTCAGATAACAAGTCTTCCAAACTGCTCTTTGTAGATGAGAAATCATATGTGTATCAATGCATGAAGACTCATGCATATTCATTCATCTGTGCCCTGTATGAATTTTCCATTTAGACTAGGAACTTTTTTTTTTAAAGGAGAGGATTCTTCAATTCTATGCAAGTTCAGTTCAGTTCAGTTTTTATAAGCAAATTTTTATGACATGGAATATAGAGGCAGTAAGTGTTAAACCAGTAGAATAAAAATGCCAGTTTTTTTTTTATTATTTTCTGGGATTGAAAAGTCCAATGGTTTTACTAATTTCCAAGCAACTTTCGTAATTAGGTTTTTTTTAAATGAAGATAGGTGAAAACTTCAAAATACATAACCCTAGGTTTTCATTACTTCATAAGGAAAGAAAATTGGAATTATGTGTATGTTTTGTTACTTTTTACATTACAGAGATAGCATATTTCCATGTAGAGGGAAATCCATCATTCTAGCACAAAATAATTTTTCATATGAACTCTGCATAACTTTAGATTATAGCAAGAACATAGCTGTATACATCCTAATTGTGGAGATTTTCAAATAGTTCTTTGCCAGCCAAACATTTTTCCTCTTCTGCTAAAAGAAAATCAAGTAGTCTAAATTGAATTTTTATTCATTACAATTTCCTGAAATGTAGTTCTTAATGGTTTCTGATGTGCCTAAAGGCATGAATCTTAAACTACTCCTCCCTCCCCCCAACCAAAGAACTAGAGAAATGAAAAAGACCCTTTTTGTTAGTGGTATTAAATTTCCATTGTGCACATTAATCTACTTTCAGAGTATTTTCCTTCAGTATGTTTTCCATTGAGGGCCTTTAATAAAGTCCTTGGTAGGTTATGCTTAAGGAGCAATTGATTACAGAGCTGCATATCCCCAAACTGATCACATTTTCTATAAACAGCAGAATGGCAAAGAGGGATGGGGATAGTGAGAGGTTAGCCATATGCTTACTTTTATTTTTAAAAAAATTTAAGAGCTTGTGAATGGTTCTAATTTCATAACACCATGGTTATACTTAGAGCCATCTATTTCTATCTAGAATTTTAATGCAGATTGTAGTCTTCATCAATTATTTAGTAGGCTTTGAGGCTGTGTGTGTGTGTGTGTATATATATATATATATATATATATATATATATATATATATATATAAAATGTGTGTGCTTAAGTTTTGGGACACAGGAATAAACAGGAAAAATAGAATGATAGTGTTTGCATTGCTAAATCTATGGTTCAGCACTGTGTTTAAAACACCTGCTTAACAAGATAGCAACTTGTCTTTCTGAAGAGATATTTCTCTCTCCCCTCACTCTTTGGAACCATCCATCTAGCCTCGTCTTGGAATATTCTCGGCAAGAATCCATTGCCCACTGAGTTTCCCCCTGACAATTATTGTTGCTCCTTACCCTGGAAGCTTTGAAAGTCTGTGTAACATTAGCCTATCTAGCCCAGTGAAAATGTCTTTACAGATTAGTGTAATGTTAATACTGCTGGCTCCCTGCTTTTGACCTGAAGTGGAATATATTGCGCTGCTGGAGCAGATGGAATCGGAGTTTCATTGGGCTACAGAGATGGGCTGGCTGCCTGCCAAAAATTCAGTGCTAGTGGCAGTGGAGGCTTGGGCTCAGAAAAGCAGGCTTGAATCTATTCTCTGCTCTTGGAGATGGAGAACAAAAGTGTCACATAAGTTTGTGTGGAATCAAAATACATTTGTTAAGATCGTTCATCTGCAGATGTTTACCCAGCATTCGAGGAGTAATTGAATCTTTTGGTATAAAATGGAGACATCTTTATTCAGTTTTGCTGAAAGACATGAGACAAAAGCCAGAGCAAAGGATAAAACAAGAAATTATCTGAACTCCATTTAACCTTCCAGCTGAATGCCGATCTCACCCTAAGAATACAAATGTGTACGTGCGGAGTATTTAAAGTCTATTTCCTTTTTTATGAGTGTAAATAGATCTTTGTCTGAAATAATAAACCAAATTCGTAGGTGAATAAAAGAGCTATGTTAAATATAGTCAAAGTAAAACAATTATGCAGGTAATTCCAAACCAGAATCTAAAACTCTGGGGGGGGTGGAGAGATATGTCCTAAATGATCCATACTGGCTCTCTTACTGACTGCATTATTCAGACCAGCGTTCAAGACTCTTACTGGCTTTATGTGCACAGAAAGAGCCCAGAATCATATTCTTCCAAAATAGATATACCTGTTGACGGCTTCCCTTTTACCTGAAACTGGGACCATTCATTAAAAACTGCAATATCAGCAGCATAAAACTGTGGTTGTCAGATATAGCAAATAAAAATAAAAGACACCCATTTAAATTTGAATGTCAGATAAACAGATGTCAAATAAATATTTAGACACAATTCATGATACGTAGCGTAAGTATCTCCCAAATAATGCATGAGCCATGGGGCAGTTACTATTTGGAATATACGTAAACTAAATGTTTATTCATTGTTCATCTGCAATTTGATTTAACTGAGCATCCTGTTTTATCTGGCATCCCCAAGATGTACTTTTTATTGTCTCACTTTTTGAACATGATAAGTTCCGCCCTACACACACATGCGTGCACACACACACCCCAACCTCCAATGAGCACACTTTTCTGTATTTATCCATAGGGTTATTTCTGAGCTTATTTTAATCATATTTTCCTCTCAAGTACTGCCGTTCCACAGCAGTAAAACATATGCTGTTTGCTGCCTGAGTAGATGGGTAATGTAAGCTGTGATGTGGAGAGGATTCTTCTCTTATCTGTTCTCTCTGAGGGTGTAGTTACAGAAACATATATATGTGCTTTTATCTGTGATAAGAGCTACCATCTGCTAGCTGCAATGTGCACAGCTTACCGTCTGAAGTGCTTATACATATTATGAAAACACACAGCTTTTGTGTATGTTGAGAGTACATATAGACAGTGTTCTAATAAACCAGAATATTAGCTATTTGAATATATCAAATGGATGCAAGATCGAACCGCAATTATGGACAAGAGCGATTAGAGCTGGCCCGTTGCCATGCGTATATTTATGCCAGCAGCATTTTTGTGACCTTTTAATATTGCATTATTTACAGCCTCTTCCCACGAGATAATTATTTTAAATACATGAAACCTTTTCAATGAGACAAAGCCTCTGCTTCATTCAAGAAGTAGGAGCTTCTTACTAGGGACACTCAAGCCCTGAGATGTGTGCTGTGTATACGTGAGCGCCAGAGAGACTGAAACAGGGCGACAGAACATATAAATTCGAGTTCCTTTGACCTTTAATCCAGGAGAACACGACAAGAAATGCGCTACGAAGGTTGGTTTGTAGCTGTCTGGAGACTGATAAGCTGTAATAAAGGTGCACTCAGTTGCAATTCATCTAAAGCTTCCATTGCTATCATCCTCCTTTTTCGATTTGTATTACCTCGAGTACTTATCTAAATCCCTCTCAATGCCAGCTTGAATGCACCTCGTGTTCTCTTCAGCTGTGACTGGGGCTGTCCATGTGCGTCGGTGTGCCACAGTGCACACTCTTTCCCTTGTTTGACAAGAACCAGTGCCAACACCTAATTAAGGATAAGCCACAGAGCTCTCAGCTTTATCTTTGTCAACTGCTCCATTCCTAGCTTTCTGCTTAGTTGAGTTTTTAATGACACGATCAATAGTTCTGTTCAGCCTTCCTCCGGCCCACCCGTTCCCCATCTCGGTCACTAACCACGGCAGCAGCAACAGCAGGAAGATGGCAGCCATTTGTGCCCCATGTTCTGCACAGAGTGCAGGGAGATGTGGCCACCTTGCTCTCTGAGTGTCACCTGCACACCAGGGGGATGTGCAGATCTGTTGGAGGGAAAATTCAGGAGTCCCTCAAAAAGGTGTTCACAATTTTGAAAGCATCTAATTTACAAAGAAAAGGCCCATCTGGTTCAATCTTATGTTACATTGTATTAAACTTTCTAACTCAACTTTGCAAATGTAAGAGTTCATCATTCCCTAAAACTCTGGCAAAACCAGATTAAAATATGTGATACTGACTTTCAGACAGCCAGTTAACTGTGAACTTAAAACTTAAAGTGTGACATCTTTTATATATATACATCATATATACATATATATACACATACACACATCTTTTTATATATATATACACACACACACATACACACAACACATATATATGTGTCCATATGTATTTACGTATGTATTCAGAGAGTGAGCCCTGTGTTGTGTTTTACTCTCTATACTTCTGTATTATATTCAAGGAGGTGCAATATTTTCCCAGAAGGTAGTTTTCACTATTAATTTGAAATCTCTGTTTGCATTTCTCTTTGTTCTCTGGCTGCTGGTTGAAGCTTAATGTGTTATATGATCAAGGAAATGTCACAAGGCATTGAGCTGTCCCGAGACAGTATGATTCACTGAGAGATCACTGAGATTAAAAAATACCCAAAATGCTGAGATAGTTGTGTACATCACTGTTTTGATGTGATTTTTGACCATGTCAAAGGCACCTACATTCAGTGGGGAAGAAATGGATTATTTATCCCATTTTCCATTGCTACTTCATTTCAACTCTATGTTTTCTTTAACATTACTCAACATCTTTTGTGCTGGCTGCAGAATCATCTGTTTTCTCAATTTACTTGGGGGTTTTGACTCCATTCAAACATTTGTTTTTAACTGGTAATTTGGTATAAAAGAAAAGAAAACCAGTATTTTATCTGCAGACAAGAAGGGGTTAACATATTCTATAGCAAAAAAAAAAAAGAGAGCAATAGTAAAGGAAACTATTCAATCATTTTATTTCACAGACATTCCTAGATTGGTCCCTAACTGCTCTACAATGCGTAAGAAATGGATAAGAAACGTGGTGTCGAATGGATAAGAAACATGATAATCCCTAAATGACAAAAGTTTAGAGTACAGTTAAAGAGATAAGATATCCTATATCTAATATTTCACTACATGACCTTTGGAAGTAGTGGTAAATCTTTGCAAATATTGTAAAAAGGAATCTCACATAGGATATACTTGTTCCCCTTTTTTCTGAGTTGATCATCCCAGCCCTACCAACAAAAACAAGACAAGGAATTGAGTCTCTTAGGCACTTAATTTAAACCAAACATTTGCTTTTGCCCACATTTTCTAAATACTTTAGATGAAACTTTTGCTCACCCAAGTCATTCAGGCCTCAGTGTTTTCTGCCTGCCAGGAGAGAAAGCCTCCCTTCCGAATACCACCCTAGCATGTCAGAATCAGCAGCGCTGTCTGCTCCTGCCTCCTCTCCTTCAGGATGTCGAGCTGATGCTTTTGATGTCTTTCCTGATTAACATTGTTTTTGTGAGTGGTGGTGATGGGTTTGTACTGGACCATCTGTACTCTGTGGTAAGGCACCTTGAGAGGCCAAAGGCACTCTTGGCAAGATGACTATGGAGAGATTTGTGTGCATCCTGTGACCACAAAGCTGAGTATTTCTCTTCCTTGTGTTAATTAGACCACAGTGAAATCACTGAAACCTGCTTTCTCTCTAATTGGTCCAGCTCCTCAAAGCTCGTATTCTAAAATACTGTTTTGCCCAGAAGGTGGCAAATGCAGATTTCTCAGTAGGCTAGTCCATGTGAGAGTCTGACAGATTGGAGATAATTGGTCTACCTAGTCCATAATAAGCCTATTCCTAAACCAGTGCTTTTGTGGCTAGGGGAGGTTAAATCAGAAATGTCATGTGATCAAGATCTCTTAGTTCTTTGAGGAATGTCTCAATTGTGGACGGATCTCCCACTGAAGAACTATACTATGTAAACTCTACAATAAGAGCAATTCTGTCCAGAAGGATACAAATACAACCCATTTAAGGATATTATATTGATCTTAGATTACTGCACTTCATGAGACAGCGAAAAAGCAGCATTCTTTTCTAAATGGAAAGTACAAATGGGTCTACACATAAGTTGACCAAAAGGGAACAAAACAAAAAATTTGTCTGGACTTTAGATGAATTTTTTCTATAAGCAGAAGTAGCCAACAATGTTTTCCTGTCAAAGTTTCAAATTATGTATAACCAATAATTATTTTTTTAAACAAATAAAACTTGAAGGCCTATTATATCAATGGTTGATAGAGAATAATTTTGTGTTCTACACATGAAGAGTCTTATTTAAAATATTCTTATAGTTTACTCTGTTCATGTTCACTTCGGTTAGGAAATGAAAGTAAGCATATTATAGAAAATGCAAAAGCATAATACATCTATGTGGGGATTACTTTGAACTGATTATTTGTACATTTTTGTTAATCATATACCAAGTATGAACAATATATTTTTCATTTCCTAATTTCTGTGTGCATACATTGCTGTCTATAGTTAAGCCAAGCTCCTCTGCAGATGGACCAATAGACTGTCACATTAGCACATTTTTCTGTATATTCAGGCTTGGTGGCTTAAGTAAAACAGGATGCTTACTCCACATAACCTTTATTTACATACATGTCCCGTCAAATTTCTTATCAAAAACTATCAATTATACCTGAGTTTAGTGGGCAGAAAACATTCTGTTTTCTAAGGATAAACATAGTGTTATTGCTAGGGGGCTACACATAAATATCTATTTTACATAAACTAAGAAATTCAAATTTCTATTAAAAATAGATATACTATTTAATAGGCCACATTTGATTTGATTAAACACATACAAGAGTAATCCATCTGTTTACAAGACCTGTCCAGAAACTATTGTTTTAATACAAAAGGTGACCTATTTGTTTTGCCAGACAAAAGTCTATGTGTTGTGGGTCGATAATTAACCTCCTCAATGTATATCTTTCCCAAGTCAGTACCTTAAGCTGCTTATACTTGAAAGTAAATGAACTGCATAGCGAAATAAATTGCTGTGACTAAAGCATAGTATCATGTGTTGTTCAGCCATAGTTTGGAAGAATCAGTGCAAATCTTTTATAAGAGGTACGCCAACATGGAGATGTAGGTTAGTTTCACCTCTGTCTGAATCTGATGTCAGTGTGGTAATTACCAGGCCCAGTCAATAATACCTCTCCTCAGTATAATTGCAAATCCAGTACAACCATGACCAGGACTAAATTGCTTCAGAACAATCAATAGGAATCTTCTGATTGTGTTCCTGGGTGTATGCATCAAATATAAAGAGGAAAACTGTCCATTCAAGCAAAAGGTCAATTTTATAAATAAAAAATACTGCATAAAAGTCATGTTATGTTTATGTTCTTTCTTGGTAGAAGAGACTAAATATATTGGTTCATTGTCCATGGAAAGAAAGCGTGTAGCAAGGAGTTCATCATCAGGCAAATAGCAATCAAGAAAAGCAAGAATATTTTTGAGTGAGGGATACATCTGTGGTTGAGGATAAGCTAGCCAGTTCAGCAAACACCTTCCTTTTATTAAGGAAAACAGCTTTGAACTTAAAGATAAAATCCTTGTACTATTTGGTAAGCTTCAGTCATTAAAGGAGCTAATTAACTAATGAGCCCCATATGATTCCAGTTACATTAGAAAATAAGATTAGAACTATTAATTTCCTATCAGAGGCATATAAGTAATAAAAGTTACTTGGAAGGGTCGGTATCCCATCTACTGAGGCTAGTGTTCCTCAAGCTGAGGAACAGAATTTTCAAGTAGATGAGAAGATTAGAATCATAGAGGTACAGAACTAAGCCAAAAGTGAAAACATATGTTTAGTGATGATGAACTTAGGGAGTTATGTTGTTGCATATCTGGCCAAATAAGAGCAACTTTAGATCTAAGAAAATGGGAACGAGGTTCCAAAAGGTTGGTGACAATGATTCCACAATGAGGCTAAGTAAAAGTGGTAGGGGAGTGGCCGGCAGAAAAGGGAAGAGAGAGACAGAAAAAGGTATGAGGACACACATGCAATTTGGGCATATAAGGAAATTTAGAACTAGATGTTTAGAGCTTTTATAATAATTGTCATAAGACATTCTGCTTCCTTTTGTTAAGATCTTCTTTGATCTTTTCAAAGAAGTTGGAGAATAGTTGCTAAATCACATTTGCCCAACTCTTCTGGAGTGGGAGATTTGAGTTGCTTAAAACAATATGCCATGGGAAGCGTACACGGAAACTTACATACACCAGGTACAAGGGTAGAGGCAATGATTTCATAGGAACCTGGGCCAGACCTGCCTGCTGGATTTGGAGGGTCTCCGGGGACATGGGGGATGGCTGCGGTGCACTCAGGGGACATAAAAGCTGGTGGTGGACATTCTGGGAGTGTTAATCTACTTGAGCTTTCCTGGAGGCTGACATCTTGCTTGGATCTTTAGCACCCAGACCTAGCCCCACCCAGCAGCCTGTAGGGAAGCCTCAGGCCAAACAACCTACAGGGTGGAAACACAGCCACACCCATCATCAGACTTTCTAAGCCTCAAAGGCCTCTAGACACAATCCTACCCACCAGGGGTTCAGGACCAAGCTTCACCCAGCAGTGGGCAGGCACTGGCTCCTCCTGCCAGGAAACCTACATAAACCTCTAGTCCAGCCTCATCCACCAGGGGTAGATATTGGAAAAAAGAAAACAATAATCCCAAAGCGTGTAGAAGGAATCCACAATCACATAGAAAGATAGACAATATGAGGTGGCAAAAGAATATCTCCCAGGCCAAGGCACAAGATAAAATCCCAGAAGAAGAAATAAGTGATGAGGAGATAGGCAATTTATCCGAAAGAATTTAAAGTAATTATGTCCAGGATGTTCAGAGAACTCAAGAGGAGTATAGATGCACAGAGCAAAGTTTTTAGCAAAGAGTTGGAAAATACAAAGAATACCCAGAGTTGAAGAATAAAAACACTGAAATGAACAATACACTAGAAGGAAACAAGAAAAGACAAAATGAGGCAGAAGAATGGATCAGTGAGCTAGAAAACAGATTAGTGGAAATCACTACTTCAGAACAGGAAAAAGAAAAAAGAATGAAAAGAAATGAGAATAGTTTAGGAGAACTCTGGGACAACATGAAGCGCTCTAATATTCGCATTGTAGGGGTCCCAGAAAGAGGGAAGAGAGAGACAAAGGACCTGAGAAAATTTTTGGAGAGAGAATCACTGAAAACTTCCCCAACTTGGGAAAGGGAACAGTTACCCAAGTCCAGGAAGCACAGAGAGTACCACACAGGATCAACCCAAAGAGGAACACACCAAGGCACATAGTCATCAAATTGACAACAATTAAGGATAAGGAGAAAAGATTAAAACTAGCAAGAGAAAAGCAACAAATAACATACAAGGGAACTCCCATAAGGTTATCAGCTGATTTTTCAGCAGAAATTCTACAGGCCAGAAGGAGTGGCACAATATATTTAAAGTGATGCAAGGGGGAAACTTACAACCAAGAATACTTTATCCAGCAAGGCTCTCATTCAGGCTTGATGGAGAAATCAAAAGCTTCACAGATAAACAAAAGCTAAAAGATTTCAGCACCACCAACCCAGCTTTACAACAAACGTTAAAGGACGTTCTCTAGTCATCAAACCATAAGAAAAAGAACAAAAAGAAGACAGGAAAAAAAAAAAAAGACCTACAAAAGATTGCTTTGGCTGTTCAGGGTCTTTTGTGGTTCCTTATAAATAATTCTGGAATTGTTTGTTCTAGTTCTTTGAGGAATGTTGTGAGTATTTTGACAGGAGTTGCATTGGATCTGTGGATTGCTTTGGGTAGTGTGACCATTTTGATAGTGTTGATTCTTCTAATCCAAGAGCACAAGAAATCTTTCCGTTTCTTTGTGCCACTTCAGTTTTCAGAGTATAGGTAACCTCCTTGGTTAAGTTTATTTCTAGGTATTTTGTTGTTTTTGATATAATGGAAATGTCTCTGCCAGTTATAAAATTCTGGTTTTTGAAGTGAAAAAGTGAAGGGCCACAAATGGCAAAATATCCTTCTTTTTTGTGGGTGGGTTGTATTCCATTTTATATATATATATAAAATGTGTGTGTATATATTCATATATATGTATATGTATATATACATAATGCATCTTCATTCTCTATTCACCTATTGATGTGCACTTAGGATGCTTCCGTATCTTGGCGATTATGTTGCTGTCAATAGCAGGGTGTATGTATCTTTTTGAAAATTCTTATTTGGTGGTTGGCTTTATTCCTTTGGTAACTATGTAAGTTCAAAACAGTAAAGCTCTAAACATTCTTAAAAACAATGAACAGTATGTATATGTAAATTTAAAAATATATGTGCAGTGAAAAAAAAAAGATCTATCAAGACATAAAAGAAACTTAAAAGACTTATTAGTAAGTGAAAGAAGCCAGTCTGAAAAGGCTACAAACTGTACGATTCCAATCAAATGACATTCTGCAAAAGACACAGCTACAGAAACAATAAAAAGATCATGGTTTCCACGGGCTTGGGGAGAAGGAGGGAGGGAGGAATGAATAGATGGAGCACAGGGGATTTTTAGGGCAATGAAATTACTCTGTATTGGTGGCTACATGTCATTATGCATTTGTCAAAACCCATAGAATGTACAACATTAAGAGTGAACCCTAATGTAAACTATGGAGTGGTTGATAATAATGTGCCCATGTTGGTTCAGTTATACCAAATATGCCACACTGTTGAGGGATGTTGAGGGTAGGGGAGTATATATGTGTGGGTGGGGAGGTCTATACACAAACTCTGTATTTTCTGCTCAATTCTGTTGTGAACCTGAAACTGCTCTAAAAGAATAGTCTATTAAAAAACAAAACAAAACAAAAACAAAACAAACAAACAAACAAACAAAAAACAGTATACCATGATGCACTCTGTTCCACTGTCCTTGGTGACTTTCCATTGGCTAGCGAGAAGTTTCAAACTTCTCATTATCCCATTCTAGGCCTCTCATCATCCATTCTTAATTGGCCTTTCCAGGACGGCCTTTCAATCTTCTCTCCAGGACAACACTCATCTATAATGTGCCTTAGGGTCCCAAGAGTTCCCGGCAACTCTTCACAACATCCTACACATGCATCGCTTTTCACTGTGACTTGTTCCTTCTGTAATTAGAATGTTCTTCCCTCATCCCTGCCCACTGGCATCCTACCCATTCTTTCAGTCCCAGGGCAGTGTCAGCCACCTTTCCTGATTCTTCTAGATTGTCCACCATCTCTCCTTCAGTGCTCCCACTGCACTCTACACAGCCTTGTATTGAGTAAGGTTGGAATGAGAGAGGTATCAACAAAGGCTAATCACCACCGAGAGGAATTATACTAATAATATGCTACTACTAATTAAAAAATATAAAAGTTGCCTAAAATATTGGTTGCATAATGAAGTTGAATTATATACAACTTAGAAGTAACCACACTGAGAGCTGGCCCTACCCTCCAGTGGGGCCCTTAGGAAACTGAAGGAAAACTGAGACTCCTAATTCCAAAAGTTCTCAAAATGGAGAAAACTATTTTTGATATACAATCACTACTTTATATCACTTCTTAAAATGTTACTGACATACCACATATAAGACACAGTAAACTAAAAGTGTGTAAAATTGCTCATTAGCCTACACTGACAATTCTACTCTCACTATAAAATATACCAGATCTGAGGTCTCTTTGCTTGACTAAATATTTTTAGGAAGTGCTAAATGAAGAGAGAAAGAGAAATTAATTTAAATACTGTAGTAATTTCCAAAGAGTCCAAAGGAACACCTGTCTTAAGAGAGAACGTCTTATATATATCACCTTGTCTAAGCTCCTTTTCACCACCCCACCCCCACCAGCAAACAGGAATTCTACAGTTGGCATTTCTGCATTAAGGTACAAATGAAAATGCTGCAGTCAAAACACCCTAAAAGGCTGTTAAATAGCTGATAATTTCATCAAGTCAAAAATGTCAGTGTATTGGAGGCATAATGCTATAAACATTCTCAATTACCTTGCTTAACCCTTGTAGGAAGCTAACTCGTTCTCAGCGAGGCAGTGGACAATGGAGCACAATAGCCACCCTCCAGCCCCTCCCTCACTCCACCTGGGCAGCCGCTGTAAGGGGACTGCGTGGACCGTTGCCCACTTCAGCTTTAAATTGCCCAAGCAATTGTTTCCTGTAGATTAATTTGTAATTCTAAATTTCCAGGCAAATGAAATGTGAGCCTGTCCCTCCCTCAGGCCATTTACAGAGCCATAGCTTCCCTGTAATCTGAGGCTGAGTGCTAACACGGGAAACAGGAGAGAGGGGGCCAGGCCAGGGATGTGGGAGAAGGGGAGGATGGGGGTGGGGTGGGGGAACCATGGACATAGTTCAGGAGAAAAGAGAGCAGGTAGAGAAAGCAGGTGAGATGGGGGAGAGAGTGCAGAAACCAGTCCTGGGATCTTACATCCCTCACCCTCTCATCCTCAACAGTATTTCTTGTATCCATACACAATTGGCAATTTTATGCAACAACATTGTCCATGCATGTTTATGCCTCATATCACACACACACACACACACACACACACACACACACACACACACACACACACACACACACACAAATTGTAAATGAACAAACAAAATAGTTTTGAAGCAAGATTTTTGCAATACTGTGAGACACATGTCTAAAATATTCACAATGGAGGGAACTGTAGTCACTGATTTCCTAATGAGCTAGTTAGTCCTCTCCCCTCATTCTAGCCTCCATCCAGGACTGCCGCTTTGCTTTGAGGTCAAATTACGTATCACATTGTGGAACAGTTTGAGTCCCTGAGAGGAAGTGCATTCTCAAAGGGCAGAGCATTAAGTCATTCCTCCAAGGCAGTGGTTTCACTCAGTCAGTCAACATTTGTTGAACAAGCACTTCTCTTTGGAAACAACATAAGACCGTGTATTTCTTTAACATGATACTTGCCCAAAGCCCACAGTTTACTGCAGTGGTGCTTAACCTTTCTCTGGGACATGGACCCCGTTGGGAATCTGATTTTGTAAAAATATGAAGCCTCTTGCAGAAGGCACATAAACTTAGCTACCAAACTGCATTCATCCTTACTTTCCTCCACCAAGGCAAAATAGGAAAGCAATCTTTATGCACATTTGTATTTTCCGTGGCCCACCTTTCATTTTTCATGCAAGTATTTATGGCTGCTTCCTAAATATAATTTAAATCAGTCTAAAACATGCTGAATCATGCCAATTCAAATTTTATTCAAAATTACATTTCAATAAGAAGTCAGCCAAAGTTTGCCTTTAAGCTGGCATTGAAAATGTGGAATGGTCTTTGACGTGGTCAGGTGCAGGCCACTTTTGAGCCACTGACTTCAGCGCTTTGTTTTGAAGGCAAGTCTTAAAAACCGTGACTCACGATATGTAGATGCCAGGAAACAGAAACAGAGTTTCCATAGCTCTATTTGCCAGACAAAGGGAAACTTATATTAATAAGAATTCTAGTATGTTCCATGTTGCATTATTTCCCTCATCTGCTTAGTAGATAAGACTAGTTTTGGCAAGCTCTGAATCACCAATCTCGCCCATGTAACATCATTATTGTTATAGGGAAAACAGGGTAAAAGATCTCTGAGGTCACAGAGCATATCTGAACTATTTTCCACTGGACCTCTTACCATGCCCATAGCAGAGGCAGTGTGTCACAAGGGCTCAGAGAAGTTGCTTCTTCACCAAAGGATTGGCACTTCATATGCAGACAAATAACAAGGCGCTCTAGCTGCACACAGATTCTTCTGTTGGAAGTTTCACGTGACCAGGCATCAAGCACAGTACCTAGATCACAGGAGGCATTCAGTTGATAGATGCTGAAAACATTTTTAAGGCAGAATAGGATTCCAGTTGTTAGAGCATACCCATATGTTGTTTAGTCTCTAATTTTAAGTAATTTGTTGGGCATTAAGCTACCAGGGAAGTAAAAATGGATGTCACACTTTGAGAGAGAAATTATAAAAATTTTGGAAATTCTGTACATTCCACCGTAGATGACTGCACAGTTGAGATATTTAAAAGTTTGCAGAACATGAGGGGCTATGAAAATAGCTGCCCAGTTTTCAAAGCTCACTGACTCAGCAAAATTTCTTTTTTGCCTGGAAAATGTAAATTGATCCCATACACACCTATTTCCCAGGTCTCTTCCTGCCTGCCTCGCCCCTGCCATGCACATGTAAATATCTTCTGAATTGGCCTTTTCTTTTTTTTTCTTCTTTTTGTCTGAGTTAGCCTTTTAAAATCATACATCATAGAAGCTTGCTCAGCTCAGAACACTGTTTTCCTTTCTTTTCAGTATTCAGAGAAACTAGTGAAAACATAAGTAACATTTTTCCCTGAACAAATGAACCATATTTCTACAAAGACATGGATGGTGCCAGACCCTGGGATGACAGCCTTTAATAGACAGCCTGCACTTGCATGGACCAGGCTGAAATGATGATAACTCTAGACTCCTAATCTAGGAAAGTATCTTAGGAATATTTCAGTTATACCAGGAAACATATGATAGATAACATGTACACATGATCATAAATTCCAAACTGGGACTGGAAGTCCCAGGAAAATATAAGTCCTATTGTAAGATGACCTACTTAATTGGATGTAGCCCTCTGCTTGATCCTCTTCAGTTTCAGATGTAGCTGATTGAGTAGTGTTCTTCTGTGATTGCCAAAAATAGTCCCCAAAATTACTGTTAGGATACATGTGTTTGACTTAGGCCGTCATCTTTCCGCAGAAAGTACCCTTACTGAGCAGTCTCCTTGTGCCAGGCCAAGGCATACATGCCAGGTGCCCTTAGGAGAGGTGCAATCTCTTGTCCAATAGGCTGAAGCCAAGTAGTAAAAAAGCAAACCAGACTGCAGTAGGGAAAGGCCTGATGCTTGGCTGAAGAAGGCTTATCACTGAAACTCCCCAAAGTTGGACCTTGCCTGAATTTCCCAGGATGTTAAATATTATAATCTTAATTTCATCTAAAATATCAAAAATATTTTCTTGTTCAGTGAGAGAGCGTGGTAGGTAATTTTTAACATGTCTTCAAAAAAGAATAAAGTGAAATGATATTGAGATACTTCTAGAAGACTATGGAGACAGCGCTCCATTCTGTTGTGATATTTCTTTTGTAACCAACTCTGTAGTATGTTAGTGATTTGCATGTAACAGCCCCCTGGCACAAATTAAGTGGAACAAGGTCCCACTGCAGCTAATAAACTCTCTGTAACAATTCCCTCAACTTTGCCTGGTCACAGTGCTCAGCAGGATCACCATATGTGGAATTGGATTGCAAGATAAAAATAGTGCTGTTTTGTGCTTCCAGACCCGTACAACTCTATATTGTCTCTTTGGAAATACATTTTGTTTAATGGCCAGTGATTATCTCCTCTCTGGCTTGCTGTAATACCAGTTTTGGTGGTGATGGTGTTTTTTTTTTTTTTTTTTTTAATCACTAGTGTTATCTGTACTTTGGAAGAAGAACTACAATTAAACATATTTTGAGCAGAAGAGGGAAAGGCAGCAGGGCTCTTTTAGCGTCAGTTCACAAAGCCTATCATTCCAAAATGTTTCTGGTTTTAAGCTGATACCGTCAACCAATGTCAGCACAGCTGAGGTGACTGTGCTAATTAACTGTCCTGCCGAACCAGCTGAGAAAGCTTGTATAAACTCCATGGGAACATGAGCTGTTAAAACGAAATTCTATCCCATGGAGCTAGGGATCGAACCCAAATATAGAATCAAAACACAAAACAGTTGCCCTTAACCCTCAGGTGATAACATCATCAGCTCACGATGTTAGAGAGTCAGCAGAGATGAATATAAGGCTGGTATGACAGAATAAAAATTAATCACGTGTAAAGAGCTCAAGGCATCCTCCCTTCTCCTGTTTGCAACAAAGCACTTGAGAATAGCCAGCCAGCATAGCATCTCCAAAGAGAGAAAGCACTCCCCTTCCAGAGTCCATTCTCAGGAGAAAACCAGACCAACATAAGAAAGGCTGTAGTCTCCAAGGGGCTGCTTGAGGTCTGTACAATGAGGCTGGAGGAGGGATGTTTGTCCTGGGAATGTGTTGAAATGGGAAGTGTCATGTGGTTGAGACAATAAGGGTCAAAGTGTCAAGAGGGCATGTGTAACATGGCACATGGATAAGAAAGATTGTGCTTTGGCTTAGGAGGATGAGAGGCTACAAGGAGCTTCAGCATACTAAGGGGTAAGAGAGAAAGTTTTATGAAAGTTTCTATGGACTATGTACCCCTACCACCACCAATAAAAAAATCTGGGAGAAATGGTGAAAGGGATATTTTTATTTTTTGAAGTTTTTTTTAAAAAATTGTATATCAATCTACAGATGCTTCAGTTTAGATCAAGTATGTCATAAGTATTAGAGGAGAAACCAAGAGTCTTTTAAGCCATAACCCTTGTAAGGTCATCATTTGGGTTCAAGAATTCAGGAACGAGGGGGATGGTATAGGTCAGTGGTAGAGCATGTGCTTAGTGTGCACAGGGTCCTGGATTCAATCCCCAGTACCTCTGTTAAAATAAAGAAATAAGCCAATTACCTCCCTCCCACTATGAAAGGCAGGCAGGCAGGCAGGCAGGCAGACAGACAGAAAGAGAGAAAGAAAGGAAGAAAAAGGAAGAAAGAAAGAAGGAAAGAAAGAAGGAAAGAAGAGGGGGAGAGGGAGAAAGGAAGGGAGGAAGAAAAAAGAAAGAAAATAGACGAACAAGTTTATACTGTTTAGCACAGGGAACTATATTCAATATCTTATCATAACCTATAATGAAAAATATGAAAACGAATATATGTAGGTATACATATGACATACATTATGCTATACACCAGAAACTGACTCAGTATTGTAAACTGACTATACTTCAATTAAAAAGAAAAAAATAGCACCAGTGAAAAAAAGTAAAAATTAATAATATTTTTTAAAAAGAATTCAAGAACAAAGGAAGAGAGCACATTGTTTATTAAAAACTGAAAATCACTGTTTTCATGTCATAGAGAAACTGATATTTACCTCCTAAAACCATGTCATTAATGAAGAGAGAGAGATGGGGGAGGAACTATTGGGAGAGAATTCATCTAAAAGCATAGGTTTAAGGTAAAAACTTCTTGAGATGAAGTAGGCTGGTGTCAGATCAACCTGAAATTAAGAGAGCTGAAATCCTATCCCATCTTTACTGTCTCCATCACAAAGAGAACCAATGGTAGACCAATGGAGTGTTGCCCTGGAAAAAGATACTTATGTACTATACTTCATTGAAAAGTAATCTAGCAGACTCTCACAACTGGTTAATAGTAGATTGGCTATTTGGAATGGGATGTTTACAACCAATTAAAGAGAAATAAGTCATCATCTCATTAACTAGCTCTAATTTATATTTTCTTTAAAGATAAATGCATAATCATCAAAGCTTTTGGATACAATGTAGGTTTAAGGACTCGGTGAGAAAAGGGCTAGACTGTTGTTTCCCTCAAGGACCCCTTTTTTGTTTTTCTGTATGTTCAAAAGGATTTCTCTGTAGGAATGGATATTTCAGGACCTGTGTAAAATGGAATGTTCTCTCAACAGGCATGCTTTATTTTTGAAGTGATAGAGTCTGGTCAACACTTGACACTTACCAGATAAATAATAAAAAGAGGAAAAAAGATATAATAAAAAATGAGACTCTTGTTTGGGCTGTGCTTCTCTACATACATCAAGACCATCTTGAGCACCATGGATTTGTAGGCGATAGTCCTGTGTCAAGACTGTGGAGGATTTGAAATTTCCATCTGTTTGCCATCAAACAAGTTAACCTGGCAGAACATGAGACTCCCAGGGCCAAGACAAAGGACTGTATTACCCACAGTACAGCAGACAGAATGAGCCTCCAGCATGGAGGTGTGTCCTGCTGTGTGATATTCAGCTGGACTTTGCTTCTCTGGTGGTGGACACCACCTTTGTTCACCTAAATAACAGACTTCCAAGACAGTTGCCGATGGGCCATGGGGAGCTGCCTGGAAACCAGGTCTCTGTAGATCACCTTAATCATTTCGAAATATCTTATCTAGGTCCTAGTGCAGTCATCTTTTATAAAAATTTTTTTTCAAGAAAATCACTGTGCTTTTTCAATTTCAGATAACATATAGTATGATTGTATTTTAAATCAAAGCTCTCTCCTAAGCACTTGAGTTCTGGAAAACAGCAGCTTACACAGGCTGGAACTTCAGTTAGCAGCACTCGGGTCTATGATACTACCATGTTCTTTACCCCTAATCTTTTCCATCAACAAGGCAGTTAAAATAGTAAACCCCTGGAAGATGAAGAAACTAGACTCTGAAGAGGTTATTAAGTTGTTCAGCTCCTTTACCATTCAGTAAATTATCTCATCGTCTATAGCTGAGTCATTAACTCACTAAGCTGATATATTGAGATTCCATCCATGAGCAGATTACTATCCTGGCCCCTGATTATTCCTCCGTGATTAAGGCTGGGTGACCACAGTCAGAGAAGTTACTGCTTAAAAGGAGAAGGCAGTTTTAATATTGCACCTGCCAGGGTCAATGCACAATGTGAGGTGTTTCCGAATACCATGTAAAATAAGATTCTTTTGCTTTCATGTAACAGAAAAAGTCAACTCACCTTGTTTAAAGTTTAGAATAAAAACACTTCAGCAGCAACAGTTCGGTAATGCCATCAGGAAACCAGATTCTTTAGGTACTTAATACAGTGTTTTTAAAAATGTCTGGCATCTAGTAAACACTCATTAAATCTCAGCTATTTTTAATACCTAGCACACTTTCCCCCAGACTCTTAAATAGTGGATTTATATATAAAGTAAATGAGAGCAGAGTGAATTTTGCCCAGGGAATGAGAAACAGATTTTACAGAGAAAATTATATTTAAGCAGGTTCTTGAGCTTAGGAAGATGATTGCTAACTAGATAAGGAAAGTCTTTTAGGGCAGAGGAAGCAACATGTACAAGGCAAGAAAGCTTGAAGGCCAGAGAGACTGGTTAAATAAATGTGGTTCATCTGTACAATGGGAAAATAAGCAGCCATTGAACAAAATAAGATAGAATCCATGTATTGACCTACTCATGAATGGAAAATTAGGGTTAGACAACAGTATGCAGAGTAGGCTCTCATTCAGTTCTTAGTAACTGCAGTGTTCGAGTCATTTATTATCATGTCAGTTTTTTTACATGAGAAATTATATCATGGAATTGGGAATTAGCAAATTGTTTATTTTTATAGGAGGAATGGAAGATGGTGAAATGGAACTAGAAATGGTATTAGACTATATGCTATACTAGAGAATTTGGACCTTATGCTCTAGATTAGATTAGGAATTGGCAACTACAGCCCATGGGCCAATCTCAGCCCAGCAGTTGTTTTTGTAAATAAAGTTTTATTGGAACATAGTCTCTCACAGTCATTTTTATGTGGTCTGTGGCTGCTTTTGCACTGCAGCGGCAGAGTTGAACAGCTAGTTGTGAGAAAGACTCGATAGCCCACGAATCCTGGAATATTTATTACCTAAAACTGTACAGAAAAAAATCTGCTGACGTCTCCTCTAGCTAATGAAAAGAGATCAAAGTAGAGGGTGGCATCATCAAATCTGTTTATTAGCAAGATAACACCAACAGAGCCTGGGAAACAGATATGAAAATGTTAATTGTAATAGCTCTGACAAACTTTTTACTCTGTCTTATGGAAACTTCTCAATAATCCTCACACCATCCTACAAATATATACAAGAATTATTGTATCCTTTTTCTGAAATAGGAAAAGGGAGAGCAGACCAGATAGCTATTATGTGGTGCTCCCCTAATAGAACATAAGCTCCAAGAGGAAAGGGACTTTGTCTTGGTCACTGTTCTGTCTCCAGCACCAAGGACAGTGTCTGGCACATGATCAGGCATTTATCTAAATAAATATTCATGGCCCAAATGCAAGAAGGAATCAATGAATTAAAAAATGAATTGGTGGAAATTCATATGGGGGTGGAGGCAGCCTCTCAAAGTCATCCTGCAGAATCAGCCATCCCAACTCTGTATCCTCGTGTCATCTTAGGAGCTAGGAAACAGAAAAACCAACCCAGAATCCACAGACTCTCTTTAGCCCAAGGCTGTCTCCTCTGTATTCTATCTGAAAAGAGTTGTCACTTCATTTGTCTATCAATTTGCTTTTGTTGTGTAGCATGACCTATTTTCTTCCAATTTCTCACATCTAGTTCATGTCTCCTCTTTAACTTCAAGCTATTCTGTGGGCTTTCCCATTACTAAAGGGATTCCTCTCCCCTCAGCAGGTTGCCCTCCATCACCTGTCCAGTAGACAGGCTTGAGCGTTGTCAAACATTGCTCTTGTACAGTTTGTATCTAGTTCTTGGTCTTTCCGCTGCACCAGCCCTTGAAAGCTGACAGGATGAATTGCTTGCTTTCTGAATCTTAATGTTTATCTGCCTTCAGATCTCACCATCTGCTGTGACTTGGAAGCTCAGGTAAAGTACGTTTTTTTCTCCTTCTTCCGGTTGCTCAGCCTCCTGCAGGTATTGCCAATGTCTCTGTCCTCTCTTCAGACATCGTCTACTTGGAACTGATGGGGTTTATATTGAAATTGATGGGTGTGCCTGGTGCTTTTCGCCTTCTGGGCTGTCATTCTTTGCACGGCACAGATTCAATCTGCCCACTGAGGCCTTACGTAAAGGAAGCAAAAGCATCTGTAAAATCAGAGTCAGCTGGGTTCTTTCTTCATTCCACTTATCTATGCTTTCACGGTACTACTTTCTCTAGTTTCTAAGCCAGAGGTGGCAGGTGGTAGTCAGACCTCTTTGGCTTATCCTGAAAGTGACTCTGAACTTGAAAATTTGATTTAAACAATGGAACCCCGTCTTCTTTTCCAAATTTGAAAGAAGCGGTACCCTGGGGCTTGTGTTTCTCTTTGGTGAAAACAGGCAGGAGTAGAGGAATGGCTTCTCAGCTGCATTCTTTTGATGCTGTTCACACTCTCAAGTTTCCCCCAGTCTCACCACTCCTCCAATCTGCCTTTACAGCCAATCAGCATAAAGTGTTTATAGTTGCTCTTTATGCCTGAACTTTATAGTTTGAGCTTTTTCAAACTCTGGTGTAAAGCCAAGTTTCCAAAATCCTTTTAGAGAAGGGTCAGTAAACTTTTTCTCTAAAGTGCCAGAGAGTAAATATTTTAGGCTTAAGCAGGCCATATGGTCTATATCTCAATTACTCAACTCAGCCATTGCAGAGTCAAGGCAGCCACAGGCAAAACCAAACAAATGAATGTGGCTGTTTCAATAAAACTTTATGTACAAAAATAGGCAGCAAACAGAGTTGGCCCATTTGTCATAGTGTTCTGATCCCTATTTTGGAACATCACCTCTGATTTTGAAACATCTCACATGCATCACTCTATATTATCCAAGGAAGAGTCAAACTGTATTTAATTAGTACAGCAGCTGGTAGAATCTGGTTCCATACTGATTCAATGAGTTTATCTCTATGAATGTGTATTAACATGTGATCTCAGCAGCTCCAATCAAATTTTTTTAGAGGGGCCTGAATTTGTCTTCTAGATTTTAAGCATTCATGGCTTTTTATGAAGCCTAATAAAATATTATATATGCACTACTAGATCCTTTAAACATTGTTTACATGAATAAATAATAGACCCTAATGAGACCAGTGCTGAAGTTATTCCCTGGTTCTAACACTATTCCCTTGGGAGCTACATTATCTGGTTTAAGTCACCATGGAGCCATTTAGCATACTATAACAGTAGACAAAGTCACTTAGTACCCTCCCAGCAACCATGTTCCCCAAGACTGTTATGGCCCTGGGGAAATATTTGTCTCATCTGTCTCATATTTGTTTAGTATTCTACATCAGTTACAATCAATACAGTAAAAACACAACTAAATCTTCCTGGAGATACTTCTTGACGAACTACTATGTTCCAGTGCCAGGTGATAGATAGATAGACAGACAGACAGACAGATTGATTTTATATATATATATATATATATATAATTTTCAGAGAATGAGAAATTGTATCTATATTTGTACACATATATTCATATAATAATTTTATGTAATTATTCCATATTTAATCTCTAATTCTTAGAACACCTAAACTTACAGATGAGCAAACTGAGACTTAGATGTTAAGCAGCTGGTCCAAGTTAACAGAACTTCAATATCTTGCTTCTCAAGCGCATGCTTAATCACTCTGTAATGGTTCTTCGTAATAGTATGTTTTCTATATTTTTGTTGTTGTTCCCACACACACTAAAAAGAAGAACTATGTTTCTGCTGAGGGATTCTTTGGATGAGATTGATGTTTAAATTGGTAAACTTTGAGTAAAGCACAATGTCCTTTATAATGTGAGTGGACCTCATCCAGTTATTTAAATGCCTAATAGAAAAAAACTGACCTATCCCTGACCCCTCACCCCTGAGCAAGAAGAAATTCTGCCAGCAATGGCTTTCAGACTTGCACTGCGACATCGGCTCTTCCCTGGGTCTCCTGTTGGTATCTCTGGAGAACTCTGACTAATACAGTTCTATGAATTTTCTGTAATATTCTTTACCATTCTCCATGCCCTGCATTGGCTCAGGTCCCAATCTTTTGATGTACAATTAGTCTTTCTGCTTCTAGTTTCTTTAATTCCCAATATGGAATTAGGTCAGGAGCTCCCAAATGCCTTCAGAATCAAATTTAGTCTCCTTGGCATGACATTGATGGTCCATCACAATTTGGGGCCAGCTTTCCTGACCAGTCCCATCACTCATTCCCACTCCACCCAGTGTCACCACAGCATTCCATGAACTTGTCCTGCTTTCACACCTCTAGATCTTAAAACTGTTTTTGCCATGCTTTTTGTGTTGGGAAATATTCTTCTAGGCATCTGAGCAAGACTTCCAATAACCATGTGTACAATCAAGCAGAAGTTGAAGATTTTGTTTCTGGCCTTTAGATGGTCTCATGAGTTAAGAGCAAGAAAAATATTCAACCTTCCCTAAGAATCCTTTCCTTATCTCTATGGCTCATATAAATCCATATATGCCTGTTAGAGTTAAAGAATAATCAGTTGCAGGTAAAACAATAAATCATCTATTTGTTCAGTAAGCACACTGACAAGCCACAATTTTGACTGTTTTTTCATTCACCCAATGTTCTTCACTTAACTGACACAATATCCCAGTTATGTTTTCACGGGTAGCCACACCTTCAGCAAAGAGATGATGTGAGACAGGGGCCCATAAAATTTCCAGGATAATTTGAATTCTTTTGTTTCATATTGTATTGAATTTCATCACACTGATTTCTGACTACCTGTCATGAATGTTTCTTTTGTTCATTAGAATGTAAGATTAGAGTTGCTTTCAAATTCCCTTTGGTGAATTGTTAAGAGCTGTGAAATGTTATCAAAAGGTCACTGAAATACATGTGCCAGTAGCTATTAAAGTTAATAGACAGAAAGGCCGATTCTATATCTGGAAAATGGCCCAGTCAAGAATGCAGGTACAATATCACCAATATCCATTCATGCAGCAAAAGAGACTGAGTTCCTCTCCACTGTGCTAAGTCGAAGGAAAATAAAAATGAATGTGACATACTCTCTACCCTTAAGGAGCTTATAGTCAAAGGAAGAAAACAGATTAATAAACCACAGCTTTCTGTACTGTAAATAATGCTTATGAACCTAGAAGAAGGTGTGCATCAACTTAGTATTAAGAGAGGCCCTACAGCAGGGAGGGTATAGCTCAGTGGTAGAGTGTGTGCTTAGCCTGCACGAGGTCCTGGGTTCAATCCCCAGTGTCTCCATTTAAATAAACAAACAAACCTAATTACCTCACCCCTCAAAAAAATTTCCTTTAAAAAGAGAGGCCCTACCAAGAAAGGAAACACAAGTGATTTTGAGCTGAGTCAGAGGGTTTCACATTGTCGAAAATTCGGCTTACTTTAAAGAACTGAGTCTCAAAGTGAGGTCACTAGACCACAGAAACCTGGCCTTGCATGCTGGACAGGGACCCATGTCTTGGGTTTAGAATGTATTCTACAGAATTATTTTTTAAAAGGGGCATAGGGAATTGTATCAACCTGTGTATTTTAACATTGCCCTTGTTTATTAGCTCTACCATAGTATTTGTCATTCACTTGAATATTGAGATTCAACATTATCTCCTGCAATATTTGTGTTTGTTACTAATTCACCTCATTTTAATAGCAGATTTGTAAAATATCTATATAAGAGGATGAAAAATTATGGATTGTTTTAAATGCTTAATATCTATTGAAAGCACATACAGGCATACTTTGGAGATATTGTAGATTTGGTTCCAGACCATTGCAATAAAGAAAATATTGCAATAAAGCAAGTCACACAAGTTTTTTGGCTTCCCAGTGCTTATAGAAGTATGTTTATACTATACTGTAGTCTATTAAGTGCACAGTAGCATTACATGTTAAAAAGAAATGTACATACCTTAATTTAAAAATACTTTATTGCTAAAAAAAGAAAAAGATAACTGTTATCTTACAATGCAGGATTGCCACAGACTTTCAGTTTGTTTAAAAAAGAAGCAGTATCTTTGAAGCGCAGTAGAATGAGGTATACTTGCATATGGAGCATTTACTTATGTTTAGCATTGATTAGTTTTTCCTAATATGTGTATAGGCATTTGCAGTATTATCTCATCAAATATATCACTTGACTCTCATAGCCCTCTGGTAGGAGAAAATTACTCAGGAACTTTTTATTTTTTATTCTACTACAGGTTGAAAAATCCTGCGTTTATTACTTTCAGATTTCGATCAGTTGGGTTCAGCCCATGACTACAAATTGTCCCAATTATTCAAGGTTTTAATCCATTTTACAAAGGCTTGCCCAATGTATTGTGGTTAACAACTAAATGAATCAAACTAATAGTCTGTCCAAATATGAATCTCTGAAGAATGTCTGTGCCTCATTTGAATATGAAGCTTTTGTTAATCATTGTTCACTCATTGGGTTCTCAAATGTGCCTCCTCCTTAAAATTATCGAGAGATATTTATAACATTTCCTTGATCTTGACCTGCTAAACATTTGCCAGAATTTCTGTGTGGTGAGGTTGTAGGAATGCATTTTGTTTTTAATCCCAAATTATTCTAGAGTAGAGATGATTGCATTGACCCAGAGCATAACTGGTAGTTTTCTCTATTTGGTGTCTAGTTGAAAGCCAGTTCCTTGCTCTGCAGCTGTAGCCAACCTGTTTTTGACTTTTCTTTCATGCAATTACCTACTGCTTAAGGAGAACTCCTTTTAATATGGCTGTTACAAAGGAATACTCAGGCATATACCCTTATGGAATAGTAAGCTGTAAATTGACATTTCCCATTTCTCAACTGTGAATATCATTAAATCAAAAGGTTTTTTTAATTGAAGTATAGTCAGTTTACAATGTTGTGTCAGTTTCTGGTAAACATCATAATGTTTCAGTTATACATATACATACATATATTCATTTTCATACTTTTTCATTATAGGTTACCACAAGATAGTGAATATAGTTCCTGTGCTATACAGTATAAACTTATTGTTTATCTATTTTATATATAGTACTTAGTATCTGAAAATCTCAAACTCTCACTTTATCCCTTCCCACCCTCTTTCCCTCCTGGTAACCGTAAGGTTGTGTTCTATGTCTGGGAATCTCTTTCTGTTTTGTAAATAAGTTCATTTATGTCTTTTTTTTTTTTTTTTTGATTCCACATATGAGTGATATAATATGGTATTTTTCTTTCTTTTTGTGGCTTACGTCACTTAGAATGATGATCTCCAGGTCCATCCATGTTGCTGCAAATGGCATTGTTTCATTCTTTTTATGGCTGAGTAGTATTCCATTGTATAAATATACCACAGCTTCTTTATATAGTCATCTGTTGATGGACATTTAGGTTGTTTCCATGTCTTGGCTATTGTAAGTAGTGCTGCTATGAACACTGGAATGCATGTATCTTTTTGAATTAGAGTTCCTTCCACATATATGCCCAGGAGTGGGATTGCTGGATCATATGATAAGTCTATTTTTACTTTTTTGAGGAATCTCCATAATGTTCTCCACAATGACTGCACCAAGCTACATTCTCAACAACAGTATAGGAGGGTTCCCTTTTCTCCACACCCTTTCCAGCATTTATCGTTTGTGGACTTTTGAATGATGGCCATTCTGACTGGTGTGAGGTGATACCTCATGGTAGTTTTGATTTGCATTTCTCTAATAATTAGCATTAAATCAGAAGCTTTAAAACAGTATATTAAAACCATGTCCTTCTACCATGGTAACTTTTCTCTTTTGTTATTTTATGTTGGAATTTTAGACCTCTAATATTATTTTTATGGAGAAAATTCTTAAATTGGAACTGTTGTCACTTAAAGATAGATGTATTTTTTGTTGTTGTTCTCATATGATCCGTTTAAACTCACCATCAAAGTGAACTATGGACTCATTTTGGGAAGAAAATATATCCCATAGACCATAATTCCCCAAGACCTTTATTTATTTGATTTCTGCTCCCTGGGATCACGGCCTCATGACATGCAATTCTCAGTTCTGTGAGCCTCCCAGGAAATAGCATTCATGAAAATCATTTCACAGCAGACTTCAATGCCAACCCAACAATAAAATATTCCAGCTCATTCTCACACTGAAGGCAGCCACGGACAGCCACTGCTCTTTTCTTTTTACATTGAAAAGACATCTTTTGCTAAAGACATCAGAGATATCTGCAGAACAGACTACAAAGCAACCTCTTTTTAATAGAGATGTCCTTGAATGTCAAACTCCAGTATAATCTAATTGGAACTTGAATAATTCCAGCTACTAGAGATTTAGATTCTAGCAACACATAAATCCCTGCAATTCCTTTTTTATCAAATGGAGAAGTAATTTTGAATATAAAACTGGAGGGAATTCACACCCATTAAATGTAATCTTCAAAGCACCTGGTTCTTCACTTCTCTCAAAGCCAACCATGAAATCATCCCTCTTGTTGTCCTAGCAGGAGGGAAAATCCTCCACTTTAATTGTTCTCTGTTGAGTCTCTTTCCACCCTTGATTCTCTGTACCTTCAAACCCTTTAATTCCTTCCTCTACCAGAATCCCACCTTATTCCCCTTAGCTCTGAGTGTGATGTGTTTAGTCATCCTTCAGGCTACATCAAGTTGCACTGTCTTTGGCACATGGAGGGAAAACTTCTGATTCAAGGAGGAGCCACCACAAGATACTCAGAATTTTGCAGATAGATTTCTTCCTGGCATATCTCCTGTGCTTTACAATGTGAATTACAAACAAATAAGCAAGCAAAAACAAAACCAAAAATGGGTCCCTTTCTCTGACTTCATAATGTTTAATAAGTTTGTTTTGCTGTATTTAGGTGAGAGGCAAGGGGCTGGCTATTTAAGAACATGTTTATCAGATTGTTCGGGCATATAATCTAAATTTACTACATAATTTCCAATAAATTGCTCAACTTATTCATTCTGTCTTTATCACTGCTGTAGTAGTCACAAATAGACAATTATTAAACGTTTTGCTGTGTTTAAAGGAACTGATAGGAAAGCTAATCTGACGAAGTAAGGTAAATGAGGCTTTATCAAATATATAACTTTGAGCTACACTACACAGCTACAGCACAGTGAAAAGATACATGTAGTTTCTGCTCTTTTACACTGTTTTATAAATTAGGACATAGAACAAAGCTTTCCTAGGCAGTGGTTTCCTTATCTGCAAAATGTCCATGTTTGAGAATTAGTTTCCATGTTGCTTATAGATATAGAATTCTGATTTGAAACTCAAAAAATAATTTGTCATTATGATTTCTTTTAATACTTCCTCCTTAACTCTAAGGCTAATCGGTTTTTCTTTTCTTTCTGATTGTTCCCAAATGACCCAAATCTTAGACTACTAATAAATCAAATTTAAACTCAGTTGCAGACGTTTGCTATCATCCATACGTGCCTAGAATCTGGTGATTGATTTTTATGATCTTTAATCTTTCTGAGCATTTTTGCAAAAGACTGAGTAAGTTAGATGTACATCCAGTCAATCATTTAAGAACATTTATTGACTCTTGATATCTTTTATTTCTATTTCTTTTCCCTATAACATTTAAAAGCAAGTTGCAGTTACCGTGATAATTCACTTCAAAATATTTCAGCAGACATCATCTAAAAATAGCACCTTCTAGTAAAACCACAACACCATGAACACACCTTAAAGAAGTAACAGTAATTCAAATGTATCTTCTAATATATATACCATATTTATATTTCTCCTGTTATTCCCAAAGTGACTTTTATAGCTGATTTGTTTCTCATTCTGGGATCCCATAAAGATTAACAAATTCCATTTGGCTGTTATGTTTCTTTATTTTCTTTAAATCTAAAACAGTCATCATCAAATTTTGACCCATGGGACACTCCTGCATGCTTTGTCCTTATATCTCAACCTAAGAATGATTTTCACATTTTTAAAGAGTTGTAAAACCAAACAACAAACAAACAAACAAACAAAAGAAGAATACCAAATAGAGAGCTTATGTGACCCACAAAGTATGAAGCTTTTGCTATCTCCCCTTCGCATAAAATGGTTGCTGATTCCTTCCTGATCTAAAACTGCTGATTCTACAAAGGATGGACAGTTTTTTTACATGAAAGTTACCTAAATGTATTATTTTTTATGTATGGTTATACAACTTGATATATAGTTAAGCCAATTTCTAGCTTATTATAACCAATTAAAGGATTTGAATTTTTTCATCCCTTTTCATCAAATTTAATTTTTGAATGTTTAAAACATTTATATGATTCAAAAAACAAACTGTATGAAAAGTGTGTTCTCAGAGAAATTTCCATTGGTATCACTGCATCCTAATGCATTTTTAGATAAACATTTCCATTTGTTTCTGATTTATTTTTCTATATTTCTTTTTGTAAAAATCTAAGGCCATCACACTGTATACCCTTTTGCATCTTGCTTTTTAAGCTTATCTGTATGTCCTATAAATCAATTAATATCATAAGGAAGTTTTTTTGTTTTGTTTGTTGGTTTAATGACTACATAGTATTATGTTGTATAGATACAACATAGATTATTCACCAGTCTCCTATGCATTTGTTATTTCATGTTCCTATAGCTGTGTGTTTTAGATTTGGGCCATTCAAGTAAGTGTGTAATGGTATTGCATTGCTATTTTAATATGTAATTCCCTAATGACATATACTGAATATCTTTTGATACACTTATTGACAGTTATATATCTTCTTTGGTAAGTTGTCTGTTCAGGTATTTTGCATATTTTTAAATATGATTGGTTATTTTCTTATTGTTGAGTTTTAAGTGGTTTAGTCTTGGGTTTTACATTTAGGTCTCTAATCCATTTTGAGTTAATTTTTGCCAACACAATAAGACCTGTGTCTAGATTTATTTCTTTATTTCTCTCTCTCTTCTCTCCTTCTCTTTCTCTCTTTCTTTTTTTTTTTTTTTTTTTTTTTTGCATATGAATATCTAGTTGTTCCAACCCTATTTGTTGAAATGTTGAAAAGATTATCTTTGTTCCATTATACTGCCATTGCTCCTCAGTCAAAGATAAGTTGACTCTATTTGTGTGTGTCTATTTCAGGACTCTTTATTCTGTTCCATTGACCTATTTGTCTGCTGTCTTCCCAGTTCCACCCTGTCTTGAATGCTGTAGCTTTATACACATAGTGTAGGTTCTCTGACTTTGTCCTTCTACTTCAATATTGAGTTGGTTATTCTCAGTCTTGCTACTCCATGTAAACTTTAGAACCAAATTGTCAATACCCACAAAATAACTAGCTGAGATTTTGTCTAAGGTTGCATTGACTCTGTAGATCAATGTTGGGAAGAACTGATACCTTTACAAACCAAGTCCTCCTGTCCATGAACATGAACTGTCTCTCCATTTATTTAGTTCTTCCTTGATATCTTTCATCAGAGTTTGGTACTTTTTCTCCTATCAATCTTGTACATATTTTGTTAAATTCACACCGAAGTATTTTATTTTGCAGGGTGCTAATGTAAATGGTATTGTTCTTAATTTCAAATTTTGCTTCTCCAATGCTGGCATATAGGAAAACAGTTGCCTTTTGTATATTAACCTTGAATCTTGAAACCTTGCTATAAGTAATATAGTAAAACCCACTTGCCACCCTGAGGAGTTCACCATATTGTGGAGGATAAAGGCATGTCCTCCCCCAAATGATGGTACACTGTGTTAAGGCTGTAGAGGTAATCTGATCAATACATTTGCAGAACACAGTGGACAGAGTGCAGAGTCCTGAGAGAAGAAGAAAGGAGCTGTTTTCAGAGAAGAAAAGACATTGGGAATATAAGCAGGAGGCTTTTTGCCCATCAGAGAACAAAGAGAGATGAAATCAAGGCAAATTTTGCAGCATAGGCAGAGGCAAGAAGGCATGGGATTGCTTAGCACATTCTACACAGCACTCAAAGTTCAGTATGGTCAGGACCCAGGCTTCCCAGGTAGGGAAATCAAGGGTCAAAAACAAAGCATTTAGTCTGATTGTGAATACTCATGATTCTCATGGTAAGGAGTTTGGACTTGATTCTGAAATAATGGGGAAGCAGTAAAGATTTATTCTTGTGGACAGGACACTTTGAGGGTATTCACGCAAAGTGTCTCTTTGAGTTACTGGTTCTGATTCACATATGAGGCTAGGAAACTAATCCAGAACTTGGGAGTCCAAATGATGCAAAGACTACACTTAAGGTGACTTTTACAAGCAAAACTCCGTAGGAAAATCTCATGATATCTGTAACACTCTGCAGGGCAATAAAGAAAGCGCACTCTCCCCTACTCCCAGCTGGTCTTGCTCTAGTCCTTCCTGCAGTCCTCTGGTCTCAAGTGCTCTTTTCCAGAAAGTTTCTCCTAATGAACCTGATCCAACTGAATATCCCTTGATTATCCAGCTTGCAGTCATTTACTGACTCTTTGTTTCCTCTTTGTTCCTTTGTCATTTTCATGAGTTTATGTCCTATCTCCCAACTGGACCGTGTTTCTGAAGTTTACCTCAACTGTTCCTGTTCACGCAGTAAGCTTTTAGTAAATTCTCTTCATTGTCTGTTTGATGGGCTGACTCTCTTATAAGACACACGTAAGAAATAGACAAGTCTAGGGATTCCAGAGAAGTGGGTTGTAATAAAGGAAGCCCCATTAGCTAACATTTGGAAAAACTGAGCTTGCTAGCTAAGAAATATTATGGCAACAGAGGGAAGACTAGAAAAAGAAAACAAAGTGTTGGAGAGGAGCCTAAGAAACAAAGGGAAGAGAAGAATTAATAAAGGCTCTCTCTCTGAGAGACTGATCACACAGTGGCCATAGGGCTAAGAATCGAATTATTTGCTTTTGGGAATGTTGGACCACAATTTTCTAAACAAGCACCTTGGAAGACAATTACCAAGTAATTGTCCTTAATTTTTAAAATACTGTGAAAATCCGTAATATGCCTTATAAACGTTACCAGAATATTTTTAATCAAATGGCATTTTGCCAAGCCATGAACTCCTTTCAGCCCCATGACTTACATCATCACAGCCTGGATTCAGGGAAGCCCTACCAAGATTTTGGTGACAGATTTCCATCACTTCAAAACAGAGGACCACCTTGGAAATGAAGTGAATACCAATTCATTCCAAGGAAATCATGAAAGCCAAGGCATGATGAGCTTGGTCCACATCCTGGACTCTGGTTGCCTCATGAGCATACACAACCTGGCATTCATCTGCCTGGGAGGAAAAGGAAGGTTACAGAAAGTCTTTTGAAAGGTCTACTGATAGGAGAAAATTGTCTCAAGTCCAAACAGTCCTGATATTTTTTTTTTAACATCACTACTTACCTGCTGTTATATACTGAAGAAATTTGATGACAGTGTTTGTTTAAAGCATAACAGAATGTTTATAACCCAGAATAAATCATACAAACAGAAAAATGGAAGATGGACACAGATGGAAAAATAAGGGCTGCCTTACCCTAATATGTTGCCCGTCTTGCTCAGAGAAGTTGGACTAACTAGAAGTTGTTGCTTTGGCAAGATGAGAAATGTTAAGGAAGACCTCTCCTGAAACTCTCCTTCTCAGTAATGGGTTATCTTCCAGGAGGGAGCTTTCTTTTCTCTTAGGCATTTGTCTTGGAGAGGAGGTTTGAATAAGATCAATAATTTAATTTCCATGTATAGCAAGAGAAATAATAGGAAGCAGAAGATAAATGAGGAAGAACCTTCAGAGTAAGGAAGGAGGGACTGGGAGAATTAAAGTCATATACTTAGTTGTTTGGTCTCAGCGAATGCCTGGGACAGAAAAAGACAGAAAAGAAAATAAATTCAGAGAAAGATTCAAGAGCTTAGAGCCAGACCATAAGAGAGCTTGGCACCGAAGTTCTTCATAGGGAGAGGTTTTTTTGATTTTTGTTGTTGTTGTTGTTGTTGTTTTTTAATGAAGAATTATGGACAAATAAATCCTATTTAGGTAGATCTTTCATCATCACTTACTCTCTTTTACAGTATCCTGCTTATTTCTTCCAAGGTAGTTATTGCAAGTAGCAAGTAGCAAGTAAATTATCCATTCTCTAGTTTACTTCTCTATTTCCTGTTTCTCACATAAAAGTATCACTGAGAAGTGAGACCCTTTCTTTTGCACCATCTCTAGTATTCATCAAACAGTATTATTGAATGATTGAATAAATGAATATTAAAGTACTACATAGAGGCTAAAAAGAATGAACTGGAAAAATGTTGCTGTTGAGTGTGGGTGGCATTTAGGAGGACCTGAGAGCTTACATTATAGTTTCATTATAGTTGTATTAGACCTAAGATTGCAAGAGCCTAAGGAGAGTTCTTAAACTGGTTCTCAAAGCTGGCTTTGGATCACACATACAATGGAATCTTTTGAAATATGTGCTGAGCCCACGCCAGCTCAGTACCAAATTCCAGGGAAGCATCATTCACTAGTTCACCATATTGGATCCCCACCCATGCTACTAAATCAGACTCTCTAAGATTGAAGCCTGTGTTGTGCATCTGTGTTAAAAATGAATATTTACCATTTGAGAACCCTCGCCTTCTTGAGGAAACATTTCTTCAAAGCCATGGTTCTAGTGGGGTCAGGGAGAGGGGTGACTGAGAGGGTGTGGTGGGAGCAGAACATAATCTGGGATGAGCCAATCGCAGGGCTTCTCCCTCTACTGCCTTTTCACCCTCCATCCCCCACCTGAAGAGATAGTGGCTGCTGTAAGCATGGTCACACGACTGAGGCCAGAAACATCAGAGTCCTTTCTCAGAATTTTTCAAATTCTTCCTGAAGAAAAAGCATGCTTTCCTCTTTTATTATATGGCTGCAGTGGCCCCACTGCTTGGAGAATAATGAGTGAGTTCAGAACATGAAGTCAGTGCTCAGAAAGAAGCAGAAACAGGAGCAGATTTCCAGGGCCCTCAGCATCCCTGGCTTAGGTTCCTATTTCCCCTCCAAAGTCTTGGTTATTGGCCTTTTTGCTTTGAGTCTCTGTGCTACTCCAGTATTCCTCCCCCAAATTCTGTGTTCTGCTTAAATTAGTTCAAAATGAATTTTTGTCACTTTGTACCCAAGAGAAGCTTAATACAAACGGTTACGCTACCTTTAAATTTCTAAGTAAAACTAGGGAGGGTCTTGGGTAATTATTTTCCCCAGCCTTGAACAGGCAGCTTAGAGAATTTAATTGTCACCTCAGAGGCTGCACTAAGAATAGAGAGTTTCTACCCTACATCAGCTTTCTCTATTTGCTTTTGTTCTAACTCAGAAAGAACAGAGAACCAAAATCCCATAAAGAGTAAGAGGAGTGAGAAGATTAACGGCCAAACACACTTGCTTCCCACATTTTGATATTTATTCATTTAGATAACCGGCTCGATTTCACAGCAGAATTATACTCTTCTGACCATAACCCTTCACCCCCTGTGCTCCAGCGTTTCATTCTGAGGAAATAATTCATGATTGTAGGCCAAAACACAAAGCGGTGAATTTGTGATTACACGAGAAGAGATTTTTGCAAGTGAAAATACATTCCAATTTAGCCGTTGTCCTTTTCCTTCTTTCTTTTTAATTTTTCTCCCCACTTCTAGGCCTTTGCTGTTTTCCCTTTTACATATGTAGAGTGGAGTATTTCATAGTGTCAAATGAAATCGTGACACTATTCATTTGGGGGGATCGTGAACAAAACTTGCTATTTTAAAATACAGTGAATAATGAATAAATACCTAACACTGGAGAACCTTTTAGCTGACTTCTTACCGTCTAAATACAATAGTAGTGACCTCTGTAGATAGGACTTAAACTTTGAGCAGAGTTATTAGATGTGGCAAGCAGCCATCCCACCCCTTGCCCTCTCATCCAGTTTCATTGCTCCTTGCTAACAGAACTGCCTGAATGTGGGCTCCAACTGTGCAGGGAGATGCACAGGCCCAGCGTAATCTTGCTCGGCCAATGCCAGTCATGATGAATTCTTACCTTTTTTATTTCAGTTGGTCTAAGAATGACTGTGTGACCCAGTCCTAGGCTAGATAATACCTAGAGGAAGACTGTCTAGGGCTTCCACGAAAGATTCCCCTGATGAAAGATGTCAGCCAACAGATAGTGGCTAACAGTTTCTTTCATTCCTTGTTCTAGAGCTAACCACTCTAAAATTGTTTGATAATGTCACTTAGTGTAATTAATTGTAACATTATTTTAAATAAATTAAATAAATTGATTTATTGATGCAAAAATTGCTCAGGTCCCTTCCCCTTCCTACTTAGTCATTTTAGTGTGAGGGTCTGTACCTGGAGCTATGACTGTCCAACAAACAACACAGATACCCAGGGATGGAAGAACAAAAGGATAAAAAGAGCCTGGGTCCTCTAGAGTTCATGTTAAGTGAACAACTGTCTTTCTAGTGGTCCATGTCACATTAATGTAGGAAGTTATCTGCGGCTGAATGCATCTTAGCTGATACATGATGAAGAATTGAAAGCACACTTAAATTCATCAAATTTCATTGTGGTAGCAAGGGGATAGGGAATGAATAACAAATACTTTAAACATGGAAAAGCTAAGTTTTTTCAATAGAACATCTAACTCTCTGTAGAGAAATTCTGTTATACTCAAGACTGTACAACTATAGGACCAGTAACACTTGGAGGTAGAACACAGTGAGAATTGAACTTTACACATGCTAGAATACACTTGGTCTGGTTTTACTTTATGCTCCATTTCTCTCATGTACAACTTTAGCATTTACAGATTTGATTAAAAACAGATTAATGGAACAGAATGTGTAATGGTCCTCAGCTGAGCATCAGGAAATTAAAACAGATTTGAGAACTCTTCTGCGACACTCAGGATTTAAATACATTGAATATGTCAGCAATTTTGTACTCTCACAGCAAGAGATAAAAGAAGCAAAGATAAAGGGATGCACAAAATAGAAAAGTCTTTGGGGATATTAAGGCAATTAAGAGCAATATGGAAGTAATCAAAACTTGGTCGACAGACTAAATAAGACCTTATGAAATAAAAATATGGGCCAACATTTGCAAAATGTTGCATGCCTTCAGATTGCATATGTCTACAAAAGAAATCAAGGGTTAGATTCAATGAGCAGATATGAAACATTAGCAATGGATGAAACAAAAGGATTTCCTAGGGTTGAACATAGACAGGCATGCTGCAATTTAAACCCTTATCCAAACACCAGCCGAGTTCTGAGGGTTGAAGCAGGGTTTCTCCATCTTTCATCATGAGAGAGAACGATATGTGAATAGAAAACATGCAAAAGGCAAACACACAGCGTGCTTGTTTTAGTTATTGTGAGCAATGCTGTTTCACATCATCCTGAGATATTCAGGAATTAGGCTTAAGCTTTTATTTATTTTATTAAGATTATTTTTTCCTGAGATAATAAGTGTTAAAAGGTACACATAGTAAATGTACCCAATATCCTAGCATGAAACATACAGAACTGCCTGAATGTGGGCTCCAACTGTGGATTAATAAAACCAAGACACTCACATCAGGGGATATGGTGCTTCTCCAGAGACTTCCCTGGGAGAAAAATAAGAACCGCAGACATAGATAAACATGGGGTTTAAACTATCAGTCAATGCAGATCTCATGAAGATGAGAATGCAGCCAACAGATGTGACCCAAACCGCAGCAGACAGAGGGAAATCATAACGAGGCAGACGAAAAGCTATGTCTCTGTCTGGATTATATGTGATGGGTTGGAAACTGACATATTACAATCCCGATTTCAATGCAGCAGCTGTCATCTTGCTGATCCACTTGTGTATTTCTCTCAGCTCATCCAGCTTCCTTTTGTGGTTCTTTAAATGTGGCAGTATCCTGAAAAGATTATTTTAATCATATCAAAGACATTTGAACTTTAAATAATAATGCCACAAAAGAGAGGCATAGCTGGTGTTTCTGCTGTTAATTTGTTTCATTGCTTCTTACATTAGCTGCTTTCCTATATCCATGCATACCTTCTGTGTTTGCAGCTTTGATTGTTAAGGGACATCTAAATGCCTTATACACTACCCTCCCACATATTAAAAAATCCCTTTTTTCTTTGGTTAGAAATTTTGAGGCCAGATGCAGACTGTGATTTCCAGCAAAGACAAGTTCCTGCTAGCTTACTCAAAGAGGTGTTTCCTTACAGTCCCCTAAACAATTGTGAAAATCCCACTTGGAGCCTGGTAACTGTGCCTGATGTTTTTTCCACAGCAAGCACAGCCACCAGATAGAGGATCTGCTAATTAGCCTCTTTTAGAGTCTACCTGTAAGTTGCCAGACAAAACATCCAGAACTTTCAGGGTCATGTGAATAAAGCACCTTTCCCATTAGTGTTCACAAATGGAAGGGGAAAGGCTCCAAGGAAAGCAATGTTTCAAGCCCAAGGAACATTCCACAATCACAGAGCAATGTTCCAAGAGAAAATTAGCCACAAAGACCTTTTTTGGCCTTCAAAGATTTCAAAACACTCTGGGCATAAAATTGGAAAGCATCTGATGAAGTAACAACCCAGCTGCAAAATGAGAGAGATAGAGATGTCATCCTTTTTCTTATTTCCTGAGACTGTGAATGCAATAGACAAGAATGCTGTGAAAGGCAAAAATACCCAAGGTGTAATCATTGATGGAAACTCTTGTCTTTGCACTGCATAGTCACAAAAGGAAGGCTTAAGTGTGTGACAAAAGGAACCCAGGCTCAAGGGACCGCTTCTCTCAAAACCTTGGTATTCACTAGCCACCATCCAGGACAGGTCACTTGAGAGCTTCATCTCTAAAACAAGACCTTGGACTAACAGACCTTTGAAGTCCTGTCCTCTCTCAAGCATACAGATACCCGATATCTACCTCTGAAAAAGAGGCAAATAGATACTGAGAACAGAAAAGAACCTTGTCCCATAACATTCTCCCTTTGGTTAAGGGCTTCTCATCTTTGCTTTCCTACATGTAAACCTTGAAAACTCAGGATGTACATTTCAAGGGTGAAACTTAGGAATAGGAAGCTCTTCTGTTAGGGAAGGCACCTGAACAAAGTAAACAGGTAAGAAAATGGGAACCGTGGACTCATGTGAAAGACTAGAATCCATGGTAGGTAAAGTGCCTTTAGAGAAATGGGAATTTTTACTGTAAGATTCTTAGAAACAGTTAATACCCTCTTCAAAAACAGAAGAATCGTCCTCTTCTGGCCCACATAACCCAAACTCCAGGGAGTTAGCTGCTGTGGGCCATAGTATCCTGGCCAACAGGGATCAGAGAGTAACTGGATTCTTGGGAAACCTGACAATCAGGTTTCCTAGAAGGGGTGAATACAGTGCAGACTAGCACACTAAAAAAAAATTTAATATTTAGCAAATACTTACATAATAATTACTAGGTGCTAGGTGCTAATATATACATTTGGTATATGTTAACTAGTTTACTCCTCTCAACAATTCCATAAAGCAGTGCTATTATTATCGCCTCACACGTGGATACTGCCCAAGGTCACACAGCTCTCAGTGGTTACCTAATGTTGCATGACAAATCCCCTAAAACTCAGTGGCTAAAAACAACAATAATCATTTATTTATATATTTTTCACAGTTTCTGTGCAAGAACAGTGGACTGAGTGATTGTCAGTCAGGGTGTTTCATAATGTCAGATATCACCTGGAGCTGTGGTCCTCTGAAAATGTGACTGGGACTGGGGGATCCACTTTCAAGGTGACTTATCTCATGACTTGCAAGTTGGTGCTGGCTTGTAGAAATGTCAGTTTCTTCCCACGTGGGCCTCTCCACAGGATGTGTGAGTGTTCCCATGTCATCCCACTGGCTTCTACCACAGGAAATGATTCAGGAAGTCAAGGCAGAATTTGCAATGGCCCCATCTAGCCTCAAATGTCACATGCTATCACTTTTGTCATATTCCACTGGTCATACAAAGCAGCCCCCCTTCATTTTGGAAGGAGGCTGCATAAGGCGTGAATACCAGCAGGTGAGGATTAGTGGGTGCCACCTTGGAGGCTGCCTACTGCACAGCTAATACGTGGTGGAGGTGGTGTTCCACCCCACACACCTGGCCTCGCAGTCCGTGTTTCTTCCCCTATGCAAGGCTGCCTCTTGATTGGGGAGCATGCACTTCTCATTAAGGATGAGGAGAAGAGGAAGCGCCTCAAGGGAGGCAAGACTTGGATAAATCCTAGATGAATAGCTTAGATTTATATTTTTCCCTCTTGGACACAGGGAAAAGTCCTATTCATGATTTTATTTTAGGTTTATAGTTCCCTCTAATTTCCCTCCGTGAAGTCACTTTTGCAGCACCTATAGAAGCCTACTTAGACCTGGAGTTCTGAATGCTGAACAGCCCTGAAGGTAGAGATCCCAGGTAGCGCTGCTCAGAAGGTGAGGCTGGGTGCCAGGTGACAGGTAGTTACAGCAGAAGTAGGGTGGGCTGGCTCCTTGCCCAGAATGTGTAGGGAATAACATGAGAGAAAGGAGAGATCTTGCTTATAGAATTTATATAAGAGTTATTCTGTGGCAGACATAGGTTACAAATTAGGAGAGCGTATGATTATGGAGTACTGTCTTCTACTACACGTAAGAACCTAGGAAGTAAAGAATCCTTCGGATTTGAAGGTAAATATGCAAAAATCCCCCACAAAGTGGCCAAGCCAAAGAAAAAGTGGTGATTCTGATAAGCAGCATTGGATATTAAGACAATTAATTTCAATCTTGAGAAATTACCAAGTAAAGCTGAAAGTTAATCATATTAGCATTCAGTTTTCTTACAGTTTGGATATGGGCTTCTCAGGGATTTTTATACAGAAATCTGGCAAGGCTCCCCACTTCCCCTAGTTAGACACTGACACTTCCTGGTTAAAAGGCAGTTCAGAGAAGAAAAAACACGAATAGCTAATAAATACATGAAGATTTTGCTCAAACTTGATAATAATCAGATTAAATACAAATTAAAACATAATACTCCATTTTCCACTTAGTACATGTATAAAATTTTTGAATATTAATATACAGTACTATGGAAAAGGCACACTAATACACTGTTAGTAGACATGTAAATTAAGGCACCATTTGGAAAGAAAATTTGATCATATTTCTCACAGTTCTACTCCAAAGTGCAGTCCTAGAGAAATACTCCCACTTATTCTTAAAGTACTACGTACAAGGAAGTGCATTACAAAGCACTGTGAAATAGTGAACAATTAGAAACCCAGTGTTTCATCTGTAAAGGCTTGGTTACAAATGATTATATTACATCCATAGTATAGAATATTACCCAGTAGCTTAAAGGAGCATGGAAGATCTGCATGAACTGACATAAAAAGTTTCCCAGGCCATACTGTTAAATGAAAAAAGCAAAGAAAGAACAGTAACTGCTACCAAGTCCAAATTCATTCTGGTCATCACATGACAGGCCAGTAAATCAGGAGACAAGGTATTGGGGCAAGGAATAACAACTTTATTTGAAAAGCCAGATGACCAAGAAGATGGGCCACTAATGTCCTAGAGAACCATCTTACCCAAGTCAGAATTCAGGCTCCATTTAAACTAAAAAGGGGAGTGGGTATGGTTAGTTATTGCACATTTCTTGGTGTCAAAATCCTTTGTTCTTGCAGCTCCCCATAGGTCAGGTCGTGATGTTCCTGTAAACCTCCCACAAGACAAATGTTATTCTCTGTTCTGCAACTGTTTTTCTCTATATGAATGGAAAAGTGTTATACCCTTAAAGTCAGAGCCTTGTGAATGGGCTGCCCTGTATATTTCAGGCTATAGGTAGCAAATTTTAATAAAAGGTACAGAACTAGTATGACTAGGCACAGAAGACAGCACAGAGTTAGAGCTAAAGGAACAGATCTAATATGGAGTCATGTTTGTTCTTCCCTATTATGTAAGTACAGTATAATCCTATTTATGCAAAAATAATAACATAAAACAATATTTATATTGGTGTCTGTCTATAAATTAATCCACAGAAAAGGGTCCAAAGGATGCATATTTCTCCCTTAACCATAGTTTCCCCTGAAGAATGGAGTAAGATTGATTGGAGGTGGGAGAGAATATAAGGTTGAGACAGGAAGCTATGAAAAGGAAAACTACAATTTTTTTCATCAAAATTTATTCATGTATTACTTGTGTAATAAATAGAGTGTTTTAATCCTGAAGGCTTTCTAGTGAAGTACTCAGTGCATAAAAACATTATAGAGGTATACACAGTATCACTCTTTTTGCCACCACATTCTCAGAAAATCAAGCCTTGTTTGCTTGAAATTGTAAACACTAGTGGATCAGGTGTCTGAAAGAGAAATAAACCCATTTATCTCTGTTATCTGTTGTTAGTTTTTAGCATGACCTTCTTATGGTTTCCATCCTTTTTATGATCATTGCTTCCTTCCCAATTCATATAAAAGGTCAAAAACATAAACCATCAGTTGAATTGGAAAATTGGATATGAAAAAATGGCTCATGAAAAGGCAGATTCTGCATTCGAGGCACACTGGCACACAATTTTCCAGGTGAATATTGCAAATAAAAAAATAGATCAACAGTTCATGGATTTTTGCAGCATGAGTAACAAAAAACCACCCAAGGCTCAATGGAAACTCTTACCTTCTCTTCAGATCTGTCGATATAACTATAAGCTATCTACTATATATAAATGGTACCAATAATTTCACTATTCCTCACACCTTGTCCCCTGTAGCAAGATGCTTTCATCCTTGCTTTTCATTATCAGGACTTCTGTCCTGGCTGTCTTCCCCACTAGACAGTAAACAACTTGAGGGTTAGTGTGTCTGGTTCTCCTCTGCATCTACTACGTCTAGCTCAGTGATCAGCCAGTAGATGGTTCTTAAGAATTACTGCCCGTTGATTATTCAATTGATATATAAATGCTATGTGTTAAATAAAGCATCTATAGAAGGAATTTCTAATTTTTATTCTTGTTGATTATTACAAGTCATGATAGAAAGCATGTAAAACACCAAGTTACAATTCCAAATATGATAATTTTGGAGCAGAATTTGGAAGAACTGTAGAATAGAGTCTGAGAGGTATAGTGGAAACATTCGGTCAGTGCAATTCTTTGGGGCCAGGAAATTTCTATATTTCCTACATCCAGCACAGCGGCTGGTGACCTAGTACCTAGGTGGTGCTCAATACATACTGCTGAATAATGATTAAAGCAGGAATAGGCCTGGGCTTTGGAGGCAGACAATCCTGTAATTGAATCTTGGCCTGATGAATTTCATTCACGTGATTATAAATATTCTGTTTCTTTAAATCCTCATTTTAAACTTGAAATGAAAAATTCCATAATCATCAGGTTGCCGTGAAAGTGAGGTAGGTCAAATATCCATAGCAGTGCCTGGTTCTTGAGAAACAGTATTTACCTGCCTTCTCTCAACTTATATTAAGATTGAAGCTGAGTTTCCCTTTTCTGACAGTTTAGAGAAACAAAGATGTTAAATTCAATCAAAGATTTTTCCAGTTTGTTCAGTTTAAGCTTTGGCCACCACAAGCACATCTCCATCATTTTAAGTGATACTAGTATGATGTGGATAAGATATAAAAGCTACTAGTTTCAAAGTCTTCACAGTCTTTTTCTCTGTACCCCCTTCTCCACCTCCCCATCCCTCTACCTGCTAAACAGAAGCTTTGTTTGCTCACTTGCCCTCACCCCTGCCTGCCAGGAGAGAAGCTGAATCTGTGGGCTCAGGTCCTGCAGCTTGGGATACAGACTCAGGAGAGAAAGTAGGAACTGGAGGAGCAAAGGGAGGAGTCAAGGTTGGTTCCTGGGGGACAAGGAAGACCAGAGGTAAAAGCTAAGAGTGAAAGGAGGAAATGTAAAAATCTTTCAGCTCCCTTTGGAGCAGAGGTTATAGTAGAGATTTGCACAGAGTGTCAGACAGAGAATGTATGCAGGCACTTCTGGGTGCCAAGGAAAAAAGGAGGAAAGAGATTTTTTTAACTGTTGCAGTGAGTTACGAGGCTGATATCTTTAAATGTTTTCGAACAGATTTAGTAAAGCTTACAATTATGTTTAGTCACTTTGAAATGCTGGTCTATGCTTCTTTATGCACAATACCGTGCAAAAATTCAGTCTCTTCTTGCCCCAGGCTTTATTCAAATTATAAAGAGTTCGTAGAAGATCATATTAGAATTGCTCTTAGTACAGAAATGAATAATGAAAAAGTCTACAACTGGTGTACAAAAATGTGGTGAATTGTTTAAAGAACATCACAAAGAATAAGAAGAAACCAAGAGAGACTAGGACAAGATGGTTCCATGTCAAAGGTAGAATCCAGTGTGGCCTCTGCCAAGAGGTCTGGGTGAACAGGACTGGATCTTCTTCCCAAAAGAACAGAGGATGCATATGCACAGTTAGAAACTCACACTCTCCCTTGTTGTAAACAGGTAAAATACCTAAAAGAGAGGAAGTTAGATTGACCTTTACATTACTGTCAACCACTCACTAAATGTAGGGTATCCTTTTAATGCAAACTTTATTAAAATATAGCAAATATATAGAAAAGGGTATGTAACAGTTTCCTAGGGCTGTGTTAACAAATTACCACAAACTTGGTGGCTTAAAACAAATTTATTCTCTCAAAGTGCTGGAGGCCAGAAGCTCTGGACCAAGGTGTTAGAATAGCTACACTGTCTCCAGGTGTGCTGGGGAAGAATCTGTTCCAAGCCTTTCGGCTAACTTCTGGTGGCTCCCAGCATTCCTTGGCTTATGTCCATATCACTACCATCTCTGCCTCCATCTCCACATTGTCCTGTCCTGTGTGTATCTGGGTTTTTGCCCTACCACTCCATTCTGCCTCTGTCATTACATTGCCTGCTCCTCTCGTTTCTCTCTTCTTTGTGTCTCTTACAAAGACACTTGTCATTAAGTTTAGGGCCCACCCAGATAATCCAGAACGATCTCTTCAAGACCTTTAATTTAATTACACCTGTAAAGACCCTTTTCCCAAATAAGTTAATATACACAGGTTCTAGGATTTGATGTGGACATGTATTCTGAAGGGCCAATGTTCAACACACTAAAATGTCCATGTCATAAGTATACAGCTTAATGAATTTTCCTAAAGTGCAGTAACCATTCCCCAAATCAAGAAATAAACAGCATCCGAGAAGCCTTCTCCCGCCCCTTACCATCATCACCACCACCTCCAATGATCTCTGTTAGTTTTGCTATTTTCAGAACTTTATATAAAGAAAACTATCAGTATGTATCCTCTTTTACTCAACCTTGCAACATCACACTGTGAGATATTCACCACTGTGAGATTCATGTAGTTGCAGATGATTCATTGTCATTACTATGTGGTATCACATTGTGTAGCCATACCACACAGTTCATTGGTCCATCTATTGTAAATGGACATTTGTGTTTCTACTTTTTGGCTATTAATAATAATGCTGCCATTAATAGTCTAGTATTTGTCTTTTGATGAAGATATGCTCTCATTTCTATTGAGTACATACCCACAAGTGAAATTGCTGGCTCACAGAGTGTGTGTATGGTTTACTCTGGTAGATACTACCAAAGGATTTTTCAGAGCGTTTGTACTAGCACAGCCTTTGAGCTTAAATTTTCCAAATGATTAATTAGTCTTTACTGAAGTCTCCAAAAGGGAGACTCTACAAACTCCTTTGGAAACTCCTCTGAGGTTGAACTAATCTCAACATTTCCAGTCTTTTCATCAGAATTAGTGAAACTCACTTTTGCAGAAATGGTTTGTTAAGTAAATAGTCTATACAAAATGGTAGAGAGAATGCTTCACCCACTTTAAAAGTAATTGGGAAACATTTTAACATCATTTGTTAAACATCACATGCAGCCTGAGTGTGAGCTGCGCCCCCTGGATATACAGCCCTCACCTCTCCAAGGTCTCCACAGCTGTGCTTTTTAGGCTCTTCTTCAATGGATGCTTTTTGTCTAATGCACTGTCTTAAACTAGAGGAAACACAGTTTCTTCCTTGCGTTACAAAGGAACTTGTTTCATGAGTTTAAATCAACTTTGCTGAAGTTTAGCAGGACCACAGAAAGAAGAACATTATGGCAGACATGGTTTTCCTTTACCCAGGCACCATTTCCACCCTGATGGACCATGAGGTCCAAACACTTCTCCTTCTTTTATGCAAAGCAATTCACAGTGCTCTCCAGCTTGTACCCACAATGCTGCGTATCCAAACCTACAGTGGTTATTCAGCAGAACAAGGCCTTCCGTATACCTGGATCCAGACTCCATGGAAACACTTGGGGTTATGAACACAGAAACTGGATGTAAGGACCCTGGCCACAGAGAAAAAGAGCAGATACAACATATATCAGTTCAGTGCCCTTTAGCCTCATGAAATTTCTTATATGGTATGTGCACCTGCCAGTAGCATTGACTGTATTAGGTAGGGTTGTGAGAGATTTGGGAAACTTCTGTAAATGGGACCAGCGTTACCGTTCAGAAGGCTTTTATACAGTCTCTGCAATGAATGCTTCCATTTAAGGGGATGTTTACAAACATTGGACTCTCCTGGCTGCTGAATCTGATTCAGTAAAGTCAGGGCCATCTCATAGCATCATTTCCTGTAGGAAAAAAAAAAGCAGAGTCAGTGCCCTGAAGTCCCTGAGCAACATGTCTGTCTCCGGCTTGCACAATCTGGAAAGCCTGTTGCTTCACAGGGGGATTATTGTGTCAAGCACAAGTCAGTTTCAAAATTCACTCAATTTGGTCCAGCTCAGCAGTAGTTCAAAAGGAAGGGTGCACAATGGAGGAAACTGATCCTCTAAAATCAGTTCTCTTAGTCTGGCTTCCAATTAATTTCTAGAGCACCAAACAAGAAATCAAATGAAGTATTTTAAATGGACAAGAGTCTTCTAGAATATGGTAGATATTGCCTGATACCCTCCTGAGAAATTTTATTCTTTCTGCTATCCCCCTAAATAATCCAAATTTCCCAACCATATGGTTTAGATGAGTTTGGCTCAGTGTTGTGCCAGTAAATGTTTAATAACCAGCTCACTGAGGTCAGAAAAAAGTCCTGATTTCTAGTGTTTGACAAATTCCGTGGTATAAATATGCCCACAGTGACCAATTTGAAGCTACCAAAGTGATGTCACTGGATGAAGAGTTGATATGAGCTGCATAGTGGTAGACCATTATATCGTATTTCTACCATACAGATTTAGTAGATACAAATAACCTCACGAGTAGAGATAATAGTAAAATGGTTAAGAAATTATTCGTTTGGATTGTTATTACCTTTGTTTTTAATATAATTTAATTGTAAGTTATATAGTTTAATTTTTATTAATGGCTATATTTGATAAACAAATGGCAAATTTCCTGAAAATTTATTGATTGGCTCTAGCAAATAGGTACTAATTAGCTCCAGCACATCACTGGGTTAACCCCACCTTCAGCCAAAGGGAGGACTGATTTCCTTGATCCAATCAGAATTTCCTATTTCCCCTGGCCATGGTTTTAGAATGGGATAGTGATTCAGTTTAGGACAGTGAGATACAAAGAAATATTGGCTGGGAGTCCCACAGAAGAAAACTGCCCTCTCTTCCTTGAGAAGAAGATGGATGGTGTAGTCTAAAGATTTGAGTTTTAGAACTGTTGTATCTTGAGAAATTCAACCTAAGGATAAAAGTGGTGTATGACTGAGGACAGAGTAGACAGAATGGTAGAGAAATGGAGCCAGGGTTCTAAGAACATCATAACCAGAAATAAGTCAAATCATGTTGGAAGTCCTTCCTCTAGATATTTTAATTTCATGAGCCAGTATATTATTCTTTATTTTGTTTATGCCATTTGAGTTGGTTTTATGTTACTGATAGAGTTCCAAGAGATCTTTGGAAGATTTAATTTATAAAAATAAAAATTCATTAACCCTTCTTAGAGATATTTATGGTTAGCACCCAAATGAATATAGCAGATTGTGTTTCTATATGATAAAAAAAAGTTTTTCTTAGCTAAACTTTAAATTTCTGCGTTATCTGAAGGCTCAAAGAGTAAGCCTAGTTAAAAGTAAGTTAAAAATATTTTCTGGAAATTATTATTTAGGGTATGTTAGGTGTAAATATAGATGGTATTTTTTAATTAAATTTTTTTTGACATAATTGCAGTTTCACACAAAGTTGTAAGAAATAACACAGGGAGATTTTAGGTACCTTTCCTTTAGTTCCCTCATTAATAATGTCTTACAAAATAATGCTACAACATCACTACTAACATACTGATATTAATGCAGTCAAGATTCCATCACCACAAGATTCCTTTGTGTTGCCCTTTTGTACCCACACCTACATATACCTCTCTTCCCTTACTCCCTGACTCCTGGCAACCACTAATCTCCACTATTTCAATAAATTTGTGATTTCAAGAATGTTATGTAAATGTAGTCATACAGTATGTAACCTTTTGAGATGGGCTTTTTTCACACAACATAATTCTCCAGAGATTTGTTTAAATTGTTCAGCGTATCAATAGTTCATTCCTTTGTATTGCTTAGCTCTATCCCATGGTATCAATTTACCAGAGTTTGTTTGTTTAACTTTTCACCTGAAGGACAACTGGATTGTTTACAAATTTTGCTCTTACAAATAAAGCTTCTATGAACATCATGTCCAGATTTCTGTGTGAACATAAAATTTCATTTCCCTGAAGAAAATGCTCAGGAATGTAATTGCTGGGTTGCATGATAGTTGTAGGTTTTGTTTTACAAGCAAACTGTGCCCTAGAGTGTCTGCAGCATTTTACATTCCAACCAGCACTGTGTGAATGATCTTGTTCCTCTACATTCTTGACAGTATTTGGTGTCTTCATTATTTATTATTTTAGCCACTCTGATAGGTGAGTAGTGATATCTCACTGTAGTTTAAATTTGCATTTCCCTAATGGCTGATTACATTTGAAAACCTTTGCATGTGCTAATTTGCTATCTGTTTATCCTCTTAGGTCAAATGTTAACTCTTATCTTTTGCCCATTTTCTAACTGGATTTTTTTTTTTTTTTACTGTTGAGTTTTGAGAGTTCTTTATATTTTCTAGATACCAATCTTCTGTCAGATGTATGTTTTTGCAAATATTTTCCACCAGTCGGTAGCTTGTCTTTACATCTTTCTGAAAGGGTCTTTTGCAGAGCCAAAGTTTTTAATCTTGATGAGATCCAATTTATCACTTTTTCCTTCTATGGACTACGATTTGTGTGTCAAGTCTAATAACTGTTTGCCTAGCCCTAAATTCTGAAGATTGTCTTTTGTTTTTTTTTCTAAAAGCTTTATAGTTTTACTTTTCACATTTCAGTTTATGATCCAATTTAAGTTACCTTTTATGAAATTTAATATTTAGGCAGTGTTCATTTTTTTGCCCATGACTGTTTACTTGTTTCAGCACCATTTGTTGAAAAAGCTAGGTGGTATTTTTTGAAAGGAATCATCTCTGCTGCTCCTAGTACAAAATCTGGAAGTTGGCTGTTTTTCTATTAATACCACATGTAGCTAAATTGGTTATGATTTGTTACTTTTCTTAAAAATGGAAAGCAATAAAGCTAATTTCCTTTATTATTAATTTCTATACAATCATTACAAATAATTAAGAGCTTAATTAGACATCTAAATATTAAACTTGGGTATATCTTCTTATTTCCATATAAAATATAACTAGAGTTACACTGCGATGGCCTATCAAAGTATTATGTTTGAGGTCTTTTCATTTTGTTTTGTTTTTAATGTAACTCGGAGAAATCAGTCTTATTCCTTCATTATGACATCACATACTTTAGTCCACCGCCTTGCCCAATAGATGAAAACTCTTATTCTGCTAAGGATAAGCAAAAATATGAGGGGAAAAAAATTATAGGTTTTAAGAATTGCTTATTAAATTCCTTAATATTAAAGAAAAGAAGAATGAGAATACTCTGCTATAAAAGAAAAAATTAATTTGGCAGATACATACTATTAATTGTGAAAAATCTTGTGAAAATCAGGTCTGTAAAGTTCCCATCCCCACTGGGTCTAGGCTCTTTCCTGAGCCCGTCAGACCCTGCTTCTTCTCTTTGTAAGAACACTTCATGCTTCCGTAGATCCTTGTCACTTTCCCCCACTCGGCCACAAACTCCTTATAATATCACCATCTTGCAGATTACCATGCTTACAATGAACACTCAATCTTTGGTGGATGAATGAAATGTTGAACCAGTCAACAGTCCTCCAGGAGCTTAAAATCTACAATGAGGGCATACTGAAGGATACAGCACTAGTGGAATCTGAGAAATGTTTCAGCTTTGCAGAAAGAGAGGCAGCTAGACCAAGATACTTTGCCTAAGGATATTAGACTCTCCTATATGGCCCCGCCTTCTTATAATTTTCACTCTATCCTTTGGGGCAGAAGCCCTGCTAATAACTATTCTCTACTTTACTCTCCTTTATTTTCTTTTTGTATACATCCCCCATGAGATGTGAGGAGCCATGTTTGTGACTATGTTTAGACAAGATTCCAGTGTTTGGGGGACCTAAGTGCCATCTTAGTAGTATCTCAGTCTTTCTAGGTTCACTGACACAGTGAATGATGCTCACCAAGTACACGGTGTCCAACTTAGATACCCTAGGATCATCCTGACTCTGCCTCCACCTGCTCCCTTTATCCATTCATGTAGCTCAGATCCATGCTTCAAACCTCTTCACGTTGCTCAGTTCCCATGCTACACCCTAATCCAGTTAGTCATCTTTTCTCACTTGGGGAATAAATAGCCTCAGCTTTTTAACAGGGCTTGTTGTACCTAGTTTTTCCCTAACCTACCACCTGCCTAAATGTGTCTAAACCCCAAACTGGTTCAATTATCCCCCTGCTAAAAGTCCTACCAATCCTTTCCATTGCCCTTAGGATGACATCTAGATTTCTTACTACAGCCCTTGACAGTCTTTCCCAGGCTGTCTCTCCAGACTTGTCCCAACCCCATCCCCACCCCTTTGTGGGCCCCCAAAACTTGAGTTCTAGGCTCTGGCCAAATGGAATTTCTTTTATACATGTCCCTTCATTTCTGGTCCTTGTCACAAAAAATTTTCCCTGCCAAGAATATACTTTCTGCCTAAACTCTCTGCATCCTTTAGTGATGATGTTTAAAAATCACTGCCTGTGGGAAGTGTTCCCTGACCTCCCTGACCAGATGAGATGCCTCTGCTCAGGTCACCCACCTCCCTGTGCTCCTGCTGTCACCAGTCTTGCCGTACTTTTTCCATCCTTTAATGCTCAGTCTCTTCCTCTTAAAAGACTACAAGATCTCTAAGGAGAAACACTTTGCCACTTTCTCAGTGTTGGATCACCAGCAGCTAGCCCAGCACCAGGTACTCTGTTGGCACCCTACAAATGACTTTTAAAATAAATGAATAAATAATCGTTATGTGGGATGGATTGTAATAGAAAAAAAAAAAGAAATATAGAAACCAGTCTGTAGAATTTTGTTATCATGAAAGGAAAAAAGTAATAAAAGTCTGGAATACATTTTGGCAGTGAGAAGAGAAAGCAAGCTGTGGCCATGGCAGACTTGATGGAGGCAGAAGGTTAGAGCAACAGCAGAGAAAGGAAGGGAGAGCTAGAGGAGTGAGCATTACAGTGCTGGTCAGTTTAAACAGAAAACAAGCACACACACACGCACAATTTCAATGAAAAAGAGGAGAATTAGGTTGCTTATTTTTAGAGGAAGGCAGGATGAAACTCTGAAATGATTGCCACAGTGCTTCTTTTTTGGCATTTTTCTCTTTTCTGAAAGAAAAGAGAAAAGAAACCTCTTTTCTGGTTTCTTTCTTTTTTTTCAGACTTATAGTAGAGGCAGTGGCCTCCAAGATCAGAGACCAAGCTTATTAAGATATTTCTTGTCTAAACATGTGGCTTTGCCCATCAAGATTAGGCACCTTAGGGACTCAGCACAGAGTTCAGGCTGTAACTAACTTAAAGGAATGTGAAATGACATTAAGGACAGTTTTCTAACCCAAGAGGATGTAAACATTCAGCCAGCTGTGAAGGCGAGAATCAGAAGGACAGGCCCGGGGACCAGAAGCTAGGGAGCCCAGAGCTCTGCCGCCCCCTCCCCAAAGTTAACTCCAGAACAGAGCGTTCAATAAAGAGCCCAGAGAAGTTTGTGTGTGGCCACCAGCGAATGGACTTGTGTCTTACTTCTTGCATGAGGCTTAAGATGGTGCTGAGACGCACACAAAAGCCATCGTTTCAACATCATGTTGGCCTTAATAGAGACATTGCCAAATGCAAGTTCGTCTGTCCGACCACAGTGAGTCCTGACAAACTGAAACATTGGAGTTTAGAAGCAGAGAGAGGTTTATTGCAGGGCCGAAGAAGGAGAGCGGGGTGGCTCATGCCCAAGAAAACCCCGAACACGCCAGAGGGTTTCAGCAAAGTATATTTAAAAGCCAGGTGAGGGACGGACGGGGATCACGGGGTGCATGATCAGATCGTGCACAATTCTCTGATTGGCTGATGTTGAGGTCAACACTATCAACTCCTAGGTGCCAGAAGGTCTGGGGGCCATGTGCTCTTTCTATCATCAAGTGGTTAATTTCTTCCCTTTGGTGGTGGGTTTTAGCATCTGTAAAATTTCAGGAAATATACATGAGATACTATTATCTGAGTACTTCAGAGAGGGGCTACAACAAAGGATATGGGGACAGGCTTGTCCCAGGAAGGCCCCACAGAGTCCTGCTCAGTTACAGAGACAATGGAAACCCTGTAAGGCTTATCTTGTAGATGTTTCCAGCAACACAATATGGGAGTAATAGAGCGGATACCATACACAGACACAGATGCAGATACAGGAATAGACAGAGAGATATCAGAAAGAAAGAAACAGAGAAGGACTATGATAGCCACTCAACCTGAGTTGTTCACCCATGTAGTGGGAGTGGAAGAGTGTCTCATCTTTTCCTCTGTCTCCAAGAAGGACAAGGAAGGAGCCGAGTTGGTGGCCTTGAGAATCAGAAAACATTTATAGTTAGGGCAAGGAGGACACCAGAGGAATTGTAAAACTGTAGAAGAATGGTAGCCATGGACTACAGATTAGCTGTAGATGCCACAGAGATAAATGTTAGTAATCTAAGAGCAAAGGAGTATTTATATATCATTGGAAATGACTTGAGATTGGATGCCAATGACTGGAAGCACATATCTCTTTCACAGTGCAATAATAGCCATCCTGGAACTAAAGAGAATGGAAGGAAAGGTTGTAGGTGAGAGTATCTGGAATTGACTAATATTTACCCAGAAGAGCTAACAAAAATCTGAAAGTGGCATACTTTACCTTAATTTATTTTTCTTTTCTTTTGTTTTCATTAGTGGTTATGGGGCCAAAAGCTAATTTAAGTGCAGCTATAGTGCAATTTTTCTGTTACATTTATTTCTGCATACCTAAGTCACACAGTTTCTGAAATTTGTAATATCAACAAAGATGGAGGATATGTAGGTATGTATATTTCTAGAGATAAAAAAATTGGTGGTCTCACTTCTTATCATCCTAACAGATAACTTTATATACTTAAATATGCCATCATTTTTATTTTCCCCCCAAATTAGAAATATTATGAGGAATCAATTATTTCTTGCAATAGTACCATTTAAAAAACTAATTTTCAACTAACTCCACCATGGTAATGAACAGATAACCCATTCTAGGTAAATCAGAGTATGTAATTGGTGTGCTATTAAATTATGAAAGTACATATATGGTTATTATGTTACATATGTGCCACTGTGTTATGTAGTTACTAGGTTGCACATGTATAAGCTCACTGTTCAGTGGATATCCATCATTATGTTTCATGCAGATTGGAATCAAATGGTCCCATTATTTTGAACTTGGAATGACTTTAGAGTTGATCCAGCCCAGTGCCGTCATTATACAAATGAGGGAATAGAAGCCAAAAGAAGTTAAATGATTTACTCAGCCGTACTGTCCATTAATGTTGCAGCTAAAATGAGACCCCTGCTCTGATCATTTTAATTAATTTCAAGGGTAATTCTTCATAAATTGGCTTATCACTTAAGACACCTTTAATAGCAAATAACTGAAAATAAAATTGAAAATGGTTTAAATGATAAGGAAAATGTATCCTTTTGAATAGCACAGAGCATGAAGGTGTAAGAATTCCAGAGTTAGTTAATTCTGTGGTTCAATCCCATGATCAAAGGCCTGAAGTTCTTTGCATCCCTTTGTTTTCCCTTCCTTTCTGTATCACACTGTCCTCAGCCTGGCTCTCCTTATGGTCCTGAGACAGTTGCAGCAGTACCAGGCAAAATACAGACACATCAAGATCCAGTGTCACTTTATATGAACAAAGATTGTTTCCCAGAAGGGCCCCCAGAAAACTGACCCGCATTTCTCCTTGATAACAACTGCATCCTGTACTCATGGAATAGGATTGCATTAGGGACTTAGATTAATCAGGACACTATAGGGACAGAAATGCACCAGCTTCCCCAATGTGTGTAGCCCTTCTTGAAAATGGAGGAATTAGTCAAAGATAAAGGGAAAGAAGGAGGAATAATTGGAAGGTAACCAATAGTGTCTGTCATAACTGGTGCATGTTTCTGGGTATAAATCCAAGTTGGCTCTAAATGGTACAGGGAAAATGAGTATTCTTATGGTCTAATTAAAAATCCATAATAAAGCAAAGAAGTACTTTATGAAAGTGAAGAACTAGTCACATATCCTTAATGTCAATCCAGATGATCACATAAAGGATTTGTTTAAATAGCACAGCTGAAAAAGCACAATTTTTTCAATTAGTTATAGTTTACATGGAAATAACAAACTTTGTTTTGTTTGTTTTTTCTAAATCACAGTATTCTGGAGAATTAACAGCCTTAAAGAACTAGTTATTACTATCTCTACAGATAAGGAAACTGATGCTTAGAGAAACTGACATTTATGATTCCTACAGTGTGGTCTCTGCATCAGCTATATTAGCATCACTTGGAAACTCACTAAAAATACAAATTATTGGTGTCTATCTCAGACATACTTAGAATCTTTGAGAATGGGGCTCAGTAATCTGTATGTAGTTTAACAAGCCTCCCAGATGATTCTGATGCCCTGGAAAATTTTAAAACCACAGCCCTAGACAAATAGCTCTGGGTCAGGATTTGAATATTGGCTGTCTTACCTCCAGAGCTGGTTTATTTAACCAGTAACACTCAACTGCCCCCCTTCCCCCAGGAAACATAAGAGTTGCTTAAACAAATTAGACTAAGGGAGAGCAAAACAGTGCCATTTTCTATATCCATATTTCACTATTGATTCTGTTGCCATCATGAACATGATCCATATTAATTATTAAGGAGGTGGTGAGTGGGAGCTACCAGTTTGGCCACAGTGTGATCTGGTTGCTCTGGCTTCACTTTAGGACACGAAATTGAGAGTTGCAGGGGACTGAGTTCTGTGAACCAGACCCTGGAATGGGTTTCCATTTACAAAAGGCCTTCTTCTGATAATTTTACATTCAAATGATCCAATACAGAATTAGATGAAAGAGATGAATCATGAGATGGCTGTGGGTTAGTTGAACAGATATTTTTATAATGATTACAGGCACTGACAACACCACATTCTTGAAATTATATTGCTTTGTGTTACAAAGAGCTTATTCTTCTCATAATGGCATCTTGATAGAATGTGGGTGGGCTGAATAGCTCCCAGGGCATTAGCAAAGCAAAGACATGAAATCCTTGTTTTATTTTCTGTAGCTCCTCTGGATAGCTTGAGAGAAATTATGTAACTACTCTACAAATGATGGGTAACTATGAATTCCAGAGAAATGAGGCAAGGGGTTGCATGATATCATTAACTAAAGGAAGGACAGAATTTGGGTCCTCCTTCATGCAATCCAGACCCTGCAGTCTTTTTTCTTTATATTTTGCAGATGTCTCCTCTATGAGCTACGTAATAATTTTTACCAAAGTTACATGCATCGTCTTTCCTTTTCATTTGTTTGGTTTTCACACTAACACTGTAAGACATAAACACTTTCGATATAAATAGCTATATTTCATGGAAATAGTAACAAAGCAGCAAATTGAGAGCTTAGGTGTATACATAAGCAAACCATTTAGGATTTTATTTCATTGCATGTTATCTGCTTATCTAAAAACACCAAACTGCTGTCTGTTCAGGGTGGTTAGCCACAACCTGAGCTTGATGGTTCCACCTGAGAAAACTACATCACCTCTCTCAGCCTCAGTCTCTTGATCTATAAAATCGGGATAATAATAAAACCACATAGGAGTATTTAAGGTTTTATAAAATAATATGTGTAAGTCACTTACCCAGTAACTGACTCTTTGATAGTAAACAATGTGTATTATTATTTTTATTTTCTCTTCCTTCATTATCATTATCACAATAAAAACCATGTGAAAATTATACAATGACATGCATTTAAAAAATTTTTATATGAATGTTTTTCTGAGAAGTTCTATAGCTTTTATAAAATTCTCAAAAGAGTCTTTGACTTTTAACAAAAATGTTAGGTATTAGAGCAAATGTTGCATATTAATCACCATATCCCCAAGAACCAATAACCAGTGTTAAATGGTTAAGCAACTAAACTCGCTTACCTGAAACTACTTGCTTTTGAGGAAATCTGTGAGAATACTTCTCCTTTATGTCTTATTCGAATAAATGTAGAATCAGAGGTTTTCTTTATAGTTGTAGATATAGATGTGTTTCTTTTTGCCCAGTGTTTTCTAAGCAAGGTATGTTCATTGCTTTTTTAAATTGTAGTATTTTTCAACATTTTCTGCTTTATGAAGACCTGGAATAGAAAATTACCAAGATAACATTGGAATTACAAGAATATTGTTAGCCAGCATACTGGCTGACTCTGGAGGTGCCTTCGGTGCCCAGATCTAGATAGCTGGTTGTTTAGATCCCGGATGAGATTGTAGGGTCTACTTCTTATCATTAATTACCTCCCCACCCTGATTGGCAAATTCATCCCACCCTTCACCCAGAAACAGATGAATGAGGTGGGAGGGTCTGAGTGGCTCTGTGACCACAGCTGAAATGATGATACCAAGAGTTTATACTTTTACAGTCACTCAAGAATCTTATCTTTGTGCAGTTCAGGGCTGGACATGTAAACAAAACAAAAAACAGGTTATTTCCTTTTCTTGGGGTAACTGGAAGGAAATTATATGAATACTTTATAACTGTGACTTCTCAAGAACTATACAGAGGATTAGCATTCAGGTGAAATGATTCTATGAGGTCAGTATTATTACAGGACAATACTGAACATTAATCACCTCAACTTAGAGGAACATCATGAGCTTACCTGTGATGGTGAAGCTAAGATTCTTTAGTATTTTTTTCTAACATTTATGGGAATTCATTTGAACTAATTAAATAAATTCAACAAGATTGGTGTGATGATTAATTTTAGGTATCAACTTGGCTGTGTCTCAAGGTGCCCAAGATATTTGGTTATACATTATTCTGGGTGTGTCTGGGAGGCTATTTCTGGAAGAGATTAGCATTTGAATCAGTAGACTAAGTAAAATCAGTAGACTCACCAATGTGAGTGGGCATCATGCAATCCATGGAGAGCCAGAATGGAACACAAAGGCGGAGGAAAGGAGAATTCACTCTCTGCCTGACTGTGTAAGCTGGGATTTGGTCCTCTCTCGTCCTCTTTCTAGGAAATACACCATCAGCTTTCCTGGTCTTCACACCTTCAAAGGTGGACTGGAACTACACCCCCTTGCTTCCTGGGTCTCCAGCTTGCAGATAACAGATTGTAGAATTTCTCATCCTCTATAATCATGGAGACAATTTCTCATAAAAAATATATATTGGTTCTGTTTCTCTGGAGAACACTGACTAATACAACTGAGGTATTTGTTATGTGTAACAGTTGCAACTTTTAATTTCATAATTAACTGATAGTCTACCTCCTTTTTAATCAAAGACAACTTTATTGTGTTTTTCTTAACATAGAAAAATAATGATTTACTGTGTAAAAAGATAAAGTTGCCAAAATTAAGGCACAAAGAAAAAGTAAAAATTATCTGTAATCCCACTGCCCAGAGATGATTATGGACACACTGCCTTTAACCTCATATTGATGCATATTTATCTTTAATATAAATAGAAATTTACCTAGATCTGCTTTTACATGTATGTACTTTTTTCGTAAACTTTTAAGTATTAACATATACAAAAAGGTACATAGTTCAAAGTAAAAATACCCAGATAGCCAGCACCCATTTCAAGAAATAGGACATTGCCAGTATCCAGGAAGCCCCCTCAGCCCACTCACAGTTACCTCCCCAACAAGGGTAATCACCAAACTAACTTATAACATCCTGAATTATTTCTCTGTGTTCCTTTGTTCTATATAATTAGAATCATACAATATGTACTCTTATCTACCTGACTTTTTTTGCTCAATTATTTTGTTTGTGACCATATCGATGTTTTTGTATGAGGTTGGTTGATTCATTTATTTTTATTGCTATATAAGATTCCATTATTGTAGCTACTATTTTTATTTTCTTATTGTTATATAGAGCAATATACATGTTATTGCTATATAGGATTCCATTGTTGTATCTTTTGTTTGTACTGAATATTTTACTTAATGATAGTAAAATATTCCTACAGCAGGAAATATTCAACAAACCTTTCTGAGCACTTACGTTCCATGCTCTGCATTAGGTATTCATTTAAAGCGTCGTTTTAAATACGTGGAATTTTTTTCACTATATGAAGGGACTATTCACTTTATTTTTAATGATCCTTTAGCATTGGGGAAAAAGTGTTTGTTCCCATGTTTAGAATTATAGGAAGGAATTTGTGCTTCGTTGAAAAACTGTGCATTGTCTAGAGTCTAAAGGATGGATACCCCTCAGGGTTATCTGATTCTGGTTCCACTGAAGCACTTTCACAACTAGTCCTAAATTGTGAATCACTTGTAGCAAAGAAAAAAAAAAATCTTATCTATAGACATGCAAATTCTGTCCTTTAGAAAACAACTGACTTCCTTCTCCATACCTCCAAAAGTTCTGCTTTCCATTTGCACATATATGTTACCAAACCAAACTTGGTCCGCTCACCCACAGGCAGTAAAGCCAATCTACTGAAACAGGGTTGTGGTGAAGAAAATGCGGCATTAATTGCAGGCACGAGACAAGAAGTGCTGGGCAGCTAATGGTTATAAAAACCCCAACTCCCAGACGAAATTCAGGAAAGCATTTTTAAGGCAAGGTGAGGGAGGGGAGCCCCAGGGTGTGTGATCAGCTCATGTACGATTCTCTGATTGGATGATGGTGAGGTAACAGGATGGTATCACAGGGGTTAACATTATCAGTCCTCAGGCTCCAGTAGGTCTGAGGGTCATGTGCTGATGGTCATGAAGTAGTTAACGTCTTCCATTTGGTGGGCCTTTTAGCATCTGTAAAACAACAGTTCTCCTGGCCCAACTGCTATTTTTGTCACTCCAAGTTCACATTCTTTGATTCATTAATTCTTGAACCAAGCTTTTGTGACTCAGGAGGGGCCGGGGAGACTATAGATTTTCTACAAACAAGAGGCAGGTAGAGGACATTGGGGGAGGAGGTCTGTCCCAGGAAGGCCCCATAGGGACCTGCTCAGTTACATACATTGCACTAGTCCTGATCTATAAATGTATTATTCTTAAATTTCTCTTTTGAGTCAGTTATAACATCTGCCTGGTTCTCTTATTAATTAATAAATAGACTTAAATTTTTAACACATTCATTTTTATGTTTGTATGACAGTCATAATTTTATTTTTTTTTGAAAATTCTCTTTACACAATTTTACAGTTTTCTTCAGTAATAACCTAAATGATGCTACACAAATGCCCAAAGTTCTCTTTTTTGATTCTAAAGAGAAAGCAACTGCCTGAAGGTGGGACACAGGGGATCTGTTTAATCTTGCTGGCTTAAATATTTTTCCTATTTCATGGTCTATCATAGTTGGCTGAAATCAATTGAAACATCTTCCACCTGTTACCTGCAGAATTCACACAAGTAGCACACTAAGTTGTTCACTTCAGACATTTCACACATTCTTTCTTATTTGATGCACATTTCACTTCACATCATCGTTATATATTGATTACTCCCTGCCTCGGGAATTCAGTCTTAGATTTCATCAGCCAGTCCCCATTACTATGAATGAGATTTCCTTGTTCTCCTTGGTCTCCCTTGATGAGACTCCTTCTAGTCATGGTAAGTTAGTTAACGATATCCTTCTCCTCGTGTTTAATCCTCCTTTATATCAGCTCCAGCACAGAGCTTGGCACACAGTAACCATTCAACACTTTGTGAATGAGTGAATAAATAAACAGCAATATTGCTGCCAGTCTGTTTTTCTGAATCAGAAATTATTAAATATGGTTGTATAATGACTTCTAGAATATAGCAGTTAGGCTCTTGAGGGATTCCTAAAATAAATTTGTGAATGTTCACTTACTGTAACAAACACATGTGAAAATAGATCAAAATAGTGTTAACCCAGGGAGAAGTAGGTAGTAACTAGTATGGCAAAATCTGCTGAGGTTCCAGGCAGGTTTGGCAAGGGTGCAAAGGAGGATTCCAATCTAGAACACAGGACCATGGCTTCAGGTACACAGAATAAAGATGGTGAGATGCATGGTTATTCCAGGAAATCTGTCTGGTAGGAAGACTTGACAGGAACAAAGTGGGCTGATAAGACCAGCGAAACAGGTGGCTATTTGAGAGACTTGGTGAGACAGGGCATAGAGATTTTGTGTGTTTGGGACAGAAAGGAGAGAAGCCAACATACAGAAGGGGCAGATACTTTCCCCTCAGATACAAAGCAGCAGTAGAACAACTGGGGGAGGGGGTATTCTTGATATTTGATCAACTGCCTACTCACTGGTCCAAGAGAGAAGCAAAGAAAACTTGCTAAGGCTTTGAATTTGACTTCTATGAGCTGGACTTGAACCAGACAGGTTGTGCCAAGTACAGAAAGAAGTGTAAAATGACTACAGACTTGTAAGATAATTCATTCTGAGTTAGGAAGATTAAAAACAGAGGTTGTGCCAGGTGAAATTGGAGTCTTAGTAGCTTTCCCTAGTTTACAAAAACATCTTTAATTCTCCATCTCTCCCAGGTTTCTTCAGATCTATCCATTGTGCTAATGATTCTGCTTAGCTCAGGTTCCAAGGTAACTCAATGTTTGTGGAATTTTTAATCTCCTTTCAAAGTGTGTTGACAATGTCAAGTGGTTTTGCCACTCTGAGAAGGCGTCCAGTTGGTCATTTCTGAATGGGAATCCTACTTAGCAATTTTCCTTGTATAAAGCATAACCAGAATGAGGCAAACCCAAGTCCTTCATGAGTATAGCAGTGGTAGAACAGCTCCCAGAATCATTCACTTCAAGTAATATGCAATACAGTAAAATTCAAGTACAATTTTTAAAAAAATTAGGGACATTTGGTTGAGAACATTTGTAGCTCTGTTTGAACTAGGAATAATACAAATGCCCAAACACATATAAAGTGAAGAGGTCATCAAACAATGCATTCTTCGAGTGATGACTTTTTAAAATAAATTTCTATCCTTAAAAATTTCAAAAAACACAAAAATAGAAATAACAGTACAATAAACCACAGTGTTTCCAGCATCCAGATCCAACCATTGTTTATGATCTTGTCACATTTGCTTTATCCATCCTTTTTATTTTCATTTGCTGAAGTTAGTGACATGTTTTTGACACCAAAACTGGAGTCAGTATTTGCCATCATGTAAAATTAGTTTTGTGTTTTTCTGAATGTCTCTTTTGGAAAGTACTTCAGTATTTTGATTTGTTCACCTCCTATGAATTCCTAGCAACAAATGATGGATGCCTACTGTGTACAAGGCCCCCTGTATTTGAACTTCTTCTGCCTTTAGCTCTTAAAACTATCAAAGCAGTTCCAGGAACATCAGACATCTTTCTAGAAAACTTTATCTCATTGCGTACGTGGGTTTCCAGTGGCAGGATACAGAAAGTAATCTAGCTAAATTGTGTAGATAATAATATACCAGCATAATGGTACTTAATTTCTGTTTAAGAGCATTTGCCTTCTACCACTTTCTTTGAAAGCAACATTGTGTTGTTTTAATATTGTTAAATTAGAACAATAAAAGATTGGCTAATTATTTTTACTTTGCTTGCATATCATTATAACTGTGCCCTCTGTCTATAGAAAAAGAGCTGACAAATAACTGGAAGCTACAAATGTAACCACAGTTTGGAATAAAATAATCCCAGCTCCTTCTAACTGCTTAGGACTCTGTCCAAGATACATCGCTCTCTCCTGCCTCACTGTCTCCTGCAGCTGCTACATGTTGAGAGTCATGCCTGCTGGTACTGCTGGAGCTAAGAGGCTGTCAACATACCCAGTCTGACCTCTTTATACCAGGTTTATAACTCAGCTGTTTAAACTTGTCTTGAGCCAGAATTTAACACAGTGTTTTAATCTGAGAAACATAAGCATGCCTTTACATGTGTATGGAAGTCACATATTTTTTTTCCTCTTTACAACAAGTTGATTAAAAATACATATGCATGACAACTTAGCCATTTCAGAGCTATGTCAGAAATTAGAGAATTTGTTCTGGAGCTGATTGACTTTAACTGCATAAATAATAGAATTTAAGAAAGCCTTTCCCTTAGAGAGGAAACTTTGCAATTTAAAAGACCAGGAAATTGGAAGTTTTTAAAACTTTTAAAAATAAAAAATAAATTTTGAAAAAGAGAGAGAAAGTGAAGCATTGACTTCTTAGAACCTGAAAATGAGCCTTTATTCATCTAGTATTTCACTATGTTTACCGTGAGAACACTTTGAAATTTGGCATAATGACGTTAAATAACCACAATTGAGACAAACATTCTATAAGGGACTGTTATAGGTTGCCTCTAATGTGGTAATAGATGTCATTTTAAAATGCAACTGTACCGTCTGAATGAAAGACGATGACTTCTAACACATTGGTTACAGACAATTGAATATTACAGCTGTCTTCCCTCCTGACTTGCTGCTATCATTTTATGCAATGCAACTGGTGTTGGATTAGCATGGAATTCTCATAGGATCAAAGAAAGCTACCATTGAAAAAACTCTCATGTTCACTATGAAGTAGGTAATAAATCTTCATGATGTATTTGCTTTCAGAAAAAAAAAAAAAAAAAAAAAACCCTTACAAATACATTTTTGAAATCTGAAATCTGGTGAGTATCTCTAAGTTTAAGAGTGTACTCACTTCTTTAAGTCCCAGTGTCCTTTTCTGTAAAATGGGAATTCTAATACCACACAAAGTGATTATTAAAGATAATTGTGACTTTATGAATAAAGAGCCTAATCCTGTGCCTGGTACCACTTTCCTGTACACAAAAAGTACTCAATAAATGTCAGTCTCTGATGCTTTGAAGGAAAGATACAACAACTTGAAAATTCCATTTCATAGTAATAAATAGTAAATAAGGAAGTACCATTGGCTGCTGAATAAACTGAAGCTTTCTAATATCTTCCATGGTGAACACTCATGCCTTATAGTACTAAAAACATCAAGTTCAAATGTTAGACTGCCTATTATCTTTTCATCTTGAGAAACAAAAATGAAAAATCTTACTTTCCACATGTACTGTCACAGAGAAAAACATATAGAAAATAATAGTCTACTAAAAATCAAATTATTTGCCCCTTATAATGTACTTTCCATATCAAAGTCTGATTTTCCAGAAAATTTTGAGTGATGTTTATTCTTTGTTCCTTCAATATTATTTGACTTTTGAAAGGGATTAATCTGTTGGCTAGGAGCTCTTCTCTTTTTTTAATTTATTTAATTTTTTATTTTGGGTTTTTTTGGGGTGGGGAAGTAATTAGGTTTATTTATTTAGTTTATTTTTGGAGGAGGTACTGGGTATTGAACCTGGGACTTCGTACATGCTAAGCATGGACTCTACCACTTGAGCTATCCTCTTCCCCCTGCAAGGGGTAACTCATATTTTATTTTTAATACATATTTTATTCCAGCCTTTATTTTAAATAGATTTTTAAAACTATTTAATGATTGGTTCTATTTTGCTTTGGCCACACTTTAAGAAAGTTTTTCACATTCAAAGCTTGTGATTGTCTACCTACGGATGAAGATGCATAGTACTGATCTTGCCAATCAAAGTTTAATAGCCAACAATCACATCCTGAGTATTTACATTTGTTCATGTACATACATCTTGACTTAGGGACTGTAACGTTTAGCCATAGTTATTTCAAATCTTTATTCTCCCTCCTCGTTCTTAAGCACTCTTCTATAGTTGGTTATATCATCTTCACAAGTTTTAATACTTCTTATACATTACATCTTGCTTTTACTAATCATAGAAGTAAAATAAGCAATTTAAGATAGAATATCCAATTATGAGAGAGATTAGATGAATGAAACCCACAGTGCCCTTTAGTTCAGTACTATTGAACCAAGAAGCTCCAGAGTTCACTGGAATTAGTAGTTCAGAGATGATGAGTTAGGCATTTAGTGGAATGTAAGTTTGAAATGGTTAAGAAGTCTCTGGGGGATGGCATTCGAGATAGAAGGAAAATGGGAGCAGAGGCACAACTGTAGAAATATACAAGGTGCACCTACTTCCCTGTTTATTTCCTGCCTCCTAGAAACATAATTTATTTGCACTGAGTTAATCACTTAGTTTGCACCCTATACTATTGTGGGCAGAATAGAAGAAACATAACTTTTACACGGCACTCTTTTGAATGTTACTGCATTAAACCTGTACATTAATGTAAGATGCAGGGATATATTTACTTCATTTGGGAGCACTTCTCACCCCAATTCTGAAATAAGGTTTAGCTCCCCATCCATCCAGTTCTTTTATAGTTCTTAGAGTAGTTTTGTCACTTTGTAAGTTTCTCCTATTTTTTAGAAACATGATTCTCAGAAGATTTCTGGTTTCTATTTCTACTATAAATGGAATTTCTTTTTTGTCACTGTATTTTCTAACTACATAATATTTATGTAATAGATCGTTCTAGACATTTGGATATTCACCTTGTATTCAGGCACTTTGCTGAGTTCTTCCAGCTAATTATTTTGACATTTCTAGATAACAATCCTCTTACCTAGTAGTTACATATTTATTTTTGTTTCATGTCTTATTTTGTATGTCTCAACTTCTTGAATATAACAAGAAATGATGATAATGACTAGCCTTGTTGTACTCCAGCTTAAAAGAAAAGCCTCAAGAGTTTCAATATTATGTGCCTCTTGCTTAGAAATAGATTATCATGTTAAGGAAGAATTCTGCTATTACCTAGATTTGTGCCCAGGCATCACCATCATATAAAACAAGGTATGCCTGAACTTCAGAATGTAGTCCCCTAAGTACACACTCCCCTGAAAGAAAACTGGCCTTTCTAACCATCCCCGCAAGAGGCCTTCCCATTTCCAGACCAATGTGACAATTTTCAATCTTTCCAGAGGAAACTCAAATTTCTATTTCTATCAAAAGGATGGGATAGACTTGTACAGTCCTGATTCTCAAGCTCTGAGATTTCCTATGCTGAATCACACCAGATTTGATATCCTGTTCAAAAAGGACTCCACCAGGCCAAGCCAGGATCCTTCCCACAGTCTCTCCTTTGAATGAGATAAAGAGCTCACATTCCCTGCTTGAGTGCCAAGGCTTCCCACACATCTCCTGAAGATAACCAATCATTTTTAGGGTGAGCTCTTTTTAAATACATATTTTAAAAGAAAATGATCTCTAAATCTAAAGGTATACCCACTTGACAATTTAAAAAAAATAACTTCAAGGTTTATCTCTACTTTCAGAGTGATGATGATTTCACAGATTTTGTTCAATAATTGTGGGGGAATATATGCTGAATATTCACTGCAACATACCCTATAGCTCCCTATCCCCATATACATTACCTTCTTCCCCTGGCAAATATCATCTTCTAACATACAACAAAATTTATTTATTTATTATAGCACTGTCTCTGTCCCACATCTGGAATGTGATCTCCACCAGGACAGGGATCTTGCCTGTCTTGTTAAGTAAAGGATCCCAAAGATCTAGAACAATGCTTGACATTTAATAGTCACTGAATCTATATTTTTAAAATCAGTGAGTGAAAAATCACATTCTGATACTCTTGCTGAAATGAAAAAAAAAACCTGTTATTAAAGGAAATTAATATTTTCATCTTTAGAAGCAAAAAATCAATAGCAAGTTTCAAATTATTTCTCTCCAACTTTAAAAGGCAAAACTTCAAGTATCCATTGTAATGATTTTTTTTAAAAATACTGTAGCTTTTTGACCAAGAACACATAATGAGGAAAGTAGTATTTGGGGGGAAAAAAGATTCTAAGTAAAAAGACAGGGTTATCAGCACTCACATGAGGATGAGATGGCCTTAGAGGCAGAAGCCATTCCTCACTGGCCCAGAATGATGACAGAAATGGAATGCATGCTTCATAAATGTTTACTGACTAAATTAGTGAGCAGATGAATGAATAAATGAATACACAAATGAATAGCATTCTAATAATGTAAAAAAGTCATGAGTGAGAATGTCTTGGAAATTCGGGAGAGTCAGTGCCTTACCCCAGAGAAGTAAACCTTTTCAAGGTGGCTTAGGATTGGAGGTCAGAAGAGGACTTTGGATAATGAAATCGTTTTAGGAAATTCAAATTACCCTGGAGATACACTAATCATACTCCGAGCCTGCATCTTAATGATGCCTAACAGAAGAATGAAGTAAAACCAAACTCAGAATTTCCTTCACCCTCATCAAATATACTGTCCATTTGAACATTGCCAACTTTTTCTTCTCCATCTTCCAAGTAAGCAATCCTAAATTTGAGTGTGGAGTGTGTGTCAGTGAAAAAAAACAAGTGTTAAATTCTGCCAGATGTACTCATTTACATTCTTCCAGGCAAAGGAGCCCATTTCTTTTGCTCAATGACCATCACTGCCCTCCTTGCATTAGAGTGCTGAATGAAGGCTATTCTGACTGTGATTCAGAATTCCTGGCATTTACTATCCAGTTAATTGTTGCTTCCAATTAGTCTTTCCTGATAAGGAGATGCAGCATTTGCTCACTGATGTGATCTTGTGCTCCACACAAATTGCTATGCAGAAAGATTATAGCTTTGTGCTGCTGCAGCATTTTATTAAACTAAACCTGAAATTCAGACGGGAGTTTTTAGCTCTGGTTTTCTTAGTATTGCTTCAGCCTTAATTTTGTATCTTAACACAAATCAGTGCCTACAGGGAGGGAGTGAGTCTTCCATGGTGTGCCCCTCTCTGGTTAATTTTCCTGATTCTTCCCTAACATCATTGGTATTTCACAGGAATGCACATTTTATTAAATGGATAAAATGTGTCCTACATACATATGTATATGGATTCCACAACAATTTTCCAGCTCTTTCAAAACCCAGTTTCAAGGGCATTTAAGAGTGGGGGGGATCTTTGGTAAGGGAATATGAGGTTCATGATGTTTCCTAAAAATGGACACGGCAATCAGTTTCTTAACAAGCCCTCTAGGTAATTCTGATGCAAGGTCAAATTTAAAAACCAAAGATTCAAAGGTCTTGAGGAGATACTGCCAAAGACCAGTGGTTCCCAAACTTCAGTGCATCACAATCACTGGGAGGACTTGTTTTTAGATACTGAGCCCCATCTCCAAGTTTCTGATTCAGTAGGTCTAGGGTGCCAGACAAGAATATGCATCTTTAAGTTCCCAAGTTATGCTGATGCTGCTGGTCTGGGGACCATATTTTGAGAAACACTACAGAAAAATTAATCATTTACTTCTTTGCAGTCTCTTGTAGCATTATTCCAGTGATGTACTTTGGATATAAAACAAAATCTAATGGAATCTTGGACCTCTCAAGAGTTCCATGGTCTCAGAAATTTAAAATTTATAGAACTAAATGGAAAAATGCTGAGGGTTTTAAGATGTGAAGGGAGACTTGCTTTTGATGCTCCTCACTTTGAAAGAAATCTTGGGTATTAAGTCATCTAGAAATGCATTATAAATGTGTACAGGACAGGACATAGACCTCTACTTCAATTTTTTTTTTTTTACCAGACAGTTTGTATTAGAGACCTTTCTGTCCCCTAAAAAGAACAGCTGTAGCAGTAAAAGACTAGAAAGAATAAAATATCAGAGATTGAGAAGAAGATGACCCTGGTGGCCATTTTGTCACTGACTTGCCTGGTGGGCAGATTTTTAACCTCCCTAGAAATCAATTTCTCCTCTGTTTAAAATTCATTTAACAAATTATCAATTCATCCATGTGCAGAACACCAAACATCATACTGTTAAAGAGACAGAGATACATTATCCATCTCTCCTGAAGAAAGACATGCATATAAATCACTGCAGTGTGTGGTAGAAAGTGAGAGTGCTACTGAGAAGAGCCCCAGAAAGAGAATGAAATGATGGACCCCATCACTACATCTTAATGCTTCTTCCATTTTCTGGGCCCTGGGCTTGATCACTTAGGGTCATCTTCTCCTTCCTCCCCTGTTTCCACAAGCTCCCCAAAGTCCCGTTGATTTTCCCTTTGAAATTCCTCTCAGCATCATTTCTTCTTCTCCTCATAGCTTCATGTCCTTCTCAGACCTTGTCTGTCACTTTGCTCTACGATTTCTGCCGTAGCCTCACACAATTCTGGGAGCCTGCCGTCTTCTGTCTCTCTGAGACATCCTATAGCCTGTTACCAGATCCATCTTTCAAAACAGGAGCTTTTATCCTCCTGTTGCAACTCTGTCTTTCTTTAGCAGTTTCTGCCTAAACAGCTCCACCTGGCATTCAGGCACCCTCCTGAAGTGCCTCCCTCTCCTGTCCACACATCCTGCATTCCTCTCCTGCTTCACCAATACACTCTACGCAGCAAAGCTATGAGCCTTTAACAACATTCCACAAGCCCTTCAGAAGATGCCCAGTTCTTTTCCCCCATCCATATTTGGTCCATTGTTCAAGACCACCACCCTCCCCCATCAAGGGTTTTCTTCTGCTCTGAATTTCTGACACCTGTATCAACAAGTTCATCAGAGTCCTTGTGTCTCCTTGTCTTTAGACTCTCTCCTTTGAGGGGACGGTTTAGGTCTTGTGAATTTCTTCCTTCCTGCTGAGCCCATTGCCCTACTCCCAGTCACACACACTCTGTTGCTCATACATACAGGGCAGCACAGGGCACAGAGCAGAAACTCCGGAAGCGTGTGGTAGATGAGTGAAGTAAGGCAGTGGACATCTGTTGCTTTCTTTCTGCCAGGCTGGTATGCACTCACCATCCTGATTCCTATGCTCTCTTTTCCTTATGGTTCTCTGCTGCTAAGAAATGTGGCTCAGGCCTGGCTAACTGAAATTTTGGATGCCCCAGTAAGTCATGATCCCTTACAGATGATTAAGTCTCTCAAATCAGGCCAAGCAGAACCAGAGAGACTCAACTGGAAGCCTTTGTCATAAGTGCAGGATTAAAGAAATCCTCTATCTGCTGTTCTTGAAGATAACTGGATACTCATTTGGAAAGGCTGGCAGACATATGGGCAGAGATAGCGTGCCTCAGAAACATGTCAACCCAGAGAAAGGAAGAATGCGGAGATGGAAAAAGACAGATTCCTGACATCGCTGACACCTGAATTAAACTCCGCCTGAAGCCAGTGCCCTCGACCTTTCAAAAGCCAATAAAACCCTCATTTTCCTTCAGCTAGTTTGATTTGTTTTCTATCATTTACTGTCAAGAGAGACCTACTAATTTAAATAAAAATAATAAAAGCTGACACAAATTTAGAACTTAAGACACACTTTGCTAAGTACTTAAAGTAAAAAATGCATTTAATCTTTTAATAAAAGACCATTTCTAAATAATTGTAGTGAGTCAATAATAGTGGATGATTTTCTTCTCCTTGAAATAGGGTATTGATGGCAAACTTTATATACCAGACAGTATTACTGATCTCTCATTATGGATTTTTCTAATCGTCAAATATGGGCAAGTATTGCAAAAAAAAGTCATAAATTCCATCTGTAGCTACTGAGGAATACGTGTATCATAGTACTTGCCTCTGCCAATCGCAACATTTTTCCTCCATGTAATAAAACCAATTATTTCATAAAAGAGCTGTATGTGTATGCCTTATGGAATATGTGAATATCTATAGCTCATTTTTTCTGAATATAACTAATTCATTAAGCACATGAAGGTTAACACATATATTTTTTAAATATCTTTGGAAATATTTTATGAAAAATCCATTTACAAAAGTTGTCATAAAATTTCTTTTTCAGAATATGGTGGAAGTAAACTAAAGTTTTGGATGTGAATATGATTTAGGGTCTTCTGATGTAAAACCTGGAGGCAAGCACTTTTATAAGAGATGGACAACTAGAGCTAGTATATACACAAAGACACAAACTGACAAGATTTACAAGGGGTGTTTTGGTTAACAAGGAGGCTTCAATTCTCTCTACATTTATTTCTATAATTACTTTTAGACTTGAGTTCTATTTGCAGTCTGTTCAAATGCCATTACTTTTTACACGTGGACATGTAGCATAAGTGGGAAGTCACATTAAAAATGGGAACAAATAACAGCTTTCACTTGGATTTCAAGTTCATAAGATAAAGTATTTTTGCAGGAAAGAAAAGAAAAGGACCTGGTAAAATGTCTTTAACCCATGCTCAGTCAGCTGACAGTTATGAGTTTAAACTTTATGCAACAAAATGGCTTGCTAACTGAAAAACCCTGTTTGTCTTATTAAAACCATTTGCTTTGCCTACTTAAAGTTGGTTGTCACAGATACCATTAACTTTCAAACTCAGGGTCAGTTCACTTGTCCTTATTCAAGAAAAAATGTATCTCAACCTACAAGGACTTACTGTATAGCACAGGGAACTATACCCAATATCTTATAATAACCTATAATGAAAAAGAATCTGAAAAAGAATATATATAATATGTATGTATGTGTGGGTGTGTGTGTGTGTGTGTGTGTGTGTGTGTGTGTGTGTGTGTGTATATATATATCTGACTCACTTTACCATATACCTGAAACTAATACAGCATTGTAAATCAGCTATACTTACATTAACAAAATTTTTTCTTTAATTTATCTCCTTTGTTAAGACACATTTTCCAATTTTTGAGGAAGCCTAAACCTTTTGGTAACCCCAGATCAATGGTGAAAGACGCCCTCCTCTATCACAGGCAGATGCTCATCCTGAGAATTACAAAAATAGAGGCAAAAATAAAGGAGGGAAGGAAAGCAGAGGGAGGAAGGAAGGAGTTAAAGGACAGAGAGCATCTTGCTGTGGGAACACAGGGAAAGTATCTGTGCCTCATACACGTTCTTTCCGCGGACTATCAATGCACTTCCATGCCCTCGCCGTGTGTATTTCTCCAGTTATCATTGGTGTCCAGGTAGAGGCAACACTTCTATTCAGAACAATCATAAAGAACTCTGAAAGATCAGGCTACCATGTAGTTAATATGAACAAGCCTGAGGCCAAACATAAATTTAAATTTCTCCACCTTTAGGAAAGAAAAGGAATCTTATGATCTAAAGTTCTATTAGGGAAGTCTGAAAAACTTGTGAGCCCCAAATGTTTTCACAGATATCTTCAGTGTAACTAGGCTGGAAAGAGACAATGGAATCTTTTCTGAATCGAGATCATGCACTGGCTGTGAAATGTAATTTTAGAGCAAGCCACAAAGAAAAATAGGGACCTGTTTGCAGTTAGGATCAGTGACTCTAAAATTTCTCAAAGATTCAAAATGCAAAATGACATTAACTTGCATGCAGTTCTGGACATGGTGGACCACTTAGCAGGGTTGAAGCAGCAGAATTTGGATATGCTAGCTGAGCATGTAGAGGGATCCAAAAGGGCGGTTGTCATTTTGTCAGAGTCAGGAAAATAGTGGCAGAGGAAAACCACAGTCATCAATCAGAGAAGAGCTGCTAAGAGAAGCAGCACATGGGAGCCAGGGTCTGCATCTGCCCTGAAGAGGGTCTGTCTCTGGAACATTAATGCAGAACCAGGCCAGTGTTTGAGCCAAGAGAATGCACCATGGGGGATATCTTGTTGAATGGTCCCCTAGCTGAAAAGTCAGATGCTTTTCCTGGTACTGATCATAAGAATGGCAACAAAGCAGTTGTGCTTAAACTTGACTTAAGAGAAAAAAAAGTCTTCATCTCTGAGCCCAGATAGAATTTACAAATATTTATTTGTATTGCATCATCTCTCTTGAATTGTCATTGTGCTGGAATAGAATAAATAATAGAATTCTGGGAGTAATCAGCCCATGAAATGTGCACAGAGTTTATAGCAGCAGCAAATATGCAAAGTCTGGCTAAGCCAATGATAAAGATCTTCATTTATTTTTCAAGTCAAAATTTTAAATCTCAAGGGATCTAATAGCAGCAATAGAAGTTGCTAAACAGATTCATTTAATTTTTATGTATGTTTTGCCCTGTTAGAAACTCCAAGGACTATAAGGAAATCAAAGAGCTTGATTTTTCCAGGGATACAAGATACACATAAAAAGTTAACAGTGCAGCAACCATTCAGAAGCCACAATTTGAGTGATGTCACAAAGCTGAAACTGGTACCAAATGGCAATAAATCACTGCCTCAGAGCTCCTATCACTTTGTCCTCACCATACTATTCTGGTGGACCCCACCAGTATAGTCCCACCAGTGTAGTATGGATCCCCACCTACTTGGACATAAGATTTTTCACAAGTGGTGAAACTTCACTGACTTTCAAGGTTTGCACCTCAAAAATGGGCATTGGATGTCAGATTCCCCCCATCCTCAAATCTCTGTGAATCTTTGATGATTTCTAGGATCCTATATGAACACTTCAGTGTACAATCAACCTTTCTTCTTCTCCAAATAGAAAGTCAACCAAAGCTGAAATATTGAAGATCAAAGGGGAAATCAGAGTAGTAGTAGTAGGAGGTGAAGGAGCAAAATGAAAATTCCTTTAACATGATATATATCTACGTCAGGTCAACCAGTGTCCCTGTTTTCACAAGTGAAAATTATAATGTATGGAACCCATAAAGTCTACCTCTAGCCTTTTAACCTCAGAATCTCTGTAATTGATTAATTAAGGCTTAAACTGGAAGGGAGAATGAAGATATATAATTCCTGATTAAATAAAACAGAAAATATATGAATTGTTTCCAATATAAAAGGATACAATGCAAAAAAATGAAAATTCTGTTGTTTATTTAATTCTACTGTGCCACACAGATTTCAAAACTGTAGGAATGATTGTTGTCAATGGCAATTTACATATATCTCAAACAATACTGTCAATTGGGCGTAAAAACTGAGACTCTCATTCAGTAGTTGTGATTCTGTTAAACTAGGTTTTGCTTTTTATCTCAGGACTGATTTTCTGGCATTTAAAATTTAGCTAGTACTTTCAAATCATCATATTGACTCCATCAGAGTTAATACCTCTCTTTCCTACATTATTTTCTTCTTTTTTTTCCCTTTCACTTTGGCTAATGGATTTGATGAAGTTGGAGTATCTATTTTCTTTTCTCCCACTTGGACTTAAAATAATAGTAAAAATATCACATGTGTGGTGTTGGGAGAAGATGTTCGCATGCATTTATATTGCACCATCTCTTTTGAATTGTCCTTGTGCTAGACTAGAGTAAATGGTAAAACCTTGGACATAACCAGTCCTCGAAATGTGCACAAAGAGTTTTCATCAGTAGCATATAAAAAAGCAAACTAAAATACAAAAAGTTAGGGGAACTTAGCAAAGTGACTCAGTCAAGCTTGTTTCTAGGCCATTGCTCTAAATATAGGAAGTGCTAATTTTGGACTGACATAGACACGGCATACTACAGGGATTTAATACCATACTTGAACTTCTAAACACCAACTATTTGCCAAATAATTTACGAAAGAGGCACATGACTTTAAGACATAGCTCTCTCTTTTCATGTCAATCATTCACTTCTTAGCATAATTTTTCTTTTATTATGGAGCATTTTCAGCTGTAACACTTCCATTGATGATGCTGATCACTATATGTATTTAGTCTCTCTGGAATACAGTGATGTGATATTAAAGAATTTAAATATGCACATAACCAATTGAGCACAGCTTTCACTTCAAAAACAAGAAAGAGGAAGGAACGGAGAGGTGGGAGGGAGGGAGGTTCGTTCATTCGTTCGTTCGTTGGTTCATTCGTTCATAGCCGGGTAAAAGAAATTGAAGTATCTTAGCTTCTTCGCTTTAACATTGCTAACAGACTCTTTTTTTAAGTTGTTGGATTACATTAGAACATTTCACAAAGACTGCTGATTCTTTCTTCTTACACTTCTTTTGTGGCTTTCTATAATACCTATAAGCATCTCTGGAGTAATTTTAAGTAGCATGTGTGAAGTATGTCATTGAGAATTTATGGGGAATATTTATTGGAGTCATTGAATTGTCTCCATGAAGCTTTTGACAACTGTAATCTCACAAATGATCTATAAGATTTGGAGTGGACAGGAATCTCAGTTGCTAGAATTCTGAATGGCACAGTAAAACTGAAATATTCAGAATTACCAGGGTTAGATATATGTTTGGCTGTAGAGATGTGATGGTTAATTTTGTATCAAACTGACAGGGCCACAGGATGCCCAGACATCCAGTTAAACATTATTTTAGGTTGTTTCTGGATATGAACTTGGGATTAAACTGGGTAAAGCATGTGGCCCTCTCTCGTGAGGGCAGGCATCATTTAACCCACTAGGAGCCTAAAGAGAACAAAAAGGCAGAGGAAGGTTGAATTCACTCAGCCTCCCTGCTTGACCAGGAACCTTCATCTCTCCAGCCCTCCCTGCTCCTGGTTCTCAGGCATTCAGACTGGGACTGGAACATACACCATCAGCCCCCCCAGCTCTCAGCCCACTGAACTACACCACCAGCTTCCCTGGTCTCCAGCTTGGAGAGGGCAGAACGTGGGACTTCTCAGTCTCTATAATCATGTGAGCCAATTCCTTAGCATAAACAAACAAACAAAATACATACATGTCCTCTATTGGTGCTGTTTCTCTGGAGAACTATAACTAATACAAGGGGAAAAGGGTATCTAGATAATTCAAAACTGCATAATGGAGCTCCCTAATTTGCCAAGAAGGTTAAACAGTTATGTCTCATACGGTAGAAGGATATTCTCCTTCCTAATAACCAGGGGCCACCCCACTGTGCATGTAGTTTGTACAGTCAGTCAGCTCACTGCTGAGAATCTTCCGGGCATTGTGCTGGCTGCCAGTGATAACAAGGAAAAAGGCATAGTGGCTGCCCTTAAGGAACCTAACGTCAGAGTCCTGAGATGACCCACTCTCTGCCTTAATTGAAGGTGAGAGAGGAAGTAGTTATTCACTCCTCATTCAGGAAGGATTCATTAGGTGCTTAACGTAGTAAAGGCTCTGTGCTTTGTGCTGCAATGAGTGCAGTGAACTAGGCAGACTTGACTTTTGCTCTCCTATAGTTGGCACTCAGTTTAAATAGACAAGCAAGTATTTCATCACCATTGCTATATGTGTTAAAAGGAGGAGGAGGAAGGTGCTGAGGGAGGAAGTGTGGAAAGACAGCTCCTCGGCTGGGGGTAGGGGATACTGAGCTATCTAAATGATAAGTTCAAGGTGACTCGGGAAAGAGGAGAAGAGTTTGGGAGAGAACGTTCCAGCCAGAATGAAAAGTAGGCCTCACAGGCCATGTTAAGGATTTCTCTCTCGATTCTAACAGTCTCAGAGGATTTCAAGCAGGAAACTGATGGGATCAGATTTTTATCACTAAAAAATTCTTCTGCTTTCTCTGTGGAAAATGGATTCATGTTCAGAAGTACAAAGCTATTTTAGAAGCCCAGGTATTAGTGCTATAATGGAGGAGATGGCAAAAAATGGACAGATTGAAGAGGTATTTAGGAGGGAGAATGGGCAGCAATAAGTAAGTGATTGAACACAGGGTAAGGGAACGTCTGGTACCAAGGATGACTTCCAGGCTTCAGGCATGTGCAGCAGAATAGTTGGTGGAGCCCATCACTAAAATGGAGAGAAATGGAAGAGAATTGAGACTGGGGCAAGGTGCGCTGTGGCATGTCAGAGAGAGGGCAATATTGAGGATGAATCCAAAGTGTTAATCTGGGCCACTGTTGCATTTAGCAGAAGACTCCACAGATGTGTGTTAATGCCTTTCGGGGAGAATGAATTTTCTTACTGTAAAGCATCATAACATTATTTCAAAATTAATCTGCATGCATTACGCTATCATATATCGACAATTTAAGACAAATATAACCTAATTAGAAGCATGGCAGTGTTTGTCACTCAATTATAGTATAACATTGTTTATTTACTCTCCCTTCCCACCTCTCCCTGTTTTGCTTCCCCACAATTTGTGTCCTCACTTTATCTGGATGATGATATGGAAGAGATGGTCAGTGAGGTCAGACTCCATGGTTCAAATCTCCCTGCTACCATTCTCTAGTCGTATGATTGTGACAAGTTGGCCAAACCCTCTGTATATATTATGTTATATTATATTATATGTATTATTTCTATTATCACCTATAATAATGCCTATTGCACTTTTGTGACATTTTAATAAGAAAATCTATCTAAAAGATCTAGTAAAATACTCCATCTATGTTAAATGCTCCAAAAATAGTAACAATAATAATTGGCTACTGCCCTATAGTATCAGAGTGTCCTTACCCGTGTTCTGCTACCTCTCATCTGGCAAACCAAGATGGGAGACGTAGCTCTCCTGCCCCACCCTTTGGGGAGAATAGCAGAAGCGTACCATTCTAATTTGAGCCTCATATGCATGTCTCATTTACTGAGGCCTCCCCAGCGCCCTCTCCCACTGCTTGGCCTGTCCCATTTCCAAAGAACTTGACCCTCTCTGCTCCCAGACAACTGCTGAGAGTGAGAGTTTCATTCTTATATTTCTTCTATTTCCACTCACTCTCTTTAAAAACAAAAGGAGAGCAGCTCTTTTTGTAAACAAGTAGGAGGGGTATATCACAAATAGGAGGGCACATCAGAGTTTCCTCAGCCTCCATCTCTGTGGGCTGGAGGGTAAGCCCTTGACTGCACTCCTTTCTCTCTCAGGAGAGTGCAGATCCAGAAGTGGTGTCCCGGCCTTGGGTGGCCTGAAGTGGTTCTGACTGAGACATTCGAGCAGTTGTTGATGTGGACACAGCATTCAGTTCAGCTGCCAATTTTAGAATCAAATGCTTACAGTACTACAAAATTTTCACAGAACATGTTTTCCAAAATAAATGTCATTAAATCCACACTCCCACCAACTGATTAGAGACTTGAACTCAGAAAATATGGCAAAAACATTAGAGCATCGAAAGGAAGAAAAACACATGCTCACTTCATATGGTAAAAATGACTCTTCCCTTCCACTCCAGAAAGCACATACACTTGGCGAATCAGCAAAGTGAATTCTGCTTCCCCTGAATGTAGGGGAATCATACAACGTATCTACTTATTTCCAGCTCAAGCTGCACTAGGTGTTACTGAATTTACATTTCCATGACTTCACTGTACATTTTTAAATTAACAGTGAAGATCTCTTTATTTTGTATGAATAATTTAAAAATTAATTGTACAGTCTCAAAGAAAACAGTTTTGGCAAATCGGGGCAACAGTATACCTGATGGAAGTTACTCTAAGAGTCTTGAAAATAATTTAAGTATTGTCTTCTGGAGCTAAGGGTCCTACCTATCTTCAGAGTGGTTATGTCTGTAGTTTTGAGAGTTAGTGAGCCACGAAGTGATCATTTAAGGGACTGTGTCACAGCAATGGCCATATGAGTTTATTACTGTGATGACATTTCTTTGAAAGTCATCTCAATTTGTACCTTGTACTTTTAGAAGAGGGAAAAAAAAGAAAAGAAAAACCTTTCTACCTTATTTCTACCCATTACCTCCATCTGGGATACAAGCAGTATCTGATCAAACATATGGCACATAAACTGTAATTTAATTAAATGTGAACAAAGCCTTTTCATGTACCATATTTAAATTTTGAAATGTAGCCCAGTTTTCCTTCTATTTAAAATACATGAAACAACACACACACACACACACACACACACACACAAAGTCACTCTGTTAATGACAGATGTGCTGATGACATGTAAAGAGCCCTGGCCCCGTGACGTGGCCTGGCTCCAGCTGTGTAGGTAGGCTACTTTGAATCTCCTCCACATTGGCACTCAGTTGAGTTGAGTATTTTTGTCCTGACCAACCTATCATTTTAATAAAATTGCAAGCATAGCTTCATTGTGATTTCATCCAGTTCTAGCATCTGAAATGATTTGATTTAAATGATGCTAGGGTGTTTAAAGCCCAACCACAAGCTAACCAAAGAGTGTTTATTTAAACTTGTATGTTCTCGTAGGAATTCCTGGGCAAATCAGGGAACAAGTATAAGTTTGGAAAAAAGAGGGGTTTGTAGACACTGCCCATACAGAAGATTTAAAATTCATTTAGCTAATTAAGTATTCCTACAACAAAACAGGAATTTGAATAAGGACTCACATAATGTTAATAGAATAAAAACCAACTCGCTCTTCATAAAGTTGGCCAAAAAGAACAAAAATAAAAACAAATTATGAGAATCCTGAAATATTTAGATTTTTTCTTTCTTGATAGAAATAATCAGAATTCTACAAAGATCGCAGTTATACTTCACAAAGTAGAATGTTTGAGGCAGAAAAAAATGACATCTGTGAAAGATCATGCAATAGATTGTTTTATTTTTTTAGAGAGCCTTAAAAGTTTAAGCAAAGTAATGTACACATCTCTTTTCTTCCAACTGCCCGATTATAGCTTTTTACCCAGGCAGCATGCTCCTTATAATGAAATGGATTCCTCACAGCCCTGTGCCTGCTTCTCCCACATTAGATTCAAACTAAAAACCTGCTTGGAAATTTCTTTTAGTAAGTAATATAATTAGGTCAAACACTAAAAGTATAACAAGGCATTCCAAATGGGAGCTCTCAGACTGGATGTTCTTACTACTCCAGCTAACAAAGTGTGTTATGTACACATTTAAAACTTTAGATTCAATTGTCTTCAGCTTCTATCTTCTAAAGATCACAAGGGAAAAAAGAGACCAAAACAATTCAAAACATGTCGGTCCGAGCACTTTTTTCCATTAATTTTTAAACCCATACATATGGCAAAGGAAATAAAATCCTTGTGTTTCTGACTCATTTACACTTAACTCACCAAAATGTTCTTTTTAAAAAGAGAACTGACATCCAACAAGTCTTCTGAACCGTTTTTTCTTTTCCATATTAGTCCCATCTTGTCGACTCACAGTTCCCAAGGTTCAAGGTTGGTTCACAGCTTTGAACCCATATGCTGAGAATAAGCTTGAAACTTCACAAAACAAACATGCTTTGTTGTGACCCCCTCTGAGAATAATTCCAGTCAAGCTTTGGGTGTGACATTTTTTCACTTCTGCTTCAATTTTGAGTTAGAGTGGGAATAAATGATGCAAGTGGGAGAAAAAAAAAAACTTTAAAAAGAAGAAAGGAATGAAAGAGGAAATGACTAATTCCCTTGGGATGTGGTGCACAGAAAGAAGTCTGGACTGGAAGTCAGGGGAGCCCCTACAGCTGCTCCTCCCAGCTCCAGCACTAGCTAGGGTAGAGCTACGTAAAATGGTCACCTGTCCACGTGGGTAACAAAATCCACAATTACAAAAATGAGGGGGTTAGAATTTATAAAGTTGAATGAGATGATTATGATGTTTCTTTCTGCCCCTGACACTTCTATTATTTTATGAATTTATCTGTGGACAGTAAAGCATGCCAAGCCACTCTGGGAACTTGGTGATCATGCGAATTGCCCCAGACCAGCTCTTCTTCTACCTCTAAGGCCTCCCCTGCACTCTCCTTTCCCCAGGCTGCCCCTGGAACACTTCTTTGACCTCTAGGCTGCTCTGATCCCTACAGCTCCATGTTCCTATTGATCCACTTCTATTTCATGTTCCTATTGATTCATTTCTATTTCATGTTCCTGTTGATGCACTTCTCTGAATCTTGAATCTTCTGCTTTGTTCTACAGTCCATTTTTGGACATGAATTGGTTCCTTTTGTACTTGCGTGGGATTTAGCCCAGAACACCCTCTGTGGTTTGCAGTCCCTGAACTTCTCCTTGTCTTCAGTCACAAACCACCAGGTCCCTGCATCAGACAGCTCTAAAAGTCTGTGTGTAAACATCTTGAGAATTGGTTCAGATTTAATGGAAGCTTTGTCTAGCTGTGAAACTAGCCAATCAAACATTAAGCCGTGATAACTTTTACTCAAGTATTCTGGTCTAGAAACTGATCTAAACTGGGGAAAAAGAAAAAGTCTTTCCAGCCTACTGATGTGAACATAAAGGAGTTTGTTTTTTTTAAATAGATACATGTTTAACACACTTTACTTAAATGGAAATAAAATCACTGGTTCATCAAAAATTCTGAAGAATATCCTTTGTCCTTTTTCTTGGATAAATTAGCCTATTGGCTTCTACAGAGTGTTTGGTACACATGGGCCAATGTGGAGCTATGTGTGCTGACCTTGAAGTTTTTTCACTTAAGAAACATAGAGTAAATCAGATCTATATTGTAAGTCATCTGACTAAGTATCTTCACATTCTAGAGACTCTATTCATGCTTGTGATTTTTTTTTTTTTTTTTTGTCTCATGTTTATCACTTTAAAGATTTTGTAACCATGTGTGTGGAAAGTAGTTTGCCAAGTTTCAAACCCTTTGGAATTTCCTTAGTTCTCCAGTTGAAATCAGACTTAAGCTCTTCCAGGTTCTGTTTACTGCTGGCTAATGATGATTTCCTTATCCAAATGGAGGAAAGACTTTTGAACATATATTAAAATGTGTATATGGTTTCTGAGACATCAAATAGCTGGAATAACAAGTCAACATTTTGATGAGTTAAGTATAAATTAACTAAAAACACATGAACTAAATTCCCCTTGAAGCACAGATGGTTTGAGAAACCTAGAAGTGCTTGGAAAAAAATATGGCTTCTATTTTCATAAACCACTAAAGTTTGAAATAGTGGTTGAAGATTAATTTCCATCTCTTTCCAATTGTTGCTTTAGAGTTTTAATAGATTATATCCTTGTTTGGTTGTTTGTTTTTAACCTGGATTTTCCAAGGAATGGAAGTTCTGTCTTCTTCCTTCTTCCTTTCTTCTCTTTCTTACTCAAGGATGACTGGGCAGCAAGAGTAAGAAACCCATCTTTGAAGAGTAAAGAGCACTAATCTGATAAATACCAAGACACTAGCCAGCCATGTTTTCTGATGGATGAAATATTGGAAGTACAGACAAACCTGTATGGGGATCTGCTCCAGCCTATTTTCTTGGCTTTGGCAGAGATATATTTTTGTACTGTTAGGATGCTAAGTGTTGACCCACTAGTGTAGACTTAGAAATGTGGTGTGACCTGTCTGTCTTCCACCTGCTGTGATTCTGGCCCCTAGGCTTCCATTGGATCAGGCAAAAGGAAGCCCGTGGGTAATAAAGCGAGCTCAGGGGGTGTGGCACTGGTGTTGAGGCTGATGCCCAGTTAATAATGAGGTGACATTTTCCTTGGCCTTCTTTGAACATATCTTTCTTCCAGGAGCCTCATGGGAAGTAGGGATACCGAGACCAAGACAAGATTCTAGGTCTCTGGATGAAAAAAGTCAATATATTACTAAGCATCATCTAACACCACCTTATTATTATTATTTTGGATACTTAATTGTACCAATATTCAAAGTAGATCTTTTAAAAAAAATAATTAAACTTCCTATGACAGTAGAAAGATCTTTTCTATAAAACCTGTTCATCCAACTGTATATTTTTTCATTTCCTATATTCTTTATTCACTTTTTAAAATTATAAAAGTAATTCATACTTGCTTACCATGGTGTATAAGTTTTAAAGGAAAAACATAATCACATCACCATGTCGTATCACTATTAATAATCATATCATTATTGATGTAAGGAATTTTGATAGGCTGATGTATAATTTCAAACCTGCTTTTATGTGTATATGTATGAGTAGCTTTTTTGTTTTTCTCAGAAAAAATAAGTTCATACTATATCGCATGATTTCTCAACCTCTTATATTCATTTGAGTCTATTCTGAAAATCCATCTAGTTCAGTAGCTATAGCTCAAACATATCTTTTTAAGTAACAATTTAATATTCCATATCATTATTTCCTGTGCTATGTTCAATTATTACATAATTGATGGACCTTCAGGTCATTTCCAGGTTTTTGCCAACCTTAAGAGTTTTGCTATACAAATCTTTGCACATATGTCCTTGAATTCTAGGGTTTTGGTCTATGCAGAATTAGTGCTCAAAAATGGGATTGCTCAGCCAACTAGTATGGATGTGTTTAACTTGTAAAAGGTATAACTACATTACTTTCCAAAAAGGAATGTAGAAATGTGAGGCTGTCCATTTCTCCATATTCTCTTTTTAAATTTTGCACATTTAGTGAATGAAAATAGCCATTAGTTTTCCTGAGTGATTTTCTATTTCATTAATTTCAGTTTTGTATTGCTAAATTTTTAGAAGAATTTATTTCTGTGATTTAAAGTAATGCTAATAATGATACATTTTGTAAAGAGAAAAGAACATTGCTCATGAAAATTTAACATACATCAAAATAGAATGAGGTAGGTCATGTGTTGACATGGGAAGATGTCCTTCACAAACTAAGTAATAAAATAAAGATGCAAAACGAAATGAATAATAGAAATTTTAATATATATATATATATATATATATATATATATATATATATATATATATATATATATATATATAAAACAGCAAATAAAAAATTTCTTGTTGGTAAATTCTGAAACCTTGTTCACCAGAGTAACAGTACTGTTTCCAGGTACCCTCTCTGGAGGGGTGGATTTTTACATTTTACCCAAAAGACACATTTGTGTGTAAATTTGTGTGAGTGTCTATTATTTTATACCTAAAAAATGATATAAAAAGTCTGATAAAAAGGAGCTAGTTGCAGTATGGCTACTGTTTTCCCTAAGCAGTAAAACCTCCATTTTCTTACCATGGCCAGTATTAGTACGTTGTACTGAATTTGACCTTGTTTCCTAAAAACTGTCAACTCTCAAGCTAATATTCTCTGGAGAGGATTAATGTCTGTGCTAAATTCTTCTGGTTACTTAGTTCCTGACTCAATCTAATTAAGAGCAACTACTATAAGTCACATTACCCGAGTAAGAAAATCAGCAACAGGAATACACTCCCAAGTGGAAGGATTGTATCTGTTAAAACAGTGTTTCAATTACCAAGTTGCTGTTCTCTTAAACGTCACTTTAGATGTTGATACTTGTCAGACCATTCTGACGACTTTTGACATGAGCCATGCTCAGTATTTAGCAATGACAAAAATGTATGAGACTAATTTTCAACTTGGTTCTGTGGTATAATTTTATTCTTCGAGGACATTGCTGTCATTTGTAATTTTTCTTTTGGGATGAAGTATGACTTGCTCTAGTTAATTAGGTTTTAATCATTTGAGTTCAAAATGCAATATCGTGAACAAAACCAAGATTATCTTTTAATTAATTACTGAAATATTTAAAGTTATATTGTCTTGGTAAGTGAGTATACAAACTGATCAGTAAAATGAATAGAAATAAACAAACATATAATGATACATTACATCTCTCTACCTTAGAATGTATATCATAAAATTCCCATTTCAAATAGGTGAAAAAATTGATTATTTAATTAGTGGTAACCATCTGGAAAAAAGTTCAATTTCTACCTCTCATGTTGCACTAAAATAAATTCCAGGTGGAACAAACATTTTAATATAAAAAATGAAATTACAGAAGTACCAATAGCATAGGAAAATTATTTTCATAGTTTTGAAAGAGGCTTTTCTGAGATTCACAAAACTAAGAAACAGCAAAACAGAATTAATTAGACAACATAATAAGAAATTTCTGTATATCAAAATACGCTATACACAAGCTGAAGACAAATGACAAAATAATTTTTAAAATACTGAAACATCACATTCTGAATTAAGAGCCCATATTCTCAATTCATAAAGAGCTTCTAAGAATCAACACAACCAACAAATTGATTTTAAAGTGGAAAAAAGGTAAAAAACAAATGAAAATTTTAAAAACTCTTAAATAAAACTTACACAGCCTTCAGCCTTACTCAAAACAAGAGTACAAATTAAAACTTCAAGACACCATTTGTTACATCTCACTGCCAAAGATCAAGTTCATCCAACCTGTTGGTAAAGGCAAAGGGGAACAGACAAACCCATGTATGTTGCCAAGACTGTAAGTCAGAACAGTTCTATTGTGAAGAATCTGGCCATATCTATGATGATTAAAAATTATATTTGATCCAGCATTCTACTTCTAGGAATTCATTCTGCAGATTAACCTGCACATATTCAAAATACAATATTTTGAAGAGTATTCATTTCAACAATGTTTTGTAAGAAAAAAAAAATACTGAACCAAACTGAGAGGGCAGGGTGGGGGCAGGGTCTGGTTAAATAAATTATGTTACTTCCTTACATTCCACTACTATGCAGCCATTGAGAAATATGACCAAGCTCTCTAGATACTGTTATATATTAATAAGGATACGTTAAGTAAAAAAATGGAAGATACAGAACAGTGTGCATAGTATACCACAAATTGTTTTAAAAAGAAAAAAGTACATATACGTATGTGTATAGGCACAGAATACTTCTGGGAGTGTAGATGTGAGACCTGGAGTCAGTGATTATCTCTGGGAAAGCAGCTGAGTGCCTAGAGGACGCAGGTAGGACTTAGACTTGATTTTTACCATCTACCTTTGTTATATTTTGAACTGTGTCTTTCCCCAGTGAAGTATTCAAAGAAGGGTTCTTGTTCGTATTCAAGGGTCCTCCCTGCCACTCGTATTTCCCAAGTGACTAGATGCAGGCAAATAAGTTTTGCTAAGTACTGAAATATTCCTTCTGTGTATTAAGCGCTAAGGAAACTGAAATCACAGTTTTACTGTCATGCATATCATGGAGACAATGGGAGAATGTGAAGTAAGGGAAATTCCTATATGACAGAAAGGAAAATAAGAAAGAAATTCTAGGGCTTGGGGAAGAGCTAAGGAGAAGAAAACAATAAAGAATGACATTCAGGGGTGAATGTCCTCTATGAGCTTGGGGTGACAACCCTAAGAGAATGAACAGAAACATCCAGACACAATCGAGGAAATTCCAGGGTGGATTTTCTTGTTCGCTTGGGTTTAGTTTGGTTTGGTTTGATTCATTTCTTCGGGCATTGTCTGAGAAAATTTCATACCTCTTAGGAAGATCCCATGTTCATCAGAGCACCTGAACAGGGATATATCTAAGCAGGTAGGCCTAACAAAGTAACTCCAGTGCCTCCTTGCCTTTCATGATGTGTTCAAGGTCCAGAGCTTCCTACCTGCTTTGACAGGAGGACAGAAAAGTACAGAGTAAACTTGTGAACCTAAAAAGGGTTGAGGTAGAGTCCAACAGGACAGGAATCTATGACCAGACTCAATAGCAGGGACTATGAACTCAGAAGTAGATGCCAGTGCCATGCCAAAGGGACCCAGCAGGACTGGTCACCCACAGGATACCCAGCCCAGCCACTGTGCCATGGGGACCAGTGGGGAACCAGAGGACAGCTTGTCACATAGACCTTCCTCCTGCTTTCAGGAGAACACTTGCAAAGGCAGGCTTTCAAGGATGTTATTTTGCTAAAGACTAAAAAGTGTATCTTGTCACTCCATGGTAAACGATGACTTCCATTTTTGTAGGTGGGATTCGTCCTACCTTAAAGCAGTGAATAGCTTGATACAATGAATAGGAAATCACAAGATATAATTTATGGGGACTGTAAAATACACTAGGTTAATATATCATTCCTCATGCATCAGTGTATTGTTTGTTTATTTGTCTGTTGTAAATCACCTAAAGTTCTGCTAGGCATAGGTAGGTATATGGATATATTTTGACTGTTAATATTGTAAAAATCAATTTTTTTGGTCAAGAGCTAAAATATATTGCATATATACAAATGAGAATTATATATTTTCCTAAATATTTGATAGGTGCAAACTGCATAGGAAACATCAATACTTGCTATTTGTTGCGATCCACTTCTCTCTGACCTTGAACATGCAGCCAAGACGCTAAGAAAATCTCCATTTTTAGCTGCAACTGCTCTGAAAGCATCAACATGTCATTTAAGCAAAGGAAGGGCAAACTGTGTGTGTATGTGTGCGTAAAAGTTATATATCTAATAGCCACAAAAAAGTCTTCAGGTAAAGCAGCAATCAACTATTTATAGTGCTTTCAAGTCTATTTCCAAATATACTATGAATATTCTTGAAAGCCCCCGAAGTATTTCTTGCCTTGTATATTCATCAAAGTGCTGGAAAATTACACAAGAGCAATCAGATAAGGCAGTTAATACGGCTGGCACCAATGTGACTGCTTTACTCCTCCCTCTATGATTAATTACAACTAAATTGATGTTACCAGCAATGATTAATTCACAACTTAGGTGCAAAGTAAATGAACTAACCAAATTGGAATTGGCACTAACAATTTCTTAAGCCTCAGCAAAGCACCCAAATCATGATAAGCTATTATGCACAGAATAATTTCTCCCGCAGAATGGTTAAAATGCATAGGGGTAGGCTTTAGTTTATTTATATACATAGGTTTATTTTCTTATATCTTCTGAAGCAAAGTTGAGATGCAAAAAAAAAAAAAACTGACATGTTTTTTGCTTAGATATATCACAAGCATGGGGAGACAAATGCCTCAAGTCTCATTTACTCAAAATAAATGCAAAATGTTTTCTTCCATTCTGGTCTTTTAGTATTAGCTTTAAGACCTTACATTGGGTTGTATGTAGACACAAACCCACACTTGGCCCAGCTGTATGTATTCTGAGCCACTTTTCTCCTCCTAAGAATGAAGAGAATTTTAACTATTCCGCAGAGCTTTTAAACAAAATAATACCTTAGAAGCCCTGGCACAGAGCAGGCTTCCTGTAAGATTGCCCACTACAGTTTCTAGTGGGTTCTCCTGAACAAGGAAGGAGTAGTCTAATAGTCTAATAAAGGCTCCCCACACCGGCCAAAGCACCTTTCTGTTCACTTCTATATCCAAGTGCATAGGAGAATAAAAGCCTACAGGAAGCCATTATTTCCCCCAAATAAGTTGAGATAACAAGAAAATGTATTTATGATGAATGACTGTGTAATCAAACAGCATTGAGACAGTAGCTTGCAACTATATAATCTCTTAGCAGAGGGAAGATTAAATTTCATTCAATCAGATATTCTTAAGAAACACAAAAACATAATTACTAGAGCCATTAAAATTCAGCTAGTCAGAACACATGCTTTTGCGATTAGAACCCTGGGAGAAACTGATTGAAGCATGGAGAGGCAGGGTAGGAACCAGAACTAGTCTCTGGTCTGAAAAGTTCTCCCTTGTTTGCCTAAAATCATAATGTGTGTTCTCAGCCTGCAAAATATACGAAATTCCCAAATAACATCATTTAACCTAATTGAATGCGTTTTTATGTTTCAAACAGTATTTCTTCAAAAGACATGTAACTTGACTGAATGGAATAACTAGATAAGCTTCCCCAAAGCTCTTTACTTTACATTTCTTAGAGCAAAGACCGTATTTTAATAATTTATGTATTTTTAAACACTTAGAAGAGTGCCACCTGGCATATAAGAGTTTCTCAATGATTATTTGTATCATAAATACATATTCTTTTCTTTAAGATTCAGCATTTTTGGACAACTGATGGCTAAGAATAATGAATTTTTTTAAAAGAATATGACAACTATCCTTATCATTTTTAATTAACCTTTGACCAGATTTTTTCACTACAGAGTCACACATACATCTTAATTAAGGGACAAAAAATATAATTAGTGTCTATTATCTTTGTCGGGGGGACAGTTTAAATTCTTGCTGGTTCTTTTCAGTTGACATCTTTTACACGTTTGAAAAGATCTATTTTGATCATTATAAAGAAAATTACTAGGTTGGCTTCAGACCTTAAGTTTGATTCTAAAACAGCAGAAATGCATTGATGAGAGCTGAAGTAAAGCAACTAAAATAAATATTTTTTTTAATTTATTGCAATGAGTGGGATTACCCAGTGGAAAAGTGAGCAAAGATAATAGAAAAGAGAATCGTCCACAGAATGTGAAAATATTAACACATGAACTATCTATCTCCTTATTTCCCTGAAACAAACACAGTCTTGAACAAGGATTTATTGACACTAAACCTGGCCTTAACCTCTCCACTGCTGGGGTAGTGCTCTTCTCACCTCTTTTCTTGTCACATTTTGCCCATTCTCAGGAGCTCTTCTTCTACTGCCCACCTCCTCACGTACATGAAACCTTCGAGGATTGACGCACTCTTTCCAGCTGTTGTTGAAACTCTTGTGTTTTTAAGTTCAAAGCAAAGAATTGGACCTTTGCTTCCATAGCTCGGCTATATATATATATATAGCTGTATTTTAATATCTTGCTTCAGTTTAAGAGAAACAACCTTCTGAACAAGAAGAGTCTTGTTCCTTTTATCTTAAACCACTGAGACTGGCTCCTAATTCGATTTCCTTCACGACCAAATATGTGTGGTTGTGTCCTCCAGAAATACAATGAACAAGAGTCAGTGCATACTTTTAGGGAATTTAAAGTCTGGTGAGGGATTGTGTTTGTGTGTGTGTATGTGTGTGTATTTACATATGTGAATAGAAAGATGTAACAAGTTTCATATTAGGTGCACAAACAAGTTGGTCCTTTTGGCTCTTCAGGTAGTAAACTGAGTAACAGGCATAGACCCAAAAGTTTAAAATCTAGTTCATAATCTGGTATTTATTTTTGAAATGGATTGAGAGGCTTCCTTTTTAAAATTACACACAAGATTATGTTTTTGTTACTTACACAGCATGGTAGGTAATACCACTTTTAAGACTTAAGAGAAAAAATTAAAGAGGGAGAGTATTACACAAATCAAATACTCTAAGAGAGTGGTACATCTTATATCACATAAGCAATATGATTGGGGAAGAGAGCAGGTTCAATGTTTTAAATCTATTTTGCGGCACATGTGTTTGTGTGGCCATATTTATGCAAAACCCATTTATTTCATTCTTTGGGTGCTTAGTTTTTTCTGATACCCTCATAATTTGGGGAAATAAGTGAAGCTGAAAATTAAGTAAACTAATAATCTTTGTTTCCTTTTTTTATATACTACTGTGATACCATTATCTTTTGATACGAAATTTGTTAATTTTTAACAGTCTTTTGTAAGTCAGTGGTAGATGTTTTTTGTCAGGAAAAGGTCAATGCCCTTAGTCTTGTCAATGCAATGAGGTTGACACCACTCTTCCTTTTGAGTATATCATAATTTATGCATCTCCTGGACACCTGTCTGGTTTAGGTGGACATTTTTCCATCTGTACTTGAGCTTTCTGCCATATTAATTTCCAAGCCTAGTATTTAGAGACATTTCCTTTCATTTTTCTGCTACTTTCTCTGATTTTCAAATCCTTGAGTGTTTTTCCCTTTCTGGTGCTAAGCTTCAGTTCCTGAGAGAAAAAGCAGGGATTACTCACTGTGATGGTGCACTGAATGCCAGCAACAGCCAGGACACTTAATTATCTCAAATAGTCATTGCATAGATTCACAAAATCACCCTCTTGTCACATTATTATTACATGATCCCCAAATGAGACCATAATATTTATTTTATTTTTCTTTTTGATATATCTAAAAATAGGGCAGGCAATTTCTAAAGGAGAAATTAAGAGTCTAAAGATTTTAGAAGACAAGTCCTTATTCCCCATTTAGTATTGCTTGGGCAGTTTGTATGTTTGCTTCCTTTCAGTTTATTTTCTTAGCAATCTATGATAAACTCTCCCATATTCATTTTGGTTCTAATTTCTTAAGGTATTTTATTTGATGTTATATATGGTATTGTAGAACTCATCCAAGTATGAACTTTCAGAGCAATTTTCCATAATTTTACCAAAATAGTCCCTACAATCAGAATATAAAACTACACACAGTTTTATTTATTCATTGTACTTAAGGATTTACCAGCTATCTGTAAACTCCAACCCACTACATTATTTATAAATATATATATACTGATTAGTTCTTATAGTTCTAGGATCTGTTCTTCCTTCATTTGCAATTCATTTTTATATAATCAACCTATTTACCATGATCATTTTAATCCTTTTTTAATATAATTGAGAGCCAAGTCTTTAGAAGTAAGAAAGAAAGAAATGGTCTTCTCTTCCCTTTCTTCTCTTACTAACCTGCCAAAAAGGTCTGTATTTAGGATCCTGGAATAATATCTTGTTTTTAATTCCATAAGGATGTTATGCTCAGATTGTTCTTGTCTGATTGCTCCATCTAGCCTTTCACATGTGATAGTAAATTGGTGCTACATCCCCCATTAATGGTCTTCAGATGGATTTGACTCATTTTTTTGACGAGTCTCATTAGGAGACAATCATGCTTTCCTTTGGTAAAAAAGAACCAACCTCATTTTCCAGTTCAGTTCAGAAGCTTTGGCTTTCCCATCCAAAAAGGCTTTCATGGACAAGAGTTTTGTCTGGAATAGCAAACTGTTTCTGCCCAGAGACTATGAAATAGTCATTAAAAGGTACTAGACTTTCAAAGTATATTGAATTACTAATAAATTCACTGACTTGCTGTATTCTTTCTCAGCTCTTACTCACCACTCCCATAGAGAGGGAACAGCAACGTCAAAAGCCCTGATGCTAGAGAAAAAAAAAACTTGGCTGACTCTGGCCAGAGTCCTTCTTAGAATGGGAGGTAATATAAATTCAGTTTTAGGGAAGCTGCTTTTGGAGCAAAGTTAGCCTTCAAAGGGAGAAAAAAGACTCAGCTTCAGAAAGAGAGATGGTATTGCCATTTTCCTTGGTGTTTGACGGATTTTATGCTTTCTGATTCTAATCACTCATGAGGCTCAACTTTGATTATTTCCACTAGATTTAGTGAGACATCTTGCAGTATACCCCTGTTCTCTGAGGACGAGGCTTAGAAGCACCCTACAGCCTTGGTCTTCCAGCCTTGGTCACTTTCTTGGGGGACAACGCAGAAGCCATATGCTGTGCTCAGGATACGCCAAGCACAGTCTCCTCTTAGCCTTCAGAGAAAAATCTCTACCCTTCTCTCATCTCTTCTGTCTTCACTCTCTCCTGAATGTCATCAATCTCGCCCTTCCTACCCTAGGTGACCCTTTTACAAGAGATTAGACTCAAGGGTTTAGGCTTTCTAAACCAAAAAACCAGGAAGAGAATTGACTTCAAGCTATTTCTGCTTTCACCCGGCAACTCTAAGCCATAGAAAGGCAAAAGTCCAACTACCTTTTCTAGAATTGGCAAGGGAGAAATGCCAAGAAAACATTACTATGAATCAATGCACGAGCAAACTCTATCACCTTGATAGTTTAAGTGTATATCTGCTACTTGTAAATGAAAAATTATTGACTAAGGAAAAGATTATTGAAAATAACAAATGGCTGTTATCACCATGTCATTACCAGAGCCAAGTCTGATGAATAAGGTGGTGTTCAAGATGGGTAATTCAGTTTGGGATCCAAAATGAGCTGTAACTATAGAGTAATTAAATTGACATTATTAATGACTTGCAAGCTGGCTTTTAAATCAATTCCAAAGCATGAAAATAACTATAAAGCTACCCAAAACTACTATGATCGACAGCTTTTATTTGCATATAAAATTGCTGGTGATGTACTTCTTTACTTTTCAATAATATCAATATGTCACAATTCATTATTCAACAAATATTTGTTGAATTCCTCTGTGCCAGGAACTGTTCTAGGCACTTAAGGGTACTTTGGTGAATAAAAACAAGCAAATTTTAAAAAATGCTTGCCCATATGAACCTTATATTCTCATGGGTGAAAGCACACAATAAACAAAATAAATAAGTTATATTTGATGTTGCGTTGTGATAAGTGCTATAGAGAAAATTCAGAGAGAGGAGGAGGGTAGGAAGGGTGGAGATAGGGAAAGGAATTCCAAATATGGTGGTCAGAGGATGTCTCACCAAGGTGACGTTTGAGCCAAGGCTTAATAGAGATGTGGGTACATGAAGGAAGAGTGTTTTAGGAAGAGATCAGTAGAAGTGAATGCCTGGCATGTTTAAGATGGCAGACGGGCTAAGTGGTTCATGTCAAGAGGGCGCAAGGCAGAGAATAGCAGGAAATCAGACCTAACAAAGACTGGGTCACAGAGCCCTTAGAGACTGTAGTAGGAACTCTGGCTTTTACTCTCATGATATAGAGGAAGTTATTTGTAGGGTTTGACATCAGATTTATGTATCATCGTGGCTGCTGTGTTGAAGGTAGACTAAAGGACATGAAAATAGACTAAATAGACTAAAGGACGTATGTTGAAAATAGGCTCAAGTAGAAATCAGGGAGACAAATGGGAAGTGTAGTGCAGTAATCCCAGGAAGAGGTGATAGTGTGTCGCACCAGCCTGCAAGCAGGTGTTGTGGGAGAATGGGTTCTTGCCTCGTGCAGAAAAGAATTCAAGAGAAAGGCATGGGAAAGTGAAAGCAAGTTTATTTAGAGAAATACACATTCCATGGACAGAATGGGGTCTGTCTCACTCAGAAGGAAAGACAGCTTAGGAGGTACATACTCCATAGGCATAATATGGGCCATCTCAGAAAGGTGAGAGGGAGAGAAGCCGAGGTGTGGGGTGTTTAGTTTAAAGTAAAAGTAGATGCACATTCTGTAGGCAGAGTGCAGTCCGTCTCAGAAGGCGAGAGATCAAGAGCGATCGCGAGGTGCAGGGCTGTTAGGTTTTATGGGCGCTGTAATTTCGTATGCTGAGGAGTAGGAGGATTAGTCCAGCTACTTTGGAGAAGGGGTGAGGATTTCCAGGAAATGCCCCCCAGCCCAAGTTTTGACCTTTTGTGGTCAGACTAGGAGCTGTCATGGTGCCTATGGGTGTGCCATGAGGCTCAAGGGCTACTGGAAGTCAGATCTTCCACCCTCTTGGTTATAACCAGTTTGTCCTGTCCTCAGTTACCATGTCATTCCTTCAGTGGTTGCGCCCTCCCTCCTTTCCTCCCACTTCACAGTGAGGGTGATGAGAACTGGTCAAACTCAGGATGAAATCAGAAGGTGAAACCCAGCAGAATTTGCTGCCACATTGGATGCAAAATGGGATCAGAGTTAGAGATGGGTAAAAGTACAGGTCAGGCAAGTTGGGGATTTCATTTCTGGATATAGTAAGTTTCCACACTTATTAGACAGTCAAGTAGTACTAGTCTGAAGACCAGGGCTGGGGTAAAAGCTAGAGAAAAAAACATTGGGAGTCATGATTCTAGAGAGAATGTTAAAATTTTGATTTAAGTTCCCATAATTTACATGCTGATTTACAGAATTTTTGTCTGGTAGCAATACAGATAATTTCTGTCCAGTGGAAATTTATGGATTTTTTCCAATCCTATAAGGCATTAACCCGTTTTGTATCTAATCCTGAAGCCTTGTCTTAACATTCTACAATGCCAATCTGACACTTACTGAGTTATCGAAGACTTCACAGGTAGAGACTCAGTCTTCCACAAGACTCCCCTCACTTCAGACATCAGTTGTAGGCTCCAGGGCTCCTAGCCACTCACACTTATGACCAGCTACCTATAAATTTGAAGGCTCCTGTTACCTCCTCATGTGTGATAATTTGCTAGAGACACTCACAAAACACCAGGTAGTGCTACACTTAAAAATTACAGTTTTATTATAAAAGATATAAATCAGGGCCAGCCAAGTAAAGAAGCACACAGGATGTCCCCAGAGCAAAGCTGCCATGTGATGTTTCACCCTCCCAGCATGTCAGTGTGTCTCACTGACCAGTGAAACTCACCCAAGTTTTGGTTTCCAGACTTTTTATTATATAGGCATGATTAATCAAATCATTGACCATGAACCGTCTCCAGCTCCCTTCCTCTCCCTGGAGATCAGGCTATTTATCATCTGCCTCAAAGCACCAACATTCCAGAATGGTCATTCTGGAACTACATTGGGGCACAGCAGGAGTGAACTGCACTAGCATAATCTCTAGTGTGGTCCCAGGGTCTCACCATGAATAACAAAGACTGTCCTATCACTCAGGAGATTCCAAGGGTTAAAAGCTCCCTCTTGGGAACCCAGGACAAAGACCAGACACATTCTTTATTATACAACACATTCCTTTATTAAATTGCTAGTAATTACATAGCTCTTCAAATGTTCTTCAAATTCATTTTAATCTCTTACTGGTCCCCTCATTAATTAATAAGTGCAGTAAAATATTGGACATGTATTCATTATATATTTTCTTGAAAGTCATGATTTTACATTTTTGAAAATTAAACTTGAACGATAGTATTAAATGAGGTAACCAACAGAGTAAATCAAGAAGAAAGAAGGTCCACAGAACAACCCTTAAGGACTCAGAATTAAAGTTTACGATAAAAAGCAAGAATTCATAGGAATGACTAGTGACCAAGAAGGAAACCAGGAAAAGTGTATTCTCCTAGAACCCAAGCAAAAATTGCAGTTCAAGGATAAGGTGGTCAACTGTATCAAATGTGGCTGAAATGTCATCATTGGATTTAGTAACTTAGTGGACACTGGTGACCTTGACAAGAGCACTTTTGAAAATGGTGAGGCCATAACAAACAATGAAGTAATGATTCATGCTGTAATATGGATAAACTTTGAAAACATTATGCTAAGTGAAAGACGTCAGACACAAAAAGATTGCATATTGTAAGTTTCCACTTATATGAAGTATCCAGAAGAGGTAAATATGTAGAGACAGAGCACCAAGCATGGACAGCCAGAAATGGGGAGCAACTTCTTAATGGGTCCAGGGTTTTCTTTGGGGCTGATAAAAATGTTTTTGGAGCTAGATAGAAGGAGTGGTTGTGCACATTCTGAATGTACCAAATAGCACTGAATTGTTCACCTTAAAATGGTTGATTTTATGTTATGCGAATTTTGCCTTAATTAAAAAAAAAATAGGTGGAGAGAAGTTGGGGATAGTATAGGCCACTCTTCTATGAGAGATTTGCTGATGGGAAACAAAAATAGAACTGTAGCTAGAGGAGGATATGGAGTCATGCAAAGATCTAGTTTATATTAAGGGAAGAAGTAAGAACATATTTGATAGCTGATGGAAATGACCCTGTAGAAGGAAAAAAAAAATGGATGATGCAGAAAAAAGAAGGGAGATAATCATTCCATTTCTTATACATTTTGTTTTCATTAAAATGCAAAAAAAAAAACCCCAAAAAACCAAAAACAAAGAAACCATCTTTCAGAATCCACTTACATAATATTAAACCAAATATTTCTGGTGTCTAATCCGAGCTAGGCCACTATCTTGTTCTGTGTCTTCACAAAGTCTCCCAAATCCTCAAACCTAAGTTTTCTCCTCTGTAAAATGAAAGAACTGACTGAGATTATCCCTCAGAATCCTCTCAGTCCCAGAGCTCTATGATTTTTCTGATACTCACTGATTTATTTTATTATAAGATCTAAGAATATCCTTATGAAGTCTTCTCTCCCAACATTCATATCATTGGATTTACTCAAACTTCCTTTTTAAAAAATTCAAAGCTATACTGATTTATAGCAGATTAAATGAACAGAACACACAGGTTGAGCAAAGAATTGAAGACTAGCTAGATGCAATCAGAGACATCTGGGTGGACTTAACACCACAGCTTTAAAACATCTGGGTGACGTTAGTACTCTGGTTCTGGAAATCATACATTCCTAAGTGTGACATTACTTTGGATGAGCAACTTGTATCCTTAAGCTGCAAATGCTTCATTTTGGCAAGAAAACTTGATAACCAGAGGAAAAAGCACAAAAGAAAATAAAAATCAGAACATATCTAGCATGCAATGGTGAGCTATCTTGATACAGAAAACTAAACTCTAATTATGATACGTGATTTATTTAGAGATTACAGATATTTGATAACCCACTCACTCATCAAATTCACTGTGCCTGAACCCAAAACATTACATTTCCCACACTCCTTCTCCTTCACTGTTCCTCTCACCGGTATCCTGGTTCAAACTTAGGAATCAATTTTGACCCTCTTCCTCTTTGGACCCCTTTCCTACATCAGGTCGTTTGTTCAGTCCTGTAAATTTTTATCATCTCCATCTTGTTCCTGGCTCCATTCTCACAGTACCACTGCTCTCCTCCTTGTCACTCTCCAGAATTACTGCTGCCAAACGTTCCCTGGAGCGTGGACTGCTACAAGCCTTTCCCGGCCATTCTGTCTGCTTCCACATTCCATTCATGCTGCTTTGCCAATTAACCCTTTTAGGAAGCAAGACCAACCTTTGTAAGACTGAGCTCAAAACACCCAATAGTGGCCTCCAGTGGGATTCAGACCACAGGCTGTATCTAGCACCAATGCCTTGAGCAGAAAGAAAAGTCTTGAAACATGGCCCCATCTTTATTTCTAGTATTCCCCGGGTAATCACCTTAACCTCTTGCCAGATGAGACTCCTCATATCCCAGCATGATGATGATAATGTTCTTAAAACATATTCTTGTCTTGCCTTTTTCATATATCAATATATTTACCTATTCAAGCAGAAGCATCTTTAGTCACAGAGAGGATTTGGATAACTACAGCAGAAATGGAAAGAGAAGCTCTGTTCAGTTTTGACTTCAAAGCTGGGTCAGAAGGACACAAAGTGTGGAGACCTTAGAGCCAGAGGTCTGGCAAGTCCTTGGGTCACCTTGGCACATGGGACCAGCATGAGATCACCCTCTCTACTCAAGTTCCCCTCTCCTCACATGGGGAATGAAACTTCACCAAGAGCCTTGCTTCAGGGGAGGCCCTATAAGTTGGCAAGTAAGATTGACAATGGCAGCTCTAGAAATAAAAGGTAGAAAAATTGCCTTTTAAGGAGATGGGTTTGTTACCTGTGGGTGTGTGGCTTTACTTCATGGAATCTGTCCTCCAGAATCTCTTCTAAACTCCCTATACTTCACCACTGCTTTTGGAGCATTTTGACTTTTTAAAAGGCATTTGGTAAGGTAATGAAGGCAGTGATGTTGTCAGTGTTGTACACAGAGAACTCAATGGTATTCTCCTTGGACAGCCATATAATCAGTTGTGTTTCTAGACTTTGTCCTTGAATGAAAGGAAATGGCAGACTTTGTACTGGGTACTAACATCAGTATGTAATTTTGTGTTTTATTGGTTAACACAGATTTTTAAACTAGCAAGAAAAATGAACTCTTCTGGATGAAAGGCTGAGATTTAATAGATATTAATTGTTGGAATTATTTTTTAAAGTTGTTAGTCTTTTTAGTCAAACTGCTTAACTCCTCAATTGTCCAAACAGATAAAATAAGTTGAGGAGGTGGTGGTGGGGTAGTGAGACAACCATCCACAACACAAGGAAAATAAGTTTATTATTTATAAAATACTTCCCATTTAAGTATTTTTGCACTGTTAGTCAAATCAGTGTTTTTTTAAATAGCAAAAGAAAATAGATAAAAAGCTACAAAAGTCAATGGTATTAGGCAAATTAGCTTTACTCCTTTTGGCCTGTACTAGTAATTCAAGACAACTGACCTAATCCAAGTTGGAAAAAAATAATTAAAAATTTAAAACACTGAGGCTTAAATTATGCTCATAACTCCTCACACCAACATAATACTTATTACTACATGAAAGTTTTTAAATAGTTTTGATCCTCAAAGGAACTCTGAGAATTAACAACTTCTCGATTAAGTTGAGAGCAGGCGGGAGGAAGTAGGGTCCCTCTGAAGGGGAGAAGCTCATGAACAAATTCCTCCCAGTCTGTTCCTGGCTATGAATGATTGGATTTACTTCTCTAGAAGGCTTAATTAATCAAAGAATATCTTTCTTTTCATTACTGTTATATTGAGAGCCAAGAAGACGACAAACTTTAAGAGAAATGTTTTTCAAGAGATTTTTATTTTCCATGTAATCTGGCAAATGGTACAGTATCTACAAGAATTACTGACCATGTCAAGTCTGCTGATGGCTAACCTGACAGGCAGCATCATTCAGGATCATTTGCTGGTGGGTTTTTTTTTTTTTTCTTAGTTCGAAATTGTGGTGATAAGATGGATAAGGTCATTTAAAGATGGTGACATGTGGTATCCGCTAACAAATGCTGGGTCGTATTTAAAACATGCTGAGAGCAGCACAGAGGCAGGGACAAAATGTTCGGAGCTTTTCAAGCCTAATGTCTCTTTCACTGTATAGATTTCCATCAACTGGTTCTATTAGGTAAATTACATCTGACCTTTATATCTCAGTAAAGGTAAATGTAATTTAAGAGTTTATGAGAAAGGGAGTAGAGAAAATGGAAAAAGTCCACTGTGCGGAGCAGGAATTGTGAAATAATGATACAGAAGTCTCCAAATAAATGTCCCCTGTATGTAGTTCTGATCAGTTCCACTGGAACAGCCCAAAAAAGTAACTGTTTTGTTCTTTGCTGTTTTGCTTGTTTTTTCCCTCTTTAAAGTAAATCTCAGAGTTGCAACCTAATTCTTTTCTTTGGTCCAAGTTGTCTTGGGAATCGTCACTTTTTCTATTCAGTATGTATCGATAAGCGCACACAGGACAGCAGAGGTGCAATGCAATAGTTGTTCTCCTAGGCTGCAGCCTAGATGTCCGTACAAGCTTTAGGAGGAAGGTCTCCTGTGTTTTTCAAGGGCCTCGAAAATATTCATAGATTTTCTATATGTTTCCACTTTTAAGAATTTACCCAAATGGTGTAAGAGATGTACACACTGATTGCTATAAAGCACTTGTTATAACAATTTGAAACAGTTAATGTTCCATAACAAGACGATAGTTAAATTATGATATAACTTTACAGTGGAATAAATGCAGCCATTACAATCAGGTTTTCCAGAATGCTCTCACTTTTAAACAAGATATATATCTGGATTGAGAGAGAGAAAGAGTAAGAGATATTCTCCAGAAAGTTAAGGTCTAGGTGAATGATAGGATTGTGGGTGATTTTCTAAACAATTGAAAACAAATATGTATTATTGTACTTCACATAAAAGTAGTATTTTTAAAATTACCCTTAGAGAATATACAGTGGAATGAATAATGATCAAGATAATTGTGAACTGAAGAAGCAAATACCGAATAGTACATACAGTATAATTATATTTTCATAAAATTATATACATGCTTTAATATGAAAAGAGAATAAAGACCAAAAAGAAACAGAATGTAAACAGTGTCTGGGTTAAATAATTATTGGTAATATTTATTACTTTATATTTTTCTGTATTTTCTAAAATTCCTAGGGCTAATGTTTATAAAATTAATATGTACATATAGAAAAAAACATACAAAAAACTTCTTTTATAAGCATTTCTATGTTTTATACATTTGGTCCTTACTCCATAACTCTAAACAGTGGGCGTGCTCACACCTCTTGTGGAGTCCACCTCCCAGTATGACCCCCAGTGATCTTCACTTCCTGATATTCACACTCTTCTGAGGTCCTCTGTTAGAAAGAGTAGCCTATGTGACCAAGGGGGTATTGCAAAAGTGACAATGTGTGACTTCTGGGACTAGGTAATAATTGGCTTCTTAGACCACTCACTCTGCAGGAAGCAGCTATGGTGTCATGAGGGTGCTAAAGCAGCCTTTTAGAGAGAAACCGAGGCATCCTGCCATCTGCAGGCATGGTGCGCCTTATTGGGGGTGGATTTTACAGCCCCTTCATGACTATACCATGAGAAACTGAGTCAGAACTCCCCAGCCAAGCCACCCCAAATTCCTTATGCACAGAGTTAACTAGTGTTTATTGTTTTAAGCTGCAAAGTTATGGAGTAATTTGTTATGTAGCAGTCAATAGCAAATGCACCTCTCTTTCTTAATTTATGAATTTTGAACATTTTCTATGAATATTCTGTAACAGATGAGAATTAGCTCCCTCTCCCGTCCTCCATTTGCAATCCCTTCCTCCTCTTTTCCCCAATTTTTGGTAATTGTATCATTTAGTGAGTGAGGTGATTCTATCCATTATAGTTGAGAATATAAATGATACGCCTAAAGCCCTACATCTTTTTCCGTCAACTTTAAATGACACCTCTTAATCTCAATGTACAATACGAGGCTCTGTGACTCCACCCCACTCTCCTCTCCTCCCTCATTCCCATCTGCTATCTTCTGCCAGCTCTGCTTTTGCTTTAAGATCATAAAACCTGGTTGTATTTACCCTCCGTTCCATGTCCAAGTGATGTCTTGATGCCCTATCTATAAGTTGATGCTGATATTTGAAGACATAAGTAGCATTATGACAATGTAAACATCTTTTTCTCCAGAACAGCCATGTTGTATGGTAGGATTACATTTCCACTTCGATCAGTCCCACGTGATGAATCCTAGGGGGCCTGAAGGAACATGTTTCTGTGATCAAATATTCTTTTTTTTTTTTTTTTTAGATTCCATCAGTATCTCAAAATCATGTTGTATCTCAGTTTGCTTCACATTTGGCAATGTCTTTCCTTTCCAACTTTTCCCTCATATGAGTACTTTTATATATGCTCTACATTTCTTTTTCAATATGATCTTTCAGTTTTTTACTGCAATTGAGTGAATCCATTCCATTCTTCCTAATGTCATTTTTGGAGTCCACTATATGCTGTATTAGTTAGGACTCATTGCTTGCATTCTGACATTTCTTTCCCTTGTACTCTTAGGTTAATTCCACCATTTCTTTTATTTCATGTCTTCCTATTATTTGTTTTTCTTCCCCGTCATTTCTCTAAAGCATACTGTCAAATATGTTTTTCAGGTTGGCCATATAAGAAGAAACTTTCCATGACCTTGCCTGCAGTGTCTTCATTTATACCTCATGCTAGATCAAAATGTTGTTAGAAACATATCTCTAGGTTTAAAAACCTTTTCTCTCAGACTTTTAAAGTTATTGTCTTATAGACTCATTGTTATGAAAGAGAAATCTGACACCAGTCTGTTTGGTGTCAAACTTCACAGGACTTTTTCTCCTCTGGAAGCTTTGAGAGTCCTGTCAGTATATTTGCTTTACTGAAATTTCATGGCTCGATGTTGAGATCATTTGGCCACACTTGAATTCCTTTGAAATGAAGGCTCTTGTCCTTTCTCAACTATAGGAAATTTTCTTCCACCATTATTTGACAATTCTCTCCTGGTCTTTTTCCATATTGTCTCATAATCAAATATTGAAACTTCTTAAATTATAGAAGTCTCACCTTTTCTTTCATGTTTTCTTAATTTTTTATTTTGCTACATATTTTCTTCCCTCAACTCTATCTTCTGTCATTTTCATATATATAATTTTTAGTTTTCCCAAACTTTGATTTGCTATTACATTTAATTTGTATTGTATTTAATGAGGTATGAAGATGACAAGCTAATTACATCACTGTACAAGGTACATCTTCAAATTGAAAATCAGAAATCAGTCTTCACTGGCCATTCTCTGCCCTGAGGTATCTCTCTCTTGGCACTCCACATCAGGTGTCTTTCTCAAGACATTGAAATAAGACAGAGATTGTGTGGTGGGTCACATAATAAAGACCAGGAACACTTTGTATAGGGAATAACCAGGTTTCCTCAGGATAGCAAGAGACTGCGAGTGGGAGTACAACCTATGAACTGTTTTTCCCAATCTTCTCTTCCCCAAGTCCAGTCTCCCCATTCTCCTCTTTCCCTCAGAACCTGCCAGAAGAAAGCTAAAAATTTCCCTTTACTTAACTATGCAGAGCAATTTACATGCCCTTGTTCCAACCTTCTCATCCAGGACCATTCTCTTAGCCTTTTATAATGTTTTACAACCTTTTATAACCACAACATACATCTCTCATTTATTCAGCCATTCAACAATCCTTAACACCCAAGTGCTCAATGTGTCCAGGTGCTCTTGTTCTGGGAGCCAAAGATTCAGCAGTAAAACAGATAAAAATACCTCCCCTCGCAGAGCTTAGCTCCAGTGGGAGAAACAGACTGTGTAAAAGAAACGGAATGTGGAGAAAAATGGAGCAGGGAACAGAGAGGAAGGAAGGGTTTGCAATTTTTAATAGAGGGATCAAGGAAAACCTCAGTGAAGAAGGGACCATCAAGTAAAGGGACCAAGGATATCAAGCCAGATGATTCAGCTTTACGTTTTCTGCTTCTGTCTACCTGGTTCACTTTGGTCTAATTTGAACAGGTCCTTTCAGGAAGATTCAGGAGTATTTAGTGATCAGAAGTTCTTGAGGCAGTAATCAGAATCAGCAGGAGACAGCTGGCCCCTCCCAGGCCCTCTGGTACTTGGGGATAGCAAATCAAGTGAGATCTCTGTAGAAGAGGCGGGAACTGTAATGTTTTCACGACCAACATGACCTGCTATGAGGCTCTCTTGTCCTCTCTTTCTAGTGCTTTCATTGAACTGGAGCAACCAGCCTCTTGGCCTTCTTTCGAGAAATGCTAATATGAGCCAGATTTTCAGGTAAGCAAAAAATAAAAACAACAGAAAGCCAACTATACTTTCTTTCATGTTAAGTCATAGAAAAGAGCCATGTATGTGAATATAAACTGAACATAAGGGTCAAAGTTAGGGGATTCTTTTCAGTGTATTTTTTCATTCCACATGAAGGGTGAACTCTAACGTAAACTATGGACTTTGGATGATAATGATGTGTCAGTATAGGTTCATTATGTGTAGCACATGTACCACTCTGGTGCAGGGATATTGATAATGGAGACGACCATGCATGTTTTGGAGGCAGGGGCTCTATGGGAAGTTGCTGTACTTTACTCTCAATTTTGTGAACCCTAAACTGCCTTTAAAAAGGAAAATTTTGAATTAAAAATAATTAAATGGAGAAAGGTCCATTCAATCAGTCTTCTGAATATGCTAAATTCTAAATTGCAGAAAAAAAGGTCCTTTTTAAGGCTATTAATTTGAAGAAGTCCTGCAAGGTTGCCTTCCTCAAGTTGAAAACTCCTGTTTTCCACTACAGGAATCTGATGTAGAACATGGCCTGATTCACCTGCTCCACAAGGATACAGTGTCTGTCTTGCTTTTGGCACTTACCATTTTCAACAGGATTCACACACCTAGTTACCTACGTTCCCAACAAGGCTGTGAAATCCTCTCAGACAGGGACCAAATCTTAGCCTTCAAACAGTGCCCAGCAGCTAACTGGTTCTTAATGTATGCTGACCACATAGTGTATATCTGTTACTCAACCAAACTTGGTTCCGCTCTCCCACGGGCAGTAAAGTCAATCTACTGACACTAGATTGTGGTGTTAGAAAGTGCAAAATTTATTACAGGAGAACAGGTGGCTCATGCTCAAAAACCCCGAATTCCCTGAAGAGTTTCAGCAAAGCATTTTTAAAGACAAAGTGAGGGAGGGGTGTACCAGGGTGTGTGATCAGCTCGTGCACAATTCTGATTGGGTGATGATGAAGTAACAGGAAGGTGTTACAAGGGTTAACATTATCCATCCTTAGACACCAGTAGGTCTGGGAGCTATATGTTCATGATCATCAAGCAGTTAATTTCTTCCTTTTGGTGGGGGTTTTAGCATCTGTAAAACAACCCAGGAAATGTGTATCAGATGCTATTATCTGGGTGCTTCAGAGAGGAGCTACATACAGCAAAGGATATGGGAGAGAGGTCTGTCCTGGGAAGGCCCCATGGAGTCTTGCTTGGTTACATAACCCACTGGACTCACTGTAAGAGCAGAAGTATCAGTTGGCTGTTACTGAGCACCATCTATTCTAGGCAGCTGGCATCATTAGCTGTAATCTTCATAGCAACCAGAAAAGTTAGGACCTGTGCCAGTTTTACAGATGACAAAACTGAGGCTTGGAGGATTTGAGTAAATAGTCTAAGTGTGTACAACTAGCCAACATGGAGAATCTAGGATCCTGCCCCTGGCATGTGTGACCCCAAACCATAATTTTGATTATGCCCCCTGCATTCATTAAAGATAAACAGATGAGACATCTCAGAAGAAACAAGGAGAAGGGAGGCCATTGTCTCTGATGACTGCAGCCAGTCTGAAAGAACACACTTGGAACACAGCACACAGAAATGAAGGACTCCCCCGCCACTACAGCTGTCCCTTTGCATACTTGGACCCATCATAGGTGCAGTGGTCACTACCCTTTCATCCCTATTCTAGCCACATTTCGAAACTGAAGTAGAATGGGGTTAGATGACTTCCCATAATAGGACCCACAATCTCTTACTATTAGCGCATGTGAAAGGCCCTATTCTTTCCCTGTTTCCCTTTTAGAGAAAAAAAAAATTAATGGCAAGCAAACCACACCCGAGACTAATGAGAAGAATGAATAAAGGAAATATTTTGCCATTTTGCAGGCCCTCGTGCTCTCGTATTTATAGACATCTTACCAAGAGAACGTGTCTTGCAGAACATGTCACAGCCAAGGACGTTGAATTTTCAGTAACTCTTGGCTGCTTCTAGCTGTGCTTTGAGTTTAACCAGAGCAGTGCTGACGTGTGGTTTCCCTTACTTTGTTCAGGCTCTGGTGTGTTATCTCTCAGCAAGCGGAACGATCTGATGGTTTATTTGGCGTGAGGTGCACGAAGGGCCCGAGTTACGTAAGGCTATTAAATCAGAACCTGCCTAGACGTCTTCAGAGGCTGTTAGCCTCGTTCACTCTGGGCAAATACAATTAAGGTCCTGGCTATTATTTACAGCAAATACCAGTGAAAATAACCTCCAGTTCCTGGGTTTATTAACAGCAATGCTGAGGGGAAGGAGGAGGATCAGTGGGGAACGTGTTCAGCGTTGCAGCTTGCGCTGATTAAAGCCTCCTTGTCATATTCCATATCGCTGTGCTGTAGTTATAGCAAATGTTCCTTGTAATGCATTTTCAAGTACAAAAATTGCTTCAGAAAAGAGCATTTAGAAAACTAATTCTATTGAAACCAATGAAGTGTTGACACATTGCCTGATGCAGATTTGTTGAAAGAGGCTTGTTTTAAGTTAGAAAAGCACAGTCCTGGAGGCAAAAATCAGTGACTTCTCAGTCTAGTGAGTGAGAGAACAGTGAAGCAGTGTGCTCGGCCGGCACCCCTCATTAATCCTTTCCCGTAATTCTACCCTGCTCACCTTCTCCCTTGCCTGACTCTATAGAATTTCAAACCCGCTGCCAGCCCAGGAACTTGCTCAGAAACCATTCATTACTCAGGCAGGGCATTTATAATGTTTGCTGATGTGTCGGTGAATAGAACACAGTGTAAATTTGGACTAAAGTGGGCTCTTTTTTTTGTCACGTCAATGGCTCCTGTACCATGTGTTCCATCAGTGTTCAAAATCCTGGGAGGGTTTGACATCCTCATCTTTCTGAGAGTCACGTTTCACCGTGCCCAACCCCAGGAAGAAAAAAGGATGGAGGCTGTTTGCAGCTGAAAACAGAGATACAGCATTAAGTAAAAAGTTTATTATTTACCTCAAACTAGGCTATTTGGTTTCCACAGGAAACCTGGGCCTGCAGACCCCGGTAAAATCAAACATAAAAGTAGTCATCCCTCGCATTCTAAACAGACCCTTGTGTAACCAAGTTAAGCAGTTTGGTGATGAGAGAAGGCGAGTGAATTAAGGGAGTGGTCAGTGAAGAAAGATGGTCCGGTTTTCACATGATAAGCTGTGTCAGGGGAGACACTCACCCAGCCATTGTCAGGTGGTAACTGCATGTCCCAACGCTGCTTTCCCCAGGAAGGTATTTAGGGATCTCTACAAACTAACATGTGGAAACAAGGTTGCTAGCGGAGAAGAGGGTGGAGGCGCACTTTCTCTGGGTCACTTGGGTGATGGATTCATCAGATCTGCTCTGGTTATTTATAGTCATAGTCATCTGTCTGGAAACCCGATTGAGTAACTCATTTTCAAATTCTGTGCCTACTATAACCTAGACAGTAAACACACTCTAGATTTTTTTTTTCCAATTGAGGTGAAATTTACATATCATAAAATGAATCATGCAGTAGCATATATTACATGCACAGTGGTGTGCAACCACCACCTCTATCTAGTACCAAAGCGTTTCATCACCCGCAAGAAAATCTCACACCCATCGATCAGTTATTCCCCATTCCTGCCTCTCCCTAATCTCTGGTAACCAACAATCTGCATTCTGTCTCTAAATATTCTGGGTATTTCTTTTAAAATGAATCACATGTGACTTTTTGTGCCTGGCTCCTTTCACTTAGCATAACGGTGTCAAGTTTTGTCCACCTTGTAGAATTCCTTTTTATGGCTGAATAATGTTTTGTAATATGGATATACCACAGTTTGCTTATCCACTCATCAGTTACTGGATATTTGGGTTGTTTTGACCCTGTGGCTATCATAAATAGTGCTGCTATACGTGTGTGTGCTTGTCTTTGTCTGACTACCTGTTTTCAGTTCTTTGGGGTACATACTTAGGGGTGGAATTGCTTGGTCCTATGGTAGTTCTATGTTTAACATTTTGAGGAATCACCAAACTATTTTTCAGAGCACTGATTCATTTTACATTCCCTTCAACAATGTACGTAGATTCTGATTTCCCAACATTCTTGCCAATACTTGCTATATTTTTTTCTTTTTATTATACTCATCCTGGTGGATATGAAGTGGTACCTCAGTAGGATTTTGATTTTCATTTGCCTGATGACTAATAATGGTGGACATCTTTTCATGTACTTGTTGACCGTTTGTTTATCTTATTTGGAAAAAATAATTATTCATTTTTTAAATCTTCATTCGTTTTGTATCCAACTCCTTTAAGAAAGCCCAGAGGTACATATTAATGTTCCATGTTACAAATACGGAACCTAAGGCCTAAAAATCCTAAGGAACTTGTGTGAAGTGATACAGCTAGTAAGTGGCAGTGCCAGAATTCCAGCCCTGATCTGTCTCCTTCCAGAGTCGGAGCCTTAACCACCATCCATACTACCCCAGTCAACAGTCTCTCCCAGAATCTCAGCCCTGGAGCAGAACTTTGAGACCATTGAGTCCAACTAATTGATTTCTCACGTGCAAAAGTGTTGTGAGTTCTCATTATTTACGTACTTCTCAGTATTAGTCAGGGCTCTCCAGAGAAACAGAATCAACAAGATGTGTATAAAGAGAGAGAGAGATTTATTGTAAGAAATTGGCTCCTATGATTGTGGAAGCTTGGCAAGTCCAAACTGATAGAACAGGCCAACAGGCTGGAGACTAGGGAAGAGTTACAGTTTGAATTCAAAGGCTGTCTGCTGGCAGGATTCTTTCTTACTCAGGGATGTCAGTTTTTGTTCTATTAAGGCCTTCAACTGATTGAATGAGGCTCACATTTTGGAGGGCTTTCTGCTTTACTAAGGTCTAGTGATTTAAATTTTAAGCTCACTCAAAAAACACTTTCAGAGAAACATCCTGATTAATGTTTAACCAAATATCTGGACACTGTGGCCAAGCCAAGTTGTTACAGAAAATCACACTTCCCTTCTATACTGTCATCCACATGTTCAGAGTTGCCCAAGCTCTGATTTCCCTGAAGTGAAGGAAGTGTTCCTTAACTAGCATCACAGGTGTGCAGACTATATTTCCCTCACCTCTTTGTTCACTCAGTAGCTACTGATGGAGCAGCATCTCTTAGGTGACTTTTGGTTGGACAGTGAACATTTTACTCGTGAACCTAACCATCTAAGCTGTGTTACAGGGCTCCCAGTTTCTCATGTGAGTCCACGCAGTGGTCTGACCAATGAAGCCCTCTCAGATTGCCTCTGAGGCAGAGGCACATGCTTTGGTTAATTGGAGTGGTCAGGTCTCAGTTTGAGAGAGACATGTTTTCTTGGCCCACAGTTTAGAATTTCATGCTGATCTGGTTGACACAGTTCAGATCAGTTTGACCCACCGCTGCAGTAGTTACCCTTTGATCTGGAGTCTAGTTTGTAATGTGACCCATTCAGATGGCTTTCCTATAATAGTCAAGCAAGACAAAACCAAATCATCCCATTTATCTTAATGGGCTTTTTTTCCCCTCTTTTTTCTTTCTTTTTCTTTCTTCTTTTTAAAAATTTTTTTAGATGTGAGGCCTTGCCGATCTTTTGTTAAAAAGAAAAAGGATATCTGTGTATCTGGTGGGCTTTGAAATACCATCTGGTATTTAATGTTATTGTCCTCTGTTCTCCCAGTGGTGTGCTGAATCATATCTTAAAAGTTCAACAGCCATTCAGTGGGTTGCCATTCAATATACCGTGTCATTATCAAAGATTTGGATTTACAAAATGTTACCTGGAAACAAAGCCCACTTAACACGCTGTTATCCCTGAGGCCACTGCCTGAGATGGGTCTTATAGTGTGAAGTCTGTTTGTCTGACATTTGTCACTGCCCTTTGGGTACCCGGGAGACCTTGTAACCCTGAAAATTGCTGGTTGGATTATGTAATTTTGTGTGACAAAAGAAACATGACAGCATTCTTACACTAATATATCAGTCTGGGTATGCATCTTGTCTTTTATAAACCCCCATATATTGGCAGTGAATGTGTGAGCAGTTAAGCTTTATTTTAATGATTAAATACATGCCAAGAAAGTTGAACTGTCATGAGTACTTTCTAAGTATTAAGTGAAGGAGGAAAATCCATCAGTGAAATAAACCCTGTGATGCATTGTTTCAGGAAAAAAAAAAAAACTTTATAACAGAATACTCATTCCAGAATGGATCTGTTTGGCAGGTAAAAATACTTGGTAAAAGGAACACACACTTGTATTTAGTACAATTTCACAAGCTTAAGCAGCATCATTAAATGCCTGGACGCAACTTGTGCTGACTCCTTGTAGAATAACAATGTGGCTTTCTCTTTTCACTTAATAATGATCAGGATTACTTGTATGAAACACAGCAGCAGAGTGCTTTATGCAATAGTCATAAACAACCTCTCCTAAAATGCATTTTTGCTTTTATACCTCAGTGAACAGCTCTGTTTGAGTAAATGATCCATCCTTGAATTGTGTATACAGAGAGAAGATCAGCATTGGATTGTTGTTTTAATAAACTGGAAGGCTGCCAACGTTCTCTGGGAAGAGGACAAAGACATTAATGCTAGCATGCAATCTAGCCCGTGTTTGGATTTAAGACGGAATTTAATCTTCTTGCCTCCTTTCCCATTCTCCCTCCCCCTTTCCAGTCCTTTCTTCCCTTGATACACAGTCCCTTTCATGGAGTTAATTCAAGCTATCCTAAACAGCATGAACTAATAAAGGATGGCATTTTTAAAAAGAGGAGGCATTCACAAATGTTGAAATGTGGAACGTTTAAAATTCTTTCTCTGGTCCTTAGTTTAAAAGAGTGGTGATTAATGAGTTTATGTTATCTATCAAAACGCTTCCATCATGCTGCTGATGTGACATGGGATTTATGGTAATGAAAACCCTGCAGTCCCTCCCCTGTATCTAAATCAGCCCCACATTCATACAAAAAGCACTATATGATGTATTTGTAGCTAGCTGTAAGCAAGATCATTTTTAAGAGATTATGTACTGCCAAAAGGGAACATTCTTAAAAATATAGGAAGGAAAACGATTTCCTTTCCAACCTATTGCTCTAGCAAGCATCATACTACAAATACCAATCTCCTCCTGGAAAAAAAAAAAGAAAGAAAAATATTGAGCAGATGATGATCACGTGATTAGGCTAGTAATGCTCAGTGAATTTCCTGTAGTTTTCTTGGAACTCCTTTGTAATACATTTGCAAAAAGTCATACAGATTTTCATTGGGACAGCATGAAATTGCTCTTTGTGTTACGCATCTTAGAAAGAGAAAATCCACTACTACCTTGAATAAAACTCACTTGGTTCCTTCTGTTAGCCGAGTATTCCAAGTAACCTGATAAAAAAAAACCTCATCCAGTCTCAGCAACTGGAAGAAAAAGGCTCTATCCATCCCTCCCCCTTCATTAGGCAGATGTTTCTGTTTCTGCAAGACCTTACACAAAGGACAAAAATGTGTTTGCAAAAATTGCCTATATCTTGCTTTCCAGTGCCCTCTCAGAAGGATCCCAAAATATAGACATTATATGCCCTTTTATCACCTGGGTGTAAGAATGAGTATATAAGAGGAGCGAATACCAGATCAAGTTCTCAAGACAAAGTCTTTCAACATGTGAAAGGGTGTGGATTAGAAATGAGGTGTGCTCAAAGAATTGTGTTTCTGCAAATAGTAAAAACCCTGAACTTTGCAACTAATTTCTTTCTTTAAATATTGACCAAATCAAGTGTCTATTCCTAAAAATCTCAGTCTCTTGTTATTTAAACTTTGAAATGCTTTGATGAATGGGTGAAAAGGGGAAGGAGTTACCCCAAGAAGAAGCAGACATTTGTAACTAACACTCCTGAACATCATCAGGGGTCACATATGCCCTACAGGGGGAGATTGGAAAAAATCACAATTTTTTCTAATTGAAGTGTAGTTAGTTACAATGTGTCAATTTCTGATGTGCAGCATAATAAGGGAAAAAATCACTATTTTTTACATCACGAGGACCCCTCTGTCATCTTACTCTGTAAATAGTCATTTTAGTCTGGGTCATCTACATGTCAGGCTTTTGAGTACCTACATTTTAAGTTGATCCATTTCTGTGTGCTTTGGAAAGCAGACAGAGAGCACCGTAGTGGCATATTTTTCTTGAGGCAGAATTTCTCCCTCCAGGGTGTAGACACAAGCTCAGTGTGTTCCAGAAACAGCACAGTCTTGTATTCCTTGGCCATTTCCTGCTGCTTTTGCTACTTCTGCCTCGGAGAGATGCAAAGGATTGAGAAACACAGTTAAAGAGAAAGGAATCCCAGAGGCCACGAGGCGAGTGGTAACAAGCGAGTGTGTGTGTGTTCATACTGGGCTGGGTTTGAAGGGGGTGGAGGAGTCTTGTTAAAATCACAAAAACTGCCTGTGCAGCAAATAGATTCTCCTCCCCCTCCTCCTACTACTAACACTGCAGAAAATGGAATCTATCAAAATGCTCTTAAAAGTAGTCCCTGATGATACTGGAATAAAAAGGCTGTTATGACAACTGTGAGGTGGGAGGAGCTTCTTGTCACCCACCTGTCTGTCAGACTGAGCCTCAGGGACCCTTTAGATTTGTAAGGTCACACCAGGAACCTGGCTGCTAGCTGAGATGATCTCTTTCTGTACCCTTCCCCCAACCTACCTCCAGATGACCTCAAGCTTGGCCTTTGGGGTCAAAGTCACAGGAGGGCAAATGTCATTTCCTATTGATTGTCTATTCCTTGTCTTTCTTCTGGTCTCAGTTTTGCTGTTATGAATCGTTGGTCTTACTCTGGCCCAGCCCCAAACACCTTCAGTATTCTTAGATGGCTCATGTTTAGCAAAGAAATGATGAACCATTTTCAAGTTTTAAACCATTTTTCCAGTTTGCACTGAGGTTGGTTTTAGTTTTGAAGAAATACTGTGATGTCAACATTATTGTCTCTAGTATATCTGCTTCATTGGCCTCTAGTATTAAAATGCTGTTACTAGTTTGCTTGGTTGGTTGGTTGGTGTTTTGCCAGATTGGTAAGAAAACCATGAAATTATCACTCTTTTCAAGGGGCAGGTCATTTTTTAATTACCAGGGAAAAGCAGGAAAATAGTTATGTTTGTTATATAACAATCAGAAGGTAGGAGAGCTCACAAGAAAACATCTTTAACTGCTTAAGTTTTATAGGACAAAGAGAACGAAGAAAGGAGACACAAATTTCAAGCAAAAACTCCGTCAAGTTTTTGCTCCTCAAGCAGAGTGACAAAGTCAAGCCACAAAACAACTAGAAGGAAAAGGATTTGATGTACTCACATGATCAGGATTTGCAGGCTTTCTCACTGCTGTCCCTGCCACCACACGCATCAAGAATCATTTTAATGGACTGGCAGTAGAGAAAAAGAGCCCCAGGATCAGTAACGATGCTGTGCCCCACCATATTGGAGCCTAGGGCAAGATCAATAATACCAATTGTGTTTGGTTTAAATTTTTGATATTTGATTCATCATGGATTTTTAGCATTAATTTTGATTTTTTGAATATTGCATTAAAATATGATTTATCTTGATTACTCAATTTTTTGGTATCCCCTTAATTTTGTACCCAAGGCAAGTACCTAACTTGCCTCATTCACCTTGACCTAGTCCTGGCCCTGCTTTCAGAGGAAAATAAAACAAAAGAGATAACTAAGTAACTGACATAAGTGATTTTCTTACATTTAGCAAGCTTAAATGAACATTAGAATTAAAGACTAGTTTTTAATTGTTGGTATCACCAACACTTATTGTTTTCTAAAACACACGCCAAAGTTCTTAGGAGTCTGGAACGTTTTATGTAAATTAGGTGACATATTTGAAGATGCAGTTTGGGAATTTTTCTTTCCTAACTCTCATTTGTTGCCAGCAGCACTGCACCTAATTAGTGTGTGACAGTCATTGCCCCACAGAGAGGACATAAGCCCCAGAACAAAGAAATGAATCAGGCGGCTGGGTAGATCCTCTGTAAGTATAGGCATCACCCGTCCTTTGTGTTCTCTGTAAGAACTGGGGCATAGAGAACTCAGACAAATACTGTACTCTGGCTACTGCTATTGCTGTGAATAATAGTTCATTGTCTCTGACCTGAGAGTTTCTTGTTTTCTACAAAATCCATGACACTGGCAGGATAACTTATTACCTTGCAAAAGCTTGCAAAAACCTTCATCCTATATAGTATATAATCAATATCCTAAATAAATCAAGTTACTTAATTTGATTTATTGCAGTGTAATTTAATAGTATCATAAGAACACTAACTTTTTAACTTTTTAAAGCTTTTCAATGTTTTGTTTTTAGGCCACTCAAATATACTTGTTTTATTCTTTACCCACAGCATGCCCTTTAAAAAAGAAAAATACTTGTCTATATTTGAACAGTAATTAAAGGTTTATGCGAGTGACTAGAGATGTCCAAATGTGGTACATTCTGGACACATATACAGTCCAGAGGTGTATCATTACTGAAACTAAGAACACAGCAGAATAAAGATTTTCAAGGAGTGCAAATTCCATTTCTCCATCTGCCATATTCAGAGGAGGACATGGATTAAGAATGCATTAACATTTCAAACTCAAGTTCAAGGTAGTACCTTGAAGAATGTAATAACAGCAAATAGCAAACACAAGACAAATAGAACATCATTTATCTTATTATCTCTGATTGAAAACAACTGGTTGGATTACATTTTTTTAGAATATTTAAAGAAAGAAAAGAAATCAAATGTTGATTCTTCTCTAATCACACAATGAGATCACCAAAGCAAACATACAGGTGACATGCTCACAGCACCACAAACCGTGAAGAAGGGAGTCAACGTTTTTCTGTAGCTCTCCCCAAGCTTGGGCATTCGGGAATAACATGTTTCTGCCCATTTGCTCATTTGTGAATGACCTGTAGAAACTGACATCTAAAATAACTTGATGGGGGTAATTAAACCTAACCAGTCTTGGCTACTTTCTCAAATGTCATAATAAAAGGGTGAAATTTTATACTAGACATAGTTGTTTTCCAAAGTGGGAAACATAAAAATTGAGGGAGACGAATTATAGTGTTATGAGAGCAGTCTTTTTACTGAGTAAACCAATGAACGTGGGTTTGCTGAGACATTTCTTCTCACTCATGCCCTGCTGTCGGGAGTGGCCGCTCCTCTCTGCTCTGTTCCTCCTCCACTTTCCTTCCTTACTCATTATCAAATACACTCATCTTGTTTAAATAACATGGTACTTAACCTCTGTTTGATGTTGGGAATGTAGGGCTGCTGAAATTACAACCAGAAGGATATAAAAGAGTGTGAGAGAAATAGGCAGAGAGGAAAATAGAAATTTCGTGTTTAAGTCTCATAATGGCCAAGAAGTATTTTAAGTTCAAAGTGTGATGTGTATTTCTGGAAGGAGAAGCCAAACTGACAGTAGATATTTTAACCTGGTAAAATTGGAGATGTGGATCAAGCTGTTTGTAATTTGACCATTTATTTTAGGATTGTACTATAGTTATATATTACCATAGTCCACTGGCCACTCACCAGTGCCTAAAGTCTGTCTAAACGACTCTCCTAAAATCATGGAAGCTGAAAGACAATTCAGTAAAATAAATTTTAATTGGGATGCACTTTGTACTAACTTGGGGAGTTTTCAGACACCCCTCTACCAAAATTTTGTCCTTTATAAAGGGGTTATTGTGACCTAGATGGTACCCTTAAGAATCATTGGTCTTGGCTATATTTGGTGGGTTATTCTTAGGTGCCCAGAAGAGATGTGCATGTATTACCTTTGAACTTGGGCATTACTGAAAGGACATAGAAAGAATATCATCTATTGCAGTCTCTCTAAGCCACAGAGCTTCTGGGATGGGGATACACAATGGGTTTCATGGAAAAGCAGAACAGTTGCTCAAAATGTTTGTGGAATCCCCTGAACTCAGTTGGCCCGCCTTTTTCATTTATCTCAAATGAAAGCAGGGCCAGTAATCTTCCATTCAACAGGGAATACTTCTATTAGCCAGGAATTTATGCTAAGCCATTTCACTTGCCTCCCTAGTTTTCAATCCATGTGTGACTGACTTTGGTTTGAATTCCATTAACTGGTTTAATTGGTGCTGTTTGGTTATGTAAAAAAGTAAGTTATATCTAATTGATGCCATAAGAGATCTTTGTTGTCTGGCATATCCCAGTCTCAGTAAAGGTGGTGCTAAAAGGCCTGGAGTTAACAGGGACTAGAACTCAGATGAACCAGGCTTCTCTAGGTTTCTCTTCTTTGTGATTCCCTGCATACCAGGTTTTTCCTTGAAGTTGAAACTATGACTACCAGTATCTTACATCTTTCTAGCGCCGCTGCCAAGAAAAAAAAGTACTTTCCCCCCATTGTGAATAAAAAACAAAATTTAAAAATTACAAGGAAAGTTTCTTATTGGTTGGCCTGGCCCATGTGACCATTCCCATGGCCATAGTCAAGGAGCAAGAGTGACAAGTCCAATGAGACCTCCATGGGTAGAGTGAAGGGAAAAAGAAGTTCCTCAACAGGAAGGAGTGAATGCTAAGCAGGTAAAGCAATAGCTATCTACTAACCTGAGGGAACAGTTAGCTTTTACTCAATACAGTGTATTGTAGGCTATAGCAATTCGTATAAGAAAGAACCCCCCTGGGCTACTCAATATGGCAGCTGTGGGTGAGAAAAGTAACTGAGATTTATGCATTCATAGTATAGCCTGCCCAGTATTTAGTCCACTTTCCCTTCATTCAAAAGATGGGGAGATAGAGCTTAGAGAAATAAAAGATAACCCACATATATGAATGTTGCAAATAACAACATCTTAGTTCATTCAAGCTGCTACAACAAAAATGCCATAGAGTAGGTAGTTTATGCAACAGACTTATTTCTCACAGTTTAGGAGGCTGAGAAGTCCAAAGTCAAGATGCTGGCAGATTTAGAGTCCAATAAATGCCTTCTCCTTTCAGTGTCCTCACAGGGCAGAAGGAGTAAGGGGGCCCTCTGGGGTCTTTTTCATAAAGGCACTAATCCCATTTATGAGGACTGCACCTTTATGACCTAATTACCTCCCAAAGGTACCACCTTCAAATACTGTCACCTTGGGGATTAGGCTTCAACATATGAATTTTTAGGGGACACAAACATTCAGTCTCTAGCAAACAGTTAAGAATAAATCTATAACACAACATTATAAACCAACTATACTTCAATTTAAAAAATTGTTTTTTAATTTTAAAAATTAAAAGAAAAAAAAGAATAAATCCAGTTGCTTCAAACACACATTGGAGGGTGAACTGACATCCTTCCTGACATTCGTTCACAGGAACTGGGGAGGTGTGGTTTGGGGGGATGTCTGACAGTGCCAGTTAAGAGATTTTTTGCCTAAATCAAGAGCAGAGAGAGGCCCAGGGTTTTTCAGGCTACTACTTCCTCGCAGTCAAAGTTAACCCCTCACGCCATTATAATGTGTTTAATGAAAACTCTTGAGAGGAGAAGCAGCCAGCAGCCTAAATGGAAGTTCTTCATGTCACACCCCCACCTCCACCCACTGCCGCCATCAAGCCAGCCCTTCTCTTCCTACCTCTCTGAGGGCAGAGCTACACACTCACGCAGTCACTCTACATCCCTTCCTTTCAAACATGGAGCCACTTGTGCATTTATAGAGATTGACGTTTACATCCCTGGAGGGGCAGTCATCTTACCCACTTCATGTCTATTTAACTGAAATCACTATGCCAACATGTAACCTTCAACTGGGAAGATGAAGTTTTTCTGCTCATATGTGAAAACACAAATTCCTCAGCTAAATTTCTTCCCATTGTACAGAGAAAAAGAAAATAACTTAATCTCTTCTGGGTAATAGCAGAACAAAATCAGGGCTAGTGTCTCCCTGTCTCTTCTCCCTTTCTCCCCTGGGCAAGGGTCAGCTAATTTCCACTGTCTGATTCTCATGCCCCACTCCGTCCCACCAGCCTCTGCTTAGTTGTAGATTGCTCATGTGGACACGAGGTACCTGTTGCACTCTGCCGCTCTCTGTCATCCTCATCAAAGCAGGAAGCCCCCTCCAGCCCCACAGTCTAGTCCTCTCAGCACTTCTAGGTCCCACCTAGGAGTCCAGGAGTTCACACACACCTTCTCTATACTGATCTGGGGCCGTTGGATTAGATGGCACTGTCCTTGGGCCTCCCTGCCTTGGCTGTGGCTACATTGTTACACCAGTACCAGCTGCTCCAGTGCCAGACCAACTCTGGGGCTTTAAAGAGATTAAGGCTTCCTCTGAGAAGGAGCACAAAGTCTGCAGCTCTCAGATTCCCCCATATTTACACACAGATATGCACACACTCTTGGGATTTAGACTTTACTTCTCAGGATCCCCGAAAGACCCAATTAAATAGTTGACAAACGTAAGAGGTAGTTTTAGATATTAACAATAAGGGAAAGTAGCTAAAGGTGTGTGGAAATTCTCTGTGCTATCTTTGTAACTTTTCTGGAAACCTAAAACTATTCCAAATTTTAAAGCTTATTTTAAAAGTAATGAGAAGGGAGAAGTGGTTGGAGGTATGGACTGATGGTTGTCGAGAGGGGGTGATGAATACAGGGGCTTTACTACACTACTTTGCCTACTTTTAACTCTCCATAATAAGTAATTGAGTAACTTAAAAATATATATTATGGTCCCTCCTATAGAATCTTAAAAGTCTATGTAAACCTTTAGAAGTCAGTAATTTTTTTAACATTTTTTATTGATTTATAATCATTTTACAATGTTGTGTCAAATTCCAGTGTTCAGCACAATTTTTCAGTTATTCATGGACATATACACACTCATTGTCACATTTTTTTCTCTGTGAGTTATCATAACATTTTGTGTATATTTCCCTGTGCTATACAGTGTAGTCTATTCTCCAACTTTGAAATCCCAGTCTATCCCTTCCCACCCTCCACCTCCCTGGTAACCACAAGTCTGTATTCTCTGTCTGTGAGTCTATTTCTGTCCTGTATTTACGCTTTGTTTTTGTTTGTTTGTTTGTTTTTGTTTTTGTTTTTGTTTTTGTTTTTTAGATTCCACATATGAGCGATCTCATATGGTATTTTTCTTTCTCTTTCTGGCTTACTTCACTTAGAATGACATTCTCCAGGAGCATCCATGTTGCTGCAAATGGCATTATGTTGTCAGTTTTTATGGCTGAGTACTATTCCATTGTATAAATATACCACATCTTTATCCAGTCACCTGTTGATAGACATTTAGGCTGTTTCCATGTTTTGGCTATTGTAAATAGTGCTGCTATGAACATTGGGGTGCAGGTGTCATCCTGAAGTAGATTTCCTTCTGGATACAAGCCCAGGAGTGGGATTCCTGGGTCATATGGTAAGTCTATTCCTAGTCTTTTGAGGAATCTCCACACTGTTTTCCATAGTGGCTGAACCAAACTGCATTCCCACCAGCAGTGTAGGAGGGTTCCCCTTTCTCCACAGCCTCTCCAGCATTTGTCATTTGTGGATTTTTGAATGACGGCCATTCTGACTGGTGTGAGGTGATACCTCATTGTAGTTTTGATTTGCATTTCTCTGATAATTAGTGATATTGAGCATTTTTTCATGTGCTTTTTGATCATTTGTATGTCTTCCTTGGAGAATTGCTTGTTTAGGTCTTCTGCCCATTTTTGGATTGGGTTGTTTATTTTTTTCTTATTGAGTCGTATGAGCTGCTTATATATTCTGGAGATCAAGCCTTTGTCGGTTTCACTTGCAAAAATGTTCTCCCATTCCGTAGGTTTTCTTCTTGTTTTATTTCTGGTTTCCTTTGCTGTGCAGAAGCTTGTAAGTTTCATTAGGTCCCATTTGTTTATTCTTGCTTTTATTTCTTCTAGGAGAAAATTTTTGAGATGTATGTCAGATAATGTTTTGCCTATGTTTTCCTCTAGGAGGTTTATTGTATCTTGTCTTATGTTTAAGTCTTTAATCCATTTTGAGTTGATTTTTGTATATGGTGTAAGGGAGTGTTCTAGCTTCATTGTTTTACGTGCTGCTGTCCAGTTTTCCCAACACCATTTGCTGAAGAGACTGTCTTTATTCCAATGTATACTCTTGCCTCCTTTGTCAAAGATGAGTTGACCAAAGGTTTGTGGGTTCATTTCTGGGCTCTCTATTCTGTTCCATTGGTCTATATGTCTGTTTTGGTACCAATACCATGCTGTCTTGATGACTGTAGCTCTATAGTATTGTCTGAAGTCTGGGAGAGTTATTCCTCCAGCCTCTTTCTTTCTCTTCAGTAATGCTTTGGCAATTCTAGGTCTTTGATGGTTCCATATGAATTTTATTATGATTTGTTCTAGTTCTGTGAAATATGTCCTGGGTAATTGGATAGGGATTGCGTTAAATCTGTAGATTGCCTTGGGCAGTGTGACCATTTTAACAATATTGATTCTTCCAATCCAAGAGCATGGAATATCTTTCCATTTTTTAAAGTCTTCTTTAATTTCCTTCATCAATGGTTTATAGTTTTCTGTGTATAATTTTTTCACCTCCTTGGTTAGATTTATTCCCAGATATTTTATTACTTTGGGTGCTATTTTAAAGGGGATTGTTTCTTTACTTTCTTCTTCTGTTGATTTATCGTTAGTGTAAAGAAATGCAACTGATTTTTGAACGTTAATTTTGTAACCTGCTACCTTGCTGAATTCTTCAATCAGCTCTAGTAGCTTTTGTGTGGACCTTTTAGGGTTTTCTATATATAGTAACATGTCATCAGCATATAATGACACTTTTACCTCTAGAAGTCAGTAATTTGATGCTTTATTCTCTCTGTATAATTTCTACCATTAGGACACTGGTGCTTAAATGGTAGGGCAAAGAGAAGGAATAGAAAGAATCAAAAAACAGCAGTTAAATATTATCCATGTACAAAATTGGCTTATGTTCTTTTGTTTTGTTATTAGATGGACCACCTGAAATTATTTCTCCTTCCGTTATATTTTTAAAATCTTTTTCCACCTCCATTAGATCTCTTCTATACCATGTGCCCCTCTGTGTGTCACTTGGCATAAGATCCCACTGCAATATAACAAAACATCCAAATCACTGTGGCTTACACAATATAAAAGCTTATGTTTCTCCCACAGAAAATGGGTCTGGAGATCAATAGCCCAGGACTGTCATGGCAGCTCCACAGACTTTTCCATGGCTCAGGCTCCTTACTGTCCTCCACTCCTTAACTCCTAGGATGTTGCCCTTGTCATCAGGCTTACAAGACGGCTTCTAGAGCTCCAGCCATCACACTAACATTCCAGGCTGCAAGAAGGCAGGTCAAGTCACTTCTCTTTAAAGAAACATCCCCAGAGTCTCACAGAATAATTTGCTAATCTTTCATTGACCAAAACATACTCATACAGCCAGTCCTAGCTGCAGGACAAAGTGTAGAAAATAGTCTTTTAATTGTACCTTGCCTGTCCTCTATAAAACCAGAGTTCTATGACTGAAGAAGGAGGGGAGGATGTATGTTGGGTAGGCAATTAGTAGCCTCTGCCACAGTCAACTATGAGAAAAATCTGAACATGGACTGGCAGGGCAGCCCAACCATGACTTATGCCCAAATTAATGACCCAGCTAGTGCAATCAGCAAAGATCTGGAAGTATCTGTCATCCCACATACGCTGCTGACTGGTTTATGTTGATTGGTCTGACTGAAAGTTGAAACTAGAAAACTGCCTGTAGATCCACCCTTCACAGTCAGATGCCATCCATCTCCACAGAAGCCAATACATGTGCATTTGTGTCAGCATCATGTTGAGCACGAGATATGCCTGCTGTGACTGTAATGTCCTTTAAACCTAAAATGGAAGCATTACAGATTCCTCCTGGCAGCCCTCTTGACCCTCTGGGGGACCTTCTGGGCTCCTGGCCAGTCTCCAGAGAGACTCCTGCCCGTCTGCCTGCAAGCAGACACATTCTGGGCTCCCTGCCCACGTTCTAACCTGCTGCTCATAAGAGAAGTGAACGAGGTCTATTTGGGTCAGTCCTGACTGATTATCCTGTTGCCCTGAAGTAAGTTCAGTTGAATATTCCACACAGAACCAACTGTCTACACCACATGTCCACACACCGGATACTCAGTAAAAGCAATGAGGGATGATGGGAAAGACCAGCTGAAGCCTGAGACCAAGGATTGAGACTGAACAATTCTTGGGCCAGATGGTGAGACCTTAGGAAATTCACTGAGTCTCTAAGCCTCGGTTTTCTCATAGGCCAAGTGGGGATTTTGCTCCCTCCCCTGCTTCCATACAACCTGATGGTGAAGCTCGGTTTCGGTGAGATAGTACATGTCAAAGTACTGTACTTTCTCCCCCCACACCCCCCCAAAATGGTTATTGTTATTGTTGTTGATCTAAGGAAAATATACATCATTGAAAAGAAAACAAAAACAAAAACAAAAAATAGTGATGATACGGTTCAGGCCCATTTGACTGTGGCTAAGAAAAAGAAATACAGTCCCTAGTGCACTATATGCAAGATGAAAGGATTAGACAAAAAAAAAAAAAAAATCAGTGAAATTATATCCGTCCCCAAAAGGAGAGATACTCAGAGTAAACTCATAATATTCTAGCCATCATTTCCATTTATTATTAGCTGTTCCTTTCACAGAACACCAGTCCAAAGAGTAAATGTATCATTAAAGATTCGGTTCTCCCCCTACAGGGAAGGTAGAATGAGTTTTATTCCTTTTAACAAAGTCAGCGTTAAAATACAGCTAGACTCTTCTCTTGGCAGCAAAGACCCAAAACACCCACCTAGAATTTCCCTTCTCAATGCAATCCACTAGGACCTACTTCTATTCATAAACACAAGCCTTTGGGCATAGTAGGTAAGCTGTTAGTTGTACACATAAATCCAGTTTGAGGATAGGTGTGTTCTGTAGTTGTGAATGTGTATGTAAATATATTTCTATATACTGGAGCCTGCAGAAGGTTTATAGTTTTGTAGAAATATTAATAAGAAACTATTCTAAATCCTTTAGTTTTTGTCAAAAGAAGGAGCTTTATTTTATATAATGTAAAATTAGAATTGCTTTTACTGGCTATCACTTTAATATCAACATTTTTATTTGGCATTAGATCCAAAGATAAATGTCTGTGATTTGACATAATAAATTGCTCCCCATATGTGAAATGAAAATCACTTGAGCTTTATTGGCCACTTAGGGGTTTTTCTCTGATCTAACTTTAGAGGGTAATTTCTTTTGGGAACAGAACAACATCATTCCGTGATTTGACTGCAGAAGTCGTAAAAGTCAATAAACAGATTCACTGACCATTTGTGAACTTTTCATTTGACCCACAACTGGAGCAAAGGACCTCTTAACTGTGAGTAATTTTTCCTGATGAGATTAAAAATTTCTCATTCCAACTTTCCTAAATCTAGAACTTCCCTTGCACAAAAAACAAACACACACACACACACCACAAAAGGAATTGATTCCAGATGTGCAAGAGGCCTTGCATGACAGTCTCTGGTTTGCTGGTCACAAAAGGACATTCTGGCAGGTGGCCACAATGGTATTTTGTTCCTCTCGAGCTTGATGCCATTGAAGCACACTGTAAAATTCACCTGGTTTATATCTGTGAGATTTTTTTCCCTAAGAAAGGAAGGGAAACAAGATGAGAGAGGTAGCTGAATGTTCACCAGATCACAAGGCTGGAATGTGTGGTTTCTGAAACACAGATGTAGGTGAATTTTCCAGTAAGAATTTTGTCAATGCTGACTGTTCGCAGCGCTATTCCACGCTGTGTAGAGGGAAGAAAGATTGGAGACATCGTCCCAAGCCTGGAGAACTTAAAATGCCTTATGAGAGACAAGGTTAATGAGAATGAAACAGGCAATGTGCTCCCCTACCATCCTTCATAAAGCATCACTGTGCAGCCCACACTAGGGTATGATGATCTGCTTCTGTGACTGATGTCACCCACCACATTGGAGTCCTCCCAGAACTGGAACCGTGGCAGATCCTTGCTGTAAGCACAGAGCCCAGAGCACAGCCCAAAGCATATTTGATGTTAACTCAAGTAATGAAGGAAACAACAATGCAACAGGTTAAAAGGATGTAAGTGCCATGGGATTCAAGCTGCCACCAAACATAAGCCCATCTTATTTATGGGAATTAATCAAGCATTAATATCTTTCATTTTGCTAATAAGGCATTCCTTCATCTTCTAAAGACCAATTTGAATGTCTGCCCTCAATGGTACTATATACTGAGAAACAATGGATGCCTTCCTGGGGAAATAGAGTCTTTATTCTGGAACTCCGTTGCTAAAAAGTAGACTTTCTATTATGGGGCAAGAAGGGGAGAAGAGATGGTAAAGGACATCCTGCAGAGAGATGAAGTTAGGTTCACTGCTTTTGGTGATAGTGTATTCCAAGGACCAAGGCAGTGAGTACGCTGCTAAAAACAAATGTGCTCAAACCAAGGTGAGGGCTGGAGATTGGGGGTTTTTTTAAGTAAATTAAGACCAATTCTGTACAAAGCAGTTAAGTAAGACAAAGTATTTGCTTACTAGATTTTATAAAGACTCTAGAGGAAAAAGCACTAGACTTGCCATCACTGAGACCCAATTTTCCAGCATTCCCAAAGTGTGTTCCATGGAACACTGTTTACAAGGAGCTTTAATAAAGATCATTATTAGAAGGATAAGTTCCATAGTCCAGTAGGTTTAGGAAACACTGACTACATCATCTCCTCCTTTGCGTTTATGTTGTAAAGAAAACAGTTTATGTTTATTCATTCCCAAAATTCTCCCAAAATTTTTTGACTAAGGGCTCTTTATTCACAAAATATCTTCCAGAATTTAGATTCAAAAACATCTGTCCAGGAGCCCTACATGAACTGATGTCTAACTTTCCTTTTGGTGCTAACATTCGGTATCACTTCCTACAAGTGACAGTTGAGATGTGGAAACAGATTACTAAAGAACACGGGCAAGATCCAGAGATTGAGGCTTAGCAAGAAACTGTTCTGAAGACCAAGGAAAAGAAACAGCAGTGGGCGTCACATCCTGAAATTGACATGTGCTTGAAAAAAAAATGGAACTTGAATCTGATCAAACCTCTCTACATCTTGCCACCAGTTTACAGGGATGACACCACAGACCACAATCAACAAAATTCCAACCTGAGAAACTCTAGAGGATGAATAAGCTGCTGCCTTCAACAAAGAAATTCTAAGTAAAAAAAAAAATAACAAAAAGAGGGAAATATAACAAAGATACCTAAATAGACAGGTAGATAGATAGATAGATAGATAGATAGATAGATAGGGAAAATACAACAAAATTTTTCCCAAAAAGAAGGTATCTGTAGATTAAAAGACGCTTAAGAGGAACTTCGCCGTTGAAATGTTTGGGTTTTACTTGGGTCCTGGATTGAGCAAGCTAACTATGGAAAAAATATGTTCATGGGACACTCACAGAATTTTGAATACTTTCTGGATATTTGATGACATTAAGGAATTGTTAATCTTCTTAGGTTTGATAAGTATTATAGTTGTGATTTTATGAATCTTTATAGTTCAGAAATATATCCTGGAATATTTATGTACAAAATATGTAGTCTGAGGTTTGCTTCAAGACAACCCTGTGATGGAGGATATCAATGAAAAATAATTGGCCATGATGTGATAAGATGGCTACATGAGGGTTTATTATACTCTTTTCTCATATGTTGTATTGCTGAGGTTTTTCCGAACTAGTTTTTACAAAGCAGTTGGAGGAGAAAAAAAATGCGGCGAAGAGATTATTACAAACTTGGTAAACACAGAGTTTGAAAAGGAACAAAAGGAAAGAATTTTGGGGAGCAGAGGGGCGAAATCATCATGGATGCAACAGAGAAATTAAAGAGTGTGAAAACCAGGAGAAGAAGGACAGAAATGTCAGTGGGCTTTTGAGAGAGGAAAAGAGATTGCAGAGGGTTCAAGGCACCATGACTGGTGTAGAAATGCTACATGCAGGAATAACTTCTCATTTGAGAAAGTTGGTTATGAAAGAAGATGGCGGCCGGAAATCAAGTGAAGGATTGTCAAGGATCATGCAGTGGACAGAACTGTGCCCTTACAGAGTTCATGCATTAAAGCCCTAGCCCTCCACACGACTGTACTGCAGATCAGACCGTTAAGGAGGTGATTAAAGTTAACTGATGTCATAAGATGGAGCTCTCATCCAATAGACCTGGTGCCCTTATAAGAGGAGGAAGAGAGGTGGTGTTTTCTCCACCATGTAAGACACAGCAAGAAGGCTGCTGTCTGCAAGCCAAAAAGGGAACCAGAACCTAACCTTGTAGCACTCTGATCTTGGACTTCCAGACTCCAGAACTGTGAAGAAATAAATTTCTGTTGTTTAAGTCACCCCGTCTGTGGTATTTTATTACAGCAGCCTGAGCTGAGACAGGTGAAACATGCACACCCTCTTCAGTAGCCTTTCTCCTTCATCCAGTGATTATCATGACCTTCTTTTATGATGTTGGAATTAGACATGGAAAAATGAGTGTCCCTGAGTAGTACTATTCTGTGTTCTTTTATTCGATGGTCAGTCAGGTGTGGCCACAAGAGGGGTCATAAGAGAGGCACAGGAAAACAAAAGTTTATTATACTCAACCGGTGCTCGAGAGAGTCACTGCACAGCAAGAGGAGGCCACATGGGAGAAGTACCAAGGCAACAGGCTCACCCAGGCAGGCGGGAAGCTGAGAGAGAGAGAGACAGAGGGCCTGTGGGCAAGCGCCTTTTTTGGAGGTCAGGGTGGAGCACGCAGAAAGATCTCAAGGGATTGCACTGGGGCATTTGAAACTTCCTAGGAGCGCCAAGAGAGGACCTGCGACAGGGCCAGCCCTATCGCCCTGGTGCACCTGCCCCTGGGCAGGATGCTTGCTCACTACCTGTGTCGGGGATGTTGAGGCCGCAGGAAACAAAACTGAAGTTTCAAAATTTTATAATACAGGTACCAAGTCTCAGTAATTGCTTCTCTAACATTTTATTTTTGCGACTTGTTCTTTGCACTGCATTCATCTTTTCCTTCTCTAAAGGAAGTTAAAAAACAACAGTTTCCATCATAATCAGAAAGGTTGGATAAACAATTTTAATTCAAATCTTTCTCCTTATAACTTATATAATATTGTAAGTAATTACATTTCAAGAAGTAAAAAAGATGTTATACTTCTTGGTCTGCCATTAAGATCTTCTATGATTTGACCACAGTCTCTTTTTCTAGTCCTAGGTTTCTCTACTGCTCTTTCCATAGTCACATCTGAGATGAACAAGGAAACAAGTTAATAATGCTTTTCAAGATAAATTAGTCAAAATATATCAAAGGGCCAACATTTTTTTTAATGTACCTTTTCTCCAGTGAAAAGCTCTCCCCAGGCTGTACTAAGTGAGAATAGAATCAAGGGCCTTGTTTGCAGTTAATTATCAGCTACAGCCAGATTCTTCACCTTGCCAGCACAGTGGAATCACCCAGGGAGTGTTAAAAAAAAATACTGATGCCTGGGTCCTGCCTCTTGGGTTTCTGATTCAGTTGGTCTGGAATGTGACCTGGTCATTGGGGTGTTTAAAGGCTCCCCCAGGGTTTGACTGCACAGCCAGGGCTGAGGAACACTCACAGCAACCTGCCTTTACCTGTATTTTGTCCACAAAAAGACTGTGCAATATTTACAAAATACAGTCCATGCACCTTTTTATTTCTCTATTCTTCACTGGTAATTCCTGTGCTCCCCTCAGTCTCCGTTTCTCATGGTTGAAGTCTAACTCAAAAACCATTTTCTTGAAAAGCCTTTCCTGATCTTCAAGTGATAGCATTCTTGCCGTTCTCTGAATGAAAAAAAAATTTTACTCACACCCTTTGTTAAGCTGCTCATCAGTCTTGGACTCTTACCTTGTTCATGTGTTCTTGCTGCCTCTTCTCTCCAGTGCCTTTCCAGCACCCTTCCCATAGCTGACTTGTAATAAAATTTTGTGTTTTCATGTCATGTGAGAATTTGAAGAATCACAATATGACTATATTTCTACAAGTGTTGTATAATGCTTTTAACAAGAAAATCATCCAGTCAGTTTAGTTGAAATAATCTTCTAATACTTCCCAAGTCACGATTTGCTATGAATGCGAACACTCACCCTGAATCATTTTAAGATCTGAATCAACTCTGAGTATATTTGCTTTACTTCTCACTGACAACTTGTCATTGTTCAGGTTTACATGACCAAATCCAACATTGTATATGGGATTCCATAACGAAAGGAAACAAAATAGTCCACTTTGCCATCTGGCCTCCTGCTAGGCATTAGGCTGGGTTTCCTTCCAAATTTTAGGACAGAAAAAGGAAATAAGAATTAACATGCATCGTTGGTTTCTTGGCTTTCTGCTCCTGATTGCTTCAGGGCTGACAGCTCACCTGCATTTTGAAACAGACACCTGCTAATTCACCTTTCCACCCTTTAATCTCACCTTTCCACCTACAGCATTTTAACTACCCTACAATTAATACACTCCTGGTTGTACCCACTTGGAAGGGTGAGTTGGGAAGAGGCTGAGGAGGAAAGCCAGCCTGAGCGTAATTCATAGTCCCCACTCCCATCTTTTGTTGCTGGGTGAGAATCCCTAATCTGGATTCATTCTGTCTAATAACAGGCTTCAAAACACTCTCCCCACCACCCCCCTACACACACACCCCCATGAGATGTCATCTCCTTGAACATAACCATCTGTTCTCAGTTTCCCATGAAGGTCTCTGACCCGTGCCTCCCAGATCACTGCCCTAATCCGAGGACCAGCTGTCACTGGGAGAAGGAGGTGGTGTGAATAAGCGACCTGAGGAAGGGGCACAGGGAGCAAAGGGTTCTGAAGAAGCGGGGAAAGGGAAAGAAAGGGGAAGGTAGATAAACAGAGACTTTGTTCTTCGCCCTTTGCATGCTCTCCACGACCTGTTGGTTAATATTATATTCTCCCTGGTGGAAGACTGAGAGTCTCCAGCCTGTCCCAGCTTTATGGTAATCCTTACTAAAGTCAGCTTCATGTGCCAAAGGGAACTTCTTTCCAAATGAAAATTAAGTTCCAGGTCCTCGGGATCGGTGTGGAGCCTGCTGCAGTCCCTGCCACCGGCCTTTGTACGTCCCTGGGAGGGGGCCGTCAGTGGGGGCACCTGCAGCCCTTCCGAAGCAGTCCTTTGGCGAGTGTTTGCCCGGTGGCCCGAGCCACCGGAATTGGACTCTGGCCGTCTCGCTGAGGCTGCCTGCTGGGGCCACGGCCCTCCCTCACTCCTGCACTCACGGGAGCAGGGCTCCAGAGATTTCCTCTGTCTTGGCAACATTATTTTTCTGCCCATCCTGGACACTGTTGATCTCTTTAGGGAGCTCTTTTAGAATCCCACAGGGTGTCTTTTGCCCCTTTCACTCCCCAAACTCAGTCTTGTCCTGATGCTGGCTTTGGACTGCAGAGACTTAAAATGGCAAGCTTTTGTCTTGATGCTGTCTGTATTAACAGGATGGAATGCTGACTTTGTGCTAAGAACTTTACATCTTGTGTGAATGAACACTCAGTGAGTCTGAGGTATTGGTACTCTCCCAAATTTACAGATCAGGACACGGAGGCACGACGTCTCACCCAACCCAGGCACGTGTCCTCCCCACTTTCTACTATGTCGTGCGCTTTTTTGCTTGGTACTCAGCATGCCCTGGGTTTGAAGCAGCATATCTGATGCATCATTTAGGCTGAGAAAATAAGGAGGCAGGAGAGGAACCACCCCTTTTTACCAGACACTGGCAAGATGAGAACAGGCTATCTTCATGCCTTCCTAGAAATTAAAGAGACAACACCTTTCCAAACTGCAGCTCCTCTCCCAGGGTAATTAGGGGGCACCCAAGGCTCTGGTGATTTGTGATTTACTAGACAACAGCAGCCAGACGTTGGTCTGTGGAACCAGGACTGCGTGGTTACTGCAGAGGCCATGGATGTAGTTCGGAGCTTGCTTCTTTATTAAATCTCTCTGCCTAATAACCTGAGAAGATACACATTACATTTTAATTTCTTTACTTAGTTTCCCTTTACATTTCATATTTTAAATTTCATAGGGCATTTCCATGTGAAAAATTTCTTCATGTGTCCAAATTTATCATTTTCCTGATTCGTAGTCCCTTTTACCGATGAAGCCACAAACTCTGCCCTAAGATTCAAGTCCAAGGTTACTTCCACTATTCCATGTCTACCCTTCCAACACAAGGATAATGTAAATGCTCCTATGGGAGTGTCCCAACACCTGGTAGCAGTGAATATGATCTTATTTGAAAGTGGGATGTTTGCAGATGTAATTAAGATGCAAGATAAAATAAGGTCATAGTGGAACAGAATTGTTACTGAACCAAACTTGGGTCCTTTTGCCCCCGCGCAGTAAAGCCAGTCTACTAACACTGGACTGTGGTAAAGGAAATTGTAGCATGTATTGTACGACACTGAGCAAAGAGCGGCTTTCCCAATGGCTTTCAGGGAAAGGTTTTTAAAGACAGGGTGAGGGAGGGAGATGGTGTATGATCAGCTTGTAGACATTCTTCTGATTGGTTGGTGATGGGATAATCAGGAGTCAACATCACCAACTTTCTGGTTCCAATCAGTCTGAGGTCTATGTGCTTGTGGGCAACATACAGTTAACTTCTTCCAGCTGCTAGGAGTTTCAGTATCTGCGAAACAGCTCAAAGGACATGGATCACCATATTGTCCATAGCCTTGAGGAGGAAAGTCTTTGACTTTCTTTAATGGCTAAACTATTATTATTTTGACTTGCTTGACTGTTTTCCTTTCTTTTTGCATTTTTTCACTTCCTTGATTAAATTTATCCTTTGGAACTAAGGGAAGGCCTAGGAGGCTAAAGTTTTCTACAGACAAGAGGCAGGCAGAAAACATGAGCAGGGGCTCTGTCCCAGAAAGTTCCCATGGGGTCCTGCTCGGTTACAGTGTGAGCCCTAATACAGTATGACTGGTGTCCTTCTAAGAAGAGACAAGACACAGAGACAGATGCATAAGGAGGAGAACTTAGTGATGATGGCAGAGATTAGAGTGGTGTATCTACCAGCCAGAAAACACCATGGATCGCTGGGAACCACCAGAAACTAGGGGAAAGGCAGGCAAGAGTTTTTCTCCCAGAGCTTCCAGAGAAAGCATGGCTCTGCCAACACCTTGACTTTGTTACAGCAGCCCTCGGAAATTAACACAGGTAGCCTCTGAATACAGATATTACACATCTGGGACTACAGCAAGGATGGGGCTGCAGGACTTTCCAGGCTGAGGTAGATATAAGCTGTTCTGGTTTTGAAAAAACAACTTATCATCACTTACTCATTTTAAGTATAATAAAGTTTCTTAAATTTCTTTCTTTTTCTTCAGTGTGGTAGGGAAAGTTTCTGTGTTAATGTCCATTTCCCAAAGAACTGAGGCACACAACCAGCCTTTGCAAATCTCCATTCCTGTAACGCCACTGGAGCCTTCTGTATCTAGAAACATCTTCCAGGTGTTGTTGTACAACAGTTCTTCTCAAACTTTGTTTATTTTGAAAAATCACACTGCCCAGATTATACCCCCAGGCAAATTCTATCTGAATCTCTGGACCTAGACAGGGGACCTAGGTATTCATGTTTTTGTAAAGCTTTCCAGATGATTCTAGTGATCTTTCCATTCAAGGTCTATATCCTACAAATTCCTCTTGGGGTGTTATTTCATCAGAGGATAAGCTTAAGTAAATCCCCAGCCATATTACAAGCATCTAGAACAGACTGTTCAGTAAATAAAGTTTTATTTGAATGCAACCACATTTATTTAGATGTTGTTTTCCGGCTACAAATGGAAGAACTGAGTGTTATGCAGAGACCATGTAGCCCACAAAGCCAAAAATATTTACCATCTGTCCCTTTGAGTAGTTTGCTGAAGATGGAAACTTACCAGATTCATCTTTTCCTTCCACGAGGAAGATCAAGGAAAGGGGTTTGCACTTAGTAGGGGCTCATACAAATCAAAGTGAAGTCAGGTGAACTGAAATGAACTGAATTAAATTGAATCTTCTTCAACATAGTATTTGTAAAGAATCCAAGGGGTTCTGCCTCCCAGGGGTGTTTTGTATTTTAATAAGTAACTTGCAAAGCCCCAAAGCCTTTATCTGAAGACAGAAAGGAATCCCTAATTGCTGAAATTGCAAGCACCTGTAATTATGAATCTGCAGCTCTATTCTATTCTATTGTGAAATCTCCCCCCTAGAACCCCTCAAATTGCACCAGGAAGGCTGCCACCCAGGCTCCCTGAGTGCAGAATCTACTCTACTTCACCAGCCTCAATGGAGCACTTGATGATAGTCATTTCTGTGAATAAAAAATATAAATATATGCAAGGTTTATTTGTTCTGCTTATGTTCTTTTCTGTTAGCTGAACAAGTTCTCCATGGGAAAAAACTGATCCTTTTTCTTAAAGGGTGTCACCACTTCTCATTTTCTATTTTCTAGAAATTTCTTCCCACAGGGACTTTTTTATTTTTCCTGTTGTGAACAGGTACGTCAGCAGAAGTATGTTGGCAGATTTCATTATTTTACTTTAGTCTATGAGTGATGAGAAATTGCTCTGAATTAAATTTCATCAATGCCAAATCAACTTAACTGGGGAATTTGTCGACCAACTAGACTGATACAAAGGCTTCTAAGATCCTCATAACCTGGGCATTTCTTAAATTTGAATTAGTTGACATGGACGCTCATGAAGAACAAGTGTCCCTCTGGTGTCTCCGGAAACCCAAACCTCCCCAGGGGAAGGGCTTTGGGCAGCTGACTCCCAAAAGAGTCAGGAGAGAGAAGACTCCAACCAAGGAGTTAAAAGGATCAAGGTTGGAATTCTGCGTCTTCTTGTTTACTAGCCCCTGAACTTGGACAAGTTACTGAACCTCTCTCCATTAGTTTCCCCAAGTGGAAGTGGGAGATCATGAAAGGATTGTAAAGATTAATGACATGGAGAGAACTTGGCACAGTGCCCAGCACATAGTAAGTATTCAATAAATGCTCTCTGTTTTTATGGTCTTAGTTAATATTAAATTACTGTTATGGGAGATTACATCCTTGTGACAGACGACTCTAGAGCATTCTAACCCCTATTTTCATAAGATGAGGACTCATGATATGCCATTCCATAACTGCACCTGGTGCGTGTGTGTGTTTAATTTATAAACATGAAATTGTTACATCTACCCAGCAAAATATTAGAACATATTATGGCTCTAACACAGTAGCCACATCTCCTCATCTTCTCATTCCTCCTCCTGCATAAATCATTGCATCTATAGCATGATCTTATTCTCCTCCTGCTCAGGAGGAGTGAGTGGCTCTTTCTCCCTCTGTGACAAACATACACCCTTCTGCCCGCTTTCAAGCAGCAATCACCCAGTTCTTCAGGAACCGAGTCCACTAAACCCCACCACAGCTGGTTTTCCTTTAACTCTGGACTTCCTCTCCCTGAAGTCACATGTCAAGCTAACCAGTCCTCCATCACCTCACACAGGAAGATGACTTTACTCCCTTCTTCCTTCCATCTTCTCAAACCATACTCACCCTCTAAAAGTCAGCTTCAGTGCAACATCCTCCCTATCAGGGACTCCTTCTGGCCTCTTGAATTCCTCTTTTATTTCTGAGTTTGATAGCTATTATAGTCTGTGTCCCATAATTTAACATTTTACTAAACACCCATCTTTCACTCTCGATTGATGTTTTGTGTGTTCTAGTTGTAGCTGCTTTACCTGACTATAATCCTTAAGGCAAGAAACATCTCTCAGAATTCTTGTGTAGCCTATGTTTCTAGATCATATATACCATGTGGTGTGGAACATCAAATGCGGTTTTAAGACACACCTAAATTCAAGTTCCCAGTTCTGTGAATTTGAGCAGGCTTCTTCACCTCTGTAGTCAAAAGTTTCAATTATTAAAAAAAAACTATCAAGAACCTCATTTTTAATGGCTTTATAACATTTTACTTTATGTTTGAACCTTGCTTGCCTCCTCAATCCCCTATTATTCGACACTTACATTGTTTTAATTTTTGCAACTATACGTGACACCCAAGTAAACAGATAAATATTCCTAAAGGTGAATTCCTAGGAAGGAAATTGATGGCTTAAGGGTATGGACCCTGTGAGCATTTTGGGTAATTATTATCACCTTCTCCTCCAGAAAAGCTGTATCAATCTAAACTGTTCCAGCAGTGTTCAAGATTAGATATGCATTTGCAGACTCGCAGATTCTATTTCATGGTTCTGACCTCAGCTGGAGCCCTGCTGAGTGTGTTGAGCTTGCCCAAGCACGACTCCAGTCAGTCAGCGCTCCAGCTCATCACCAAGTAGGGTTCTGAGAGCCCTGCAGTAGCATTAGCTCCTCAGAGCCCTGGAGCTATCTTTCTCCTTCCTTTCATCTCTATCTGAGAGACTCATCAGTCTTATCATTTCATTCAGTATCATGAAATAATCATCACCTTGGCCAGGATACTTTGGAAGTCAGCACTAGTTCTAACAAATGACCTTCCGCTAGGTTTGGTGGAACATTTGTGTTCTGGTGAGAGTAATTCCCATACATACAATCCTGAGTAACCTGTTTGCCAACCTTACAGGACTAAACTACAATTTTCTACAATGCATAATCCTTTCATCTCTGAGAAACACATTTCCCTGCCCAGCTAGACCCTTGGTGTTCGTAAAACAATAAAAAGCATTTATTCTGGGCTTTTAATCTTCAAAGTATTTTGTGAACATTAACTAATTAATTTTCACAACACTCTTGTAAGATTAGTAAGTACTCCTCCTCCCTGAAATAAAAGCCGCACCAACATTGAAACATTTGACGTCACAAAAGCCCAGAACCTAATAGTCTGGGAAGGGAAGATTGTTGATTACTAGCTCAGTTGTGTGAGTAGAAGGAAGCTGGGCAGGCTAGTGATTGATGCAGAATCACAAAGGCAGTCAGCAGTAGGGCAGCAATTAGATTTCACTTTGCTGGTGCCCATTGCTCTGCTTAGGCCAAGAAGCAGTTAGGCCACGGTAATTCAGTCAAAATTCTGTACAAGAGTTAAAGATGTCTGACAAATTCAAGGTCACCTACATACAACCGAATAATGTGAAGGAAAAGTACAGAGAAAAAGTCATAAATATTCAAATTAATGATAGAAGAAGGAGAAAATGTATCTCAGAAAACAGGCACACCAGGCATTGAATTTAAAGGTTAGGCATTGATGAAGAGCTTCAAAATATAAATGCAAATGACAGGGTGACTGGACAATTAATCATAAGACGACTGTCCCATGAATTCTTACTTGGATTTATACCAGTACTATCAAATAATGTGGACTGTTAGGAGCTATGAAATTCTAGAGAGTAGGTAAACATATAGCTTTTAACACTCTTGGGGAAAAAATTAACTTGTTTTATACACTGAGGGCATAGGGATTACTTTTGACCTTTGTGTCTTGAATAGATAATAAAATAAATAATTCTAAGTTTTGAAACTTTTCCTTATCAGCTAAATCGTTAACTTCATTGTGCTCCGGTCTCCAGTCTAGGAAGATAAGTGTCATTTGCTGTCATTTTTCTGCTTTATGTGGGTAGAGCATATAATGGGCACTGTGGGGAAAGTGTGCTAGACTCCTGGAAATCAGAATGATAATAATGTAATGATACATTGGGTATTGAAAATGTTGTTTCCTATGATACTCTGTATTTGTGCCAGATATGGTACCTAGAATGTAAACAGCAAAACCGGTCATATAGTATGAAAGAGCGTGGACTTCAGTAAAGAAGCCCCCATTTTCACTGTAGTACTGCCACACGCCAGCAGCGTGCCATTGTGTGGGCTGTATACACTCTCTAGGCCCCAAATCCCTTATGTGTTTAATGCAGATAATGACATAGTGCTGGTCAGGACTCTTGGTTGCAAGTGACCTTTCCTTGACTCCATATTCCCTTCTGGCAGCTGCTTTATTTCTCTGCTCTTCTGAGAGAATTGTTCATCCTCTATCTTTTGGTCCTCATTTCCCCACCTTTCTTGAACTAGCCATGAGTAAGCTCCTCTCTATCATCCTCCATTGAAACTTCTCTTTTCAAAGTCGACTTGGTAAAGCAATATTCAGCTCTCAGTCCTCACCTTACTGTACTCTCTGTAGCTAGTCCTCGGTGGACATAGTCAAACATCTCCTTGGTTTCTTTAATATCACAATCACCTGGATTTTCTATGACCTCAATAGTGATTACTTCTTTTGAAATTTTATATATATATTTTTTAATTGAAGTATAGTTGATTTACAATGTTGTGTTAGTTTCTGGTATACAGCATAGTAAGTGATTTAGTTATACTTATGTATATATTCTTTTTCATTATAGGTAATTACATGGTATTGAATATAGTTCCCTGTGCTATACAGTAGGATCGTGTTGTTTACTTTATATACAGTATTTTGTACATGCTAATCCCAAACTTCTGGTTTATCCCTCCCACCCCAATCCCCCCTGGTAACCATAAGTTCATTTTCTTTGTGAGTCTGTCTCTGTTTTGTAAATAAGTTCATTTAGGTTTTTTAGGTTCCACATATAAGTGATATCAAATGATATTTGTCTTTCTCTGTCTGGCTTACTTCCCTTAGTATGGTCATCTCTAGGTCTGTCCACATTGCTGCAAATGGCGTTGCTTCATTCTTTTTTGTGGCTGAGTTGTATCCCGTTGTATATATATACCACATCTTCTTTATCCAATCATCTGTCAATGGACATTTAGGTTGCTTCCATGTCTGGGCTTCAATAGTGATTACTTTATAGTCTCCTGTACTGCTGACTCTTCTTTTTCTGCCTGATTATAAGTGTTGGAAGATCCAAGGACTCTGTCCTTGTCTCTTCCCTTTCTATTCCCACCCCTCTGGGAGATCTCATTGTATCCCATGGCTTCAAATAGCATATATATTTATATCTGCAACCACATGACTTTCCTAAACTCCATACTGGCAAATCCAACAGTCTACTCAACATCTGCTCTTTTATAGGTAAGAAAAATTTCACACTTGACACATCCAATGTTAGAATTATGACATCTGTCCACTTAGTCCATCATCAGTCCTGCCAATCTTTTCTTCCCCAGATCATCTCCATCTCCTTTAGAGTCACTACTATTCATCCAGTTGCTTATACCAATAACCTAGGGAACATCCTCATTGTTTCCTTGATCTTCTACTGCCACTCTTCATCTCTCCCACCCTTTACTCACATATCCTATCTATCCGGAGGTACCACTTGTTCTAAGAATGTATCCTGATTCTGCCACTTCCCCCATCTTCCCTACAACCTTCCTAGTTCAAGCTGACAACAAACATCTCTCACTTGGATTAATAGACTTTTACCTGGTTTCTCCACTGCTTTTCCTCTTGTTCCACTGTTGTCTTTTCCTCGTGTAACAAAGTGATTGTTTTGGAAAATAACACAGATAAGTTTATGCCTGTACTACAAAGCCACCAATGGTTTTTCAATGCAATTATAATAAAATCTAGAATTCTTAGCAAGTTCTTAGAGGCCCTACATGAACTGATCTTGCCTTGCTCACCAACCTTGTTCATTGATACTTTCTTTATGATACTTGAATACAACAAGCACATCTGAATTTCAAAGACATTGTACTTACATTTTGCCCTACTGGGAAAGTCATGCCCCAGATTTTCACATGGCTGGCTCCCTGACAACCCAGATCTCAGCTCAAATGGCAATTCCTGAGAGAGACTTTCCTTGATATTTTGAATAAAGTTGTCTCCACACACTTCCACAAGCACACATATATTTTCTACTCCATTAACTTTCTAAATTTTTTCAAAGCACATATCACTATCTGAAATTTTATTAATCATGTATTTATTATCCGCCTTCCCCATTAGAAGATTCCATAGAGCCAGGACCTTATTTTTTTTCTTCTACTCTACACCTCCCACACCTAGAAAGGTTTTAGCCTACTCATGGCACTTATTAAATATTTTTGTAGTAAAAATAAAACTCCAACTCAAACTGGCTTAAGGAGAAATAGAAAAACTAAATGTAACCTAAGAGTTGAGGACTAGATTTCATATAAGGTATTGCTCAAACCAAGTACGCAGGATTGAAACATTAGTGTTACATGTTTTTCAGTCTCTTGGCTCAGTTTTCCTCTACATTAGTTCCCCTCTCAGGCAGATTGGGCAGGAAAAAACATAACAAGTGGTACCTCCTGAATAATATGATCCTTATTGTTCTAGATCTCAGGATGGAAAGAGCCCTGTGAAGAGAGACAATGATCTGCCCCCTTTCTTATCTCCAAAACCTAGAATAGTATCTGAAACGTAGTGAATGCTCATTAACAGTTATTAAGTGAGTTAATAAATGAATAAATGCAGACCTTGTCTCTCCCAGTACCCACATGTCAACTCGTAGAGAAGACTCTGTTGGCCCATTCAAGTAGAAAGGGTAATGCTGAGCTATCAGCTGGGTCCCACACTCATGTTAGCAGACTAGAGTTCCAACAAAATCCCAAATGGTGGGTGATGGTCAGCTCCCAGTGAAAAAAGTGGGAAGAGAAGACAAAAGATTTCTACTACAAATACATAACTGGTTAGGCTGACTTAAGGATTAAATGAGTTAATATTTGTGAAAAAGCCTGATCCAATGCAGAAAAAAATTAAAAGCATTTCAACAAATATCGCTTTCTTCTACCACTTCACAAACTAACCTACATGGGGCGTAGAAGTATAAATTTGTGTTCCATCCACTTGGAAGACTTAAGACTACTTGAAAAGGGTAAGTCTACAAATTGCTAAGTCTGAAAAGCCAGTCTCAAACAAAGATGCCTTTGAACCTGGAAACATGAGCCATTTGAGTTTTAAGTATCTATGATTCTCTTTGCCCAAGGAACCTAAAACTTAAATGATGAAAAATAAGTTTTTACAGGCTTTTGAGTCCATCTAATTTTCTAGTCCATATAGTGTACCTGCTTCAACATCTGCCTTGGTCCCAGTTCTCTCTTCCCATAGGTAGATGACAGGCAGAACTTCAAATGGAGGAATGCCTATGGTTTGGACTTCATTGTGAAGTCTATTTTGTGGGTGGCACATTTTAGGGGTGACATAGGCAGCACAGGGGAAAGAGTATTTCTGGCTTCACTGAGATTTTATTTTACTAAGAATGTGCTCTCATCTGTACATATTCATTGCCCTGAATTCTATATATTTCTCTTGTCAACTTGTTCTCCCAGACAGTATTTTTCACAAAATATTCTCTCCACAAACCTCAAACGACTACTCCCCATGCTCCAACCTCAACTAAAAGCCTTGCTCTTATTTTTCTAAGGAAATAGAAGTTGTCAAAAGAGCATTAATGTGTTCCCACCACTAAATGTACTCTTTTTGTTCTATACAACCTGCTGTTTCAGAAGATGAACTGTCTGTGCTCTTACCAAGGGTCATGTGGACTAATTGTGTACAGGATTTACCCCTCTCATGGATGCAAGGATATGGTTCTAGCTAGCATTTGTTCTCTCTCTCTCCTGCATCTTCAGTTTTCCCTTTGAGTGGCCCACTAACTTGAAAGCATAGTTGCACTGATGCTCTTGATCAGACATTACCTATCCAATAATTGCCTGACTTCTCCCTTCCCCTTTATAGCAATAGCCCTATGAAATAGCTGCATTTTCTTTCCTCACCTCTCTTTTGAACCTAATCCAATCAGATTTTTGTCCTTACTAGTCTACCGAAACAGTTCTTGTCAAGGTCACCATTGACCTCATATTGCTAGGTCCTTTAATCAAACCTCAAGTTCCATCTTACTCTGTTGAAAACCATTGACACACCATCTTTTTTACCTTCTTTTTCCTTCTTGAAATACTTTCTTCAAGTTCAGAATAACACTTTCTTCTGGTTGTCCTCCTTGCCCATTGGGCTCTTCCACTCATTTCTCTGCTGGTTCTTCTTCATATTGAGAACCTCTAAATATTCCACTAATCCAGGGCTCCATCCTCAGACTTATCCTACCTATTTACATCACTGTACATCCATATTTACATTAGGAATTTCATCCAGTAAAATTACTATCCATATGCTAATGGTAACCAAGTACACATCTCTGGTCTCTCACTTTTCTTTGAATTCCAAGCTTTGTGCCAAATTCCCCACTCAACAGCTCTGTGTAGAATTTTAGTAGACTTCTCACACTTCATGTATGTTAAAACTCTCCCAGACTAAATACTTGACCTGGAGAAACCCACACATGCTACTTCTCATATTTTCCATCTCAATTAATGGCAACTTCATTCCTCAATCTACCAGGACACCTCGAAAGCTCTACCTTCAAATATATCCAGAAAATAACCACTTCCCACCACCTCTACTTCTTCACCTACACCAAACCTCCGTCATTTTGCATGAATTATTTTAACAGCTCCATTATCTACTGCAGTTGATTCTTTTGCACAGAAGCCGGAGCGGATTCTTAAAAACATAACTCAGGTCATATTACTCCTCTGCTCAAAATTCTCCAGTGGCTTCGCATTGCTTGCAAAATAGAATCCAAACTCTTCACTATGAGACTATAGGCCCTCCACGATCTGGCTCCTGACTGCCTCTCTGACCTTGTTTTGTACCACTTTCCCCCTCATTCACTCAAACCTGGTCACACCAGGCTTTGCTCTTCATTGAACGTGCCAAGCTCATCTCTACCTTGAGGTCTTTGCATGTACCGTTTGTTCACCTAGAACACTCTCCTCTGTAGGTTGCACACCCCAGCTCTCTTCAGGCCTCAGAATCCTTCCTTGATGACCTTATCCAAAGCAATTCCTCTTCTCCCTGCAGGGCTCATTTTTCTTTCTGACACTTATCACTGCATGACCTATAGATTAATCAGTGCCCAGTCAGGAGACAGAAACCACACCATAGATTTAAACAAGGGAATTTTAATATAAAGAATGGTTAACTAGTAGGAGGTAGTTAACTAATAAAAGGGGTAGAAGAGGACCCTGAGGGGTCTAGATGTATGCAGAAAGGTAGCTCCTACGTCTAGGCTGAAGAAGGATGCACACCTAGAAAGCTAATGGCTAAGAGGACCCCCTTCCCAGGGATGAGAGTCAGATCTTCGCAGAAAGGGTATGGCTTCCACAGGAGCATACAGTCCGGCTGAGACCAAGAAGACTTACCAATGGATATGGACTATTATTGGTCTTTAGAAGAAATCTCTTGCCGGAGGGTGTGACTGGGCCTGTGTTGCCTGCCATTGCTGGAGGGCTCGGAAAGTGGCCCTGGTGGGGACAGTGTGACCTAAGGGTGTGGCTGGAATTTATCTGCAGGAACTGCTGGGCTTCTTCACAGAATAATAAAAATGGAGGACGGGAAGTTGGAAAGGAAATATTGTCCTGCCATTATCACGTTGCCCTGTGACTTCTGTTACTGAAGTTTCACATTCTGCCAGCTGGAAAAGAAGAAATGTTTACAGGATCCAGCTTTAGTATTACAAAGAAGGGAGGACAATAAATTGATGACTAGGACAACAGCTTTTATCTTTACCTGTTTATTCTCCATTTCCTCCCCACTAGAATACAAGGTCTTTAAAAACAATGACTTTATCTTTTTCTCCTCTGTGTTCCAGCATCTAATACAAGTCCCCAGGATAGGGTAGGAATTCAAAAAATATCCACTAAATGAAACTATAAATATAGAGCCAGGCTCCAGTCATTTGTTCTTTTTGCTGCCTAGCATCCCTTCCCTCTTTTTTTTGGCCAATTGCACCCCAATTTGCCTCGATAAAATCCCACTTTTCTGACTCTTAGGCCATGCAGGTGCGTCACATGCTTCAATGGTGAACACAAGTCCTAAACCAATTAATCATTGTATTCCATCATTTAGCCAGTGAGATTCAGGCCCAGATGTTTTCTGAAAGAGCCCTGGATCTTGTGCTTTTCATGACGAGGAAATAAGTCTGGGGCTGCTGGCTGAAACCCCAGTCATGGGGGTTTGTCTGAGGTTAACGCTCACTGAGGTAAGAGCCAAGCAAAAGATAGAGCAGTGCAAGATCCAGGTGACATCATTTGAATTCCTGGCTCCAGCCAGCCACAGACTTTTCAGTTACATTAACCAATAAATTCCCATTCCTCCTAGATGTATTAGTCAGGATTCTCCAGAGAAACAGAACTGATAGATAGATAGATAGATAGATAGATAGATAGATAGATAGATAGATAGATAAAGAGATTTATTACGAGGAGTGAGCTGCCATCATTATGGGAGCTGAGAAATCCCGTGATCTCCAGACTGCAAGCTTGAGCCCCAGGAAAGCCAGAGAGATGTGATTCCAGTCTGAATCCAAAGACCTGAGAATCAGGGGAGCCAATGGTATATGTCCCAGTCCAGAGGTGGGAAAAAAACACATTCTAGTTCAAGCAGGCAGGCAAGAAGCAAGAAGGGCAATTTTCTCCTCCTCAGCCTTTTTGTTCTGTTTAGGCCTGACAGATTGAATGATGGCACCCATATTGGGAAAGGCCACCTATGACATTACTGAGTCCACTGATTCGAGTGCTAATCTCATCCCGAAACACCCTCACAGACACAGCCAGAAATAGTGTTGGGTTTGGGCACTCCTTGGCCCAGTCAATATGACACAAAGAATTAACCATCACAACACCTGTTTGGTTTTGTTTTTCTGTCACTTGCAGCTGAACAAGTTCAGTTATACTTTCTAATTTTCAAAATTTCAGGCTCTTTAGGGAGAATGTCCTTTCCTTATGCCTTATACCACTTTATCAAGCACCCAGCTTCCCCCAGAAGATACTCTATATGCTCATAAATAATCTTACATCAGTATCTGACAAGTTTTGTCAACTGACTTTGCATTTGGCCCCTGATCTCCAGCCTGGAATAACTGCTTTGAGATACATTCATCTGTAAAAATGATTGGTCAGAGGAAATAAAATATTCAAACTTTCAAATTTTCTCCAGACATAGACAAACAGATGAAGAAAGAGCTTGAAACTGACTGGAAACCTTAACATAGCCAAAAATAACCAAGTAGCTACATCAGTACTTATCGTAATCCTAGAATCCAGTCAGAGTGGAAGTTTTTCAAGTACATCAGCACAGAGGATAAGAATGACAATGCAATACCTGACCAGCTGCTTTCTGCCCGGCACTAAGTGGATACTGTGACACCCCACCAGAGTCCCACTTCAGGACCAACCACAAACCCCCAGTTGCTGGGAGTATCACCTGCCGATAGACCACAGCTCACAGCCTTGCTGGACACTGTCTCTCACCACAGGGAGCTGCCTCACTCGAGGTTTCTCTCTTCAGGAAATAATGTGAGGTTGCAGAGGCCCAGCCCCATGCCTCAGCTGGGATAGTTCTGCAGGGTTGCCCCAGTTCCAGGGTTCCCTGCAGGGACACTGGAGACCTTGCTTGCAGTCACTTTCTCAGTGCCCAGTGCTGCTTTACTCACTTCGTTACAGGTGTAGCCGTAACGGCTCTCCCCAGTATACCTTCTGCAGGCAGTTCTCCACCTCAGACTCTGTCTCCAGGAACCTCATCTAAGAAAGGTGAAAAACGAAAAGACGTTAAGAGAAGATGAGTAACGTGAGCCTTTTCACATAAAAAGAAATGAAAGGTGGGACCACACCTACTATAGAGCCCCGAAGTTCTGATTTTGAAGGCGATGGGCAGGATACCTCTAAAGTACTGACTTCTATAACTGGGGAAAGAGGGAATGGAAATCTTAATATTTAAAAAACTTAGTATTTTAAGTCTGGATCCACTCCTAACTATTTCTAATACCAAAATGCACTGCAAGTGAATTAAATATCAAAACAACAATAAAAGCAAAAACATTAAGTGGATAGTGGTAGATATACAGATAGGTGTGTAGGTGAGAAGGAAGGAAGGGGAAAAGAAGAGAGAAAAAGGAAGGAAGGAAGGGAGAGGAGGAAGGAAGGGCAAGAGGAAATCCATGCATGTATCAGTTCATCTTGGTGGTTCTGCTTTTCTGACTGAATCATGACTGATACATTACTGAACTGATCTGAACTACATTGAAATCCTAAGCATGAGGGCTTAAGACTTGAAGACTTGAAAAACTACTGATTTAATAATGGGTGAAAAACATTACAGATAGAGCTCACATTTGTCTGAATATTCCTAAATGAGAAAGATGAAAATCACAACTCCCCTGGAAATTATACCGAGGATATTGAGGAAAAGCCACAGTCAGTTTCGTGACTTAAGATTCTTCTGTCACCTTAGTTGACTCTTGACTTCTGATTCTACCTTTGTTTCTCTGTTCCAGTCTTTGAATGAAAGAAAAGACAGACAACTTGGCTAGAATAAGATTGCTTGTACTGGCAGCATCCAGAACCCCAGATTTTTATCTTTAAAATTTACTTTCTTTGATTTATGTTATTTATTGCTTTAGAATATATACATATATTACGTTCCTATTTCCCCAGAGGAGTTGAGGTTACAGCTAAAAAGAGAAAAGAAATTTGCATCTTTACACAGTGTATAACATAGTGAAAATGTTTCCATCAAGATTACTTCTGATTCAGTTTCTTCATAACATCTGTTTCCACTGAACAAAAATAGTATGCTGTCATGTATCTGGGACACACTCACACTTTCTATTTTCACATTAACAGCACAAAAACTGTCATTGTTAGCTTGATAGAACTGCCACCAACACCACCTCCAACACAGGGGCGTGCACACTGCAGACTCACAGATTCTTCTTACTCTGTACTTGGAATGTTCTGTACAAATTGGCAGTTTTCCCTCGCTCATTTCATCCTGTTTTCAATCTTATAATCTGGATACAAAACGATGTTTTTACTCAGACATAATAAAATGCCTCTATAATGAGAAGCAACATCTTCATTCTCTTCTGTATTTTCCAGATTTTGTACTATGAATAGGTATTGTTCTTCTAAACAAAAAATAGTGACATTTTAAAAAACAAAACAGTATCAAATTCTTGTCTCTAAGTTGAGGGGGAGAGTGATAATAAAAGAGAGACTTTCAACAAAGTAGAAAAATATGTTCAAAACTGAAACATCTTTTACATGATCTCTCCTGATTCAGGACATTCCATTCTTAACAGTCATTTCTACTTAACACCTACATGACCATTTTATATCTTATGATTTAATATTTATGTTGCTTTATACATATATTAGATGTACATATGTGTGTATATTGTATATACATTATCCATATATTTCTAATTGAATACTATATATTTAATGTACAGTTGGACATTCCTAACGATATCTTTTATTTCTAAAGTGTAGGACGAGAAAAAAATTATTTGTTCACTTTCTCCTCTTACCATCTCCTTTAAGATTCTCCACAGGCACTGCCAACTCCAGTCCTAAATGTCTTATTTTCTTCTCCACCTGTATTTTCAGTCTTTGAGGTAACTTCAACACAAGGCACTCAAACCAGAAACCCACAAGTTGTCCTATGCTCTCATTTTCTATATTTATTCTGTTGCCAAATCTTACAAACCCTTTCTCCAAAATTTCTGTTGAACCCAGTTCCTCATCTCCATCCCCTTCGAAAACACTTTAATTCTGGTTCTACCAGTTTGGAGCTGATTCATTCCATGGACTTTCACAATCTGATTATTGGAGAGTCCAATTCATTGAAATTTAAACCTGAAAAGGTTTTATTTCTTCTAGTAATGGCCCTCAGCTGTGCTATAGTAAAGATCTCCTTTTTAGACCAGGTTTCTATAACTTCCTTAAATGTTAGTTCCAAAAAAATTGTGTCAACGTCTATTCATCCTTAAAACTCTAATCTCAGACTCCATGCAGTCCGTCACATCTCCACCTTCATTGTTACACGGAACCTGTGATTCCAGCAGGTTGGAGAAGGGGTGGGAGGTATGGAGGCATCCAGTCTGCACCCACATCCTTCCTTTTAGTTGCAAGCTCATCTGCTGTGCTGAGGCTGGAAGAAGATGGGCAAGAGCACAGCCTGCTCCTTGGTTAGCTGCACCTGCTGTTCTCTATGGGCTCAATGACCATGCATGGTGAGGCCAACACTAGGCAGTCACAGTCCTCCAGTGAACCCCAGGCAGAGTTGTGCTAATTACATCTCTCCCATGTCTTTGCTCTCTGCATGTCAGAAATCCCATCAAGATGGTGTCTCTGGTCTCATCTTCACAACACAGTCAAGTCTTGCACATGTTGGCTTGTGCAGGACCCAGTACTCCTACCTCAGGAACTGAGAACCTGTGGGCCCATCCTAACCTCTGTCCTCTTGGTGGTTCCCTACCACGCTGTGTCTCTTCATTTCTCTTCTCTTTAGACCAATTGGCACAAGATTATGTCAGTAAGTTCAACGGCCAACAAGGCATCCAAAGGGGGAACAAATACCAGCCTTCCCTCTGTGTGCACCCAAATATTTAAGAACTGTACTCTGAGAGTCAACTCCCCCTTCCTTTGGCTTTAGGGAGGGAACAGCCTTCATCTAAGAACACCACACTTCTCCAGAATGCATCAAGACTGGACCCTATCAATCTGGGCGAGTAGAGGGTAAGAGAGGGGATATTGGCAATAGATGGTAGGACCAGTTCTGACTTGGTCCTGCTCTCTAATAAGCCCAATTGCTGGCAGTTCTTTAATCTTACAAGATGAGGTACTCAATGCTTTTGTCTTCAGATTCAGTCTAGAGTCACAACTCCTAGACCCGAGAGATGTCTTACCCTACTCCTAATTGGTGTTACCATCTACTATCTTATTCTCGCTCCATTTATCATGTATTTCTGGGGAATTATGGAAGAACCTATTTCTCTGAAAATCAATTTTCTGAAAGCCAATCGACCAAATGACCAACATGTCAAAATGTTCAAGTTCTCTTTTACCGAAAGCTTCTTTTTCAAAGACCAGTTCACCAAAAATCAATTCACTCAAGGCCAGTTTGCTGAAAGTTAGCCAAAAGAAAAACTAGCCAAATTACAGATTTCCCAAATACTTGTTTTTTACTATCTGCTTGAAGTTTATAGCAAAGTTGTTAGGGAAATTTCAATAGTCTTTAAGGCTTTGTTTTGAAGCTTCAGTTTATATTTAGGTCTAGATTTAATTTAAGCTTGTTTTTAACCACAGCCATTCATCCAGGTGATATGCAGTAGGTTTGTTAATCCCTCAAACGTGGATGCCGATTCTGTATATGATTCACATTTCAAATGCTAAGGCTTCTCAAATTTTTGAAACATACACAATACAATCTTTGAATTGAGCTCGATAAAAATATCTGTGAATTCTGAGAGATACAAAAAGCAATGGACTCTGTTGTATATGTTTTAGCGAAATCCACTTGATCGTTTATAAAATACTTGACATCAAGATATACACAATAGTTGTAATTCAAAACACACTAACAATGGGCCTTTCCAAAAGCCATAGACCAAAAGTACAGAAAAATCCAGACATTAATAAGCTTTTCCTGGCCACAGTAGAATGTTTGCCGCCAAAATAAAACTAAACAACATTAGAACTTCTCAACAGTCAAATAAAATATCACAGAAATCTTTGAAAACTGTTAAAACCATTCCTTTCCATGGGAATTTCCTAAAGCTTAATAAATAGATGTAAGAAGTAGCTTTTTGTAAAATAGTGAGTTTGGTAAATGAGGCATTTGATGACAGCCAATCAGGCAAACAATGAAGTATGCAGCTCACACCAGGCCTGATTCAGAGCACTGGATTATAACCACACTTCTTGGGAAGGATGCTTCATCTGCAGCCAATGTGAGAATGTGGTTTGGATGTGTGCCCTGAGAAAGCTTTCTTTACTCAGGAACATATAACTAGGGCATATACAAGTGAGACAGAAAGTAAATTGTGCGCAAAGAATTGCACAGAGAAGAATGGGTACTCCATGGTGGCAGGGAGAGGCCTATTGGGGGCAGAATATTGTGTGTGTAGAGGGAACAGAGTATTGGCAACATCTAGCAGAAGCAGCGGGATCAGAATTTTCCTTAGAGGAACTGGGGGACCAGCTCCCCCAGACAGACTTAAATGAGAATAAAAGCCTTGCTGATGAAAGTAATTATAATTAAAACACTGGCTACGTTGTACCAAAAGGCAACTAAGTACTGGGGTTGGCTAGGAAAAAAGCAACTAAGGCTGAAACTTACACTAAACAATGTATTCTTAAAACCCAGAACTTAAAAATCTGAAGTGCTTAGTCTCACAAAACAATCCCAGCTGACTATGTATGCCTCTCCATTACTTTCAGCAGTCCTAGCTTTTATTATCTAGGAAGAGGGATGGTGAATTCTTAACTTCATGATAGGCATTCAGTGCCTGCCAGATACGGAAAGAAGACAATACAAGATGAAAGGAAAGACAGTACATCACAACTGGGACACCTTCTATCTGAAGAGAAAGGATGGGAACTCAGGCAAATAAAATCTCAGGGCATGTGAGCTCGAGGAGTGCATTTGATGCAGCTTTTTAGTATTGAGGTTTTCCTGAGTCCCACTGACTACTGTGATGACAGAACAGAAATGAATGTGGGATTTTCCTAAAGTAAGCAGTGTCCTGTGATTCGTTTTCTTGCACGCTGGTGGCCGTGTTGGACGGAAGTTCAGCCACAAAGCCGCTGAGGCTGGGAGATGCTGGCTGCAGGGCACATGCTGTGCCAAGTCACCTAGTGTGGAATCATCACAACAGCCCTGGCAGGTGAAGTGTGGCTCCAGTTTACAGACAGGAGACGTGGACTTCACAGCACTTGTTAGACACATTGCTAGCCAATGACACTGATATTCCATGGTACTTTGCTAGTTCACTGAATCTACTACATTCTCTTTGCTACAGTAGAACTCAAAATAATGAAAACAAATGGGATTTGTGCCCCCTCCATATTTATGTGCATTTTATCTATTCATTTTCCCTGGGCCTTTACATTTCCAGATAGGATAGCTGCAGCTTATATCTTACATGAAGGTCACAATCAAAACATTTTCCTACTTCTTTTTCATTATTTGAGATTTCTAGATACTTCAAATATTACTGCATATTCTAGGTATGAAATATTAGACTTTGTAAGGTATACTATTTTGCTTTATAAGATCTTTTTAAAAGGAAGAAAGGAGGAAAGGAAGGAAGGAAGAAAGGGAAGGAGGGAAAAAAAAAAAAAGAAAGGAAGAAAGGAAGTTAGAAAGTTCCCCTAAATAATGACAGGTCTTTGTACAGATGTGGCTAGGAGTGAGGAGACCCAGCACAGGCTCAGCACTGCACTGAAGCTGTCACTGCATTCATGCAAGATGCTAGAGTGACATTGATTTCTTTCTCTGTAGCCCAAACTTCAGGCTCTGAGTCTCCCTTCTGCTGCTGAAAAATAGGTTCTTGCCTTGCTTAGGAAAGAATTCAAGAGCAGGGCATAATAAAGTGAAGGCAAGTTTATTTTGTGATATACACGCTCCATAGATAGAGTGCAGGCCATCTCATAAGGTGAGAGGGTGAGAGGCCAAGAGGTGTGGGGTGGTTAAAGGAAAAGTAGATACATACACCAAGGATAAAATGCAGGCTGTCTCAGAAGGCAAGTGAGAGAGCGACCACATGGTGCAGGGTTGTTAGTTTTTATGAGCTCAGTAACTTCATATGCTAACAAGTAGGACGATTATTCCAACTATTTTAGGGAAGGGATGGGGACTTCCAAAAGTTGGGACCCCGCCCACTTTTTGACCTTTTCTGATCAGCCTATGAACTGTCATGGTGCCTGTGGGTGTGCCGTGAGGCTCAAGGTCTACTGCAAGTTGAATCTTCCACCATCTTGGTTCTAAGCAGTTTGTCCTGTCCTCCACTGCCATGTAATTTCTACAATGGTTATACCCTGCCCCCTTCCCTCTTGTCTCACGTCCAACTCTGAATCTTCTCCATGTACCCTGGGAGGACATGTGGTCCACTTCACTTCCATACATGTAGGGAAAGATGCAGCTGCATGCCAAACCTGTGTAAAAGCTTCTCTTTATCATTCATGGACTTCTTAATGATGGCCATTCTGACTGGTGTGAAGTGATACCTCATTGTAGTTTTGATTTGCATTTCTCTGATAATTAGCAATATTGAGTATTTTTTCATGTGCCTACTTGCCATTTGTATGTCTTCATTGGAGAATTGCTTGTTTAGGTCTTCTGCCCATTTTTGGATTGGGTTGTTTGTGTTTTTATTATTAAGCTGTATGAGCTGCTTATATATTCTGGAAATTAAGCCCTTGTCAGTCGTATCATTTGCAAATGTTTTCTCCCTTTCTGTAGGTTGTTCTTTTGTTTTGCTTATGGTTTCCTTTGCTGTGCAAACACTTATAAGTTTAATTAAGTCCCATTTGTTTATTTTTGCTTTTATTTCTATTGCCTGGATAGACTGCCCCAGGAGAACATTGCTAAGATTTATGTCAGAAAATGTTTTGCCTGTGTTTTCTTCTAGAAGATCTAGTGTCTTGTCTTATGTTTGAGTCTTTAAGCCATTTTGAGTTTACTTTTGTGTATGGTGTGAGGGAGTGTTCTAACTTTATTAATTTATGTGCAGCTTCCAGTTTTCCCAACACCACTTGCTGAAGAGACTAAACAATAAATGCTGGGGAGGGTGTGGAAAAATGGAACCCACTTACTCTGTTGGTGAGAATATAGTTTAGTGCAGTCATTATGGAAAACAGTATGGAGATTCCTCAAAAAACTAAAAATAGACTTACCATATGATCCAGCAATCTCACTCCTGGGCATATATCTGGAGGGAACTCTAATTTGAAAAGATACTTTCACCCTAATGTTCATAGCAGCACTATTTACAATAGCCAAGACGTGGAACAACCTAAATGTCCATTGGTAGATGGCTGAATAAAGAAGTTATGGTATATTTATACAGTGGAATACTACTCAGCCATAAAAAAAGAAATAATGCCATTTGCAGCAACACAGATGGACTTGGAGGTCATCATTCTAAGTGAAATAATCCAGAAAGAGAAAGAAAAATACCATATGAGATCACTCATATATGGAATTTTAAAAAAAAAAACCACAAATGAACTTATTTACAAAACTGAAAGACTCACAGATGTATAAAACAAATTTATGGTTAGCAAGAAGGAGAAGGGGTGGGAGGGGATAAATTGGGAGTTCAAGATTTGCAGATACTAACTACTAAATATAAAATAGACATACAATCAATTTCTTCTGTATAGCACAGGGAACTATATTCTATATCTTGTAGTAAACCATAATGAAAAAGAATATGAAAATGAATATATGCATGTGTATGTGTGACTGAACTATTATGCTGTACACCAGAACTTGACACAACATTGTAAACTGACAATATACTTAAACAAACAAACAAAAAATGCTGGTCTCTAGAGAAGATCCCTTGTGGTGCTTAAACATGCCTTAGTTAGCAGTGTTTCTTAACTCATTGTTGGGAAAATTGCTCATTTCCTTAAATCTTTTCCCTTTCAGATTAGCTCCATTTCTTCTGATTCTGTTCTTGGAATACAGTTGTAATACGACTGCTGACACTTTTCACATATTCTAGATATTAGTCCTCATCTGAAGATAGTGAAGGTCTTTCTTCATTAGATATGTTAAAGTTGTAGAGGTTAAACATTGTTATAGTTCCTTTGTAAAGATCCATATTGCAAGATGATCTTTTTAATCGAAAGTATTGACCTTTACCACTCTGAAGATATCAGGCGTAACTGTCAAAATTTCATAGGCAGTTAATTTTTTTACTGATATAGCTGAAAAAATGACATAAAAAAATAATCAAGTAAGACTAGTATAAAATTCCAAAGCACTCATTGTTTAAAAGTCTTATTCAGATCAGTGGGGCTGAAGTTCATATACATTTTATTTGGTTTTGTTCTGCTTTCTATGAAGTTTTAAAGGAGTCAGACAGAGATCCAAGGAGAAAAGGAAGCATTTGATTTTTTTTATTTTTGTGTATATATCTCATAAGTTGCAAAATAATCAACATAAAATTTGGTTTTCAAAAAATAAACACTTACCCATGAGAGTTTTAAGAGAATAAATAACTTATTTTAGTATCAAACCTAATTAACTAGAAGCTTATTATCAAGCTTTCTTTTTTTTTTGAAATATAATTCCTTGTCAGAAAATTGGTATTATCTCCCTTTCAGGCAATAAAGAAAATATATCTAAGATTTTCCATTTTCTCTTTTTTAATTTTTTTATACTTTATCCTCTCAAGAAATACAGTGCCTCTGTTTAGGAGAGATGCGTAGTCATTTTGTCTCTTTAGTCATTGTGATCACTTTTCTGGTTTTATCTACATGTCTAATGGCACCGAACTTTCTTCTTAATACTAACATGTTCAGGCCCTCATCCTTTTTTCAGAATCCATTTCATCAGCTTGAAATGGATGCAAGGAAAGAGTGCCAGGGCTCTTTGAACACCCAAGAGCCACTTTGAACTTCCCATCCATGATTAGAGCCTCTCAGGAAAGCCCTCTGGTACTGGCCTCAGCCCTTGGCTTCACCTATCTCCTACAAGACCAGGGCTTCTTGGGCGAGCAGCAAATCTTAAAACAGCTCTTACCAAGAATTTCTCTGGTGATGTTGATAGCCACTCAGTTTTAAAAGGCTGAAATAAAGGAGACAACTGCTTGGCTAAGTCGATGTCCCTTGACTCTTCCCAGCTCCTCCATCCATGCCCATTAATAAGAGCTCATGGTAGACTCCTAGCAGCTGGTGGAAGAGCCATGAGTCGATGTTAGTATGAAGGGAAGGGAGAGAAGAGAAAAAAAGAAAGAAGATGTGGTTCAGACTGGCAAGTAGGAGAAAGGTCAGTTGGCAACAGCGCTTGATTTTGACACCCAGGCTCCACTGTCAAAGGACTATGTGGTATGTCCTTGCTATAGGCACCGTTAACAATCTTGTTGACTGTGAGTCAGTATATGACAAAAGGGTTTGAAACACGTCTAGCTGGTTGTGGTTAATGTGAGCTCCTCAGAGGCTTCCAGAAAGGCTAGGATCAGCTTGGACCAATTGGACAGGGTTTGCCCAAGTTCTGAGTGGTCATCTTGACTGAACCAGAAGGACAGGAGCAGACTGGTCAAAACCAAAAGAATGTTGCAAAATAAATATTTTCCAGTTTAAATAAAAATGTTATTTCTACAAATTAATTAAGGATATTTTCTAATGGGGAGGGATAAACCGGGAGTTTGGGGTTTGCAGATACTGACTACTATGCATAAAATAGATAACCAGCAAGGTCCTACTCTATAGCACAGGGAACCATATTCATTATCTTGTAATAGCCTATAATGAAAAAAGAATATATATGTATGTATAAATGAAAAATTATGCTATACACTAGAAATGAATACAACATTGTAAGTCAACTGTACTTCAATTTTAAAAAGGATATTTTCTGATGATATTCTTTGGTATTTGATAGTACTTCGTGAGTTGTAATTCGATGACTGGTTTTACATAATAATTTTTTTTTAAATACTTGCCATCATGTGTTGTAAAACATACATGACTTGCATTGAATTTTGTTTTTTATAGTCCTGATTCAACTTCTATCTCTTCTTCAGTAACTAATTTCTTAATTAAGAGGTGCCCAAAAATGAGGAATGAAGTTAATAGGTGTACACCGTAGTCCTGAAACTTCTGTTTGGCACCACTCAACTGGCTGCTTAACTTGCCTTTTTGTAAACTTTGGTGTCCTTCTAAGACTCTATAAATAATCATGACAATAGCTAATCAAAATAGATGTCATATCACAAAACCACAGCAGAGTTTAAACTGAGTTTAGCAAAATCAACAACTTGCTCACAAGACTGATGAACTGCAGTTACATATTTTCAACCAAAGCGTTTCTTGCAACCAGATAAGCAAGTGTCTTCCTGACATAGATGGATGAGAGCACACGTGCCAGAAGCCAGTGGAAAATAGAAGCTGTCATCTAGAAAATGACAGAGCCATTTCGAGTCCCTCTAGATTAGCTCTCCATCTTCAGCTGAGCAGATATACTGTTAGCCGAAGGTCTATTGCCAGCAAATCAGAAGCAAGAGGCCAGAGCTCTACCCTTCTGAGATAACTAGAATCATCAGAGGCTTAGAGGCAGAGAATGCTCATGATGACATCTCAGCTTTCTGGAAGGTTTGTGGCATAAAAATGAAGCAAATAAGAGTTCTACCATGTAGGTCAGCAAAAAAAAAAAAAAAAAAAAAAAACAAAGAAAGAAAGAAAAGAAATAAATCAATCTATTCCCTATAGAGACTTACTCATGTTCCAAAACAGTGTGAGCTGGTGTAAACAGATTGTTTTTAATACCCTGCCTCATTCAAAATTGTCTGGCAAATACCTGATTATAACATCACAAACTTTGCTGCTTACCTTTATCTAAACAACTATTTGGAAATTCATCTTCTCTGCCTGGTGTCACAAAATAAATACTGTCTCACTTTCTGACCAGTATCAAGGGAGGTAATTCTGAGGTTAAAAGGAAGGTCTGGAGTGCAGTGAATTTAGCGAGACAGATTTTCACATGCAGCTGGGTCTGCATTTCGGTAAAAGCTTCCCTACCTTGTCTCAGAGCCCTCTGGGGGCTGTCTCTTTGTGACTGAGCTTAATGGCTGAGGATAATATGCTGCCCTCCGCGCGGTCCTCAGGCAGAGATGGAGCGCTGCTGTTCTGTTAATGGCTTGGCACCACGTGACACACTCTTCATAACGCTTTCTAGGCCTCTGGGCACAGCCAGCCAGGGCCTGGGCAGACTGCTGTCTCATGGTCAATCATTAGGGCATCTCTGATTTCCGAGGATCCAGCTCAGGCACCACTGGGGAGGTCCGTTCAGAACCCTGCAGTCATGATGCCAGCTCCACGTCTGCGAGTGAAAGTCTCCAAGGACACCAATGGACAGATCAGCACATTTGCTGCAAAACAATAACTGCCTTATACACATCTTTCTTCATGGCTGGGGTTAGCAAGAGGGAGAAAAATTTGTTTAAAAGTGTTTGGAAGCTAAGAATAATAAAGAAACAAGCCATTCTCCCAGGGGAAGAAATGCCTGCCTTTCACTCTAACTTGGAGCTACAGGAGGACAGTTGGGTATAATTTAGGACTCTCTGGAATCTCATTACTCTTATCAGGCCTAGAGTTGTTCACAGATTTTTCTATTAATTTGATGAGCCAGATTAAATCCGGTTATATTGAGGAGGCTAACTTCAGAAAGAAATATTTTTCCAACTACTTATTTTGTCTATAATGACCAAGTTATTCATCTTACGTGCATTGAAGTAAACTCCTATTTCTGTGTCATTATAATATGATTTCAGGTCTGTCAGGTCATATCACACAGAAGCTTCCTAATCCCCTCTCTCCCCAACTGTTTCTTTTTTATCAATGACGTTCCCCATGATAAGCATTCCGAAGGAATAGCTGTCGCTTCTCTCGTCAACTGAGTTTCGTCAGTTCTGAACACAGGGTCTTGCTTTGCCATTGCCAAGGTCTCTCTGAGACCCCGAATCACAGCTGGCACTTCAATCAGGAATTCACACCATGAAGAAGCTGGCCGAGGGGCCCCAACCGACTCTGTAGAAGATACATCATCTCCTTTCACAGCCCGCAGTGGAATACACCTTTCGTTTTCTCACTGAGAATGACTACATCATTCACAAGTCCTTCTTGACAAAAATAGTAATAACATCCCAGCCTCTGAAGGGATGGGAACATTTTGGGATTTGAACTGAAGTGACCTTAGCTTGTCAGGATGATTTGACTCTAAGAAATACAACAGTGAATCCTGTTTTCTGTCATGGTTTTAAAATCTGGCATAGCAATAAACTTAAGGGCATTTTAGTTATGTGTATTATGACAAAATGTGTCAGTAAGGATACATAAGTAGAGGGTTTTTTAAAAGAAATATGTGTATATAATGGAATTGATATTCTTTCCCGGTACATGGTGTAGTATTTCTACGTGATTTTTTTTTTTATCATTTTCAGGGATAGATTATAATGGAACCTCTTTAAGATAATACTTTTGATATTTAAAAGTGTTTTATTTATATATGGGAGTGAGGATGAAGGAAAACATTTAGTGACCATTTAGGAAGAGAAAATATTGCCAGTCTTGGCAGATGTGGTATTAAGATTTGAATTTCTAGCTGAAGTCAGCACGGAAAGTTAGCAGATAAATCTGAAAATGGAAATGGAAGATGGCCACACATAATAAGAACTAAGAATTTGAAGTAAAGTTCCCCTTCTTTGTTGTTAAGTTCTGTTTTCAAATTTTATGGTTTCCCCATGGTACATGTTTAACAATTAATTTTCTAAGTGTAACTCATTCAAAGAAAATAAGCCTTCTTCAAATACTAATACAGGCTGAATCTAAATATGCCAAGTGAGGCAGAAAAGTGGTAGATCAGATGCCCAAAAAATCACTTTGCTCTCAGTTATCCAGACATTGTTTCAAGAATCATTTTGTGTGGCTAAAGAGCATGTAATCTAGTCTCCAAGAAAATCCGAGAACATCACCGTCTTCTAGAAAAACCACCCTTTCACATTATACTATCTTCCATTCTTAACCAAAGCAGAGCCCAGGGTTACAAACATATTCATCCAGCATCTTACGGGTGAGATCTATATTTATCCATATTTCATGGATCATTACTTATATTATTGTTATGCATGGCAGAAAAGGAGCATTTTGTGTGTACCACATTTGTGAACATAGGTGTTTTAACAATGAGAAATGACTTTTTGTAAAGATACTCTAATAGTTACCAAATATGTGTTTCTGTATCACCGCATCTGAAACTAGACAGAAACCAACAATTAAAAACATAATCAGAGGTTCTAGGAGAGGGAAAATGGGGGGTTATTGTTTAATGGGCATAGAGTTGCAGGTTTACAAGATGAAAAAGTTCTGGAGATGTGTTATACAATAATGTAAATATACTCACCACTATTAAACGATACACTTAACGTGGTTAAGATGATAAATTTTACATTCTACATTTTTTTACCACAATTAAATTTTTTCTAAGTTTTAAAATATAATTAGGAAAAATATTTTCTTCTGGATCAAGGAAAATGGGCTTGGTGAAATTCACTATCTACTTGCTAAAAGCCAGCTTTAAGTTACACAAAGCATTTATAGAGAACATTGGCAAAGCTGCTATAGGGCTCAAGGAAAACAAGAAGCAAAGAGAAGATGATCAATGCCTTTGTCTCCTTGAATAATCTTGATTCGTGCAGAATAACTGAGATGACCTCTCAGAAAAACCTCTCACTGTGAAAAGCCTGGCTGGGGAACCTGTGAAAAACACTATTCCTGAACAAGGCCTATTGATCCTGGACATGATCATTGCTTAGACATTGACAACAACACCACGTCTCTAAATGTCAGCTATACAACAGGGAAAAGAAACTCCTTGGATAAAAGTAAACGAGAGGGAACTGAGATTTGTTGATCTTGCCCAGGATGCTTTTTCACTTAATCCCCTGAGGTAGGTACTCTTATGCCAGTATTTCCAATGGAAGAAATTGGATTTGAGTGGATTTGAGAGGTCAAGGAATTTGCCCAGATAGTACTGATATCATTAGAAGTGGAATGCCAGTTCAGGGAATCTGATTCAGTCCAATCCTAATTTCTCTGTTACACCATTTTGGAAGGTCAGGAGTGAAATTGAGGGTTAGAGGCATAACTAGTGTATTCTGTCAGCTCTCATACTCTGTGACGATTCTCACACACTATGTCTCTTTATGGTCCCTGGTTCCTAGGAATCTGAGTCTGCCTTCTTGAGTGACCATATACCTCCCACTGTCACAGGTTAGCCATTATCTCGTATCCATCCTTTCAGCGATTGACCTTCAATACCGTAATGCTTAGACACAGACACATGAGCAAGATCAGGCCCCTGACCTCAACAAGCTAGTGGAAAATGATGACAGATAATAAATGTGCGATATACCTGCCTCAGTGGAGGTATACAGAGAGTTCCATGGAGGGAAACAGGTAAACACCAAAATGGAGGAGAGAATCAGTGGAGAAAGAATGGACGGGATGTTGTATCTTCAGCCCAGGGCAATGAGAATGAAATGGTATACTTCATCCCCCAAATCCCCTCTGCCTAAGATCCATCTCTGCCTTTTGTGAACAAAATTCCTAAAATTTTAGGGACGTGAAGCAGTACCTAGCATTTTAACTTTTGCCTTATCATTAAATGCAACTGGCCAAGTGACAGATCAAGAATATGTCATATCCTATGACTAAGGACTAAATATGGTCCTTAATTAGGAACCAGATGTGTATGGGAAGGTAGGCAGGGAGGATAAGTAAGAGTGGGATTGTGAAATAGGACTGTATTGCTTGTGAAAATTAAAATTTCTTAAAGAATCTTGAATGGGCATAAACTGACAGTGTTACCTCTCCCCATATATATCATACATGCATAGCATACTAGACAATTAAAACTTTATTCTTTCATCTTCTTCCATGAATTGGAAATTCATCTTCCAATATTATATTATTTTATTTATAACATCACATATTATAATATTTATCTTATATATTATATAATTTGTCTACCAGTTTAATGAGACCACCCACAAGGATTACCTTTAACACACCAAACACATGGTTTGTTGGCTATACTTAGGAAAGCTCTTTGAAAACTCCTGGTATTGCCTTGAACTTTCTTTGGATTTCTTGGATCTGATGTTCACAATCAGTTACAATAGATATACTGAAGGAGGGTGTGCTGGATGTGGAATATCTCTATAGCAAGCCATGCTAAAGCCAACTCCATCAGGTATTTTAGTGGATAATACTACAAAGGAACTCTCAGGAGAACAGCAAGGAGAAAGCTGGAGAGATTCACAAACTGTAATTAGCTCCATTAAATGCCTGTAACTGAATTTCTAACATGCTGTTTAAAGAATGGGGACATTTATGAGAAAATGTAACACACCTCTTTTTGGTCCCTGTTATTGGGTGTTAAACGTAAACTACATTTATAGGTCCCATGATTATCACATTTATTTTCTCACAACAGTTTCCTCAGCATTGTTTGTTATCCAGGAAATTTCACAGCTCTAGAGGACCCAGACTTCAAAGTCAAGGAAGTAGATTTGGGGCATGGAAGCCTGGGGGCACCAAGGGAGATGATTCATCAGCGTTAGAAAATTACTATATTTTCTCTTGGTCTTTTTTTTTCACCTGTAGGATGCAAATCAGAATTTGATTTTCTGCACATCATTTTGAAAGCCCACATCTTCACTTTAAAAGATATATAGAGATTAGCTTATCACTTGAGAGAAAGTTGAGCCTATCAGACAAAACACTGTTTCATCAGTTGTTGATGGAAGAAGGCTTCCTTGGCTAAAGAAAGCAGCGTGACCCCTGGGTCATGGGATAACACTGGTGTGTTCACACTGGCAGGGGCCTTTTTTTTTTTTTGTAAGTGGCACCTGCTGTGAGGATCTCCGTCTAAATACTGAGTGCCTGCAGCAAATCACAGATGTTTTATGCACTAGAAAAATCGACAGGAAGTAATCACTAAAAAAAAAAAAAAAAGAAAAAAAACCAGTGTGGAGTAGGTAGGAGCAGAGAGGGAAAAAAGACTCCTTTACCTTTGAGGGGATGTTTGGGGGGATGGATTTAAGATGCAAAATGTGAGGAGCTTTGCTGTGTGTCTTAATTTGACCCAGACTCCATCTTGGCCTGCTGAGATGGCACAGGCCTTGTAAGGGAGAGGGGGCATCCTTGATAGAAGCTGAGTGGGAAAACATGCTTAAATTCTTTATGTTGTTTTTGGTAGGTTGGGGTTCTTAGCTTTTTCAGTTTTCTTGTTATTTTGTGGCCTCTAGGTGTTTCATAGGATGAGTACCCTATAATTTTTTTATTATTAAAATAAATGGTTTCATTTTGGTGCAAACCTTTCTTATTAGCCAGGGAACACTTCCCTTTATTTACACTTCCCTGGGGACTGTCCCCACCACCTCAACTAGGTGCTTTCTCCCGTACTGAACACTGGACATTGAGCATCTAAACAAAAAGAACTCCATGCCTGAGTTTATCTTGTTTACACACCAGCTTATTTTCAGTGCATTTCAAGGCCATAGATTTTATTTTGTAAATTTCCAAGTAAGTGATAACAGAAATTATTTGTCTATTCTCCATTTTCCCAACAATTTCTGGACCTCGTTTCAAAGAGATGCATGTCGTCAGAGTGTTAACATGCTTTTCTTTCTTCCAGAGAAACCAAAGCACGTTGTTTGTTTTCACAGGAGTATTTGTACTTAACACGTTTACATTTAAAGTCACAATTGCTGCACTTCTTAAATGACTTCTCTAATAACTAACTTCTAATCACATTAAAAATCTGCCCCCAATGAATTCTTCGGAGCCCCCTTTTTAAAATTTTTATTTTAATATTTTGTCAAGTTTCTTTATAGAAAGGGAAGAACATCTGAAATAATATTGGACATTTTGCCAAGTCTGTCAAATGAGTAGCACTTCTACTTTCTCAGCTCCGTCTCATTAAAATTGTGTTCTAATTCTGTCTTAACTTGGTCTCTGTGCTTCATAAGTCATTGCCTGCTCATTACTTGTAGTGTGGGAGATGAAATTTATTCAAACCCAATAGCTGAGATAAAGAATTGAAAAGCAAGCAGCTAGGAGCAATGGAATCAGCCTATTTCAGGGCTTTTCTGGCTGGATTTTTGCATCACCACCCTTTATGCCATGTGTCAGTTTGCATTTGTGACACTATCTGTGTTTGGCTTATAGATTTCTGTTAATATGATATTCTTAAAACAGAAATGTAGAGAATCTCCCTTCTTTTTCTTGTCTTAGCATTGAAATGTCCCCAAGTATCTGAGCTGATAAAGGGGAAAAGATGATTTTCTATAGTTTCATATAATTAGAGAATCATTAAAATTGCCCCAAAAGATTAATTGTTTCACCGTGTGACAATTCATATCAGTGTGTCTTACAGAAAAGAACATTAGTGACAAAGAGTAAATGTTATACCCTCAGAATGGTTTGAAGGGAAATGGATTTAGAATATAATGTGACTTACAAGCAGTTTCACATAGAATCCAGAAGGGAACTGTGCTTTCTAACCTAACCACTCCATTTCGAGCTTTAAATGTCACAAGAATACACAGTGGAATTCCTAATTTTGAATATAGAGGAGTTTTTGAAGAGAATTGACTAAAAGCATTGTACTTTTCCATTATAAAATTGAGTTGTTAAGGAATTATATGGTCTAATTACCAAACTTGGTATTTTTGACTGCTTTGATTATGAACAGATATTGTCATTAGCTAGCTATTTAAATTGACGGCAATAACAAGCAGTAATTTAGAAATATGTTCTAAATTAGTTTCTATATGAAAGCAGAGTCTTTGTTGATTTGTGTATGTGATTAATGTCAAGTGTCATGAATTAGCTGAGGGATTTCTGTGTAGAAATATATGCATTTATATAAAAGAAAGAAGAGATTCATTTATACTCCAATTCTGAATTAAAAGAGGGAGCTTAATATGTGCCTAAATATAAATACCAATGCATTTTTGTCTGATTACTCATAGAGAATATAGGAAGAACAACACATTTCTTAGACATGTGACACTTAGGTTTAGGTTAGGTTTAACCATCTACACATACAGTGCAATGTATACACCCAATCTCGAAACCACAAAGAATATATGTAGATTTAAATTTAAATAGATAGAGCCCGTCAAAGCATTATATAAGATATGTGGAGAAATCTGACAAAGCCACTGTAGTACAAAATTACAAAATATTTTATGTGACTAATAAATTGTGCAGATAAGCAGTGGACCGTAGTCACAAACAAATTAGCCTTTGATGTAGGTATTTTCTGGTAACAGTAACTGGATTGGAAAGGTGACCCTCTGGAGAGCATTTAGCATGGAGCATTTTTATTTGGTTTTTATTTCTTTCCGGTGTGATATTTGGTTCATGATCTTGGTCATGCTTGGACCTCATAACAGTTTGTAAACCATCCAGCAGAGGAGGAGGTAAAGGTATAATCTAGGACTAAACTAGAAATTAATAGCCCACACAAGCCTAAACTCTGTATTTCTACCCCTGCTTCTCCTCATGTTCTCCACTCCAGGCCTCTACAAAGCAAGTGAAGCTTCTAACAGTAATGTGGAAACCAACTTGCTATTCAAATATGAACATTTTAACCCCAAGCTTGGGTCTATATAACCCTTGAATTTGTAACTTAAGCCTCAGAAATCTACAGACTAAAGGGCTCTGTCAAGAAGCATACTGAGAAAATGCGCCGTGTGTTCCCGCAAAAGACTTCACTCTGTTTTTTCACTAACAAAACATTTTCCCCTTTTTTTAGGCTATAAGAATCTAGTTGCCAGTTATACTTAAAGTCTTTTGTGAACTGGGCATTTTCATAGAAATAACCGCTGCACCAGCAACACTTCTCCAAAGCGACGAGGACAGGATGTGTTCCCACCCCAGAGTCCCATGTTAGTCAGCTCCTTCTCACCAGAGAGGGACAGAAAATACCTACAGCGACAAGGAGTAAAAGAGCAAAGGGCCATTGAGGGTCTATTGTCAGTTAAATACCCTGCAGCGGCCAGTAGTCTGTGGGGCTATGCTCTTTCCTAAGGACTACTGGTTATATCTGTCCTTCATGGTTGGTGGTGGTGGGTAAATCTATTTAGCACAAGTGGCTGCTATGGTCATTGTCAAGGATTTTGGTTGATTACTCACATTTTGCCCTTAATATCTTCTCCCTTGACATTCTGAGTTCTTACAGTTTCCTCAGTTGTTGCATGCCTTCTCACTAATCCCAACCACATTAAAGCATTTGTGATGTCAGGTCACAGAGAAATCCTTGAAAAAGTGGAAGGCCTTATTGGACCTTGTCCACATCATTCTTACAAATAGGCACGCCCACACCCTCCTCCCATTAGCTTTAGTGAATATTGTATAGAAGAGTATCTGTCTGTGTCTCATCACTCAGTAGACCATCAGAAATTATTTACCCTACAAAATACTTTTTCTTTGCCCATTTTTTAAACTTTCATGCAGGTATACCTTGCTTTATTGCACCTTGCTTTATTTCATTTTGCAGATACTGTGTTTTTTACAAGTTGAAGTTTTGTAGCAACCCTGCATTGAGAAAGTCTTATCAGCACCATTTTTCCAACAGCATTTGCTCACTTCATGTCTCTCTGTCACACTTGGTAATTTGCATAGTGTTTCTAAATTTTCTTTATTATTATATTTGATATGGTGATCTGTGATCATTGATCTTTGATGTTACTGTTGCTAAATGATTACAACTCACTGAAGTCTCAGGTGGTGATTAGCAATTTTTAGCATTAAAGTATTTACATTTTTTAAGACAGTTCTACTGCACAGTTAATAGACTACAGTATGGTGTAAACAACTGTTATATGCACTGGGAAACCAAAGAAATATGTGACTTGCTTTATTGTAATATTAGCTTTATTGCAGTGGTGTGGCATTGAACGCCCAATATCTGTGTATTTTACTTTCTTCAGATGTGATTGCATATTTCTTTGACTTGTTCCGGTAGTTGATTTATCTCTTGCAATCATACAAACTGCCCCTAAATATAAAGATTTTCTCTGAGAGTCCTGATTCAGCATCAGACCTATTGGTCTCCACCTATGAAAACTAAAATGAGTGTTAAAATGAATGAATAAACACACTTCATTAGACTTCTGCACATATTTAGGATTAATAATTCATTCATTCAACAGATGTTACTTCTTCCCTGCCATACCTATGTTCTGAGTATGTTCTGGGTGCTGAAGATAGTGCAGTTAACAAAACAGACACACCTTTGTCTTATATTCTAATGGGGAAAAAAAGAAAATGAATAAGTAGATAAGCAAATTATCAATATAAATGCCAGATGGTATTTCATTCTATGGAGGAAAATAAAGCAAAATATGGCAGAGAGAGTGGGCCTGAGGTAAGGGAAGGTACTGTTGTAAAAAGAATGTTTAGGAAAGGTTTGACTGATACAGAGTTATTTCAGCAGAGATCTGAAGGAAATGAGAGTCAGAGTTATACAGATCTCTAGGAGAAGAGCTCTCTAAGCCGGGAGAAGAGCATATGCAAAACTCTAAGCAGCAGGGTTAGCGTACGAAGGGCCAGCAAGGAGGTCTGTGTGACAGAACAGAGTGGGCCCGGGGCCAGAAGGAGTGGAGCAATTCAGGTAGGCAGACTGAATGATGGAATGACAATGACTGGATGGCCTTACAGGCCATGATAAAGACTGTATTTCTAAGCATTATGGGAAGCAAGGGGAGGGTGAGACGTAGGGTACCAGAATATGCCACCCCAAGATATGCCTCTTTGACCTATGGATTATTTTGAGCTATTGAGAACCAGCGGACACAGGAAAAGCTCTAAAATCTGGACATAAGTTTTCCTTTTGTAAAGGAAATTTACATTAATAAAGGAAATTTCCATTTGTAAGGCTAGCTCCCTCTCTCACACCAGGAACAATTCTTATCAGTGGAGAAAGCACACACTTAAATTTGCATAACAAACTTTACCAAACAACCCTTGATTACCATACTTTTCCTGGTCACCTTCCCATAACTTGCCTCTCCTGCCCAGAAGCCCAAAGCCCCTTTTCCTTTGTTTAGCCTAAAAGGGAATATAAGCCCAAATTCTAACCAACCCTTTGAGTTACTCAGCACTAAGTGCTCCTGTACATACATGTATGATGCGCATGTTAATAAACTTGTTTGTTTTTCTCTTATTAAATCTGTCTTTGGCCAGTCTGATATATAGGGCCTGAGCAGGAGAACCTACATTGGGTAGAGGAAATTTTTCTTCCCTTACAAGTGTTTGAGCTTAGGAGTGGAATGATACAATAAAGATTTCATATTGGCTGCTGTGGGAGATGGGGCCAGGATTTATTGGAGCTCAATTAAGAAAGCTCTGGCAGTCTACTGAGAGATTATGATAGCTTGCAGTAGAGTAGTAGTTGCACAGGAGGAGTGCTCCCTTTTTTGCTGAATATTTTAAAAGTGAGGCCTCCAGAGAATTTCTGCTCAACCCAGCAAGAATAGGAAATAACTTCACAAAATTCACCCAGTCCATTTTTCACTCTTGAAAAACTTTTCCTTAATTCAAAGACACAAGTTTGTCATAACACAGAAGTGTTCCCGGAAAACTATTTTTATCATGTCCTGTGAAGCATAAAGAAAGACAACCTGTTGTTTGTGTCTGTCTGTTACTAAGTCTGTACTGGGTGCTTGTTTGCAAACTAGAGAAACCTACTTTGACTGAGTTAAGCAAAAAGGAAAAAATTTAAAGAATATCATTAACTTGCTGAATCTGTGGAAGAGTTGGAACCAGGTCTTTTAAGCTGACAAGAAAAAAGAGTTTCCTAGATTTTTTTGGTGGGAGACAAACATGAGAATAAGTTAATATATAAAACAGGAAAAATGGCGGGTGGGGGGAACTAGATGAATACAAAACAAAAAGGAGAGGTATGCTTAGGCAGTTATGTATCTAAATGAGAATTATCCTTATGCCAAGAGTGATACATTTTTATAAAGTCACTATGATCAGGTTATAGAAAATGTAGGCTCTCTGGCTCTGGTTTAAAGGAGGATTTTCCCTTTATTATTACAGGGAATCTAGTTGGATTATTTCAGCCATTCATTAGATTTCTCTGGGGAATTGTTGTTAATGTTTTTATTAAAAACACAAATTTCCAGACCATAATACAAAATGTCCTGATTCAGTGTATTTGAGCTGACACCTGGAAATCAATCCTTTACAAGTTTATAAGGACTTTGACAATTAGCCAGTACAGGGAGTCACGAGTTAAGCCGCACCCTACACTTGAAAATGTGTTTTATTTACCTGCTGAAAGAGAGAATCTGAAAATAAAGGTTTGCATGCTAATTTGGAGCTACTCATTTTACGGAGTCACAGAATGCTAGTGTGCAAAGACCATTATCTAGTCAAAAAGAAAACAAACAAAAGCCCCCAGAGTACCCAGTACCCACAGAAAGCTCAGTTCCCCTACACCGTGTCCACCCCACTGCCCACCTGTTGCCTGGCATTGCTTGAGAAGTGCATTTAACGTTGTTTTCACAAGTATATATTAGTATGTATTTATATTTATCTGATTTCTGTCTATTTTCAGAAAGTAACCAAATCGGCATTTAACAATTATATATACAACAAAATGGTTTTTTAAAAAAAAGTATTAGAAGAAGGAGGAAGGAAGGAAGGAAGACCGAGGAAGGAAGGAAGGAAGACCGAGGAAGGAAGGAAGGAAGACCAAGGAAAAGAAGGTAAATGTGGCAGTGATCGTTCGTTCACCTTTGTAATGATAAAGTTTAGATTGACTTCTGCGCTCCATCTCACTCAGGGCAAAGAGGAAACTAAACTGTAAGCTTCACTAAAGGTAAGTGGCCTAATTGCTTTCTCATATTTATTTTCCTTCTCGTATGAAGCCATGAATTGCTCAGTCACTCGTCAGTGGCTGTAAGTCATAGCACTGGAGCCACCACCACACTGAACTTTTATTCCGTCGTGCTAAGGGGCCTACACATTTCAGAAGGAAATTTTGAAGTCACCTAAGACTATGCAGGAAATAAAGTGGTCTACGGCCCTGAGTATGTGACATCACATTGGGAAGGGGTACCCTCAAATTTGAACAAACTTTATTAAAATGTTTCTAAAGGGAATTTAGGTTTGTCCTTGTTCTTAGTTTTCAGATCTAACAGCTACGCCTAAATCCTCCGAGTTTCAGTGTATCTGAACCACCGTTTCCCAGGTTTCATTTTACTTTTTTCTCACGGGACACTGCTTCGAATTCTTCAGTCCCTTCAGCGTCTTGGGCTTTGTCTTTCTCATTTTTAAAGGTATTTTACTCAAAACAATGGTGGGAAATAAAAAGAAAAGAAAAACAGTTCAATCCTAGGCTCCTAAAAAGTACTGAGCTGCCAGTGTCCCTTGTTTGTTGTGGTTGTGGTTGCTGCTGTTGTTATGACTGTCCTTTCTTTTGTGTACCTTGAATGGTTCTTGCTTTTTAAAATGTTTATCCAGTGTTTCACAGACTTCCCATGACTCCCCACTGATAAAGCTTCGGTATAATTAAAGTATTTATATGAACACTGCTGAATTCAACTTGCATTCTTTACACACACAAAGGAAAATTCCTGGCATTTCCAAGTCACAATTGTGTAATCAGATGGCATAGTGTCAGTTGGTTTAAGAATACTTTTGCACTCAGTTTTTAAAAAAAAGTAAAATTGCTATGTTTTCTATTCAATGGTGTTTTTAAGTGAAATTAATTTTTCTTGGATTATACTTCAATTTGACTGAGTTTTTTAAACTAAGCAGTTATAAAAGTCATACTGGACCATATTTGCTTATTTAATTAACTTGGGAAAAAGGAGCGTATCTGGACAGAGAGAAAGACAACTCATCACTATTCAAATAGGCCTAAACACAGCCTTTTTTTTTTCTTTTTTTTTTGCCTTTAAGTGAAGTCTTGCCCCTTGACACATCCTTATTATGGAAATAAATGTAACATTGAATAAGTTAATGTCATTCTTTTGAAATTATGACATGAAGGGGAAGAATTAGAGCATGCTGGGAATTTTGGTAAGAATTGATTTACAAAAGAAGTTGCCACATTCGTTTTTATTGTGGTTAAAGCTCTAGTTTGGGAAAGACAAAAGGGCAAGGAATTGGGGAGTTTATGGCTGACTGTGGATCTAATGAAGAGAGTCCATTGGTTCCACAGGCCAGGGTAAGATTCCCACAGTCCTGAACAAACAGTTCTCAACCTATAATTCCTAAGCCTTTGTTTCCCCACTTTGGAATTCTGACTACAGGCAGGTTACCAAGCCAACTGAGTTCCCTACAAAGATCCAGCAAAGCTCTTTTTATCACAAAGATCAAGACAACAATTGTGTGCCTACAAGAAAAGAACAACTAAAACCATCCAACAAGCATTAAAAGAACAATTCTAGAGATAGTTGCCTTTGAACTCCAATAATGGGCAACATTCAGTCCCGAGATTTGAGATCCCTGAGTTAAAAAAGAATTCATTACCGATTGCCTTGCCTTGTAATTATAAGAGCTGCTGGCAGCAAGTATTTTCAGCAGCATTAATTTTGTCAAATGTGGTATTTTGCAGTGGTGTTGAATCCCATACAACGGCCATATTATAAATCTGCTTTATCAGCTTAGTTTTGTTTATTATGGAGTTCATTTATGAAATAAAAGAGATCCAGATTTTTGCCTCGGCTTTACCCCAAACCACAGAAAATGGCATATTGTTTTGCAAAAGCTTGTTCTGAAATACCACTACCTGAATGTAAAATACTCTGTTTGTACAGATACATTCCATGGACATGCGTAGTGCCCAATTGAGAAAATAAAAAAGGTTAGTCATCTGGACATTTCCCTGTCTATTAGCTACCTTGAATAATTTCAGTTTCATGTGGGAAAAAATGGAGATTTCCTTTTTGGGGTAGACATTTCATTTTCTGATGGCGTGGGAGCATTTTAAACTGAATCTGAGCAGGCGTCAGTCATTCAGAATAAATATTCTATTTGAAGAACTTTGACTACTATTATTTGTGCAGGCCCTATATTTAAACCTTAGAAAGAGCTTCTGGGATTTAGTAATTCCTTATTGTGAAATCCACAACAGGCTGTTTGTTTTTATGTGAGTGCTGGCTTTTTTTTTTTTTTTGGCATAAAAACATCTAAAGAACCAGCTATACTGGTACTTTGTTTTGGAGAGGACTGAGTGAGTTTTGCATTTGACAAAAATCTAATAGCACCACCCCAGGTTGTCCAATGTGAACAACCTGCTGCTTCTAGAAACCTTGTCAAAACAATTTTCTTGCTAAAAAGGAAGGGATGAAGAAAAGTTCACTGATAGAATGAGCATTCTGGAGTTTTGTTTTAAATTAGATTTTAATGATCTATTATTGATGTATATCTGCATTTAAGTTCCAATGCTCTGCCAGCAAATTTTATGCCAGCATCAACATGGAGACCCACTTTGGGGCATGTATGTTAATTTCTTACAGGAGAAGCTGTAAATTTGGCAAGTAACTTCTCTCTTTATTTGTAAATAACCAGCTTTAGTATGTTGCCTACAAGATTGCAGATTATCATGAAAAAGAATTTAGATTTTGGGGGGGATCTACATTTCAATACTAGATGTTGGTAAATAACAGAAATGCATTAATTAGCAGCCTACATAGGCAACTCTGAACTAAAAGTAGATTGGTAAACTATGTTCTTGGAGAAAAAAATCCTGTAAATCAAATGTGATTGTTTCATAGGATTATTTAATGTTATATTCCCATCAAGACCTTGATGACAAACTTTTTAGAAAAAGGGGAGGGGCCATAAATGCCATATTTAATTAATGGTAAATAATATATTCCACGTAGTATAATCAGGTTCATAGAATGGCCAATCCTGTGTATTTTATTAGTGATGTCTTAGAACAGGAACTGCATCTGAGTCCAACAGTTAGAGGTCCCAGAGAGATTAAGGCCAGGCAAATGCAGAAGGAGAAAAGGAGGGAGGGATGATTTTACATGCCAGGGCACAAGAAGAGAGGCAGACTGAGAAATGTAATTTGTGACCTCCCTCCTTTTAGGTCTACAAATAATAATACAGGGTACTCTAGGCAAAGAACTTTGGGTATGAATTGCTGTAAGTCAAAGTGTATTGTGGTTATGCACATTAGGCTTTCAAAATGTAGAGACGATGAAAGCAACATATGAATGATATGTACCAAAGCACTTGCTCTACTTTCAGATGCTATTAAAATTATGAAGGTTTCTTGATGAGATTTTTGGTCCCAATAACATGGAAGAGAAAGCATTGAATTAGTATGTAAGTTGAGTTGTTACGCACATACGTACATACGTACATGACATAGGGGAAGAAAACCTTTTTCTCTCCCCTTTAAGGCTAGGCCTGAAAATTAAACTGACAAAGACAGATTAATAGGAGGAAAGCATACAAATTTATTTAATATAAGTTTTACATGACACAGGAGCCTTTATAAGGAAATGAAGACCTAAAGAAACAATTAAGCCTAAGTGGCTTTGTTGTTCTTCTTCTTTGTAATAGAAAAAAAATCTCCTATTTGGGAAATGGATATGCACTTCAGGAATATCAGAGATAGAGCACAACAGAGAAAGATCGGGCGTCACGAATTGTAAGTTTTCATTTTAACATTGTGATGCCTGATAAATTGTGAAATTTTTGTCATACGCAATTATTTTTCTCAGCTATATCTTTGGGAAATTCAAGGATCAGAGGTTATGGTCGATGAACACAGATAAGAAAATATTTTTAAATAATTCTAAGGGGAAAATCTAGATTTTGTTCACCTCTCTATTATGTGATGAAGCAAAAGCCTAAGTGTTTTTACACTAGATTTGATGAAGAGTCAGAAATTGTGGGAAAATGTAATAGGAAAATGTGTATGAGTTGAGGGTAGTAAACTAGGGGAAACTTAACAAGGACTGTTTATCTGGATTCCTCCTGGTATCCTGCCATCTTCAGAGGTAAGGATGCTCCTTTCTTCCAGATATAAGGGGGAGTACATAACCTGTCACAAGAGTGTCCTATGACCTGCCTCAGGGGAAAAGGCGGGGGTCAGAGAGTTCTTCCTGCATCTGCTATTTCTCAGCTTCCTTTGGTTTAAAATTGCCAAGATGGCATATTTTGGGGTAATGTGTTCTGAACACTGACAGTGTGCGTATATCTATATATATCACACACAAATACATACAGGCACACTTAAAGCTTCTAATTTGTCTCTAAAGAGTAAAAAAGAGCTGTGGATGCAGTCAGAGTATATAGTAGGCTCTTATCTTTTCGGAACATTATCTAATTTATATACCCATGAACCTTTGGTTTGGCTGTATAATTCTGAGGAGTTGCCATTAGGATTATAATTTTTATGGGTCGATGCATAATTTATTTGTCTTTAAATATAGTGTTAGCACTTCCAGGTTGACTTTCGTTTCCCCAAAATTTATGTGTAAACTCTAAGCACACACCCATTACCCACCTAATTTTGGAGTCTTTTAAAAATTAAAAGAGAAAGGGAATGCAGTCTAATTGTTTTGTTTCTCTAGTAGAGAAACATTTCTAATATCCAAAGTAGAAATTCTATGAGAGAAAAAAACTTACTTCAGATTTCGATCTCTAATATCAAACCTGTGACATTAAACTTAATTTCCACTCAATTACAGGTGAACTCTTGTCTTCCCTCTTTGGCTCTCACTGGGGGGCAGGGCAGCACATGGCCTTGTAAATGAGGGCAGTGGTCATTGCCCTCCTCTGACAAGAGCAGCCACAGGTGGTTCTTCTTTCACAACTCACTGTGTCCCCTGCCCTCCCAGTCACAGATCCCAGAACTGTGATCTGGGCCTGAACCAAAGCAGCTATCCTCACGTGTCCACCAGGTTCCATGTCAGACCAACTCATGAACCCTAGCTAGTAGATAAGGACATAGGAGCAAGCAGAGATAGGCAATCGAAATGCTAGTCCCTGTTTTTCATGCTTTAAACATATTATTTCCAGTCTTCACAAAACCCTGCATAGCAAATATAATTATCTCCATTTGACAAATTGAAAAACTGGTAAGTAGAAAAATTTAAGTAATCTTCCCACCACCATATAGCTAGGGAGTGGCTGAGCATTGAATCTCATCAGTGTTGTCTGACTCCAGTTAGTTATTTTAGCCATGCTATCAAAGTTATTAGTTATAAGTGGATTGTTATCTGTAAGTGGGAAGAGTCCAAGAGGTCTCTGTTCAGTTGCTCGAATGGAAAACTCTTGAGATTCTCAAGAATCAAGGATTGTGTCTTACTTATCTCTACATCCTTCAGGGAGACTACCTCAGTATTAGCATAAGAGATGTTCAAGTAATAATAATTGAATGGATTGTGCGTACATTGGAATTTTTTTCAGGTTGTTTTAGTTAGAAATGACAGTAAAATAGTAAGTTTGTGTGAATATAAGACACACATTTGAAATTTTTGACTATGCTAAAGATTGTAGAATGATACAACACAGAAACCATTAGCTGCTATATTCATTCACTGTCCCCTAATTTTTCGCTATTAAGAGATAAGTAAGTCCATGGGCCAACTGTACTCTTAAAATGGCTTTGACCTTGGTTGCATCTCTGAATCTCAATTTGGAAGTAAAATTTTAAGATTGTAGACAACATCTGGGTGGGAAAAAAGATCTTATCATATGTCTGATCACGTAAAACCCAAATATCAGCGTAAGGAATCTGTAAATGAGACATCAAAGTCAGTGGATATGCTAATGAATGCTTCACATGCTTGCCAAAATGAAGCAAACTCCAATAATAAGAAAATTGGATGTGATACACTACTATTTGCAAAGCATTTTCCTAAGTTTCTCAAACTGAGGTACTTGTCCTTGATAGCAGAAATCAAAGATAAACATGGTTAATGTCAAAGTGGGTAAAATATTTTTATATTAAAGCAAACAGATCTATTATAGATGAAAAAGGCAAAATAGGTATTCATTTTTAAGATATGAAAGAGGAGACCTCAATAAAGTTTTTCTCTAATGTGTACTTGTGGGTTTCCCCCAACTTCTCCCCAATCTGCCATGAAAGATAGTGATGAAAATATTTGAGAAAAACTACTGTATATTATTGCCTTTGTCTTCAGGAGAGCCCTGTGATGTATTTGCAATCATGCCTAATTGACAGATAAAGAAGCACTGAGAAGTTAACTTGCTCAATTGTGAAAAGGAAAGGTTTTTAAGAACATTCCCATTTCCAGAGAGACTCCCTCCTATCTCTTGCAAATGCCAGCTATTCAGAGCACATCATTAACATCCTGTGTCAGATTTAGTAGTGCTCTGGAAAAAATGCATATGAATATGGATTGCTGTTTACCAAGTATATAAAACAGATATATATTTATATTCACTCTCAACCTACTTTCTATTAACCAACTCTGCTACTAATTGCCATTCTTCCCTCTCTATATAAAATATGTCGTATTTACTTTCTGTGAAGTGTGATGAAAATCTACAATAGCGGTTCTCAAAGAGTGGTCTCTTGACCAGCAATATAAGCATCACTTGGAAACTTGTTAGAAATGCCAGTTGGGAGACCCAATCTCAGAACTGCTGAGTCCAAAACCCTGCAGGTGGAGCTCAGCAATCTGTGTTTTAACAAACCCTCCAGGGGATTCAGATGCCAGCATTTGAGAACCACTCATCTAGAATGATTCTACCTGCACACTGCTTCTCAGTTGACTGTAAACTGTTACTTCCCTTGAAAGAAGCCAAAACTGGAAACTATAGACCATGCATTATGAGTATGTGCAAGAAAAACCATGCAGAATTTCCCAGTCAGTGGAAACATCCTTATCCCTCTGTAAAAAGATTGCTAGATAGATGTCTAAAGTATGTATGTTTCATTTTTGATGTATTCCTTCCCTGGCAACTTTTTGATTAACTGACCGACTGTCAGGGCTGGTCCCAAGTGTGTTCCAGCTCCCTTTATAAGAAAGTTGAGATAGATGATAGACAGATGTAGATAGGTGAGAGATAGATAGATAAACTTGATGTATATGAATGAGATAAGAATATAAGCCCATCTCTGAAAATCCCTCAAGGGACACAGAGAGGGCATTAGCTTTTTTAAATGCCTACATTTGAAGTACATTTGGGGAAGTGAAATAAAGGAACGTGATGCTAAGAACTAAGAAAGAACAAGCCCTCAATTCAGAGGCCTTGGACCACAGAGAATCTGGGAGAGCTGCCATATGAGCTGTGTGGAGAGAGAGAGGACCCTCATCTAAAGAGAAGTCACAGCACCTAGATCTTTTAGACCGGTCTGTGGGCTAGTAGTATCTCAAATCAGGGCTAGACCTAATTGAATAAAGAAAAGCTTTGCCTAGACCACCCTAGGTAAAAACTGCTCTGTGGATACTTCCACCCCAGGGTACTTTAGGAATTGTGCATACTGGCTTGGACCAGGACTGCCAACCATGGAGGAAAACACTGTAACCCCAGTGTGTCCCTTGAAGACTCTCACCAGTTCGCTCCCTGCTCTATACCTCCAAGATAAGCGAAGGAGATAGTAGTAGTATTGCCCCCGAGAGAAATCTCTCTGCTTCTCTTACTGTCCCTCTCCCACCCAGTCTGATCCTTACCTGCCTGTCAGGTCAAGACGATCTACTGTGGAGGAAATCTGAGCTCTCTGACTGGTGCATTGAAATAATCTTCCACAGCAAGTGGATATGCAGCCTAGCAATTCAGAATTCAGTCTCTTCTCAGGTGGACTTACATTCTTTTTTTTTTTTTTTTTTTTGTATTTTTTTTTTGCACCTTTATTGTGATATGGTTTCTGTACACTAAACTACACATCTTGCAAATGTACAATTTGATGAATTTTGATAGATGTATACACCAATGAAACTACTACCACAATCAAGACAGCTAACATTTCCATTACTCCCCAAGAGGTGCAATTGTCTGTGAATCTGTCTGTTTTGTACATAAGTTCATTTGTCTTTTTTTTTTTTTTAGATTCCGCATATAAGCAATATCATATGGCATTTTTTTTTTCTCTTTCTGGCTTACTTCACTTAGAATGACAATCTCCAGATACATTCATGTTGCTGCAAATGGCATTATTTTATTCTTTATTATGGCTGAAGAGTATTCCATTGTATATATATACCACATCTTCTTTATCCAGTTATCTGTCAGTTGACATTTGGGTTGTTTCCATGTCTTGGCTATTGTAAATAGTGCTGCTGTGAACATTGGGGTACATGTATCTTTTTGAATTATAATTTCCTCTGGATATATGCCCAGTAGTGGGATTGCTGGATCATATGGTAAATCTGTTTTTAGTTTTTTAAGGAACTTCCAAACTGCCCTCCAGAGTGGCTGCACCAATTTACATTCCCACCTATAGTGTAGGAGAGTTCCTTTTTCTCTACACTCTCTCCATCATTTATCATTTATAGATTTTTTAATGATGGCCACTCTAACTGGTATGAAGTGATATTTCATTGTAGTTTTATTTTGCATTTCTCTAACAAATAGTGATGTTGAGCAACTTTTCATGTGCTTATTTGCCATCTGTATGTCTTCTTTGAAGAGATGTCTGTTTAGGCCTTCTGCCCATTTTTTGATTGGATTGCTTGTTTTTTTGTTTTGTTTTGTTTTATATATTAAGCTGTATGAGCTGTTTGTATATTTTGGAAATTAGTCCCTTGTTGGTCTCATCATTTGCAAATATTTTCTCCCATTCTGTAGGTTGTCTTTTCATTTTGATGATGGTATCTTTAGCTGTGCCAAAGCTTTTAAGTTTACTTAGATCCCATTTGTTAATTTTTGCTTTTACTTCCATTACTCCAGGAGCTGGTTCAAAAGATATATTGCTATGATCACTTATAGTTTAAAATATAGTGAAGTTAACAGAACTAATGAAGAACAGTGAGAACTTCCCTTCAAGTGATGCAGAATCTCTCTCCAATGCTAAATCCAGAAAGAAGATTTGCACTAAGGGTTCTGGGGGAGGGGAGTAGGGCAGGAGAGAGAAAGTAATATTGCCAAATGGCTAGTAGTTAAAAGCTCTCTGCTTTGGGCTTTTTTTTTTTTTAATCTTAACCACATTGCCTTCAAAAGAACTATATGTGATTACATATTATTGCCTCAAAGATATCCTAACATTATTTAGTAGTTAGTTTTAGAGCAATGCAAGAGAAAATTGTTTCCGTTAGTACTGAGTGATAGCTCAACAGTATTTGACTGGGCTTTAAGGAACAGAGCCTTCTGATTACCCAGGTGTCAGCCTCTCCCTCTCAAGTCTGGTTTTCTGTGCTGCTTTTGCTTTTTCCTTGGCACCTTATTAGAGGCAGAAAAATAATCTGAATATGAATTTGAGGTGTGAAAATTTTATCCTCTAGGATCTAATTTGGTTTAAATTGGGCAGTTGATCACCGATCTGGGATTTGATAATTTTCCTTTTCCCAGACTCCGTGCACATTTAGAGGGGTGGAAAGGGAGCATCAGTATCGTCTTGTTGATTTTGACTTAGCTTTGCCTCGTGAGTGGATATGAAGCTGTATTTCTTGACAGAGAATGACCTCAAAGAGAAATGCACTGCTGTGAAGGTTATGGCAAGGAAGAAGCCATGAAAGGGTCTAAGAAGCAAGATAAAAGTTTTATGAGGAAAGTCATATGCTGCATTTGTGTTATCAAATCTCAAAATTCAATACCCAAAAGAATTGAAAGCAGAGACTCTGATCTTTGTACACTCATGTTCACAGCAGCAGTAGTCATAATAACCAAAAGGTGGATACAGCCCAAATGTTCAGCAGATGAATGGATAAACAAAATACAGTATATACATATAGTGGAATATTATTCGGCCTTGAAAAGGAATGGAATTCTGATGTTAAAAACAGAGATAAGCCTTAAACATGTTATGGTTATGGTAAGTAAAATAAGCCAGTTGCAGAAGGACAAGTGTGGTATGGTTCCACTTATATGAGGTACCTAGGGTGGTCAGAGTCAGGCAGAGAAGGTAGAATAGTGGAGATAGGGAGGAGTGGGGAGTAACTGTCTAATGGGTCCAGAGTTTTAATTTGGAATGAGGGAAAGGCTCTGAAATGGATAGCGCTGAGGGTTGCACAACATTGTGAATATACTTAATGCTACTGAATTCTCCACCTAAAAATGGATAATGTGGTAAATTTTATGTTATGCATATTTTACTACAATTAAAAAATGAAGAAAAAAAAATCTTGAGATTCGTGAAGGTCCACACAATGGGTTCCTGGCACATGTCAGAGTTCTGTGATATTATTGCTCTTAAATGGAAAAATAACAAAATGGATAATCTAACAGGCATATACAAAGTCCTTCGAGAAAATTATATTTAATCTCACTTTTACCAATCATCAACTAATTAAGAATGTTAACTACAAGAGTCTGAAACCTGAAAAAGCATTAAATAAATATTATGGAATAAAGTTGTTCTAAACTCACAATAAGTGATAGGGATGTTTATTAGCCGATTGTGTGTGTGTTTGGATGGATAGTGAAGTTGTTAAAAACTTTCATCTCTTGAATAAATTTCAGAAGAGGTGTCAGGAAAGAGAGCAAAAACTAGACAAAAGAGAAGAGACAAGAAGCCCATCTGATGACCAGCTCTGTAGGGAAGTAAGAAGAGATAAGTTAGAATAGCAGTGGAGAGGTCTGAGATGGCAAGTGCTTGCAAAGCTAAAAATAGAGAATTTAATCTGGGATGGAAGAAACTGTGAAACCTGACGGGGACTGGTGATGTCTCATTCTGTAACGGTCTAACTTTGCTCTCAGTATCAATGAGGAATGTTATTGATGGTGATGGGGAGGAAAATTGGGGATTGGGTGCCAAAGAAAAAAGTATTTCGGCTCAGTGTCTTTGATGTGTTCGTCGGAGGAACGGGGAGGACCGGAAGAGTGATGAACAAGTGCCGGCAAGAGCTGCGGCAGGAAGCAGCCCACGTGGGGCAAAGGTTTGGGCAGGTTTCTAAGCGGAGAAAGAAACCATTTCTGGTGCTGATGCAGCGCACAACGCAGCAGGACTTGGCCACAAGAGCCAGGTAGGAAAAGATGGAAGGAGAGATAATTGAAAGATAAGAATGAAGCTTGAATCTGGTAGCCAGAAGGAAAAGGTGTTCCCTCGGATGAAAGGAAGAGGTGGGGAAAGGAGCAGATGCTGACAAGAAAAGCAAAATTATTAAATTAGTATGAAAATTTATTTAGCAGTATGTTCAATATAATGACTTAACATCTCTCTCAATTCTCATAGTGTAAACAGCAAGCACAAGGAAACAAGTTTAAAAGGAACTCCCAAAATCTCACGCAGGAAAATCCCTCCTTCATGTAACCGCACACACCAACACATTTATGCTTTATGTTAAGATTTTGTTTTCTAAAGCCTTGGAGGATTTGATGGAGATCTTCACTTAAAACTTGAACCTCATGTGAAGTTCCCTCGTGTATATACCCTGGTGTAGAAAAGCATCGCGTCCTGCAGAGTTCCAAAAGTAAGAATGATGCGTATACACGTCTATGCTCTTGTGTTACTCACCGTGATAAAAATAGTGTTTAGTGTGCTTCAATCCCACAGATAGATAATGCGTTTATCCGTTACATTACACCAAATAAATCAATGAAAACAAATGTCTTTCTGCAGAATAATTTTGTCTTAGACGGTTCACGTAGATCAGGAAATAGATTTCCTGCCTTCCTGCGTAAACAGCCCGAAGCCGGTGGTCTCTGTTTATGGTTTTGTGTAAGTTTAGAGGCGGAGAGGCTTGTTTACTAGAATAAAGTCTTTAAAAAAAAATTCTTCTCTTTCATTTAGGTTAATAACACACCACATATATTTGTCAATCAAATTGGAATTACTGTCAGCCCATAATGCATTTTAGTTTAGCCAATATCCGTCAGTCCTGATTTATTTGCTTAATACAAATCTAATTGCGTTTCAGCCTGCTCGCCTCCTCTCAGCTGTTAACCGACCAAGTACATCTTTAATTTCCAAGACCGATAGTGTGGTAGCAATGGAGGGAGAGAGATTTGCATAAGGCCCCAGAAGGGTGCCAAAACTCTTCACGCTTTAAACAACAGCCTTTATTATTCTGTAAGTGGATGTGTTGAATTTTCATGCTTTTGTTTCCAGTTCAGCCCTGACAGAAAAGAATAAAGTAGATTTTGCCAGCACCCCTGCTGTGCCCTGGGGGAGAAATTCAATGTGCCTCATTTGTCTTAATTGGAGAACCGCCCTCAGCACCAGCTTTTTCTATGAATACATTAGCATAACCGACAGAAAATTCAAGCCTACTTTGGTAGAAGTAGTCGCTCCCCCTGCACACACACCTCCCATTTTTAGGCTAATAAAAAGTGCAAGAAGGGAGAAGTCCGTGTTTCATCTCCTGGACTTCTCAGAGTTGCCGTTGGAAAATTCTCCTTACAGGAGAGATGCATCAAACCTATTTTATCTCTGCGCTGTTATTAGAGCCGGTCGTGAAAAATGTGATAAATATCATGCATGACAGAGAGCTGAAAGCTTCTCTTTATTCTTCATAATGTGCTAATCCTATATCCTTGTTCTTTGACTGGTTATGCTGCTTATTCAGAGGGGAGAGTTGGTTTTACACAGAGACAAATGTGCCGCAGGTCTGAATGAAGCTGGGGGAAAAAAAAGAAAAGAAAAATTCTTACCGAGGCGAATTTATTCGTACTGAAACAGACGCACTTATCTCAGTCAGAGCGGGATTTCCAGCTCCGTGCCAATTCGTTGGAGGACTATTAAATTCATCTTCACGTGTTTCATAGTACAAAGGGGTTCTGAGTCTGGACAAGCAGCCTGCGCTGTGTAAATCGTTTCCCTCATCCAGGCTCTTCCAGGGTCTGATTGAACTAATGGAATTTCAAGGTAGGTGTTTCAAAAGAAATATTTCATTTCCATGTTCCCAAGACTGGTATTAATTCTTTCATCACATCTGTTCAACTCACTTGCCACTGCCAGTGAAAGAAATGGAAAACATGAGGAAAGATATAATTTCTTAATAAAACGTGGTGTACACATTCTCTTGGAAAGATGGCTGCCTTTCAAAAAAACAATGAATCCATATTTTGTCTTGATTTTGCTCCAGCAGGCCTAATTTACCACGTCAGTCACATGCTGCTCTCACTAAAAGCCTTCCAGGGATTTTCAGTAAGGTGGGAGTTTTTGTTAAAAGCTTGTTTTGTTTTGAATTATTTGGATGCCCATTTAAAAATTAAATACCTTTTGGGTCAGGTCATTGTAGGGAAACAGAAGGCAGAATCACTTTGGAATAAAAAATGCGTGATGCAGAAGCTCCTATGGCCTGGAGACAACCAACCCTTTCTTACTTCTGGGTAAACCCTCATTGTGTCGCCAGTTGCAAGTGCTTGGTCCCTCCATCGGAAGCCCGAAGGCAGAATGAGGGATGAATCCACTCCTTCCCTCCCACTCCTGCCCCCTTCCTTTGCTTTTCTCTCACTCAGCCCCAATAAACATTTCAAAAGGCTAAGAGGAGGTGGTGAGTGTTGGAAACTAAGAATAAAATGTTTGCTTTCTTCTGTAAATGATTCTAAAAATAATCATTTGGCTTTATCTGTCCAGTGAGAGGATGTCAGCTTTTCGGTTTACTACTGGTTTCATTTACATTATAAAAATGACAAGCAGTTTACCCAGTTTAGCAGATAATCCCTGCTGCTTTCTAAACAAACATTCCACCCACTGTGAGAGCTGTAACTAGAATCCTTCTCCCCCCAACCCCCTCTTTACCCCCCCCCCCCAACTCGCCTTGAAGTCTGGTCTGGGGTCTGAACTCACCTCACTTACCTGGCTCAGCCTTTTCTGAGCAGCAGTATGAAAGAGGGTCCTCTGAACGCTCTCTCCATCCCAGACTCTTTGTTTCTTTAAAAAAAAAAAAAAAAAAAAAAAACTCATCTTCCAGGAAACTTGTATTTACCACTGTTCCTAACAGCTTTTAAAAATCATAAGGAAAGAGAAATAGGATTAGAGGGAGCAATGAGGACTGAATTACAAAGTGTGCTCAGTAGGTTGTTGCTGTTGTTCTAAAGTATATTTTATTAAATATTTTTCTTAATGTTTGCTGTTGTGAGAATAACGTGTTCACCTGATCAAAATGAAAAGATACTGATTATAGAAAAGAGTGAAAGCCACTCGTGTTTGGGGGGGTTTTTTTGGTAATTGTTCCAGTTTCTGAGAAAGACCTTGCACCCTTTGTGAATATATTAAAGGAACTGGAATTTTGAAATACACTGATATGGTACTTTCTTGTTGCTCTGCGCACTTGCACGTGCAAACACACACACACACAGGGCTGATTTGGCCCACCTCTCCTAGGTTGAGACGTGCCAGTGGGATTTAACCTTTTTAGGAAGACTAATCACTAACTAGTTGTTAACCTGAGCAGAGTTAAGGAGGAATGCTTTATGGTAATTCATACATTATTTTTTGAGCCATCACTCTTTGTGAAAATCAATTTTCCCCACAAAAATGAAACATTTGTAGTAATGACTCTTGAAAATCAAGCATAGGTATTGGGGGGTGAGGTGGGGGGCATATTACAATTGAGGAACGGATGGAAAGGAAATGAACTCTTTCCCTGTTCACAAAATATACATGTATGTGGAAGACCCGGAGTGAAAAATCATCCTGATGATTTCACATCGCGTTATCGTGGGCCACCAGCTAAGTGGATAACTTGATGAGGAGTCGGGTGTTGACGTGGCATGTCTCAGAAGAAACTCCTGGGATTCTTTCCTGGATCAATACTTTGAGGACTGAAATTTTAAAAAGTTATATAAATATTAACATGGAAAAATCTAGAACTGACTTTGGAAAGCACTCTTTTTGACTCTACAGATTTATTTAATTTACACAAGTTCCTTACGTGGTCAAAACACAACAGCCAAGCAATACAAATCAGGAGAAAACCTGTGAACAAGAATAGGGCACCGAGTAGGACTAGAGTTGAAGATAAAATATTCCTGAGTTTAAACACACAGTTCAAATAACAGTGACCTAACATTCCATGTGATAATCATTTCTGTTGCGGTTACAAAGAAAAAGGCACGTAAGTGCTAATTTAACATCAACAAATTAACAATAACATGTGCCACTTCCTGTAGTAACGGGCAAAATGAGGTGGTGAGTGGGAAACACTTACCTGGGACTTGTTTTGTACAGTGAAATTTCTCACTTTAGGGAATTTGTAACAAATTAGCCAAACGAGAATCCCCAGTTTATTTAGGGAACACCTTATGATTTTTTTTTTTATTGTTTAAACTTCTTTGGAAGCTACTGATTCACTGTTCACTTTCTTGGTTGATAACCTCTGTATCTGATTGTAAAGACTTAGCCAACATAAACTGGGAGAGTCATTTCAAGTAATCTCTGGCTTATCTGTTTGACTCTTTTCAGTAATATATCTCTTCTCTGAAAAGAGAAAGAATGTCAGATAATGAATGATGGTTGTTCAGTAACTATCTCCTTTAGGTTTTCACTGGAAAAAAAAAGTAAGACACCTGTGTGAGGTATGCAGTTGTACACACGTTTTGCCTCTGGGAAACCGACCAGTTCCCTGTAAGAAGGTGAAGTAGACGCAGTTCATTCTGGCTTGGATCTGAGGTGTCTGGACAAACTGCAGTGTTATCTGGTCTGACAAGGGAAAGCAAGGGATAGAGGGACACAGGCTGTTACTGTTCCCAGCAGCTTTTCTCGAATGTTCTGAAAAATGAAGAGAAAGAACAGGGTCGAAGAGTAAGAGATCATATAAACACACCCACTTGATACCAGAGGCAAACAGAGGAAAAGCACTTGTCCAAAAGTCCACCAGAAGGAGGAGGTTCGGGTGGTACTGGAGTGTTCAAGAGAGCTCAGGAGGTGTCAGGGAGAAGACATTGCAGGCTGGGTCACAAAAAGTATGCTGGGAGAGGAGACGCTGTCAAAGATTCTTTGGGCTGTGATACTGCTGTTTTCCTCATTCATTTGAATAAATTGTGTATCTCTAGATCAGAGATTCTGCCCTAAGAACTGAGGTGAAGTGAAATGAAACGTAAAAAAATCCAACTGGTCAGACTCCCACAAGGATTTTGCAAACCACCTGGCTTGATGAGGCTTAGGATAGCTTGTAAAGTTAGGCAACTTTTGACTCCCTATCTAGCTCTGATTTGCCTGAGTCTCAGCAGATTCGAGGGAAAGGTCTTGAACTCGGCAATTCAGACATGTATCGATGGGGTATAAGTGAGGGCATTGGATCCCCAACTGCAGAAGAAACAATGGCATCCCTCAGGAAGGGGAAAAAGAAACATAATGATGAAAGAAGTTCTGCGTTGTGGACCAGATGCAAAAACAGCTCTAACAAACAGAGAAGTAGACCCAAGTGGAGCGTGAAACTAAATTTAAATCCATCCTAACATAGCCCTCAGAGATCCCCTGGATATGCTGGGGAAAAGATGGCTCTATGTGGTTGTAGGATAAGAAAATGAGAAGAGGTAGCTGTGAGGACTAAATAAAGACCCATAGATCCAAAAGGATACACAAATGTCAAGGAACTCAGGGTCAAGCACAGAGACCAGAGTGCCTAAAGTTGTGAAGGTTAAAACCTGGTAAGCACCACCATTCAGATTCCCTGAAAACAGCAATGGTGATGTGCTGGGACACTGCCAGAAGCACCACCAGGGTCAGTGTGATCTGCAGCAGAGCCTAGGAATGGCAGGGGGCTGGTAGTGGAATAAAGGTAGTGACATCCACACAGGGAGGAAGTTAAGATTCAGTCAGGTTGGAGCTGACTTGTTCCTACCTGGGAGCTAATGATGATCATTCATCTTCAAGGCTTTGTGTATGACCTGTAGATGAGAAAGTCCTGTTGCATCAAGTAAAAACCCCATTATTCCCCTCTGTCAGAGTTTCCAAGACATGGTCTTGTTTCACCCTTTTGTCTAGTGGCTAGTTAATCAAAAGAAGAATTCATCACTTACACTGACACAAATGAAAACCATTTAAACAGTGTGTGAATTCTGACCATCATGAATTTTCTTCAGCTTTAAGAAAGTGTGTTCTATGTCAGATTCATGCTGTCTATTGCATCTAATTCTTCTGAAGGCAGAGCAATAAAAATATGAACATGATATCAATGTATTACATTATGAGCTGATAAAAATACCCTAACTTTAATTTTTTTCAAGGGAAATAGAAAACCAAAAGTACACCAAAATTTCAGTACACAATTGATCTTTCTCTAAGAAAAAGTTAAGGAGCATAGAAGATTTGATTTTAGTGTATGCAAATAACCTGAATTAAATGTGCTTCAAACTACTGACCTGTCACATACTAAATGAGTATTCAGTATCTTTGATCTGTTCTCTTTCAGTGGCTGGTTATCATATGTGGACAATATGGCATTTAGGTTGGGTTATAGGCAATATAAACCAACTCCAACTTAAGCAAAAAGAGACTGTTAGATGAAAAGGTAAAAGTCCCAGAAGTGAAGATAAGCTCCTGGCCTTTGAAAGGACAGGATGCAGAGTAAGTTTTAGGGGTCTAGGGAGCATGACTCAATAGCCACTCTCTTTAGGAAGCCACTGTTGGGATAAATAACAACCTCACTAGCCAGACTTACACTAAAAAGAGTCACATTAGTGATACTTGGGTCAGGTGCCCATTTGATTAACAGTTCCACTAAGACCACACATGATGAGGAAGTGACAGGTTTTCAAAGAAAGCATGTGTGCTATTAGAAAAATGGGAATGGACACTGAACAGGGAAAAGCAACAGATGTCCAATAGAGCAACTTCCTGAAATGTACCTGTGCTGAATATTGATTAGGGAAAGGTGAGAGGTGAGAGTATAAGCACTGGCAGCAGAAAAATTTCAGGCTGCCTTTCGTTCCCATAAATGACCTCCAAGGAGATCCTCAATCTCTGAATACATTGTAGTAAAACCCAGAAATAACGATGTTGTATAATGGTAGGGAATGTCTGCCTAAGAGATGCATTTAAATATGGTGAAACTGAGACCCCCTAAAAATGAGTTCCCTTATCAACTTTGTGATTTATTTCTCTATCCAAAACTTTATTCCCTGTCTTGCCCCCTCTGATCTCAGTCTTGTGCTAACTGAACACTAATCAAACAGTCTGATGGCTAAAATTGCTGTTGTCAATAACACCATTAATGCACTAAAATTGCTATTATAGGTATCATTAACATACCAGCTCAGGTTGTTTATCCAGGGCAAGATGAGCTAACAGACCTTCAAGCCATGTACCACCTGGCCAGAGAACCATAAACCAGAGGCATCCTGACTCGCAAAACTGGGATTAAGAAGTGTCACAGAAATGTCATAAGAGAATGATTAATTCCAGCTTCTTTGTTCTTCCCCTTAAAAAACAAAACAAAACAAAACAAAAAAAAAAACTAACTCAAAACCAAGTGGGAGTGGATCTGAGGCTTGTCTCCCATTTCCTTACTTGGTGTTCTGCAATAAACACTACTTTCCTTGACCATTACCAGGTGTCAGTAGATTGGTGTTGCTGCATACTGGGTGAGCAGACACAAGGTCTGGTCAGTAACATTGGTCATTTTTTGCCTCCTTTGCAGGCTTTAAATGCCCTTTCCTGGTTTTGTACTGCTGACCACCTCTTGATCACTTTCTGATTTTCCATTTGATCTTCATTATTTCTCCATCTCCCCACAGATCTAGTCACCAGCCCAGTGTCTCAACAGTGCAAAACCTAAAGCAATGGTATCTGAGTTTTAGTCTTTCATAAAACAGCAATCTTTATCAATGTGAAAATGACATTGTACTCTAACTACCCTCTAATCCTTGGTACCCAGGCACTGTAACCTCAGCTGTCGCCTCACAACTCCATGTTGGTCTGACTATAGAGCTTTTAGCAAAAGTGAATTCTTGTGAAGCAATTAAGAAAAGTCTAGGTATAGACCAAGCAGCCTTTCAACTGTGGGCATTTTTAAGGCTGGTCTGATTTTGAAATGGCTCCCTTAAAGACCAAATGGGGGAACGCCAAGAACTCTGGGCAGTACTTCAAAAGTCAACAGCTGCTCTGCATTCCCAGTCAATCCCAATTTGCCACTTGGCTGCTTACTGATGAGCTTTTGTACCAGTGTTGGATAGCCCCATAGTGTATTTTCTAGTTCACCCATTGGCTTGTCAAGCTTTGAGCAGATATCTGGTACCCCAGAAGTTTGGCTTCCCTGCAAAATAGCTTGTTATAAGGGAAAGAGTATTTGATTGGAAGTCAAGAGTCCAATTTCAGGTTTGAACTGTTCCTAATTACATGTATGGTGTTAGACAAGTAACTGAATGTATCTGGGCTTTAAGGATTTTTTTTGCTTTGTATTGTTGTTATTGTTAACATTTTATTATGGGAATTTCAAACATACACAAAATCAGAAAGAATAATAATGAATCCCACATAACTATCATCTACTTTCAATAACTGTTAATTTTGATTTATCTACACTCTGCCTTGCCCACTAGATTATTGTAAAACAAATACCAGACTTCATATTATATCCTTAAATATTTCAGAGTTTATCTCTGAAAGACTAGAACTATTTTGTTTTTTAAAATCACACCAACATTGTAACCAGGCAGGACCCTTGGGGCTTTCCTGAGACAGACCCCGCCCCCCATGTCCTCTGCTGTAACTCCTCTCTGAAGTACCCAGATAACAGTATCTGATGCACTTTCCTGAGTTGTTTTACGGAGGCTAAAACCCCCACCAAATGGAAGGCATTAACTTGACCTTCTTGAAGCCTACTTGATGACCATGAGCATGTAGTCCCTGTGACACCTCCCTGTTGCTTCACCATCAGCCAATCAGAGAATTGTGCACAAGCTGATCACACACCCTGGGATGCCCCTCCCACACCTTGCCTTTAAAAATGCTTTGCTGAAACCCATCAGAGAATTTGGGGTTTTTGAGCATTAAGTGTCCCAGACTCTTTGTACATACGGTGCCTATAATAAATGCTGTGATTTTCTTCACCACAGCCCTGTATCAGTATATTGGCTTTACTGCGTGCAGGTGAGAGGATCCAAGTTTGGTTCAGTAAGAATTTTAGATACTAAAAACAATCATAATTTAGCAATATTTTAAAATATCCAGTCAGTGTTCAAATTGTCCTGATTGTCAAATGTTTTAAATGCCTTTTTAAAGGATCCAAATGAGGTTTACAAAATTTAATTGTTGAAATATTTCTTCAGTCTATTTTAAACTATAGATTCTCTCTCTCTCTCTTTCAACTTATTTAGAGGGGGAAAAAACGAAATCATTTGTCCTGTAGAGTTTCTCAGTATGAACTTTGCTAATTGCATCCTTGTAGTCATAATATTTAATATATTCTTCTGTCCCGTGTATTTCCTGTAGTTAGATCTAGATGCTTGGTCATTTCAGGTACTAATTTTTAGTAACAGTGCTTATTAGGTTGTATTGTGTACTTCCATTATGAAGCATATTATGTTGAGTTATTCACCCTTTGGAATTGCTAGCAGCCATTGATAATCATTGTCTAAATCCATTATTTCATAAGGTATTGTGAAATGGGATATATTTCTAGAATAGCTTGTACATTTACTAGCTGCAGTACTTATATCAACAGTAGCTTCCTCTTGCAAGCTATTTTGATATCCTGCAGAATACATATATAGGAAAGGCAGTATAAATATTGGAACATTTCTCTATATTCACAACTTTTTAAAAATAGTTATTTCCTTGGCATCTTCCAAAGGAGAGCAATGGGATTTTGTTTTGTTTTGTTTGTTTTGTTTAAGATCAGTATACACTTCTAGGTTTGATATGCTTTAATCCATTCTAGTTATTATTCTTATTTACGCTAATGGGAACCTCTTCAATTAATCTAATAAGGCAAGAATACATAAAACACATTCACAGAAAACATGATAAGCTATGTAGAAAATCCAAAAGAAATGACAGAAAATACTCCTGGAACTAATAAGCAATTATAGCAAGATTGTAGGATACAAGTTTAATATACAAAAGTCAATCCCTTTCCTGGCAGTAGTGAAAAAGTATAATTTGACATTTAAAATGCCATACTGTTTACATTAGCACTCCCAAAAATGTACTTGAGATAAATCTAACAAAATCTGTACAAGATATATATGAGAAAAACTATAAAACTGAACAAAAATCAAAGAAGGACTAGGTGGAGAGATAATCCATGTTTGTGGATATGAATACAATATTGTCAAGATGTCAGTTATTCCCAATTTGATCTGTAGATTCAATACAATCTTAATCAAAATCCCAGCAATTTATTTTATGGATATCAAGAAACTGATTCTAAAGTTTTATGGAGAGATGAAAGACCTGGAATATTCAATACAATATTGGAGGAGAACAAACTTGAAGGACTGACGGTACCTAACATCAAGACTTATAATTTAAAACTAATGCTCTGCAAAAGACAATGTCAAAAGAATGAGAAGACAAGCTACAGACTGGGAAATAATATTCGCAAAATACTGACCAGATAAAGGATTCGTCCAAAATATACAAAGAACTTTTGAAACTCAACAATAAGAAAACAGTCTGATTTAAACACCGGCTTTAGGGGGAGGGTATAGCTCAGTGGTACAGCATGTGCTTTAGCATGCACAAGGCTCTGGGTTCAATCCACAGTACCTCCATTTAAATAAATAAATAAATGAACCTAATTGCCTCCTCCCCCTAAAAAAACAAGCAAAAAATTTTTTTAGAAAGTTAAGTCTTTTTTAAAAATTGTCTTTAGAAGATGTAGAGGAGGAAGGGAAGAAAGAAGAAGAGGAAGAGGAAGAAGAGAAGACATAACTGGCAAGAAAGCAACGCAAAAAACAGCCCCTGTCTCTGCAGTGCTGAAGTTGGATGTGGATCCAGACAGAAATCCCTGAGACTTTCTTTAGCGCGCTCGCTCTCTTTTTTTTTTTTCTTTGTTTTTCAATAAAAAAGCCAATAATATAAAAACTTTAAAGTTATCAAGAAGTCAGATTGTGATGATGACCTTGTTCAAATCAAGCCTGAATAGGTAAAAAGAAAAACAGATTTTGTGACTTTAAAAATACTCCTAAGGTATTCAGGAAAATGTCCTTATGTGTAACATCTCCATTCTGAGTGATTCTGGATAAATGATGTGTGGCTGTAACTTCCTCCTTGGTTAAATTATAAGCTATTATCCATTACAACATGATTGAATATATGCCACTTCAAACCAAGCCCAAGATAAATGACCTATATTTCAAGTTAAGCTTTTTACATTTGAACAGAAGACGACAACCTTGGACTATGACTAAATCCCAGAGCAGAAAGCCTGATATTTCATGTATTCTAAATATCATTGAGTCAAAGACAATGAAATTTGTTATATACTGTGATATTTGAGAATGTATGTGAGCTTTTACAATGTACTCCATGGTTCAGTACTATTAAGCACTGATACATCCTGCTGATGCATCGCATCATCAACCTGCCAGGAAGCCTTTGGAGAGCCATTTGTCCCTGGATCCAAATCAAATATGTACCCTGACTGTTAAAAAATATTTTGTTAGACTCAATGACCGAGCTATCTTTGACAGGACTGCCAAATGAATTATGACAATGGTTGACCGCTTTGGGCCCTGGGGCCATATTGCCAAAAGGAAAAAGAGAAAAATCTGTTCTTTCTAGTCTGATCTTATGCAGAACAAATGCATCACTCTTTCTGTTCTGAATTTCAGTTGAATTAGAAGGTTTTTGCACTCTTTTCTATTGGAACTTAACAGGGTCTGGAAGTCATATATCTTGAGTATTATTTGAAGTGGCATAAATTCATAATCAATGCACATCATTAGTTCTGAATCACAACAAAGTTGAGGCTAAATGGAAAGAGGTGTGTAGGAGCCTGACTTACCTGTGTTCAAATTTCAGCTTTCCCACTCATGAGGCTCCTAGTTTTAAAGTGGGAGAATAACAGCCATTTTTGGGGACTGCTGTAAAGGTCAATGGTGAATGTTAAGTGCCTGCCATATTGTAGGCATTCATTTAAAAGATAGCTTTTATTATTATTATCTAACAACAACGGGCTTCTTCTAAAATTGCTAACTTAAAGGCTAATGAGGATAAACATATGAAAACAATTATGTATAAGGCAGTGGGGAGCAGTCAACTGGGAAATGCAGAACCTGCCTAAAGGCCTTCATAAACAAACATTATTGCAAATAACAGTGTCAACAATAATAAATTCACTGTGCCACCCAAACCTACCCTGTCTGCCCACTGGTCTCTAAACATTCAAATTGTTTCTAATAATGTATTTAGGAAGAATCATCAGAAAGTATTTTGCCTTTGGGCAAGTTTATAGCTGAGATATGCAAAAGCAGCTTTTACTTTTTTTTGAAAAACAAATAGTTTCTAAATTCATTTTAAGTTCCACCTCACTCCTTTGATCAACACATTAGTAATTCTGCACATCCCAGCTTTGTTTTACTGCTCCCCCGCTGATTCAGAAAAACACAAACCCTTGGATTTTTTTGTCTGTTTTGTACTTTTGGGGGGGGTATTGAAGTACTGTAATATTTAAAATGTGTCAGTTTCCGGTGTACAGCATAATAGTTAAGTCATACGTGTACATCCATATATTCCTTTTCATATTCTTTTTCATTATAGGTTACTATAAGATATTGACTATAGTTCCCTGTGCTACACAGAGTAACTTGTTGTTTATCTGTTTTATATATAGTAGCTAGTATCTGCAAATTTCAAACTCCCAATTTATCTCACCCCACCCTCTTCCTCCTCTGGTAACCATAAGTTTGTTCTCTCTGTCTATGAGTCTGTTTCTGTTTTGTGAAAAAGCACGTTCACTTTCTCTGTCTGACTACCTGAACTCCCTAAGTCAACAGAAACAGAGCAGAAAGGAGATGCAGGCCGTGTTTCATTTCCCTCAGGCTTACACCTCATTGTTACAATTTTCTTAAAGTCCAAGGTCTGAGGAATTATGTAAATGGCAGTAACTTATCTAAGACAAAGACTTAACTTTCAGCTTTATTGCATTTCTTTGTATTTTATTATTTCTCTACATTGTATTTTAGGAAAGTTTTGGAAAGTACAAAGATCTTACCTCATGGTGGGGGGGTGGAGAACTGTTTAAAACAATTACTTGGTTTTTAGTTTTTTTTTTCCCCCCCAAAAATTGTTCTCGTCCTGTAACTATTTGGGAGTTCACTTTCTCACAAAAGATGGGCTTTCTGAAAAATTTCCATTGGCAGTAATCCAATGTCATATTGCTTTAAATTAAACCCTCAAGTGTTTCACTTTCTCTTCCTTAGCACCACAAACAATTTCTTCCTCTTAGTGTTAGACTCAGTTTAACTCAGCAAGCTTCCAGAAGCAGTCCACAAGGCCCCAGAGGGCAGAAATTCAAACTTACACCTTGAAAGATGCTGCTAGGCTTTGTGGTTTTATATGTTCAACACAGTCGCCAGTGCATCGCCCATGTTCAGTTGTGGGGGTGCGCTGGGGGCCAGAGTGTCTGTGGAGAGAGAAGGGGTTGAGAGTGCATCTTGAAGATTCCTAGGGGGTCAGAGAGGTACTATTTACGGAAGTTTTGTATGGCTGGAAAGGAATTTTAGGCAGTTGTGTAAAATTATTATCCAAAAATTTATCTAAGGATAAAACCCAGATCAGATCAAATAGTCTAAAGAAATGATTCATAATTCAAGATTCTAATATTGACTCTTTAAGTCGAAAACATTTGCACTTGCCCAGAATTTATTTCACCCTCCAAATATATTTATAACAATTTTATGACCTGTCATATGTATACAAGTCTACCAGCCAGAATTATTTTAATTCTATTTAATTTTTTCAGACAATATTTCTCCAAAGCACTGAAGATTACTTGGGGGTAAACACACAATTGGAGAGAAGCAGCAAAGGCTTAACATCTTTCCTCACCCAGGTCCCCCTCCACCCCCACCCCATCCCAACTCAAACACTCAGGTTTAACTAAGACAAAAAATATAGATCTGAAGAACAAAAGCTTAAGTTTAACCAAAGTGTGAAACCTCATGGGACAGGGACAGAATAAGGCAGAATAAGGTGGGCTCCACAAATGAAAGTCTGAGTTTGCTCCTTGGATTTGCTTGGTTGAAAATTGCTTTCTCTTGCCTGGAAGAGAATAGATCAGATGTGACTCTTTTTTCTTTTTCTTTTTTTTTTTTTTTCCCTATGGAGTGACTCTTAAGAGTGGCTTTCAAGCATTTTGTTAGGAGTCTCTCAATCCTTCACTGTGTATTCCTTTAGACTTTGCCTTTCTTTTGAATTCTGTAGTTCAGTTACCTTTTGGTTGATTTGTGTTGCTGATGATTTGAAGACGGTTCTGGTTCCCTTTGATTCAGCTATTTAAAAAGATTTACAGGTGGGTCTCTTTAGTCATGCCCTGAAAAGGTGATAAAAATTTTTGTAAGCTATTTAGAGACGCCCCAATTTAACATAATTCTACTCTCATTTCTCTTCACCTTATCCAGATATCCATTAAGCTGTTTTATATAGGCGAAATATGAAAGGACAAGGCTACTGTGGTATTTCTTAACCTGTTATCCAGACCACAATATTTTAACAGGAATGAAGAGCCAAATGCAAATTTCCATTCTCTTTGTATAACATTTATGCAATAAAGAATAAATTGAGGACATGATTTTTCATTTCTGAAGTACTAGGGCTAGTAATGCATGAGCTGCAGAGAAGCAAGCACTAATCTATCTCGCTGCTAAGAAATGAAATGTCAGCTAGAGGAGCTTGTTCTTACTGGCACTCTTTCACAGAGTTCTCCATCAAAAGCAAAGGAAAAAGCCAGTCTTTTTCCAATTGCATTATATCACAGTACGTCTACCCTTTTTTCATGTGTCCTGATTTAGTTCCTTCATATGGAGTATATAGAAGCTTTCTTTTTTTCAAGGCTACCTCATTTGACTTCATTTTCACAATGAAATAAGTGATTTTTTTTTCTAAAGAAAAGTAGGATGGAAGCAAAGGAAATACTTCTTTAAAAGAACATTTGTTTCTTAATAGTGGTTGTATTTCTGGGCTGGCGTTTTACCTGCTATGGGTTTTGGGTGGTGTCACAAGGTGTGTGTGTGTGTGTGTGTGTGTGCGTGTGTGTACCTGATCAGTTCTCTTCACTCGTGTTATTGGATGAATTACTTCTCTGGTGAATTGAGATCAGAAATTTTTAGGTGAATTTAGATCACAAGTAATATTAATGATAATAAAGCAGTTTCATATAATAGGTGGCTGAAAAGCCTGAGTGCTTACTAATTGTTTAGTTTTTAAAGGTGGGGCAATTATTTTTAAACATATTTCTTTGCAAAACAGTAGGTAATACCATTAATTTTTCTAGTAGAAGTGCATTTTTAAAATAATGTATTTATTTACAAAACACTGAACTTAAAGAACAGACTCACTTTTTACAAACTGGTTTTAAAAAACATTTATTCAAAATAATTTAGACTTAAAGGAAAAGATTACAGAAACCCACACTACCATCTATGCTTTATGAAATGGAAGTATCTATGGACATTTTGTTGATTTTCCACAAGTGTGTCTTCCTGTAATGAAACATATGGTTACATCTAAGTAAAGTAACACCTCCTTTATTGGACTCCCTCAGGGATTCTCTATTTCAAACAGTGAGATTTTTCCAGGTAACTGAGGCTTTTCTCTACAAAGATTTTTCAAATATTTCCTTAGAAGTGTACCACATAGGTCCATCTTTTTTTTCAAAGTGCAGTGTTGCGGGGAGGGTGTAACAAAGTGGTATAGTGTGTTCTTAGCATACACGAGGTCCTGGGTTCAATCCTCAGTACCTCCACTAAAATGAATAAATAAAACCTAATTACCTCCCCTCAAAAAAAGACAAAACAAAAAAATTTAAAAAGCAGTATGAAACATAGTTTAATCTTTAAAACATAGCTTAATCCCTCCTTTGTAAATGTGGGCTAATGATAATACTTAATTTGCAAGAGTGTTTTGAATGTTTTTTACTAGGCTGTGTCTCTGCCGCAAATGAGTCAGGTGCAGCTCATAAAGTTATTCGTGAGTTCCTCACGATGCACAGGTGCCTCCTCTACAAAATCTGAGGGGGTGGGGCTGGTGAGGAGGAGCTCTGTCCTAGCCAATCACGCCCTGTTCTGTTTTACTTCCGGTAAACTTACCTCGAGGAGCGGCATCCGGCTCCCCGTGCCTCCCGCCCTTCCGCGGGAGTTGTGTTACTGTTCGGGGCTGACAAACCAGAGCTGAATTTCTTAGCCTCCCAGGTAGCGGGTACTGATGAACACTGGAGCCTTACCTGTGAGTAAACAGCTTAATAGTTCCAAGAATAGTGGTGTAGCATCAGGGAGCCTGTGCTTGTTGCGAGCCTTTCTTGTCTCTTCCTTCCCGCTTCTTAATTGCACCGCCGTGAACTGGGACAGCTGGATACGCACCCCTGACGTTAAGAATACCTTGCATTACCTTTGATTGGCTATTGCTTCTGGGTGGAGAGGAAAACATAAGTAAAACTGTCTTAAAGAAAAGAAAGTTGGGGCTGTTATACTTCAAATACAAGTGGTTTTCAAACTTGTTTTGGCAGCAGAATCCCTTTCCCAACTTCCTAGGCTAAAGAAAGTGAAACAGAGCTACATCCCACTTAACTCAGCACCTCCTCTCAAAACAAGGAGGCCCCTTGGAAAGAGACTCCTCAGAGCCTAGGGCCTTCTTCTCTTTCTATCCCTAAACAAAATATTCATTTTAAAACTCGATTAATCACTTTTTGATTCTCCATAATAAATGTAAAAACCAGGATAATAGTAAAGAAAGACATTTTAGTAGCTCTAACAGGCTATGACCTTGAATACTACCCATCCTTATGAAGGGAAGCCAACCTTCTCCCACGTTTCAGAATTTCAATGTAGAGATATTTTTTGTTTTTTAATCTTGGCAGATGTTTGTGTTCCTCAGTGGTGAATTTCTCTACATGCCTTTCAACACCTGCCATCCATGGAGAAGCCAACCTATTCAAGTTAGTACTCATTATCCTCAAAGTAAGATCAGCTGGGATCCTATTATGGGCCTGGTCTCGATGACTAGTATATCCTATTTTTAATCTCTCAGCACTGATTTTTAAGATTTTTGAGTCATCTTTTATACAACGGGGAGTAATAAAAAGAATATTGGAGCAGAGTGAAAAAACTTAGAATATGACAACAGTGAAATAATGTGTGAAATATCTTTGAAAATGTGTTGTATTATTCTTTGATTTATAAAGACGTTTTGTTTGCGGGCCCATTATGTGCCAGGGACCGGGCTAGGTACTGGGGACGCAGCAGTGAACTAAACTGAATCTCTCTCCTCGTAGTGCTTACATTCTAACAGAGACAAATCGAGCCATAGATTTACTCGTTACTATTTTCTATTACATCATCATCATCATTGTTATTAAATAGAGCAACTTGGCCTATTTGTGCCATGCCTAACATTTGGATTGTGAACATAGCATGTTTGACGTTCAAAGGTAAAGACGGGTTTGTGTCTTGCCTCCTATACTACCTTGATAGATTCACAAGCAAATCAATTCATTTTACCAGAGACACTTCCTCATTTGTAAATGTGGGTAATAATAATACTTAAGTCGTCAGATGTTTTCAATATTTTTTAATATGGAAAATATAGTCTATATATCTTAAAGTGCACTACAATACTACACCGACAGTTATATATCTATTCATATGGTATCTTTCTACAGAGAAGCACAATGTGATGTCCTCACTTTAGCTAATTAAGGTATCTTTTTTTTCTAAACATATGGTAAAAAAAATTAATTGGAAACAGTGTTCACTGTTCCAGATAATATGAATTGTGTTCATGTTGCAACATTTAAGCTATATGCATAGCCATGAATTGGCCAGTGTTTTGCCAACAGCAGAGTAAATGACAACAATTCACATATCAGTTCTCCATTGTTCTGATTACAACCTTGTACATGGGAATGATTCATGGTTTACTTGCTTTTCAAGTCACAATTTCATGCAGCATCATTTATCTTCTATCAGCAATTTATACTCAGACCAAGAATCCACGTGCTGATCTCTTGTATGTCACATTATTTCTAGTCTTGGACAGCCTCATTCAGACTGTAACATCTTTAATGTAAATGGTGCAGATGGCCTTGAAAAACACGAAAACTCAAACTTTCATTTATGTCTACTTTATGACCATAATTATTTTGCCTAGTAGAGAGAGTCTTGTTCCATGCTAGGGGCAGAGTAGTTTCTTCAGTAATTTTTATCCGCTGAATATTGTAGCGTGTGTTATCGTGTGTTTATATTTCACATATCAAAACCAATCTAATTCCAGGAGAACCACATGGGTTAGAACCATAGATTTGAACCAAATGAGAAAAGACAGATGATAGAAAGAGGGTGGTCTTTAAGATGGGCATTCATTGATTCATATTTTCATTCAGGAAGCATGTTGCAGATGCTTACTGTGTACCAGGTCCTGTACTAGGACCAGGGATACACGTTCCCTGTCCTCAGGTAGGAAGAATTTAGTGCGTGAGTGAATGACATAAATAGTTACAAAACGCAAATAGGGGTAGTGGGAAGAGGGCATGAGGAAAAGGCATGGAAACAAATAAATTAGTGCAGTCTAGAATAGGCAAATCCACAGAGAAAGATTTGTGAACGGGGAGGTGGAGGGATTGGGGAACTATACTTCTAACAGAATGGGATTTATTATAGGGCCGAGGAAAATGTCCTGAAGTTAGGTACTGGAGTTGGTTGTACAACCTTGTGAAAAATATTTTAAAAACCACTGAATTGTATACTTTAAAAGGGTAAATGTTGTATGAATTACACCTGAATTTTTTTAAAGCACAGAATGCAGGTTCAGGAGAACCATGAATTTTCCAATGTAAGTGGATGTATTAGGTTCCAGGATTACAATAACAAAATACCACACACTGGGTGAATGGGTGGCTTGAAATAACAGAAATTTATTGTCTCATGGTTCAGGAAGATGGATGTCCAAAATTAAGACATTGAAAAGCCCTGTTCCCTCTGTAACTCATGAAGGAGACTCCTACGTTCCCTCTCCCCAGCTTCCAGTGAAACCCATCAACCTTTGTCATTTCTTGGCTGGGACCTGCATCCTTCCAGTCTCTGCCTCTGTTGTCACATGGTGTTTTCTCTATAGGTCTGTTTCCAAATCTCTCTTATTAGGACACTGGTCATTTGGGTTAGAGCCTATCCTGGTGACTTCACCTTAACTTGATTATACCTGCAAAGACTCCATTTCCAAATCGGGTCACATTTTGAGGTTTCAGGAAGGACATGAATTGGAAGAGAACACTATTCAACCCCTAACACTGGAACATAGAGAAGAAGAATGTTTGGACTTGGCGATGCACCTATAATGCTGTATTAGGAGTTTGTTCTTAAATTCCTAGGCAAAATGTAGTTTTGATTTTTTGAGCTGGGAAACTAACAACTACATGTTAAGAGAATTAGTCTGGTGATAACTGGTAGGATGATGTGGATTTAAAAGAGACAAGAATTAGAAAAACCAAAAAGGAAAGTTGTAGAGAACATTGAGGAGGGAAAATCCTCAACTTGAACAAGGAACCCATACCCCCACTGTCACCATTTTAAAAAATCCACAATATTCTGTAATTAGCCTGCCTCCAGGGCTTAAGAATGGTAAAATGCTGATTATTAGTATTGATTGTTTTGTGAAAAATTATACAGTGGAAATGTATTTGCCTTGCTCACCAGTAAAAACACAGAGAAGTAGAGACATTTAGAGAATATTTTAGGAGATGAAATTCTGAGAATTTGTTGCTGGATTAGATATGCTGAGGAAGAAGATACCAAAGAAGGCTTCTGGTTTGTAGTTTACATGAATATGTAAATCATTCACTGAAGTAAGGGATGTTGGAAGAGGACCAGTTTGGGATTGGGAATGGAGGTAGAGATGATGAGTTTAGTATTGCACAAGCTGAATTTGAGATGCTTTTGATATATATTTAGTGGTTATGTAAAGGATCTGAAGTGCACTTGTGAGTTTGTGTATAGGAGATAAATGAAATTAGAATATGGATAAGATCTAGAGTAGAGAGTACCTAGTATCATGAGGGGCTCTGAATTGAAGATCAGGGGGGAAGATGAGCCTGCAAATTACACAGATTGGGAGAGACAAGAGAGGAAGGAAGAAAACAGCAGAATTTCTCTACTGAAAGCAAGAGAAGGGGCCATTTTAGATGAAGACCATGGTCAGTAATGTCCAGTGCTATTGAGAAGTCAAGATGAAGATTTGGCTGCCTGGAGATAACTGATGACTCTAACCAGTTACTTACCATTCCTATGCTGATAACTCCCAAATCTAAACTCTAGTCCAGCTCTTTCCTAAACCCCAGAATCATATCAGTACTTCATTCTTTTTTATGACTGAATAATATTCCATTGTATGGATATACCAAACCTTGTTTATACATTCATCAGTTGATTGACATCAGGTTATTTCCACCTTTTGGCTCTTAGGAATAATGATGCTGTGAGTATTCATGTCTTGTTTGAACATATGTTTTCCTTTCTCTTGGGTGTGTACCTAGGAGTGCAATTGCTGGATCATAGGGTAACTCTGTTTAATGCTTTGAGGAACTGCCAGATTGCTTTCCAAAGCAGTGCCCATTATCTCTTGGCAAGATTACAGCACCAACATTGTTACTGCTCATCTTGCTTCCATCCTTGCTCCCCTACAGTCCATTTTGTCTGCTTGCATCCCTCCAGTGTATCCTCGGTTTAGTCAGAATAAAGCCAAAGCACTTGGAATTACAAGCTCCCACACAATCTGGCCCTGTGTGACCTGATTAGTTTTATCTCTTGCTATGCCTCCTCCCCTTGCTTATTCACTCCTTATCTCTTAGCTGTTCCTTGCATGCACCAAGCACACTTCCACTGCTTATCTGCTCCCTCTTCCTGGAACAGACTTCCCACTATATCCATAGTGCTTTCTCTTTACCTCCTCAGGTCTTTATTCATATATCTCCTTCTCAGTGAGGCAGTGAATACTCCATTACTCCTTTCCTGTCTTCTGTGTGTGTGTGTGTGTTTATTTTTATCCATCATATTTATTACCACTGAATGTATTGTGTAGGTTGTATTATATCTGGTTTCCCCCCACCAGAAAGCTAGCTCCACAGAGGTAGGGATTCTTAGGTTTTGTTCAATGCTGTAGCTTTAGGGCCTAGAGTATATAGTAGGATTAAAGAAAAATTTGATGAGTGATTGAATGATTATGTGTTGAGCCTGGCAGCCGTACTGGAAGAGGTCAAGTAATGAATGGGAAGTGAGGACAAGAGTCAGTGAGAGTAGATACACTTCCAGTTTGAGAATGAGAGACTGAATGTACACCAGTCCCTCTGCTTTCTCTCCTGTTACCAGAGATTAAGGGTCCATGCTCTTAACTAAGGCCAACTCTCCACATGTACCCAGGTTCTTGTTGGGAGGAAAAAGTTTTTCTCTACCAACTTAGATACAGATATTCAGAGGCCTGAAAATAAACAGATTAACTGGAGAAAAGACGAAGTTTCTTTAAAAAGAGCACATAGGAGTTGCTTAGTGATGACTAACTCACAAGATGGCTAGAGATGAAGGTTTATATACCAGCTTAACAAAGAGCAGTGGGAAGATCTGGAAGCTTCTATTGGGCTTTTTGGTGCTAATGGAAATGGGCAGTCTATCTCCTTCCTGGCTGGGAATTTCCTCCTGGTGGAGGATGGGGAGTATGGCAGCTGAATTCCTGTTTCCTAGTAGTGTATGTCACCCTTCTTTCAAACAGAAAACTCCTTCAGAGGGGGGTCAGTGAGCAGCTGTATTTTCAGGAGGTTTTGTTTATTTAGATAATGTCTTTCTGTGACTGCTGTCTATTCAGAGGTTTTCAGTTTAAAATAATCTTCAGACCACTTTGGTAGGCTGCTCTTCCTTCAGTCTCATCCCCTGTAGCCTGCACAGACAGGTGCCCTTGATGCACCCTGTCAGGAAACCAGTCATGGAGAAAACCACATGATGGTCCCCCTGAATGCTGAGCATGGTGCAGGGTCCTGGTCAGGGACATCACCCCTGCAAAGATCTCCACTCAATCCTGCATCATTAATTTTCCCTTCTCAGCCACATCATCTTGTTACATACAAACATTCTGTTACTCTCCCCAGTTTGTTTTTTTTTAAATAATAATACCCAGATACACTTATTGAATAAATAACCATAAGCTACTACAAGATACTGAATATAGTTCCCTGTGCTATACCATTTAAACTTGTTTATCTATTTTATATCTATTAGTATCTACAGATCTCGAACTACCAGCTTATCCCTTCCCACCCCCTTCCCCCCCGGTCACTGTAAGTTTGTTTTCTATGTCTATGAGTCTGTTTCTGTTTTGTGAATAAGTTCATTTGTTTTTGTTTTTGTTTTTTTTTTAGATTCCACATATAAGTGATATCATATGGTATTTGTCTTTCTCTTTCTGGCTTACTTCACTTAGAATGACAGTCTCCAGGGCCATCCATGTTGCTACAAATGGCATTATTTTGTCATTTTTTATGGCTGAGTAGTGTTCCATCATATAAACATACCACAACTTCTTTATCCAGTCTTCTGTCAATGGACATTTAGGTTTTTTCCATGTCCTGGCTATTGTAAATAGTGCTGCTATGAACATTGGGATGCAGATGTCTTTCTGAATTAAGGTTCCCTCTGGATATATGCCCAGGAGTGGGATCGCTGGATCATATGGTAAGTCTGTTTTTAGTCTTTTAAGGAATCTCCATACTGTTTTCCACAATGGCTGCACCAAATTACAAGTCCACCAACAGTGTAGGAGGGTTCCCTTTTCTCCACACCCTCTCCAGCGTTTATTGTTTGTGGTCTTTTGAGTGATATCCATGCTGACTGGTGTGAGGTGATACGTCATTGTAGCTTTGATTTGCATTTCTCTGATAATTAGTGATACTTGGTCTCCCCAGTTTTAAATAAAGGAAAATCAACCATTGGCTTTAGTAGAAAAATTTAAATATATACTGGGTACTGGATGACACCTAGGAATTACTGTGAGTATAATTGTTACCAGACTCAGATTTGGCTGCTTGCTGCTCAAAAGCCAATACTCGAGAGATGAGTATTGGTTGGAAAGGGAAAGTTGCTTTATTCAGGATGCTGGCAACCTGAGAGAAGGCAGAATTATGTCCAAAAATCAACTCCAAAGATTCTGCTCAACCATGAAAGTTTTTAAAGGGAGAATCATTTAAGGAGGGGTCAGGGTCTTTGTTATCTTCCACTGTATACAGACTTTCTTCTGATTGATTGGTAGTGATGTTCCAGGAATCTTGTGCTCAGCCTGAAGTCACCATCCTCCACCTGGGTGGGGGCCTTAGTTACTACAGAAGAACTCAAAGATGTTGTTATGTCTATTTCTTGTGGAGGAACCAGGACCCTGCCCCAGGGCTGCACTGTTCTTTCCTAACTGCTCCTTTGTGTCTGCATTCCATCCTCTCCCTGATGAGCAATGTTTGAATGTGCCCTTTGGAACGCAGGGAAGGTCAAGGAGGCTGAATGAAGCCTATTTCCTATAAACAAGAAATGGGAGACACAGAAAGGATTTGTACCCAGGAGGGCCCCACAGGGTCCTGCTCAGTTTCATAGTCACAGGAGACCACAACAAGATCAATAAACACAGGAGGCCCTCTGTTCATCCTAATTTACAGCAAGTCCTGTCTTCTCCCACAAGCTTGGAATGAAGTCTGCACAGAAAGGGAGAGAAAAACTAAGGGTTCAGACCAGGGAAGGGCCTGGAGAAAGTGAAGCAGTGCTCAGGGAGACTGCCCTAGGACTGCCAGGAAGGCACCTCTGTGTGCTTAGAGGAAAAGCTTAGTGAACTGTGATGCCTGGAACTTTTGCCGTTGTCTTTGGGTAAAACATTTAAAATTATGTTGTGGATTATTTTGTCTCGATAAAAAGTTGACTCAATTTTAAGGGACTAATTTTGAATACGTAGACTTATGAAGTTAAAAACAAACAAACAAACAAACTGGGCAGCAGTCCTAATTTTAATCTAGGAAATTGTGTAATAGAAATTTTCAAAGACTTGAAGAACTAAGTTAAATAATCAATATTCTGCATTGACTATATAACCCATCAGAAGGAAATAGCTTTTGGAATAAAAGAGCAAGCATAAATGTAATCAGCCAAGTTGTCAGATTCCCCCAAACCATTTTGGTGTTCTAAATGCCAATCCCCAGACAATCCTTAGATTCAGAACAGAAAAGAAAATACTAGCACTTACTTCTATAACTTACTTAATATTAATGGTCTTAAATGCTCATAAACACAGCCTAGAAATTGCCAATCCTGCACTTCTGTTAGTTGCCTTTCCCTGCACAAAGCGTATACATTCTCTATTAATTTCCTAGTTAATTCAAAACTAGCTAGTGTGTTTCTATAGATAGATATCACCAAAGAGGGGGAAAAATGGTGAAAGAAAAAAAAAACTGTCTTATGGTTGTTGTTGTATTACAGTTCTCAGCAATGGATTAAATTATATCCAAAATACCAGTGCATTACTAATTCCTGGAAAAATGACCTCACAGTGAGGGGCTTCTCTAAGTCACTAATGGGTTTTAGGCAAACCTCCTTAAACTGCCAGATTTAAAAGAAAAATCTGCTGGGGACCAGTCTCAGGGTTAGGCATCCTCCACATAGGAGGGCACAGCCAATGGTTGAGACAGATATTGTTGTGTAATAAAGAATTTGACTAGCCTTTGTCCCCAATTCCTAGGAGGGAGTCGCTAAATCCTTGGAATTTCCAGAAGGAAAGGAGTGTCTTTGTTATTCATGGTGGGCCCCTTGGGCCACACTGGGAATTATGCCAATGAGGTGACTCCTGGTGAGCCCTTGGGTAATTTCAGGATGCAGGCTTGAGAAACTAGCCATGTGATGAGGAGGTTGAGGCTTTGAGCCATGCATTTATAAGCCCAACTTCCCAACTTGCAAGAAGGGGAAGGGGATTTAAGATTGAGTTTAATCTCATGGCTAGTGATTCAGTCAATCAAGACTGTGTCGTGAAACCCCAATAAAAACTCTGGACATCTGAAGCTCCCGTGAGCTTCCAGGTGATTGATACTTAACAATGTGCCAGGTGGATCACGCATCATGAGGACAGGGAACGTTTTTGTTTGGGATCCTCTCAGACCTCACCCGCTGTGTCTCTTCATTTGGCTGGTTCCAGTTTGTAGGCTTTATTATAAAGTTACAATCCTAAGTATAATGCTTTCCTGAATTCTGTGAGTCATTCTTGCAGATTATAGAACCTGGGGAGGTAGTGGGAAGCCCCAAATTTGTAGTCAGTGGGTCAGAAGTATGAGTGGCCTAAGAGCCTGCAACTGGTGTCTGAAGTGAGGGGAGTGTGGTGGAGCACTCCACCCTCCACCCGTGAAATCTGACCCAGCTCCAGATAGCGAAAGTCAGAATGGCACAGCAGATACATACACAGAAAACTTGAGCACCTGCAGTAAGTGCTCGCAGGGGGCACACGGAGAGGTGCACAGAACCCTTTCTCTAAGGATGAGTAACACATTTAGCAGTTGTCTCTTGCAATGACTCTAAGAATGTTTATTTTGTAAAAATGGAAAGTAAAAGGAAGAAAATAAAATCACCCAACTGAAGATGATCAAATCAATGTTTATATTCCCGACATATTTTCTTCTACACATCTTTTTATGGATTTTTACATATTTGAAGTAATGCTATAAATGTGATTGTTTTTATTTCCACTTAGTATGTCCACCATCAACATTATTTTTTGACGTTAAAGACTCATCAGAGATTTTCATTTAAATGGCTACACAACACACTATCGTATAGATAGGATGTAGTTGATATAAAACTTTTGCTAACTTTGAGCCCTTGGGTTGCTTCTGGCTTTTGATATAACAAATCTTGCTAAGATGAATCTTTATGTATAAATCTTCATCCACATTTCTGATTATTTACTTAAGGTAAACTTTAAAAAACAATGTCTGATCTTATTTCTTACTCGTAGAAAATCTGATTTTTGATTGGCCTCAGACTTCAAGTTAGAAGCTCTCAGACAAGACAGCCTCTATCTCTTGGCAATTTGTTCCTGACATTTTCCTTTGGTGTCCTTCATCCTCTTGGCCAGTGGTTAGCATATCCTGTGGCCTCTTCCTTTTTTTTAATTAGTACACTGTTTCTTTAGAGCAGCAAGCTGACTTTGGTCTTGCAGGACAGGTGGAATAATGTAACACTGAATCTTGGGCACCAAGGTTTCTCACCTTCTCTGTTCAGGGGCTTTCCACAGCATACTGGGAACATCATCTTCTTTATACAGATTGAAAAATTTGTGGATTCAGCCAGCTCTTTGGGGTACTAGGCGTTCAAGCACAGTAATACAAGTGCAGCCAAAAATATCTTTCTCCCCCCCCCCTTTTTTTTTAAACAGTAACCAAATTGAGAACACTCAGATTGGCATATACTAGGCATCCCCTGAGCAGATTTGTTCTTTCTTTCTCTTATGCTCCTTAATCTATTACAGAAGTGCCCCTTACTCAGGAGCAGGTGCACTGGCTGTGGGTCACAACACCCAGCCTTGTGGAGAAACCTGTTCCTACCACCAATTCAGACCATATAGCCCTTCCTTTCTTCACCCAGAGCATAGGCGGCAGCTTCTGGAGCTAAACATTTCTCATAGAAGGTTCAAAGTTTGCATGCGTTGTCCACTTCAATTAGTTTCTGGCAGCCCATCATTGGGAAAGAGATGTTCAGCTTTCTCTTGAAACAGCCTCTGAGGCACCACAGCAGAGGGTGATAAACTCTTGAAGTAGAATTCCTGAGTTTAAAGGATTTGTTTTTACAACTCCTGAAACCTGATGCCAAACTGATTTACAGAAATAGGAATTTGTACTCCTGCCAGGCATGTGCAGTTGTCTAACTTAAAGCTCATTTGCCAAAACTAAATCATTTACTTAAAAAATTGGAAATCTAATAGTCCGTCAAAACGTATTGCTTTAATATGCATTCATTTCACAACTTGTGAGGTCAGCTGAATATTTTTTCATACCTCTTAGTTAATTGTACTTTTTCGATTTGAGAACTTTGCTCTGAGTATTCACTGGGATCTTAAGTGTTTAGCTAGTTGTTAAATATATATATAATACATACACTACAGATTTTTTTTACAAAAGACTGATTAATGTTAAGATAGGGTGTTAGCCTTTTATGAAGTTACGATATTTACAAGTCATGGGTTTTTTCATAACTTTCATGTTTTATATCTTTGCATATTGAGGATTATGTTTTTGTGAAGTTAAAAAAAATGTTTTGATATTTTCGTTTGTGCTTGTGTGTTACTCAGATGGCCTTTCCAGAAGGGACTCTGCCCAGTGACCAGGTGTATGCTTAGCCGCAGCCTCCAGGTGTTAGGCCTTTCAGGTTTTACCTCAGCTTTTGAGCTAAAGGCTCACTATTTTCAGGATGATTTTCAGCCAGTGAGAGAGCAAGGCAGTAGTTTAAAGCCTGGCCATTTCTGCCCAAGGCGGAAACAACAATTTTTAAAGGTTCTATCATATATAATTATTATAAAATATTGACTAAATTTCCATGTTGTTCAGTATATCCTTGTAGCTTATAAGTAACAGTTTCTACCTCTTACTCCGCTACCTCTATCTTGCCCTTCCCCTCTTCTTCCCCCTATTGGTAACCACTAGTTTCTTCTCTGTATCTGTGAGTCTGCTTCTTTTTTGTTATATTCACCAATTTGTTGTATTTTTTAGATTCCACATATAAGTGATACCATACAGTATTTGTCCTTCTTTGACTTATTTCACTTAGCACAATGCCCTCCTAATCCATTATATTGCTACAAATGGCAAAATGTTGGGGGGGTTTTGGCTGAGTAGTATTCCATTCCTTATATTCCATATATATATATATACACACACACACACACACACACACACCCCACATCTTCATTCATCAACTCATGGACACTTAGGTTGCTTGTAGAGCTTGGCTATTGTAAATAATGCTGCTCTGAGTATTGGGGTGCATATATCTTTTCCAATTAGTGTTTTAGGTGTTTTACCTATACACCCAGGAGTGGAATTGCTTGGTCATATGGTAGCCCTATTTTCAGAATTTTTGAGAAATTTCCATACTGTTTTCCACAGTGGCTGTACCAATTTACATTCCCACCACACAATGAATATTTGTTGAATCATTCATTGAATGAGACAGGAAAAACCATTATAAGCCTATTACTTATTTAGACTTTTAAAGGTAATTCCCAGAAGAACTAAAAAATCAAAAAGGTTAAAAAATTGCTGCTGGAAATGGGCCTAAACGTGGAAAAGGCTACATGGGAAAGGGATGCTTTTCTTAAAAACCCTCTTCCCTTATTTGATTGTTTCTATCTTGAACGTGTATTACTATGATAAAAATTCAAAATACTTTTAAATAAGCCAACATGGCTGGAAAATCATGGAATGATAACAGTGTAGGCAGGCTAGCCAACAACAATTTGCTTTATAGTAAATTGCTCTAAATATGTTTTGGGAGCAAACTATTGAATCTGCGAATGGTAGATACAGATGGTACAAAACAATAAACTTCTTTTTGGTGTTGGATGTAATTTTAAATAGAATCCTTTTTATCATGCTTGAAAGGGACTTCAATCTACTTACCGGATCAAGCTTTATATTATTACATTATGTTCCACATTTTTCACAATGAGTGTAAACTGTATAGGGTGTCATCATCATTCAAGGCTTTATGTAAAATGTGATTTTTTTGCTTCTTGAAATGTGGGTGGAAAAATAATAGAAATAATTTTTCATACACAGATAGCTGGCATTTGTGAATGCCTGCTAATTTGAGGAGGGAGGTGGGGAGAAACGGATGGAAGTAACAAAAATAATTTTGTCGAAGGCTGCAAGTGACATCCATTCAAACAATTGCTTTTTCAGAGTCCTCAGGCTTGTTTCTATTCAGTGTTTGCTGAGCTTTAGGGAAGGCTGAATCCCACCATGGCAAACTGCCATCTTTGTCAGAGCAAAGAGCTGTTTACATTCAAGGCACATAAGAAGTACAATGTGAAGTAAGAAACAGTGTGAGTTCTATTACGGCTGATTAGTCCATTGTACACTGTTTCAACTAACATCTTCCTTGTGCTAAAAATAGTGCCAAGCCACGGGACCTCAGGCAGCATGAGCCATCCGTACTGTACTCTTTCACAAGACTGCCAACAAAAGCTGCCTCTAACTCCCCGGAAAAATAAAAGGGCCACTTACTAGCTTCAGCGTCCTCCAAAAGATGTAGTTTATCTGAGCTGTTTGGAAACCTTGCAGAAAATGAGGTGTAGAGAACACACAGCTTCTAAAATGTGGGTCTGTCTTCTTGGTAACTTTCTTTTGTTGTTATGATATTTGATGTGAACATCATAAAGGTCAGTGGGTTGCTATTAAACTTGCATCCTCAGCTGTTGCTTAATCATAGAAACAGTGGCATGAGTGCATATATTGATGCACTGGGCATCAGTAGCCTAAATAAATTAAATAAGTCTCTCTGTTGGAAATGACAGGAGAAGGAAGTGGTATGCATAAACTGAGTCCCAGATCATTTCATCACAAAGTCAGTAGCTCTTCTCATTGAAGGGGAGCAAACAAACTGCTTTCCAGTCTCTTGAAATTCTGGAAGAATTTGCACTTCAGTAATCCCACATCCAGGGGCAATCTCTTAAGAACTCAGCATTACCAATCCTGAGACTCAACTGATAAGCACACTCTCCCCACTCTCTCACCCCGCCCTCCCCCAGCATTAATCCTCTTAAAGATCGTGCTAAGTAATGAAAGAGTGTGATGAAAGAACCCCACCCTTTTTATTACAGCCACACAAAATGCTTGTTGTAAATGTTTCATTAACAAACTGCTGGACTAGTATTTAATATCCTTGGCTTCCCCTCCCCCTGGATCCATTGGTAGGTGCTCCTTCGAGGAGCATGACTAAATGTGTGATTTACACATGTTTAAGAGAAACATTCCCACACTTGAATGCTGTTTCATGACAAAGGGTGGGGAGGGCCTGAGAGAGAGGTGTTGAACCCACTGTCGACGTTTTAATTTACAGTTCCCCCTTCTTTGTGGACTTTAAAAGATAAATGACTTCCACCCACTTACCCGTTTATGTTTCATTTCTCAGGCTTCTTTCTAACTGCTGGTCTCTGTAAGTGCCCTTGGTGAGATAATTTGAGGCTGGTCCTTTTGGAGACGTAGTTAGATGCTCTAATATTCTAAGAAAAGCAAGATGAATTCCAATGTGTATCCACTGTGCAAAGAATCCTCTTCCAAACCACAGAGAGGCCAAAATAGATGACTTTACTTTGAATATGCCAAAAGATGCCTGATATTTTGGGGAAATATGCATCCTATGTTTTTTCTCTGGAGTTGTCTAATTAGAATCTGATGTTTTATGTTCTTTAGCTAATCTAGTAAATCCTAACAGGATATGTGTGTTATCTGATTTTTTAAATGTGGCATTTTGGTATAAAAATAAACTTGCCTTTGAGACAAGCAAGATATGCCGATGGCACGATGGAAATGAATTAGTCAATATCCAGTAACAGAATGTATTGATGCAACTTGAAGGTACAGAATCAGTCTCTTAAAAGCAGAGTTTAAGTTAAATCCTGAGAGAGGATTCATATCCAGATGAGTGCTATTGAGCCAAATCCTTAGAAAAAGCATTTATATTGCATTCCAGAAACTGTAGGCTTTGAAATTAATATATAAAGAAACCACACACACTGATGTAGCCACTTTTTATTCGTGTCTTTGCCCTGGGTATCACTCATTTAACATCAGTTTACCGTGAGCATCGGGGCATAGATGAAGTCACTCGGTTTGGGTCAGAACCACCTTTGGTCAGTGTGTGTAGTTGTGTCTTTAGCACAACCATGGTCTGGTTTCAAAGTGAATAGATTCATTTAGATCAACAATGCCCTGGGGGATAAATGCTTTAATGTATTCAACCTTAGAAGAGCTGAAAACATCAATACCTTCATAAAGCCACTTTGATTTGTATTGACTCTGGTTGTGCTGCTAATTCATATACATCATTGTTTACTTCACAGTGCTTTTAACATGACTTTTGATTTATAGAAATCGTGATTCAATTTCTCCCAAGAAGTGGTGAGCTCAGACCTCCCCATCTGACATGACACAATTGAAAGAGGAACTCTCTTGTCACAGCATTAATAAATTGCCGTATAACAGTTTATGTGCATTTAAAAAAATTTTTGTGGTAACAGGTAACAGCAAAGTAAATTGCCCACATAAGGGCAGTCAGTTATCTAAGCATGTTATTAATGTGTTCACAGCAAAACTATTGATTTATACTGGGGCAAAGTCTACAAGCTAGATGCATTTCCCCTCAGAAAATCTGTGTTAAGCAAAGGAGCAAATTCACTGGACAAGGCCATGTCCTGTCATTTGTTTAGAGCCAAGCCCTGAGAGACTTCTATGTGCAGGAAACACGAGGACACATTACATATCAGCATAACTAATATCCCCTGTACCATGAAAATAATACAGTCGGCCTCTCATAGGAGTTTGAGTTTTGTTTGTTTGACGCTATGTACAATGGAGACTCAAAACTCTTTTCTAGCACTTCATTGATTTCTAAGCCACTTAAATAAATGGCTTTAAACCAAGCCAGTGGGCTTAAGTGACCAGATCTGGATTTTGTTTAGTTTATTAGTTAGTTCCCAAATTTAAGTCAGGATTGAAATATTTTGGATCTTCTTTCGTTGAAGTCTTATCCAGAGGTGCAGCTGAACAAAGGTGTTGGTTTTATCAAGAAAAATGTTCACATGAAGTCCTGGATTCAATCCCCAGTACCTCCATTAAAAAAATAAAAGTAAATAAAATTTATTTAAAAAGAAAGAATAATGTTCATTCCTCAAAAAGTTGCCTGAAAAAAATATTGAAGCAGACAAAAAATTCAGACTCTAAGGAGACAAAATGGTGATAGGAGAACTGGTGTTCCTTTTTTCTCGGGTAAAGATGAGCCGGAACACAACATATCTGTGGCTCCAGAAAAATTCGCAGTTCTGATGGAGATAAACTTAGAAAGCCTCGACAGCCCAGACTCGTCAGCATCTCACAGTTAATTAAAGAAGTGAGTGAAGGCATCAAGGCTGGCTCCCATCTGCCTGAATAATTCACCGCCTGTATCCATTATTAAAACCCGCTACTTCACCGCAATGCTTCCCAGCTCAAGATGGATTGGTCTCAGAACCAAGAGATAAATTGTAACAAGGCCTACAGCTATATTAATAAATTGAAATGAACATTTATTTGCTCATCTAATTAGAACTGTAGTTTTTCCAAATAGTGTAGTCATGCATTACCTTGACAGGCAGCCCTCCCTACCTTTAGTGAGATCAAATGAACAAGAGGGCTTTGCCTCAGATTTGGGGTTTCTCTGCATAAAAAATCCTTTGGTCGCCGCTGTTCTTTTAAACCATTCACTCCATCACTATGCTCCGCCGATCCTATCTCTCCAGGATTGATGGGAGCTTAGCTTTTGAGGTACTTCGTCAGAGCGCTGCGAAGAATCGCGCATATCGAACGCGCATTCCTCTTTTGTCCTGTCTCTCTTTTTAAAGGGTTGCAGGAGGAAAAAAGAGAATGGAAAGGTTTTCCCTGCCCCCTCCCTGTCTCCAGTTCCCTTCATTAGGAGGACAAAGCCTTAGAGCTGAGGTTCACAGAGTCTGTGCCCGGGTTTGATTCCTGACTCAGTCACTAACTGGTGTGTAACCTCAGTTTCTTCCTCTGAAAAATGAAAGTAATAATATCCATTTTCGCAGGCTCCATATGAAGTTTCTAGAGGTTGTCTGTAAAGGGTGGAACCCACAGTAGCCTCCTGTCAATGACAAGTGCTGTTAATTATTCAACAATTCTTACCTTCCCCTGTTTGCAAATAGTTTATAATAGAAGTTCTTTATAACAGGGGGAAGGGTATATAGCTCAGTGGTAGGGCGCATGCTTAGCAGGCATGAGATCTTGGGTTCAATCCCCAGCACCTGCACTAAAAAATTTTTTTAATATGTAAATAAATAAACCTAATTACTCTCCCCCAGCAAAACCCCCCCAAAAAACAGAAAAAAATACTTTTCCTTATATTGCTATGCCACAATAGTCATGTTTAATCCTTCAGAAATTGAGAACTTAGCTACGTTATATAAAGACTGCGCCATGTGAATGTGATGAGTGATTTTTTAATCTAAAGTATTGCCATAGCAGAAGTCCAGGCTCCTCCCGCTAGATCATAAAGCCTCAATGACAGATTCACAGATAATTGAGTATCAGCTCCCTTCATCTATTCTTCACCTTGCAGATAAGGTAGGAAATTAGCGACGGTTTCTTTCTTGGCAGGTTCTGGCCAGGACTGCATCATTAGAAGGAATACTATTAGACATAGTTTGAGAGGAAGGGCAGTTCTTATTTTTCTCCAGTGAATTCTGAAAACTGCTGAATAAGACAAACTTCACCAAGTTTCTGTCTTCTCTCTTTACTAGCGGAGGGCCTAGGAAATAGTGGCTCATAGGACATAGCTCAGTAATTGGTGTTTTACCATAATGATCAGTGTCATTGTTTTGAAGGCCCTACCAAATAAACATTTTTCTGTTGTGACCTATGACACCCTGAGGCATACAGTGGTTAGAGAAGTCGGCCCTCTTCTTGATTTTACACAACCTTCAAATTCAAATCCATGCTCCTGCAGACTTCAACCTTGTGATCCCTGGAAAGGAATGTACTCTTTTTTTTTTTCTTTAAATTAGCAGAAATGGTACTTAACACATACTTGTTGGAAATTTAAGGTCCAGGTGATTGAGCACTTTTCCCTTAAAAAAGGGGGAAATTTAAAAAATTAATGTCTAGGTTGCCAAAAGGAATATCAGCTCCCTTCATCTGTTCTTTACCTCGCAGTTAAGGTAGGAAATTAGTGATGGTTTCTTTCTTGGCAGGTGCTGGCCAGGACAGCATCATTAGAAAGAATAGTATTAGACATAGTTTGAGAGAAAGGGCAGTTCTCATTTTTCTCCAGTTAATTCTAAAAACTGCTGGATTAGACAAATTTCACTAAGTTGGAAACCCTTTCTGAAAGTAGAATTTAAGGAAAAAAGGAAAACAGTTTGCAAGGTATTAAATACATTCCTGAAAGATCTGATTGATGGTGCTCTTTTATGGTGGCTTTGCTTGTGGGGCAAGAGTACAAATTAAATAATTCGGTGTCAAGTTTTATGTTATCTAAACAAATGCAGTATTTTGCAGCCGGCTCTTAATATAAAACAAAGGGAAGTAGGATTCAATGTAGACATTCGTTCAGTAATTCCTTAGGCTGTATACTCGATGGAATGTTTAAAGACAATATGTATTAGGGCAGAATTATTTCTATAGGTTTTAATAACTTTTTAAAATTTAAAATGAATGCGAATTTAAGGTAGAACCAATCTACTATTTAGTGGTAAACATTATGAATAACTGCTTGTCTATGCTTCCAGAAACTTCCATGCATTTAGAGTTGTATGTATGTGCTCCCTGCTTTGTTTGGTGTTACACAAATGAACTGGAACTATATATATATTTGTTTTATAATTTTCTAAATCTTAATGTATCTTGAATATCTTTCCACATGGATCTATCTCCTGATTTTAAGGGTTGCATAATTTTTTTTTTGTTTTTTAGCATAGATATACTATATTTTATTTAACTAGTCCCCTGTAGATGGATATTTAAGTTGCTTAAAATTTTCTGGTATTGTAAATACTACATCAGTGAATATCCTCGTAGCAGCATATTCATTCAGATAACGTTTAAGTCAATTAATCCACCCCATGTGTGATTCAAAAAAGTGACTAACAAAATTTTCTTCAAAATACAGATTTTTTTAAAAAGATTTTTCCACTGTTTAATAAGATCCTTCTATAAGTCAAGGAATACAAGTAAAATCTAGTCAAGTCACAGCGAATTATTTCTTTTTAACAATTAGCTATGAATTATATTCATTTAATGGCAGTTATGCCGTTTGACAAATGTAGTGTCCGTTCATTGATTAGAGGATTAGCAATGCCGCTCATCCCAGGATGCCTGATCTGAACTCAGTCAAAGCAGTAGAGTTGCCGGGAACATAATTTCAGAGGCTAATTACAACTGAATCTTGAGACATTTCCACTCTCCTAGATATCTTCAGAAAATTTTTTTAGATTCTGTTTTTCCTGATTGGAATTGCCAAAGAACATTCCGACACCACAACCCTTTGGCCTAATGGAAGAGCCAAATGTAAATACAAAGTATTGCTATCTTATTAAAGTGACATTAGGTTGTTTTTTGTTTGTTTGTTTTTTGTTTTTTTATGGAACTATGAAAAATTTAAGGTTGGCGTAGGCAGCTTTTAAAAGCTGGATTTTCAGGAGACCAGAAGAGGAAAGCAAAAGTATGGTCTTCAGCTTACAATGCTTTCCTCTTGAGGCAAAGGAGAAGTTGGATGTTCAACCTTACAAGAGAGGCAGCATCAGTTCTTCCCCCCTCCCATTGTCATGGAACCCATGGCTTTTAGCTGAGTGCATGGTGGCCCAGATTAAAGACCTCGTGAATGGGGGTGGCCATAAAACTAAATTCTGTCTAGTAAGTTACGTGCAGAAATAATGTGTGCAACTTCCAGAGTATGCCTTTAAAGGGAAGACAGTACTCTCTCCTTCCCCCTCTTCCCTTTCCTGCCTGCTGAAATGCCCGACTGATTGGGAATTGTCTTGGGTGACTGCAACAAGGAGATCCAGAAGCAGCGAGGTAGAAACGTAGCCTGGAGTCACATACTTGATGGCTTTCCTGCTTACACTTGGACGATTACAGGAGAGAAAACTATGCTCCTGGTTCTCTTTTACATTATATTTGAAGTTTTTTTCCCCAGCAATCAGACATGTACCTTAACTATCAAAAAGGCTCCAAATTTTGAGATTCTCAGACAACTTAGACTACAGGTCTAGGGAAAAGCTCTTCTCTTATGAGTCCTGTGTTTTCTTCCACTTTTGTTTATGGACTGTGCATCTCCTGAGTTAGTTTGTCTCTCCCTTAGGTCTTGGTTCAAAGCAGTGAGAAGAGTCCTCCACGTGCCAACATTCTGTGTTATTTAGAAGTCAGTAGACAGCTTTCCTAGAGTCTGAACAAATATTTTGCCCTGTTTACTATGAACCAGCCAGCTTTACCCCCTGCAATACTGCCCTGACTGTCCCACCTCTCCAGAAAGCAAGTTAAACATTTTAGACTCTATTATTTGAAGCATTCTTTCTTCCCCACACCCTCCACCAGTTCTGATACCATATTCTAGTTCAGTTAGGAATTCGATTTGGCTGTGCAAATCAGAGACCTGATAATTAGTAACTTAATGTAGAGGAAGAGAGAGGAATGCCTTTTATAAGAAGTCCCAAGCACCTAGATCTATGATTCTGTTCACTTTTTCCCCCACCATCTACTGCAGAATGGCTAGTTGTTTGCAGCTACTGTAGGAGAACACACAAGAACAAGACTTTTGCCTCTCAGCTGCTTCTGTCCTGTTTTAAGTAGCTTTGAGTAACCTGCCAATACCATTGGCCAGATGTGTGTTATCTGACCATCTCTAACTGCGAAGAAGGCTGGGACTGTGGCTTTCTAATCTGAACACAGGGCCACTTCCTCCAAATTAGGATTTGGACTGTCAACCAAAGTTAAAACAGAAGGCTGTTTTATATTACAATGGGTCCTGATCCATTCTAAAATTGTGATATGTTGATGGTTTATTCCAGTGAAAGATTTTGTGGTCTCCCAATCCCAAAAATATACATCCCGCCTTTGAATTTCTATAAATATTTATCGAGATATTAAGGCTCCCATAAATGAAATGCTTTCATCAATAGAGTCTGTCCATCTTTACTAAGAAAGGCTAAAAAGGCATATATTACCCAAGTAGTGTAACTCATGATCACACTTCAGAAATAACAGTGCAACATGTGAAAGGGCCGTTGATGCCCAGCACGCTCTTTTCTGGGAGGCTGCTTCTTTGGCACAACAGCAGTGGCTCTTGTGTGCTTAAAGGAGCATGTCAGAACTACTTTCTGAAAGAGAGACAAGAGAAGGGAAGGAAAAGGAAAAGAAAAAAAAAAAAGGAGCATCAGACTAAGTGACATGACTGGGTTAGGTAAGCTAATCACACTCTTTCTTCGGGAAACCCTGGGAGCTGTAGAGAAGAATTTAAATAAAACATGCTGTGTCTCTAGCCTGCTGTTAGTGATGTTCTTTGGTCACTATCATTTTTATCCTTCTGGGAATTCAATTTGTCCCTATTATGCCAAGGTCACGGATTGAGGGATCTTAGTGGCCATCAGGGCTCTGCCTTTGAAGCAAAGGGTCAGTGCATTAGTACAAAAGGGAATTAATCCAGTGTGCAGGCTCACCAAATGGTGGTTAATTCATTTAAAAGGAATGACCAGGGTTCCTATTCTAGGTTTCCATCTGGACAATCAGAAGCCTCCTTTCTCCCAAACAAGGACTACATTAATGAATATTCAACGGAAAGTATTACTTCATTGTCAGCTCTAATTGCTAGTTTTACCTTATTAGTAGAAGCATTTCTGTGGCTGAGCCTGACATACATTTGTTTGCACACTGTTATTAGTCAAGACTCAGTGAAGTCTTGTAATTAACACCTCCACATTATCTCATGCAGTGAAAGCAAAGACAAAACCAGATGACTCACTTTGTTTTAGCTTTGCTCTTGTTTTCTGATATAGAGGCACTTAAGGCGAAGTGTAAGCTCATCAGAATGCCATATGGAGCCAACAGAAACCATAAAAGGGTTTTCAGGAAGCAGGGCATAGAAGTTCATTAAGTGAGCGACACTGCAGTCACCATGCTGATTTAAAACTCTACCTGGCAGTAATAAATTGCACAGGTACATTACCTGCATCACACTTAGGAACCATTCCAGGTCACTGATGAAGGATCCACAGTTTCCAAGAAACAGGGAAGGTAACATATTCTCTGTAAACATAATGAAGTTAATGATTCACAGAACAATTAAATAGCTTTCAGAAACCTTATCAGTTTAGAGATAAAGTGGATCAAGACAATAACTGTATTTTAATCATTACTACCATTAAGAACACTGTGTCTAGAAACTGGCTCCCAGCAGCTTATAATTGATATTTCCGTGGAAAATGGGGAGGGGTTGGAGGGAGAATGTCAACAGTTCATATTTCAGTTTTATATTTGGAAAGAGAGCTTTTTCTAAATGCCTCTGTTAAAAAAAAAAATAAAAACGCCTAGCAAAAGAGATTTTAAAAATCAGGATATCATCCTGACTTTTTCAGTGAATTTATAAAAAGTCTAATTGTTTAATTTTATTTTTAAATGCAAAAATAAAACACCAAACCTTAACAGAGAGAAATACCATCATCTGAAAGTTTAGCAATTGATTCTGCAAAATCTGTCATGGTTTAAAAGAAAGAATTGCTTATTTACTGCTTGCAAATACTTCTTTCCTAAGACAATATAAACAAAGTAAAAAGCAACTACAGTAGGAAAGAGGAATAATACATAAGCAGTGGCACAGAAATTCGAAAGTATTCCCAAAGCAATGAATAATCTGGCTATTAAGTTACAATTTCTGTTATACACAACTTGTCCTGGCTGAATGGTCAAATAGCAAATTGTGTTTTCAAATGAAAACAGGCCCCAAATTTTAATGGACCCCTGTCTGTACTAAATTTCCGATATTACAAATCTATCCATTAGAAAGAAACAAGAATGACCTTCTTATGCCACCTAAAGCAATCCACACATTCAGTGCTATCCTTGTCAGAATTTCAATGGCAATTTTACAGAAATAGTACAAACTATTGTAAAATGTGCATAGAACCACAAAAGACCCTGAATAACCAAAACAATCTTTAGAAAGATTGCTGGAGGCATCATGCTCACTGATTTCAAGTTATATTATAAAGCTGTAGTAATCGAAACAGTATGGCTTGGGCACCAAAACAGACACCTAGATCAATGGAACAGAACAGAGAACCCAGAAATAAACCCATGCTTATGTAGTCAGTTAATCATTAACAAAAAAGCCAAGAATATACAATGGAGAAATAATAGTCTCTCCATTAAATGATGGGAAAACTGGACCACTGTCTTATACCATACACAAAAATTAGCTCAAAAGGAATTAAAGATTTGAATATAAGACCTGAAACCATAAATTCCTAGAAGAAAACACAGGTGGTAAACTACTTGACATCAGTCTTGAGGAGGATTTTTTGGATCTGACTCCAGAAGCAAAGGCTACAAAAGCAAAAATAAACAAGTGGGAAGATAGTAAAACTAAAAACCTTCTACACAGCAAAGAAAACCATCAACAAAATGAAAAGGCAACCTACAGAATGGGAGAAAATATTTGCATATCTTACATTGAATAGGAACTAATATCCAAAATATATAAAGAACTCATCCAATTAACAACAACAACAGACACAACCCAATTAAAAAATGGGCAGAGAATCTGAAAAAACATCTTCCCAAAAAAGACATACAGGTAGTCAACTGGTACATGAAAAGATACTCAGTCTAACTAATCATCTGGGAAATGTAAATCAAAACACAATAAGATACCTCCGCATACCTGTTTGAAGGGCTATTATCAAAAAGATAAGAAATAACAAATGTTGGCAAGGATGTGGAAAAAAGGGAACCATTGTGGAAATGCAGACTGGTGCAGTCACTATGGACAGCAGTATGGTGGTGTCTCAAAAATCTAAAAATAAAACTACCATATGATCCAGCAATTCCACTACTGGGTATTTATCCAAAGATAAATGAAAACTTACAATATGCATCCTCATGTTAACTGCAGCATTATTTACAATAGGCAAGACATGGAAATAGCCTAAGTATACACTGATGGATGAATGAATAAAGAAAATGTGAGCTAGAGAGATGGACGGATGGATACATAGGTAGATTCACACACGTGCATACCTACATGTATATGTATGCAATTCAGCCATAAAAAGAATAAAATAGTGCCATTTTTGAAAGCATGAATGAACATTATGTTAAGTGAGTTAAGTCAGACAGAAAGACAAATACTGTATGATCACATTTACTTGTGGCATCTTAAAAAAAAAAAAAATTGAGTTCATGAATACAGAAAACAGATTAGTGGTTGCCAGAGGCATGGGTCGGGGTCGGGGGTGGTGAGCAAAATGAGTGAAGATGGTTGCTAAGAGAATAAATCTTTAAAGTTCTCATCACAAGGGAAAAAACCCTGACTGAGAATGGATGTTAACTAGGCTTACTGTGATGATCATTTCACAGTATATATCGAATCATTATGTTGTACACCTGACACTAATATAATGTTATGTCCATTACAGTTCATTTTTTAAAAATTGAATGCCCACAAGTTGCCTGGCTCCTCTGGAAACACTGCTGCTGGGCTTGTAACTGACTAGGCCACGAGGAAGAGGCCCTTTTATACTATACGTGGCGTTTTACGTTGTCACTCTTAGATCCCAGTCACAGCTCGTGCAATATTGGTTTCTCATTCTGTGCCTGTACCTGGGTTGATGTAAATGACTGTGTTACAAGTGTTCCTATATCCATGTGATTTGAGAAAATTACTAACCTCAGCAGCTTCATCTCTGAGATCCCAGGGGTGCTCTCCCAACTCCAGGAGACAAGTCTCTTTTGAAACCAGCTGAGGTTTCAGGGGACAGGGCTTTGGCTGTCTATCTGTATTTAACCTCTGCCTAAAAACACCACCATGGAAACATTTTCACATTCATGCCACTGTGCAGGTTTTGGCAATAGATGGCTACTTTGCCCTCCTGGTACAGTGTGGGCCCTATGGCACCAGAAGAGCACAGTCTGAAAATAGAAACACGGACTGTTTTGTGGCCATTGAATAGGAAGGCTAATAATAGCATTGTTTCATTGTTTGGCAGAGACTCAAGGCTACCCTAGCCAAGGAGCAGCACACACTACAGTAACCAAATCATAAAATTTCTCCAGGGAATGGTGCAGCTTTTCAGAACATGTTTTATATTCTAGGATTGCTAGGGAAGGAAATAGTTCGGAAGTTGTTTTGACATCAGCGTGGTTTGTTTCCAAGTTGAAGGCAGGGGGGTGGGTAGGGGGCGGCTGGAGAGATGAGCCAGGAGGTCTGTGGCAGAAGGGATGCAAAAATGTGTGGTTAAAGAGTTCCTGACAGGTGGTGAGAGGGCTGTGGCTCTGGCGGGGAGTGTGTCCCTGTCAGGTTCCCAGGGGACTCTCAGCATTGCCTTTCACACTCCCGTTCTGTTTATTTCTGTTGAACTTAAAGAGTGACCTTTTGCGAACTACAGTTCAGCATTGACCCACATGCTTTTCTGAGACCTCATTTCCCTGAATGCCTTCCTTGTTCCTGCAGAGGACAACTCTGTTCGAGAAAATAGGAAGAGGCTGAGAAGAAAGAGCACTGGAATGGAAATCTTTGAGGCATGGAATCCTGCCTGCTATTAATAATTTAGAAGTGTTTTTAATGCCCTGATATGGAAAGAAGGGTTTGTTGTTGTTGTTTTTTTTTTTTGACACCAAAGGCATCTAAATATTAATTTCAGAGGAATTGGTTGTTACAAGCAGTTAACATCCATTTTGTTAGTTGACCTCCCAAGGAAGGTTAATGCACTAAAATCTGGTCATTAAGTATAGTAACAAATGTTTTTTCAGGGAGGTTATTACTATCATAAACTCTAATCCATGGTTCACAGGCAGCAGCCTCTAGTGCGGTGCTCTGACTAATGAAGAATTAACTATTTCTGAGCACTTAATAAAGATTTTTTTTCTCCCACCAATCAACATACTCTACATGATCCTTATAATTACTAAAAGCATTAAGCTCCTGGTAAGAGTTGCCCACATGTCAGACCGGAATTCTGCTCTGAGTAAATGACAAATGGCAAACCTAATCCCATTTCACTTAATTTTTTTTTCCTAACATGTTCACTGAAATAAGAAATAATGGAATTCCTAAGTATTAGAAAAAGATGGTCTGGTATGAAGCATGTGCCAAATGAGAATTGATGAGGTCTTTAGTCATATTTTATGGTGATAGAAGATTTTAGCTGTGGTTTAGTTCTTGCTAGAATTCAGAAGTTAATGGGCTACAAACAACAGTTTTTTGCTCATTGTTTGTTTTATTTTGTTTTTCTGTTATTAAAGAGTACGCTTACCCACAAGAATGCAGGAGGCAGAGTTGTATGAGAAACACTAATATCTACATCACAACAATAAGAGGGAAAAGGTACAACCTAACCTTTCCAAAAAGCCTTGGGGCAGTGTTTTGCTTTTCAATGGAAAGGTCTTCCAGACTTAATTAAAGTCACTTTCCCGCTGAGGACGGAGCACTGGGCTTTACTTTGAAGGCTCAAAGAAAGTTGCTCAGACCAATTTCTTAGAGACCCGAATTTAAAGCAACACAGCCAAACCATGGGTCAGCCTTTAAGAAGAAGTAATCTTTTGGAATCAAAAGTCTGAGCAGTTAATACACTGAGGCGATAGGTGCCTCTAAAGACATAGGCCAGACTTGATAGTGTAAAATTTAAAAAGAATCGCTTACTTTTCCCTCAGACGATCAGCTCTCATTCACGTAGAATCAGTCTTCACATTTCCAAATAGCCTTTCCCCTCCTTATTTTTAACCTCAGCTAAGTCCTGTCTTTGAGACAGATGCCCCTGTATTGAACAGGGAAACCTTACTTAGCCAAAATAAAAGGGACACTGTCTTGGGGGGGGAAAAGTATTTTGGAAAGGTTTGCATTACATATGAAAGCTTTAAAGAGGCCAGATACACTGCAGTAGCTCCTCATGTTGGAATATTTTTTGTGGAAGATTCACTACAGTGTGCCCAGATAAGTGACCATAACCAATAGGGCTGGATCATCTGCACACATTATGACTGTATCATTGGCATGCTTGGCAGTTTGCTTGCTTGAAAATAACTGCATTAATTTCCCACTTCCCAGTGACGGCAGATGACTTAGCCTTTCTGAGCCTCAGTCTCCCCATTCGTAAAATGATATCCTAATATCTTTGAGGAATAGTTGTAAAGATGAGTAATTATACCTGGTAGAGAGGGCCCTAAGACATACTAGTTAAAATTTGCCTTACACTGTGTCCATTGCTTTATGTATTTTACATTTTATGAAAGTGACTAGAATCCTAAAACATGCCACAAAAAACCTTTTGGGTTCAAAATGAGAAGCAAGGGAGGAATAACACATTAGCCTGACTTCTGAGAACTGGGCTTTTACTGAGTCCAGCTCATCGATCACAGCCCCATCACTGGACACAAAGCCTCCCTGGTTCCCTCAGCCAGAAATAAACCTTCCAGCCTCTGTGTTCTAATTTGCTTTGTACTTCGCAAATACCATTCTTCACGCTCATTCTTTGCTCAGAGTTATTTGTAGACAGATCTTGGATCTGTATTCCCAACGCTTAGTGCAGTGTCTCAAACACAAGGACTAAAACGGATTCATGAATTTCACTAACCTCTCTCCTGGGTATTTTTCCTGCCTAACCCATGGTGGGTGAGTGAATGAATTACTTTGGAGGTCATCTGCTCTTTCTTTACTCTCTTATCATCTATCCTCCCTCTCACTTTTTTTTTTTCCCCACTACTAAACGGAGTCTCTAGAATTTTGCCCTCTCCTTCCCTACTATTTCTCCTCAGTTGATCAGTTGACAGTAAAAAGAGAGCCAGAAGGCAGTTGTTTGGATGGCTGGATCATTTCTGAGCTGGGTGTGTGCAGATCAGGGGTTTCCTGCACTTGGAAAAGGATTCTAAAGTGAATACAGTAAATAGGAGCTGAGACTCCATAAAGATGTATCAGAGTGTCTTCTGAAGTCACTGGGTCCCCCGTATCCTTATTGCTGTATCTCTCACTGCCCACAGAAATCACAGAAAAGAGAGGTTAACATTCTAGGATTACTAGTGATTTGCTGTGCTGACCTTTGGTATGCTCTTCAACCTCTTTCAACTCTAGTTTTCTCATCAGTAAGAGCTTACCCAAATTCTAACAACTTCATAGGCTTACTTAGCAAGTCACAAGGGAAGGGAGGTAAAGAACTTAGTTGAGACAAAAGTATGATATAAAAAATATTACCACTGGACCTGGACATTCAAAGAGGATCAGATAAGCTGGTGTAACTTACTTTTCCTTAATGATTAATATAATCTGAATCAACATCTTAATCATGAAAAAAAATTAGATTTGCTTGAAAACAAAATAATATTAAAATCAGGAAGGAGCCATGGAAAGAAAGTTTGATTCATTGTCATAATAGAATAAGAATATTGCCATGGTCACTCTCATAATGCTCTGTGCTCCCCACCCTCCAAATGAATATCCAGTTCATTTGGAATAATCAACATGGTGAGATGCTAACAAATTACAATGATTTTCTTAGGTAGATAAGTGGTAGACATTGAGTCTATCCACTTAATACCCACCCCCTTCGCCTCAACATGTGCACGTGGTCGTTATTTCAAGGTGAGCAGATGGTCTCAGTGACTCTTCGCAAACCTGACCATATGTAATTTCCCTTCTCTCCACCAATTCCAGTCAAGGCAGTTCTGAAATGGAGCGAATGAATTTAAGTACAGAGTTGACACTGCATTGAGTACCGGTACTTCCTTCTAAGGAAGAGGAATGGGAATGCTTGGAAACACCCAGTCGAAAGAGTAATTGAAAATATGTTCAATGTCTTCATTCTCTGAGACTACGTGTGAGCAAGTGTGCATCTGTAGTCGCTCTTTCATGAGATGTGTATGTTTCTGTTTTGATTCTGAAGTTTCCCTCTGCCGCGGGTAGATTTCACAGAGGGGTTCCAGCTTGTAAAGGTTAACGGTGCAGAAATCAAGGCTTTGTGCATTTTTGCAAAGGTCACACTCATCAGCTGTTCCGGAAAGACTGCTGGGCTGGGCCATGGTAACCACCCCACGACTGAACCATGGCTCTGGGTTTCATTTCCTTGAGAACCCCTCCACAGTCCCTGGTTGTGTCACCGAGAGATAGAGAGGCTGCTCAGTCACTTGAAATTCAATTTGTACATTACTCAAATCCAGCCCATCTCTTTCCTTCATGGTGTTTGGCAGCTGCTTGCTGGCACTCTGCATTTCTAATGCCTGAGCTGCAGGAAGCTGTTTAATAAATGGCATAGGTTTTGATTAATGTAACAAGCTGAAAATAGACCATGATGTAATGCATATCTCAGCAAGAATCACAGATCAAATTGGACAGTTTCAAGGGACCGTGCTGTAGCAGAGAGTTTTCTCCAAAGAAATGTGTTTTATGTTTCTGTAGCACCTTGAAGGGTCAGACTGGAGAATGTGTACATTTTGGACCTGGAAGCCTGCCCTGGGGGTCTACGAATAGCAATTATAGTTTACCACACAAGAAGCTCCAGAGAAAACGAGATACTTGACACTGACTCGGGTCTGTGAAGGATTATCTATACTTCACTGGAAGCCCTGATACTATTATTTTTTTAAACCGCAGATAGTAACAGAAATGATAGTAAAGTTCTGGTGGTATCTGTAAACTCAGTTATTTAAGTCATGCACTTAGTTTCATCTAATGATCTAAACACCTCACATAGCCCTATTCAGCAAGGCATTGATTTAAACTTTCCTCAGTAGGTAAAATAATTGGGATTCATGTTGCTCAGTTTTAGAGAGATCAGTGAAAAGAAAAACAATAGCCTCATATGCCAAGATCCCCTTATATTTGCTGAGAAATGGTGTATTGTGTAAAAGAAATGTGGGTCATTGTTCTCAATTAAATGTGCAGTATTAGGGAGTGAGGAATAGCTCAGTGGGAGAGCACATGCTTTGTATCCACAAGGTCCTGGGTTTAATCCCCAGTTAAAAAAGAAAAATAAAATAAAGAAAAAGAAAGTTAGCAACATTGAAAGGTTAGAAATGAGTCTAGAACATACTAAAAGGAAGCAATAAAGGAAAGGACTTCATTGCCCTTAATTACTGCTTACTGAATTCATACATTGTGAGTTGCTTGAAATCACTTTGAGTAGTGAAAGTGTGGTGTGTGTGTGTTGGTGTGGGGATAAGAGATAGAGATAAGGTAGAATAGGGATAGAATAGGGGTAAGAGATGAAGGCAATCATTCTCTCTTCCTACAAACGGAATTAGATTTCAGGAAAATTTTTTACATTTCTATTTTCCCTCCAGGTTAATTTCACTTTGCCACTATGAGAATTTGTATAATTTATAAATGATCTCACACTCTGGTTACTGTAAAGAAGTTGGCTTGTTAAGACTCACACTGCCTGCAAGGGAGAGCCAAAATTAATATTGTTGGGCCTTTTGAGTCATTTTTTTTCCTGAACTTGCCTGTCTAACCAAAGTACTTTCTTATGGGATATTCAACTAACACAGCCAAGGTCATAGAATCAATAAAAATAAGTTAACTTAAACAGAGCAAAACTCTCCCAGCCACTGACCACAGGTCTCACCAAGCCAATCATTTAACAAGAGATTATCAGCAATTAAATAAAATCTATCATCATGCCATGAGGAACAACGAAAATTGCTTAAACCATACTATCCAGACACACCTTGTTTTATTGTACTTCACTTTATTCCACTTCACAGAAATTGCATTTTTTATAAATTGAATGTTTGTGGCAACCCCACGTCCAGCAGGTCTGTCAGCGCCATTTTTCCAACATCATTTGCTCACTTTGTGTCCCTGTCAAATTTCTGAAATTCTCACAGTATTTCAAACTTCTGTTGTTGTTGTTGTTAGATTTGTTATGGTGATCTGTGAGCAGTGATTTTTGATGTTACTTTTGTAATTTTGGTGGGGAGGGGGCGCCATGTACCACATCTGTATCAGATGGTTAACATAATCGATAAACATTGTGTGTGTGCTGACTGCTTCACCATCCAGCTGTTCCCCCACCTCTTTCCCTCATCTCTGGCCTCCCTCTTCCCTTAGACACAACAGTATTGAAATTAGGCCAATAAATAATCCTACAGTGGCCTCTAAGTGTTCAAGTGAAAGGAAGAGTCACACATCTCTCACTTTATATCAAACACTAGAAATGATTAAGCTTAGTGAGGAAGGCATCTGGAAAGCCAAGACAGGCTGAAAGCTAGACCTCTTGAGCCAAACAGGTAGCCAAGCTGTGAATGCAAAGACAAGCTCTTGAAGGAAATTAAGAGTGCTACTCCAGTGAACACACAAATGCTTTGAAAGCAAAACAGGTTTATTGCTGAAATGGAGAAACTTTTATTGGTCTGAATAGAAGATCTAACTAGCCATGACATTCCCTTAAGTCAAAACTAATCCAGAGCAAAGCCCAAATTCTCTTCAATTCTGTCAAGGCTGAGAGAGGTGGGGAAGCTGCAGAAGAAAAGTTTGAAGCTAGCAGAGGTTGGTTCATGAGGTTTAAGGAAAGAAGCCGACTCCTTAACGTCAGAGTGCAAAGTGAAGCAGTAAGTGTTGATGCAGAAGCTGTAAGTTATCCAGAATATCTAGTGAAGATGATTAATGAAGATGGCTACACTAAACAAGAGATTTTTAATGTAGACAAAATAGCCTTATCTTGGAAGAAGATGCCATCTAGGACTTTCATAGCTAGAGAGGAGAAGTCAGTGCCTGGCTTCAAAGCTTCAGAGGACAGGCTGACTGTTGTTAGAGGTTAATGCAGCTGGTGACTTGAAGTTGAAGCCAGTGCTCATTTACCATTCCAACAATCCTAGGGCCCTTCAGAACTATGCTAAATCTACTCTGCCTGTGCTCTCTAAATGGAGCAACAAAGCCTGGCTAGCAGCACATCTATTTGCAACTGCTCAGAAAAAACATTCCTTTCAAAATATCAGTGATCATTGGCCATGCACCTGGTCACTCAAGAGCTCTGATGGAGTGATTTGGGGTGAACACATATAGAGGGAGACACAAGGCCTGCTAACACAGCATCCATTCTGCAGCCTGTGGATCAAGGAGTCATTTTGACTTTCGAGTCTCATTACTTAAGAAATAGATTTTGTAAGGCTATAGCTGCCATAGGTAGTGATTCCTCTGACGGATCTGGGCAAAGCCAATTGAGAACCTGCTGGAAAAGATTTATCATTTTAGATACCATTAAGAACATTACTGATTCATGAGAAGAGATCCAGATATCAACTTTAACAGAAGTTTGGAAGAAGCTGATTCCAACCCTCATGAATGGCAGTGAGGCGTTGAAGAGTTCAGTGGGGGAAGTTACTGCAAATGTGGTGGAAATTTAGAATTAAAAGTAGAGCCTGAATTGCTGCAATGGCGTGATAAAACTTTAATGGATGAATAGTTGCTTTGTATAGATAAGCAGAGAAAATGGTTTCTTGAGATAGAATCTACTCCTGATGAAGGTGCTGTGAAGATTGTTGAAATGACAACAAAGTATTTAGAACATTACATGCACTTAGTTGATAAAGCAGCAGCAGGGTTTGAGAGGACTGACTCCAGTTTTGAAAGAAGTTCTACTGTGGATAAAATGCTATCAAACAGCATTGCAGGCTACAGAGAAATCATTCATGAAAGGAGGAGTCTGTGAATGTGGCAAACTTCATGTTGTCTTATTCTGAGAAATTGCCAAAGCCACCTCAACCTTCAGCAGCCACCACCCTGATTAGTCAGCAGCCATCTACATCAAGGCAGGACCCTCCCCCAGCAAAAAGATTATGAATCGCTGAAGGTTCAGATAAAGGTTAGCATTTTTTAGCAGTAAGTGTTTTTAATTTAGGTATGTACATTATTTTTTAGACATAATGCCATTGCACACTTAATAGACCACAGAATAGTGTAAACGTAACTGATATATGCAGCACTGGGAAACCAAAATCAGTGTGCCTCACTTTATTTCGGTATTTGCTTTATTGTGGTCTGGAAGTGAACCCATAAGGTGTGCCTGTAATGGTTTGAATGATGCACCTTAAAAAGTTATGTCCCCTGGAACCTGTGAATGTGGCCTTCTTTGGAAAAAGAGTCTTTGTAGATGTATGTGAGTTAAGGATCTTGAGATAAGATTATCCTGGATTAGGGGGGTTCCTAAAGCTAATGTCAGATTTTCTTGAGAGGAGAGGAGGGGAGAAGACAGATGCACAAAGGAGTCAACTTGAAGACTGAGACAGGGAACGCAGTGATGTGTCTACAGGCCAAGAAGCACCAAAGATTGCCAGCAGAGACTAGAAGCTAAGAGAGAGGCATGAAATGGATTCTCCCTCAAAGCCTCCAAAGGAAACAACTCTGAATGCCTTGAGTTTGGACTTCTGGCCTGCAGAACTGTGAGGGTATAAAACTGTCACCCGGGTTGTGGTCCTGGGAATTCATATGCATGACTGAGAGCATTATGTTTGTACGACGAAAAAGAGAACAAGCTGGTAGAAAAGTGGATTGGTGACACATTGCATGAGGTGTGTCTGCAATATATTCTTCTTTAAATATGTGTTATTGTTCACTTATACCCTGCTTACCTAAAATATGTAAATGAGATGTCTTACCATCAAAACACAGGTACATTAAAAACAAAGATGATTAACAAAGAATAAGGAAACCCCAGCCTGCAACAAACTAGAGAAGTTGAGAAGAAAACCATAGGTGAGAAAAAACAAAAACTGGGGGCGCAGTGATCTCAATATCCAGCAAAAGGAGTACCGAGTTTTTAGCTAAATTTAATAAACTTTGTTTGAAAGGCAGTGATTCTCATCAGTAAATGGTTATAGAAATAAGCATACACACTTAGAAGTGACATGCAGTCTGTTCTGGTGTCACACATGCCTCTCTGATGGACACAAGCTCATATGCGATTGTAAATAAGGAAGCAATGCGAACCTAACTGGGAAGTCCTACTAGTTCTTATGTGAGTTTTTCCTAGCTCACTCTGTTGGTCAGGGTTCTCCAGAGAAACAGAACCAATAGGAAATATATGTTTATATTTACATTTAATTTATACCTATATTTATATAGAGAGATTTATCACAGGAATGGGCTCACATCATTACGGGGACTGAGAAGTCCCATGATCTGCCATCGGCAAGTTGGAGACCCAGCAAAGCCAGTGGTGTAATACGGTCTAAGTCCAGAAGCCTGAGAACCAGGAGTGGGGATGTCAGAGGGCAGGAGAAGATTAGATATGTCAGCTCAAGCAGGGAATGAATCCACCCTTCCCCTGATTCTGTGTTCTGTTCCGGCCCTCATATGATCGGACCACATGATGAAGGTCATCTTCTTTCCTCCTTTACTGATTCAAATGCTTCTCTCTTCCAGATGCACCCTCACAGACACACCCAGGTATCTGGGCGTGCCTTAGCCTGGTTGAGTTGACATCCAAAAATAACTATCCCTCACATGAATGCTTTATGTCACTGCGTAATAGGAGCTGAATGCAGCAAACCACCTGAGGAGAGAGTTCTTCCCGGGGTGCCCCTTCACTGCCTGGTCTTCCTCTTGGCTCAGTTTATTCTGAACTTCATGTAGGGACTTTGGACTTGGTTCTTCCTCAATCTTCATATGTTTTTTCTTATCACTATAATTTAACAAACTTGGCTCTTCCTTGTACTCTCTTCTGTAGAGTATGCTTTACTTTAAAAAAAAAAAAAGGATAAAGTCCTATGTTTGCTAAGGTATTTATTTCTTAGAAATTTGGAATGTCTTTTTAACTGTGTTAGTACTTTAGGATTATTATTCTTGGTGCTCTGGTTATAAAGTTGATCTGTTTGAATGATCTGACCAACCCTATTTAGCCAAAAACTCTATTATTTTCAGGGTATGATTTTTCAGAACATGAAGACTTTCAGGAACATGTATATTATGTAAGAGTAGAAAAGCTTATAAGCAACACCTCCCTTTTTAGACATTATTCTCTAAGACAGGCAAAGCAAGTGATCTCATTTTAGTTCCACTACTCCCCACCCACGCCAATAATCTCTACGCTTTCTCTAACCAGCAGCAAAGACACTACTTTTTGCCAAGCTGATTATTCAGGAACTAATAAATAAACTTATGTTTCAGGACATCACAGTTATGATTGCAGAAATCATCTGAGTTCAGCTCACTCAGATTTACTTAATATGTCTATAAATCTTTAAACTATAAATATATCTTTTAAAGGGCAGCAAAATTTAGGAGTAGGAAAGAATTAAATTCATAATGTGAAATAAATTAAATGTAGTTGACTCCATTTTTATCATAGTCTACACTATGTCGTTTTAGTGTTAATTTCAGTATTTCACTTGTAAAATGGTGAAACCCTGAGTCACCTGTTGTTTGGGAGAAAATAATCTTGTTTGTTGGTTGCTCCCGATCCCTTTGGGTTGCATACTGACCCACGCCCCACAGTGATTCAAGCTAGACTGTGGACTTCATTGTACCAGGATTGGCATACTGATTGCAGAGGATTTTCCTTTATTCAGTTTAAAGTTAATTTTTAAAAGTCAAAGTTTTCATTGACTGTATTAACAAACTCAGTGACCTCAGTTTATATTTGAAAAGCACCATAAATGATACAGTGTCATATTGGGACAGGCTTAAGTTTCCATCAATGTGATTAAAATAGTGATAATATAACTCCAATAGGCAAGAGGCTCACGGCGGACCACGTTCCATCAGTGTAATGGTTCCTAATCCAAATCATCCGATAATTCAGCTAGAATTTTGAATAAAGATTGCATTCAAGTTTTCAGGCAAAAAAGGTATACAGAGGCTCATTTGTGCATGCATAAAATATAATTGACTTGATAATAATTGTCTGATGCTAGCAGAATAAAATATAACCACTTAAATGGCTTGCCTGACCACATAGACCTGACAAAACAATCCTCAGCCAAAACCAATCATTGTCGCAATAGTCATGCATTGTGGACTCAGTCAAAGAAATGTGTATGCAGACTTGATGGCCTTTGTGTTTACTAGGACTTTTCTTCTTCTTTTTCCGGGTCCTGCAGAGCTGACTCTAACCCCCTTTGAAGTCTGTGGTAACCCTATGATCAGAACAGATGCATTGGAGTGGGATAGGAAGGAAAGGAGAAGGGAGCTCATTAAGTGCTCACATTTTTAGACCATTTTCTGTGGATTACAATGATTGTTGGAAGAGTTCTAGCTCTCTATTCAGAGATTTAAAAGTTAACATTTTAAGATACTAACTTACTATTGTAGTAACATGGGGGCTAGTGTCCTGGAAAGGAATAAAAGATTTTCCAAAAATAAAAATAATTAATATAATATCAATGAATTTGAAAAATAAAAGTATCTAAAATGTATTTAATATGTTCCTTGCTCCTTTTTGAAATCTTTGATTTATGAACATGAGCACATGACTGTATGTTTTTATTCACTGTGCACTTACCCAAGTAGCACGTTGCACAGGGTTTATTTTATTTTATTCATGTAAACAACGTTTTTGAATGCCTTCTGTGTCCAGATTCAGTATGCTAGAAACTTCAGATATAGTGACGAGTCAGATAGTTTACATTACAGCGAAAGAGACAGAGAAAAATTGGAAAATAAATGAGAATTTGAGATTGCACTCAGGACTATGAAATAAAGAAGAGAAGGCAGTTGTATGGACAGAGCAAGAGTGAGCATTTACTTTACATCGAGTGGCCAAGGAAGGCCTCTCTGGGTGTACCATCCTGGCAGAGGCTGGAAGAAGCCAGGAAAGCAGAGGTCCAGGCATCAAGAACAGCCAGTGCAAAGGTCCTGAGGAAAGTATAATTTAACTTGGTAATTCCTAGTTTGTGTGCCATCTCTATCATATTATCAGCAAAAGCATTATGTCTTCTGGGAAGTAGCCATTCTGTGTTTATAATTAAATAATAAATGAGGATAAAAAATATCATGATTACTAATTGTTAATATTTATTGCTCTTCATGTACTCCAGAATCTATTCTAAATACTTTCCCTATATTACTTAATTCTCACAACAGCCTTGCAAAGTAAGTGAGGAAACTGAGGTTCAAGGTGGGTAAGTTGCCCCTGTGTTACACAGCTGACATTTCAAACTGGCTGACCTGGAATTTGAATCCAGGATTTCTGACGTTAATGATCCCCCACCATTAACCACCTGTTATGGTGGTTACTCTGAATTGTGTTCCTCCCCAAATCCGTATGTTGAAGCTATAACACCCAGGACTTCAGAATGTAACTGTACTGGGAGATAGGGTCTTTAAAGAGGTGATGGAGTTAAAATGAGGGCATCAGGCGACCCAATCCAGTATGATTGGTATCCTTACAAAAAGAGGAGATTTCACACCGAAACACACAGAGAGGGAAGACCAGGTGAAGACAGGGAAATGACAGCATCTATAAGCCAAGGAGAAAAGCCTCAGAAGAAACCAATCCTGCTGGTGCCTTGACCTCAGACTTCCAGAGAACTTGCAGAACTGTGAGAAAAGAGGTCTCTGGTATTTCTTATGGCCACCCTAGCAAACTAACACACCATCCTACAAGGCTAGCAGAACAGAAATGTAGAACAGTTGTTCAACAGCAATGTTATGAGAAGAAAAAAGTTGACTTGAGCCCAGGTCACTTGTTTGTGTTTTTAGCTCTGCCATGTACAAGAATTTTAAAAGGAAACATCGATAATGCTCTATTTCTTCATTTTCTGTGGTCTGAGTATGATGTTAATGATGTAAGAAGGCTGATTGAGACTTTTGTAGGTAAATCAAATGATTTGATTTGTCTTGCCCACACAGCTAATCTTTATACTTTTCCCCTGAGTAGTTGTCTCATGAAGATGGAAAAGAAACTCACAGTATAAGAATCATCTCATTATTCAAAGACCCTCAATGTTCAAATTTTCAACTTAAAGTATTGTGATGATTCTAAATGTGTATTTGTGCCAGTGAGTGATTTGTTTCTGCTCAGCTCCAAATTAACCCTTTTTGCCTGCTCTTTGAAAATGGACCTGTGCCCTTTAACTATGTTCCCTTTACTGACAAGTATGATGCTAAGGGGCCGTGTTGTCAGTAGAGAGCACTGGAGACACATTGCAGGAGGAGAAGGATTTGCTTCCTGGTTCAGGTGTCCTGGCACCTCAGACTCCTGAGCATGGGCATTTTCTCCACACCTGGCACCTGCAGCACAGGTGGATTCTCCAGGTCCAGCTCCTGCAGTGCACACTGCTCCCTCAGTGCCCAGCTCCTGCAGCACGGCTGGCTTTTCCAGCACCAGAATCTTTGTGTGCTCACAGGTTCTCCAGTGCATGGTCCTTGTAACCTCCTACAGCACCTGCCTCAGGTGGTTCTACACTAGAGTACCTCCAATGGGACATCTTCCCAGGTACAGCTTTCCCTGGCATCCTAGAGGCTGGATTTCCAGAAAGTTCCACTAGCAACTTTTCTTCCATCTAGCAGATGAGCCAAAGCCATGCGTCTCCAACAAGACATAGATCTCAGCTCTGGGGGGTTTCTTCCTTGTTTTTTTTTTCCCCTCTCAGCCATAGGGGTAGTAATATGTTACATGCTTTATTTTATATTATTATATACTAGTCTATCTACCACTGCTTCTTTCTTTAGAGTTCTCTCTGTTCCCTACTAGCCAATACCTCAGTACTCAAGTCTCTTAAGTTAATAGTTTCTACAGTAAACTTTCCCTGTTCAGATTCCTGTGTGGTTTCTCTCCTGATTGGACCCTGGCTGATAACAGTACTTAAGGTTTTGTTTGATGTTCCAAGTTAGATTGTCATAAGAACAAGAATCATATTATAACATTACTTTTTACTTCAAGGGCAGTAAAAAAGTAACCCTCCCTCTCATACTGGTAACCCTGGAGAATACTAGCCCAGGACCATGGTACCTTGACTGGCTTGTGGTTTGTACTCTGCAGCACATGGCTGACCATCTGTGGTGGACCATAGCTCACAGTGTTCATGAAGTTGATGTTCCACAAACATTAAGATGAGACCCCAATCCTGATAGTTCATCCCATTTCTCCTCCTTCCCACCTCCCCCTACTTCAGACCTTCCTCATGTCTGCCCCTGTCCCCAGCCAGGAGAGCCTTTTATTTTGTCATTAAAATCTTAAAAGACAGTTGTCTCCTGAGCTACAATCATTTTGGTGATTATTTTGACTGTACCAGAAAGGATTTTTTTCCTCTTCAGTCCTAATTTGTGGTCCCCACTCTTTGTTTATCATGAGCCCCTGCTTTATATTCTAGGACTATAAAATTACATATATACATATAAATACACATACACAGGCATACCTCAGAGATACTGCAGATTTGGTTCCAAACCACAACTATAAAGCAAATAGCACAATAAAACGAGTCACAAATTTTTTTTGCTTTCCCAGTACATATAAAAGTTATGTTTACACTAGGCTGTAGTCTATTATGTACACAATGGCAGTAAGTCTAAAAAAGGGACATAGGGACATACCTTAATTAAAAATACTTTATTGCTAAAAAATGCTAACCATCATCTGAGCCTTCAGTGAGATGTCATTTTTTCTGCAATAGTAACATCAAATATCATTGATCACAGGTCACCATAACAAATACAATAATAATGGAAAGGTTTGAAATTTGGAGAGAATTACCAGAATGTGACACAGTGACACAAATTGAGCAAATGCTATTGAAACAATGGTGCCAATAAACTTGCTCCTCTCAGGGTTGCCACAAAACTTCTATTTGAAAAAAACAAAAAGGCAGTATGTATAGTAAAACAAGGTGTGCATGTGTATAAATCTTCCAGTGCTCTCTTTTCTTGATGATTTCATGTTGGTCATCCTTTTGTAGTACTATGTCTTACATCTTCCTGCATTTTTAAGTCCTCTGAGAAAGTAGAAGTGCTAGCTTTATTTCTTCCTTACTGCAGATGTTCACAGTGGCAAACTGCTGTAAACACAAATCCATTATCTGAGTCGGATTCAGTCTGTTGGTAGTTTACTGTGTTGTCAGCACAGGATCGATCTGCAAGTGCTATGTCTCCTTGCCAAGATCCTCCAGTTTCCACTACATTTATATGATGATTTTGCTGTGGGAAAGCTTAGATCTGAAAAGGTGCATGGAAATGATGTCTCTCTATACCTCACCGGGTCAAGCTCCTGTTTAATGTCAAGAATTGGGTGTGTTTAATACTGAATACATCAGTCCCTTCCATCTTTCAGTGTAAATTTATTCCACTGAGTCCAGGAAAAACGATATAAATTTTCATTAAAGAAAACACTCTATTATGACAGCACTAAATGAATCATCTACAATCACTTTTAAAAGGCTTGATTTATTTCCTGCACTTGGGAGGCACTATGTTGTAAAAATATTTTCACTAACAAGTATGAAATATTGCAATATATATTTTTATACATACTGCCGTGTGCTACTAATGTGTTTCATTTTTGTGTGTATCTACATGCACGTGTATGTCTGTAGTGGGCCCTCCAGGTAATTTTTTGGTCACATTTACCTCTTTAATAAAAAAAAAAAAGGAAAACAAATTGGCCAAGCAGCCCAGACATACATCATGTTCATCAGAGCGGAAGATAATATTTTCCTGAAATGATTCATACTCTCACCTTCCTGCAGGAGTGTTCTCCACCCAGTGACATAGTGACATAGTGAAATGTCACTGAAGTGAAGGCTATTTCATTTAGCCTTGAGCAAACACAGAAGCTGAACTGTGGATATGCAGAGTTCTTTTTCCTTCTAGGAGACATGGTTTTTAATGCATGTGTAACTGGAGCTCAGCTGAATCCAGAGAGCTGCTGCCTGATAAGAGCTTGCTTTGAAAACATGTGCAACGGAATGACTTGAATAACAAAATCCTGGGCAGAGTGTTCCTGAGCTAACTGCATTTGCACTCTGCAAGGAGATCAGTGCTCCCCCTCATTGATTTTCCTCAGTGGCAGAGCCAGGATTATGCACATTGTGAAGCTGTGTTCCCAGATTCATCCAATCTGATTTCCTAGTCAGCACTAAAAAGGCATAGTGCTCAACTGGAAACTGGAGGTTATACAAGTATAACCGGATCAAATTTGTCCCTCCGCTGCCTGCACAGTGAACAGGAGCACACTAACGTATTCCTGGTGGGATTCAAGGGCTGCCCAGGACAGGACGAATTCTGCTTGTGTGCAGCTTCTAAATAAATGACAGAGATGCTGAAGATGCCTTGCATACTTCAGCGTACCTCCCAAGATATTTTCCAAATGCGCCAGAGCTTCTTTCTGGAAGACCTGGAATGCAAAGTAAGCATAGAAAGATATTATTCTCTTCCTAAATTCACAGATTGACTATAGTCATTCCGATTTTGAAATCGCCTTAACATTTATAATTGGAGAAGGTGGATGGTTAGAAGGCTGGAAAACTTAAGGGTCTACCAAAAAATTGAGGGTCTTCTTCACTGTAAACAGTTGGTAGCTCTAATGGTTAATGGGTTTATTTTGCAGTTGCCACCATTCTTACTTTCCTTAACTTCATGGAACTTAATGTAATTCACTTTAGCACTAACAGCCAACTGTAGTGCTAGCCAAATGAAAATACCCTGAAAAGATGACTTCAGCTCTTCCCCAATTTTAACCTGTTAGTAAGGGGTGGTGGAGGGAGGAGCACTGTCTCCTATGTTGAATTTTCCTCTCTTCACTCCGCTTTGAGGTTGGGGAAGGTGTCTTATTACAGCTAGAACTTCACATTTGCTTTTGAAAAAATGATGTAAAATAAGCCATTTCCTACCAAGACTAGATAAATGATTACACAGCTGCTTGCCTTTCAAACAGAATTTGCTTAGAATCTGGGCTTGCCTGGGTGCTGGCTTCATTATCAAAGAGTGCTGTCACAGCTCACTCTGTGTGTACTGGGGAGCAGGGCGCTCTCTCACATGCCCACCTCTGACCACTGCTTACTCTAGGGAAACGACGTCTGGGGGAGAAGGAAGGAGGGTGAACACCAGAGACCTTCGGATAGACCCACATTATCCAGGATGAACAGTTTCCACTTCACAGACTTAACACACACATTGACCTGGCAGATCTCCCCTGCTATCTAGGAAGTAAAAGCATGTTTCCAGGTTACCTAATCAGTGGACATTTTCCTAGTAAAAGATTAACCAAGTTGATCAGTTTTTCAGTGGCAAAGTAAAAAGTGAATTCTCTGTTCCAAACCCCAAAACTTACCCCACAGATCATCCTTCCTCTGAATCACTCACAAAGGCTTTTTATCTTTATTTTTTAAGCAATGCATTGCAAATTCATTCATTTATTTACTTTTAAAATTGAAATCTGATCGATTTACAGCATTTTATTAATTTCTGGTGTACAGCATAGTGATTCAGTTATACATATATATATTCCTTTTCGTATTCTTTTTCATTACAGGCTGTTACAAGGTATTGAATATGGTTCCTGAAGCTATACAGTAGGACCTTGTTCCTTATCTGCTTTATGCATAGTAGTTAGTATCTGCAAAGACTTTTTAAAGATTAAATAAATATTGTTTCTCCATATAAATGTTAAAGAGACCAACTCAGCCTTAACCACTAAAAGCTAACACAGCTTGGTTTGCTTATGTATTTCTGTACTGCAAGGTGCACAGTATGCATTTTACTTGCTGGCACTGACAGTAAAATGTATTTTTCCATTTATTATTTACAAGTGTCAGTGATTTTCAGGTAACTGTGATGTTGGATTAATTACATTCATTAAAAAATTTTTTTACATTAGTATTTAAATGATAGTAGTCTAAGTACTTTTTAACTAAAGTAACTTATATATATCCCCTATAGTAATTTTGCGATATTTGAAACTTACATCAGAATTGTTTTCCTTGAGTGCAAAAGAACACATTCTTCTGTTCCTCCCCAGGGAACTTTCCCGTTGGGAGTGGTCTCTTTAATAACGTCTTCTCAGAAAGTCGTGTTGTTATAACTGGTGCCGTTGATTCAGTGATAGTAGTCTAAATAAACATCACGAAGTAATTTGATAATGAATAAGGAGGAGGAGATACCATTGTTTAACCTCCAAACTATGCTAATAAGTAGGGTGATAGACTGGCCATACTGAATAATGGGACTGTTATTCTAGCCCAGGGGGCTGTCTCCTGGGCCTCCTGGGAGGATTTGCCAGGCCAGGCTGTGTGTTGTTCGCGAGTGCACTTTGTGGAGACCCCAGTATCTGGTTACAGCACATTTATTAAAGGAAATCACAATTTGGAAGAAAAGCACATTCGCTTCTCTTTCAAATAAGAAGCATCCCTGTGTGTTACTTTCTGTTTACTTGTTTTACCTAGGTCAAACCGAAGACTAATTGGAAAAATAATTATTCAGACAAAGAACTACAGCATTGAGGGAATTTCATTCCTTTGAAATTTCTGTTTTAAAGGGGTCATTTTAACACCGTCAGAAAAAAAGATGTTTTCTATGTAAAGCCTGAACATGCTGATATATTGTTATACACAGCATAAAGTTAGGGGTGTTTGAACAGTGGAAATAGAAATCATTTGTAGTTATTCAACCCTGAATACTTAGGACATTTCATTTCTTTTTACAGCAACCATATTCAGTCAATAAAAGATCAAATGCTTTTGGTTACTGGACTGAAAAAAATCAAATCCTCCGAACTTTTAGCACTTGATGTTCCTTGAGTACTTGCTCTCAGCTATAGCTCATTAAATGAACTGATTCACCACTGAGTCTATAAATTGAAACAAAAGCAAAGACCTTTTTTTTTTTCTTCACTTTTCAAAGTAGATGGCACCAAACTGAAACACACCTAAATCTGGGTTGTTTACACATTTTTTCTGTGCCTCTTGCGTATTCTGCAGAATGAATACATGTCCATTAATCTGGCAATTTTTCAGTACAAATCCAATTAGGAATTCTCTGGCTAGGAGTGGTAAACCTGTGATTATTGATTGATAACCGGAGATTGAGGGGAGATGATACAAAAGGTAAAGGAAGGTAGATAAGCTGGGTCTTTTGTAATGGCATGACTTGCATTTACTTAACAGTTTTTATTGAATTTTGTTTATTTCATTTCACACAAAAAATACAGCATTAGGCACGATTCTAGGCATTTTATAAATATGGTATGCAGACAACTCTATGACATGGATGTTACCGCTTATCCTTAAAGGGGATGAACCAGGCCACAAAGCTCACAGAGCTAATAAACAACAGAGTTGGACTTGAATCCAGGGACTGTTACCTAGAGTTGATCCTCTCAACCAGTATACTACACAACCTCTTGCCTCTTTTTTAATGGATGCTAAGTAAAGAGCTTTTTTTTCCTGTAAGGGTTGCTAAATGAGGAGTCCCAAAGAATTTGAAGTGGATTGCCCAAGAAATATAGTAGCTAAGGTATTCACACACCCATTTCTGCAATCTCCTTGTAGTGTACATCTCATTAGATAAGATGCAAATCTAAAACCCTGTGCATTCTGGCACATGTGAATGCTGATTCACTCATTTTAAACCAAATTTCCACCTGAGAGGTAATACTGGTAATATTACTGATTCTCTATTTCGATCTTATTTTTCCTGTAATTTGTATCCTAAATCAAAGAAAAGGTTAGCAACAATTTTGGGGTCTTAAAAAAAGCCAAGATGGTATTTCATAACAGCTCTGCAGTACTCTCTAAACAATCTCAAAACAATCTTGAAAAAACAAAGTTGGAGGACTCGGACTTCTTGATGTCAAAACCTAACCACAAACCTGCAGTTATCAGGACAGTGTGAAACTGGCATAAGGACAGGCATATAGATCAACGGGACAGACTTGAGGTATAGAAATAAACCCTCATAATTGCTGTCAGTTGATTTTCAACAAGGTACCAAGACATTTCAGTGGGGAAAGCATGGTCTTTTTCAAAAAAATGATGCCAGTACAACTAACTAGCCACATGCAAAATGATGAAGTGTTGGACCCCTACCTCATACTTCACACCACATACAAAAAACAACTTCAAAAAGATTAAAAACTTTATATAAAGGCTAACCTATGAACCTCTTAGTTGAATACATAGATGTAAACCTTCATGACCTTGAATTAGTTGATGATTTTCTTAGATACAACAACAGCACGAATAACAAAAGAAAAAGATAACCTGGACATCATCAAAATTAAAATTTTATACTTCAAGTGACAACATCAAGAAGCTGTAAAGACAGTTCACTAAATGGAAGATGTTTGCGAATCATATGTCTCATAAGGGACTTATATCCTGAATATATAAGGAATTCTTACAACTCAATAATAAAAAGATAAATAACCCAATTAAAAGGAGCAAGAGATCTGAATAGACATTTCTCCAAAGAAGATATTCAAGTGATCAATAAGCTCATGAAAAAAAAAAAGCTCGACATGATTATTCATGAGGGAAATGCAAATCAAAACCACAAAGATAGACCACTTCACACTCATTAGGATGGCAAGAATTTTTAAAAGTATGTTGGCAAGAATGAGAAGAAATCAAAACTCATACAGTGCTGCTGGGAATGTAAAATGTTGCTACTGCTTTGGAAATCATCTAGCAGTTTCTCAAATGGTTAAGTACAAAGTTGCCATACGATCCAGCAATTCTAATCCTAAGTATATACCTAAGAGAATTGAAAACACAAAAACACGAATGTTCATAGCAGCATTATTCATAATAGCCAGAAAAGAAGTTTACCCAACTGTTCATCACCTGATGAATAAACAAAGTGTGGTTTAGCCATACAGTGGAACCGATACATGCTGTAACATAGATGAAACTTGAAAACACTATGTTAAGTGAAAGAAACTAGTCACAAAGGACCACGTATTGTATGATGCCATTTACAAACAATGTTCAGAATAGGCAAATCTATACAGACAGAAAGTAGGCTGGTTGACTGGGGCTGGAGGTAATTAGGAGGATGGGGGTAATGGCTAAGATACATGGAATTTCTTTTGGGGGCAGTGACAGTGTTCTAAAATTGTAATGATGGTTACATAGCTCTATGAATATAATAAAAGACACTAATTGTGCACTTCAAATGCATTAATTGTATAACATGTGAATTATGTCTCAATAAAGCTGTTTTGTAAACATACTGAGCTATACAGATAAAATCGCTGCCTTCGTGGTGCTTACCTCCTAGTAGGGGTAAGAACATGTCAAGTGGTGACAAGTGCTATAAAGAAAAATACGAAGTTGGAGAGTGATAGGGAGAGGTCATGGTGAGATACCATTTTATTCAGGGTTGCCATTGAAGTCCTTTCTAATGAGCTGAACTGAAGAATTCTGTACGGAACATAGAACACTGTAAGGACTTTTTACTTTAGATCAGATGAAAACTATTAGAGAGGGATCAGAACAAAGAATTGCTGGGACCTGACTTCTGTTTAAAAGGACCATGCCATCTGCTATGTAAAGAATTGGTTATAGGTTTGCAAGAGAAGAAGCAGTGAGACTGATTAAGAAGTTATTTCAGTAATCAAGGCAGAAATAATGGTGACTTGGATCAAAGTGGTAGTAGCAGAGATGATAAAATGAGTTGACATATATTTTGAGAGAAAGAGATTTTGAAGATTGGGCTGGCATAATTTTGGATGTGAAAGGAAAGAGGAGTTAAGGATGACTTGAGCTATACAAAACATGGACTCATCATTTACTGAGATACTGCCTTTGGTTGGAATGGGGATAGAAGAGTGAAGGAAAAGATCAAATTGAAACGATAAATTACATCTAGAACATTAATTATGACATAATCAAACTGACTAGTCAGATGAAAGCAATACAAATACACAGCACATGAAGAAAATTCTATTCCAAAAGGGAATTCAATGACCACAAGATTCTTCAAAATAATATCATATTGGACCACATAATTTTTTTTTACTATTTGTAATTCATGTTTTATTAAAGTAATAAAGTAATTTATTAAGTAATAAAGTATTATTAAGTAATACTTTTTTAATTCAAACAATATGAAAACTAAAAATGAAATACTGAAGTCTTTCTCCTCCCCCAACAGGGGTAACAAAACGGTGTTTTGTTCTTACCGACCTTTTTATGAACATATATTGAAGTGTTATATGCAATATAAAGGGATATATTTAAATGGAAATTAAAATGTTCAGATTGTTGTAGTCTTTCACAAATGTAAGAAAAACATGAGTATTTACAAAAATTCAGTTGTCACACAACTTATTGGAAAGTGATAGAATCAGGTTATGTAAAAAAATATAAAACAAAAAAGAATGCATTTCCAATGCCCAAGATCACAGCACAAATTTAAATATAAATTTTAGAGGTAATGTTAGTTTATTTTTTTAAATCCAGATAACTCTCAACTTCATGATAAATTCAGTTCTTTATGCCATTTTCTGTGAGTTATTGGACTTTTTCTTTTAACGAACTATTTCTAGGTTCATAGCCAAACTGAGTGGAAAGTACAGAGAGTTCCCATATACTGCCTGTCCGCCCATACACACAGCCTCTCCTGGTAATGACATCTCGCACCAAAGTGGTACATTTGTTACCATTGGTTAACCTACACTGACACATCATTAGCTCCCAAAGTCTGTATATTACATAACTTTTCTTTCTTGCTTTTATATATTCGTGGGTTTTGACCAATGTATTGACATGTATCCACCATTATAATATCATAAAGAGTAGTTTTACTGCCTTAAAAATCCTCTGCGCTCTTCCTGTTCATATCTCCCTCCCCTCCGAATCCCTGGCAACCACTGATCTTTTTCCTCCATAATTGTGCCTTTCCCAGAACATCATCTAGGTAGGATTATTCAGTGTGTAGCCTCTCAGATTGGCTTCTTTCACTTAGTACTGTGTGTTTAAGTTTCCTCCATGTCTTTTCATGGCTTGATAGCTTATTTCTTTTGAACGCTGAGTAATACTCTATTTTATGAATGTACCACGGTTTATCCACTTACCTACTGGAGAATGTCTTGATGGCTTCCAAGCTTTTGTAGTTTTGAATGAAGCTGCTATAAACACCTGTGTTTCAGTGCAGGTTTCTGTGCAGACATAAACTTTTGAACTCATTTTGGGGAATACCAAGGAGTGCAGTAGGGAAGGAGAGTTTTTTCCAACTTTTAGGGTCCCTGGCTGGGCCTAAAATTAAGTGTCATAAGATAGATTAACAGGAGAAAAGTGTACAAATTTATTTGATACAAAATTTTACGTGACACAGAAGCCTTCATAAGGAAATGAAGACCCCTAAAGAAATGGTTAAACCTGAGTGTTTGCATGCTAGTTTTGATGAAGAATGGAAAGTCGTGGAAAGATAGGATGGGGCAAAGAGTATGAGGCAAGTGTAGTGAACTGGGGAAATTTAGCAAAGCCTGTCCCTTCAGATTCTTCTGTGTGTCCCTCCATCTTTACCGATAAGGTTGTTGCCTTCCCCCCAGTCTAGGGAGGTCACCTCTCATATGAGGGCTTTGGGACCTGTCTCAGGGGAAGAACAGAAAGTCCTTTCTGCACTTGCCATTTCTCAAATTCCTCCAGCTTGAAATATGCAATATGCCAAGGTGCCATATTTTGAGGTAGCGCGTACTGAATCCCATCATCGTTATTACTGGATTATGTGGTAAGAGTCTGTTTAGTTCTGTAAGAAACTGCCAAACTGTTACGGACTGAATGTTTCTATCCTTCCCAAATTCATATCTTGAAACCCTTCGCCATCTCCATCCCCTTCCGCAGTGTGATGGCATTGGGAGGGCCTTTGGGAGATAATTAGGATTAGATGAGGTCTTGACGGTGGAACTTTACTGAATGGGATGAGTGCCCTTATAAGAACCTCGTAAGAGAGAGCCTGCTTCCCCTCTCTGTGCTTTGCCATGTGAGGATACAATGAGAAGTCAGCAGTTTGCACCCCAGAAGAGGGTTCTTATTAGAACCTAACCATGCTGGCATCCTGACCTTGGACTTCCAGCCTCCAGAACTGTGAAAAATACATGTCTGCTGTTTACAAACCACCCAGTCTGTGATACTTGGTTATAGCAGCCCAAATTGATGAAGACACTTCCAAAGTGGCTGGACCATTTTGCATTCCCACCAGTAATGGAGGAGAGTTCCTGTGGCTCCACATTCTCATCAGCATTTGGTGTTTTCAGTGTTTGGGATTTTGGCCATTCTCATAGGTGTGTAGTGGTGTTATTGTTTTAATTTGCAATTTCCTGATGACATATGATGTTGAACATCTTTTCATACATTTGTTTGCCATCTGTATATCTTCTTTGGTGTGGTGTCTGTTCCTGTGTTCTACCTATGTTTCATTTGGGTTGTTCATTTTCTTGTTTTTGAGTTTTTTGTATATTTTGGATAACAAACTTATTAGATGTATCTTCTGCAAATATTTTCTACCAATCACTAGCTGGTCTTTTCATTCTCTTAAGGCTCTTTATTTTTAACGTTTAAGGTGTTGGGTTCACTGAAGTGACAAAACAGTTGGAAATTTTTTAAGTTCTATAATAAAATCCCATTTTCTCCCTTACATATTAATTAAAGTCTTGCTAGTCTCATTCTCCCAAACTTAATTCCTTAAATTGCCTAGAGTCATCTTATACTCACTTCTCGAAAAGTCTGAGTAACTAGATATCCCCCGTAAGAACGCACCTCGTGTATGTTGCCCTTTGCGCCTTGAATGTCTGACATAAACATACAGGAAACTTCTTCACTGTTATCTGCCTATATTCTTTGTTTAATTTCCTTGTCTTGAAATTTCCTTTTCAGCTTCCCATTTGCTTCAGTAGTTCTCCTATTCCCCGCGGAGCCATAAATTTAAAATGTACCTTAATTTCACAACCAAGGGGGACAAAGAATGGAATGTGACTTTTTTCACATAAAATATAGTGCTAGGGCCAATAGCAAGGCACATTCACTTGCTCATTTGTGTCATCGTTTTCAGGCATTAGCACCTTCTGTATTAATATATGACGTAAGGAAATTGGTGGAAGAAGGGCCTGTGTAAAGACATTTATTTAGATTTCAAGTGGTTTGAAAAATTGAAGCAGAAGTTTAAAGCTCAATATCAAAGGTCAGTATTTTCCAGGCCTGTCTGTGGATCAGACATAAAGAGTTATGAGAACTCCTGCTCACTTAGGGTGTTGGTAGAAATCATAGAACAGTGGAAACCACTGTTGTCCAGGAAACAGTGTTGCTTTTGAAAGCCTCATCTCCCAGAGACCTGTCTCTCTGAAACAGATGGAAAAAGCCAACTTGGCCATTGTGGTGAAGCTTGAATATCTCAATGCTCAGCACAGGCGAGAAGACACTGTGGAAGCAAAAATGACTAAAGCCAGCCTGCCAAGCCAGGTTGGTTTTCTGATTTTAAGAGTAATTTGCTCATCCAATAGATGTTTATACGTTCCCTACTTTGTGTCACTTAACTCATAGAGAAGGAAAAACCTGTTTATATGAGCACATAAAAAGACACCAAGAGCTGTGACGTGAGAGGAACAAAAGTAATTTTATGAGTTCTCAGATGGAGAGGGTACTCTCCATTCAGTAGACGTGATCAGACCGACTTTAAGGAAGAGATGCACCATGAGCTGAGTCTTAACGAAGGTGAGGAGGAGATGGCAGGAAAGGGTAGTTTGGATGGAAGAGCATCTTGAGGAGAAGGTGTGGACATATAAGTCTAAGTCCTCTGGTTCTCTTTGGGGAAGGAAGACCTGTTCAGTTTGGCGGGAGCTTCAAATATATATGAGGATGTAAGAGAGATGAGAAAAGAGGTATGGAAAAGTGCATCAGGACTGTTGTATTAGTTATCTTTTGTTGCATAACAAAGTACCCAAAACTTAGCAGCTTTAGGCAAAAAATAATGATTGCTGCAGTTTCTGTTGTTCAGGAATCCTGGTGCAGCTCAGCTGGGTGGTTCAGGTCAGGTCTCTCATGCGGCTGCAGTCACTGGGTCTGTGAGTCTGGCCTGCAGTCACCCAAGGCTTGTCTGGGGCTGGAGGTTCCATTTCTAAACTCATGTGGCTGTCAGCCAGAGGCCTCAAGTTCACCTCCATGGGAACCTCTCCAAGGCAGCCAGTTTCCCCTAGAGTAAGTCATGAGAGATGTAGAGAGATACAGAGAGAAAGACCAGAGCAGCAGTTTCTAGTCCCTTTCGTCACCTGTTCTTGGAAATTACTGCCATCACTTCTCCAGTTCTATCCATCACACAGACCAACCCTCCTACAATGTGAATGGACTACATAGGGGCATGGATATCAGAAGGTGGGGATCATTAGGGACCATTTTAGAGTCTGACTAGCACAAACATCATTACAGTTGTGCAGATGGGGCCCGGCACATCTCTAAGGCTTCATTCATATTGCAAATGTGATGGGAGAATTTTTGAGCAGTGGAGTATATGATCAGATAAACAGAACTTTATGCCTCCCACGATGTACTTAGTGACATCAAAACTCATGTGATAGATAAATGATAGAATGAGTAAACGGCTGGGTGAACAGCTGGAAGGATACTGCAGGTCCAGATGAGATCTCATCAAGCCTCAGCTGGGATGGAGGTGGTGGGAGGGGGAAAAAGGGCCAGATGCCCAAGTCAACAGCACAAAGGCTGAATCAGCAGAACTGAGTACCTTTCTCCAAAATAGTTCAAACAGAGGGCTAATGATGTCTGATGTACATGCTCTATGCATATGCATATGCATATGTGAGAGATACCGAATGTTTAATATTTAGGTGGCTGGCAAACAGAGAAATGAGATCTTTATGAAGATCTATATAAAAAGAACATAGTTTCAAGGACTAGCAGCTCTGATGTCATCTCTCCTTCTTGATTTCCTAGGAGGTCATCTAGTTTCACGAAAACACAGAAGGGAAATAATAGCATACGATGTACTCTTTTCAGTCCTGCACATTTCACTCCTCACCTGCTCAGAAAGCCAATAAGCCAGCAAACGCCTGGGCCAGGGCCCAGAACTGGCATTCACTGCAGCCCTTAGATGCAAGTCAGACCAATTACAGGTTGTGAAGATACTGCAGGTTGTTTGAAAATATTGAGTAGGTCAGATCTTCCTGTGAAATGGAGGCTGCCAACTTCTTTATTAGTAAGAAGACCCTTTATTCAATTATTAATGTATTTGACATCTGTTTCTGGAGTTCAAGGCAGTTTGATGGAGATTTTGAGTCTTACCAAAATGAGTCAGAGGCCCCGTCCCCTGGGGATCCAGAGTTTACAAGGGAGATAGACTCGAACAGCTAATACAGGGCAGCAATGTTACGTGTCATACAACACAAATTTCACAATAACACCGTTTAAACTGCTCATTGACATTTTTTTGGATCTCTCACTGGCAGCGAAGTTCAGGAATGGTAAAAAAAAAAAAAATGCAGTAAGACTTTGCTGTCAGCTGGGAAGCAGTATTTCTGGGCCAGCGTCCAACTGCCAAGCTGGCCTATGACACTATATATAGTTTAGTTGTTCCAAAACCATGCTCCAAGAACTTAAAATATCACACCCCCTTTTTTTAAATCATGTTCAGAAAAATTAGTTAAAATCCCAGGAGCTCCTTGGATGAAGAGAGTGTTAAGACGATCTGAACTGGAATCAGTGAAAGGCATCCACTCATCCAGAGGTAGGCAAAAATACCAAAATGTGCCAAGGGGCAGGCAGAAAGGGAAACATCACAGGAGACTTTAGAGGTCAAGGGTGGGTCAATGCCACTCTGCAGGCCGCCTGAGCAGAGCTTTGGCCATCAGGCTGATGAGTGGGCAGCTTCCCTGTGAAGAAACTCAGCTGCAGCAGAGCAGTAGGAGAGCAGAGGCACAGATAGTGGAGAGGAGTATGAATAGGAAATGATCACCTCCTCGGACTCACAAGAAAGGGTTAGTGCTGACTTCCTGCCACCCCACAGGAATGTGCTCTTTACAGATTCTAAAGGCAGCGTGTAAGATGGACACGCTGAGGGTGCTAGTGAACATGCTGGTGGCAGGACCTAAATAGGGCCCTGGAGTATAGAAGAGTCAGTAGTGTGGTTTCCTGGGTGACCAGAAGAGGTGCGACAGTGCCAGCAGGACTACCTGTTCTTACTCGACCTAATTTAAGGGAAGAAATCACCACCACAACTCGGTGATGATTTCTTCCAACCAGAATAACTTCCCCTCGTGGACATCCCCAGAGCATCTTGAGTTTACCTGTCTCACAGCACAGGGTTAGAATCACCTGCTTATTGTATGTCCCCCTGCCCAGACTATAATCTCCTTGAAGTAACCATTATTTATTATTTTCATTGCCCAGTACAGTGCTTAGCATATAGGGATTATTAAATGTTTACTAAATGGGACAGTGATTAGGTGATTCATTGTTGGGCTCTGTTAGAGTGTAGGATGTTACATTGGAAAGACAGAGTAAGCCTGTAGTGAGTGTTTATCATTGACCCAGATTCTATCCCCCTAATTCTTTTCCTTTGAGGAATTCCCAGTTTCCTTTATGGAATCCACCACTGTTGAGTCATGGAAGGAGGCAGATCTATGTCCCAGTAAAGATGACCAGTTTGCCAACTGTACTTTCCCAGCCTGCCTTGCAGCTAGAGCGTGGACGTGTGACCTAAGTTCCATGCCCCCTGCCTGGTTTTTTAATAAGGAGTTTGTAATGCAAGCAGCAGGGCCTGAAAAAACTTCAATTTTTTTTTTTTTTTTTTTTTTTTTTTTGGCATTGTGTGACAGTTGCAGAATTCGTGCTTGGGGCAGCAGCAGGATGATGGCTGCAACAGAAGATAGTGCCCATGGCAACAAAGTCAGTGATAGGAACCACCTCTTTTGGTGGCGGCGGCAATGGTGTCCTCAGACAACCAGGTCCTTGGTGTGATTATGAGAATTAGCTCTGGCAGCATAAACTAAGCCTGGTTCTTCAGCCCTCCCAGCAGTTCTGTGAGTTGCCCAATACCCTTTTTCAGAAATACCTTTTTTGCTTAAATCAACCAGAGTCGGTTTCTGTACCTTGCAGTGTTGGAACCCTGACTGATAGAAGACTACATCCTGGGAGACCAGGTTAGAGCTTTCTGATACTATCTGCAGGCAGCAGGGATCCATTTACAAGTTTTAAGGGAATTGTGGCAATCACAGAAGGGCTCTGAGAAGATCAAACTGTCAGCACATAACACAAACTAGAGGAGGATAAGTCTGGAAGAAGAGAGGCCAGGCAGGAAGTTTTGCACCTATACAGGTGAGAAGCAATGCAATAATGAGGGGCTGAGCTAGGAGATGTGTAACTGCCCAGACGGCAGGCAAACAGAAATCAGTCTGTTTCTGATTCCCTTTCTAACCAGAGTTTTCACAGGAAGTTTAGTCCAGTAAGGGAAAAAATGTACTTCAATGGGAAATGCATTTTGTTAGGTCACACCTTTTTGATTATCTGATTCTAGTCTTTCATTGTGTTTGAACTCTTTACAACTCTGTAATTTGTAGACAACTGATAACAATGCAAAATAATGCTTGTCTCCAGATGTGTAAATTCTCCCTAATAGAAGTTCAGCTGACTTCCTTCCCCATGTGGAAGAGGCCAGTTTTGCCTCTCTTTGCATGTTCATGTCAGCATTTCTGATCAAAAAATGTAACCTTAAAAAAAATTCTCCCTTGAACTGGTTGAAACAGCTCACTGGTTGCCTCATTAATGAGGTAAATAAAATCTAACTTGTGTCCCTATTTATATCTGTATTAAGACTGAGATTTAATCTTTTCATTGAAAATTTTAATAGCCATCCTTTCTTTTTTGTAAGTGGATTCTTGAAGCCAAAGCTCTAAATAGAGGTGAATGACTGTTACTTTGCTGGTGTTTAGCACTGGAGGTAAATTTCTAGTAAATGATAGAATTACCCTAAAGAGACCACTTGCCAAGTGCAAAGGCCAGTGTTTTGAAGGTTAAGTACAAACAAAATAACAAAGGCATTGTGCACTCTCTGCCTTCCAGAAGACTCTTACCTTATTGCAGAAAAAGCAACTTCCTGTCAGGTGGCAGAAAAAGAATCCCAATTGCTTCCATTTTATCAGGAGTTACCACAAAGAAATGAATATCTAGTTTTTAAGAAATGGAAACAGGCAAATATTTCTTTTTCACAAAGCAGGCCTATTCATATGTAAAGTATGCTACCCATGTTCTAAGTGCATAGAAGATCCAGTAGAAGTGTGCAAGGTGTTAAAACCGCTGTAGATCGTTATCCCTGTAAATGGACAGCTGTTTATAGTGCCAGTCTTAGAGCTGCGTGCCACATCCCTTTCAGTGAACTCCAGAGAAATGACCCGATTCTGTGGTTATGTTAGAATTTTTTTGTATGTAATATTGCTTAAAATAAATGGGCCACCAACTGAAAATAAGAAATCTTTGAATCCATCTCATTGGAATGGAATTTGGTTTTGTACTACAATCATAAAATGTAATCTCGCAGTGCAAGATACCCTTCTCTGAGTTCAGGAATACTAATCTACTTTTTACATAGATGTATCTCAGAAGCTAACATTCGGAAATGTGCTCGCACAATATGTCACAATATGTTGTTTAACAAAAATATAGAAAAAAGTCATATCTGCCGCAAGTGAAGAATGTCATTAATGCATCAGCTGCAAGTTGTTCACAGGCTTCTGACTTGGCAGTTGGCTGAAAAGAACCACTTACTTAAGCAATTCCTTACAATTAGATTCTGCTTGTTGCTTTTGGCTTCAGCACAAAGCTGCTTTCAAAAGCAGGTGACAAAATGAATTCTATAAAGGCTGAAGTCTACGACCTTATTTTGGGTCATTTGCAACTTCACAGATTGTTAGTAAAAAATGTAAGAGCATTAATAGGCTGGTATAGTTTTCTTAACCCCCCTGAATAGAGTGATTCGCAGAAAGACCCTTGCCATTCTTAAAGCCAGACTGCCGGAGTAGCGGTGGAACCAGGTCACTTCCCCCCGGGGTGACCCAGGGTGCAAATCATGGTTCCACCATCTCCTAGCTGTTTGACCCTGAGCAGATTACTTAAATTCACCATGTCTTGGTTACTTATTAGTAAGTCCTAGAGTCCCTGTGAGGAGTGAGTATGTAAGGTGCTCAGAATCAAGTCCGGTCTGTAGAAATGCTGTATAAGGGTTGTCTGATGGTATTAAGATTTATTTAGTGGTTGAAAGAGCATTCCTACAAACTGCAGTGGTTCTAGCTACTTTCCAGTGTACGGAAGAGAGGAAACAATCCTCAATTTTGCCAGCAGCTGGAGAAGACTAAGACGGCTGACAACCCACTCCTCTGTTCTCATATTTCTTCTCTCCCCTCCTCATTTCTGGGAAGAGTGCCCAATAATGAGAACGATTTGTTTTCAGGAGCCTCCCACAAGCTGTGCAAGGGATGGTACCTGGTCTGAAGCCCATCCTTCATGGGAAATTCCCTGACTCATCTCAGCTCAGTGGGAATGAAAAAAATTTCTTTTGATCATTTTCTGTCACATCCCAGCTCATAAGCACAATAAAAGTGGATACCATCTTCTTTTCTCTCTCTTGTGAGATAGTAAGGGAGTCTGAGAGTGGTTCGCACATCTTCAGGCTTGTCTTCATAAGTCAGCCCTAAAAGAGGTCCACAGACTTCCTGTTCCAGGAACAGGCTGTGTTCTGTTAGCATTCCGCTAAGAAGGTTAGCATTCCGCTGATAACCCCACTAGTGCGCTCAGTAGGGAAATGGGCAGTGCCTCACGGATTCCATCTCCCCAAACAGGAGGGTCTGAAGAGGCTCAGGGAGCATTCACCCAGAGCATGAATGGGTTATATCACTTCAGATAACTCGCAACTCAACCTTTGTTTAACATTCAAGGAGAATTACGGGGATGAGAGAGAAAGAGAGAGAAAGGGAGACAGAGAGAGAAACTTAAGTAAGCTATGGTGAGGACAGCCTAAAGGTCAAAATTGTAATATTAAATAAATCTTACAAGATTTTATAAACCCTAATTTATTGTCTATGTGCAACTGACATTTTAGCTCTTGGTTTAATACCAGACACTTCAAAGTATTCTTGTAGAAGAATGGTTGATAACCCTCTTACACAGTATAATTGGAATTCTGCATGTTAGAACATTTGGTTTCTGAAAGATTTCTGTAAATGTTAATAGCTGTCTTTTAAAATGGTGTAAGTGTGAAATGCTATGAAAAGCAAAGGTTTAAATGTCACTCTGTCTGTAATTTTCATATTGTAAAAACTAAGTAAGTTTTTTTAAATGGAAAACCTAAAAGCCTGCTACAAGTTTGAAGATATAACGCATTCATCCTTCCTTTTCGACACGGATATGACATTTAGCCAAATGAGCCAATTTTAGAATTAAAGGTAATCAGTTTTTTTCCTAAAGTTTACTATTGAACACTTAGCCTAGACTGAGAAGCAATTATATTTAGAGTGTCTCCCACTTTCTCCCAGATTATGAGATTATGGCTAAAGATCTGTCTTTCAAGCTTGTACCTGATGAGCCACCCTGATCCCCTTGATCATTGCCAACTGGGGTTTCGTTCCTGAGTACAGGCCGTCAGGCTGAGGCTTTCAGAACAGTGGTGGAACCAGGTCACTTCCCCCCAGGGTGACCGAATGTTTGGCCATTACAAAAACTGAACATCTTCCCCCCGCTCTTTTCCTCTTTTCTTTTGCTCTCTGGTTAGCTTTCTCTCACATTAAAATATTTACTGCACGTGAGGAAAGAATTTTCATTTTCCTCCCTTTACTCTGTTTGGAAATCCAAATTCTACATCACCTCCAGTGATACAGTCTGAGTCTGCAGTTCAAGACTAAGTTCCCTATAAACAAAACAGTTAGTAGGCCTGATTCACCCAGAATAGGGTCTGAACGTTACTCAGAACCCCTTTTGGCCTACATACTGTTTAATGAGCTAGCATAATTCTGAAAAGTCATGTTGGTTATGTGGGTGCTACTAGAAATCTGTTACTTTTCATAAAGTACCAGAGGTTTCAGAGGAATCAATTAATAAAAATGTAAATGAGATGGCATTTAAGAATTTTCCTTCAATACATCACACTCATTACTGCATTTCAACGTTTCGCTGGTTGAAAGAGAAAGGAGCCAAGTCGCAGCTCAGACCCCAGGAAACACACACAGCTCACTTCCCGCTGCCCTTCTCTCCTGTGCACACAGGCCCTATGTCTCAGCATCCTGACATAATAGAAGAAAGCTGGCTAGTAGTGCTGGTTTAATATCCACTGGGCTGTTTTCACAGAACCATTTGTAGCATCTGCTGATTGCCCACAGCCTTTACCTCTGTGAACAGAAACTAGCTTTAGGCTAAGCCAGTAGTAGAGTCAGGGGCTACAGAACTGGCCAAATTCAGTCTTTTCCACTGGGATAGATTAGAGATGAATGTAGTCTTACCCTCTTTGATACTAACATTGACCTTAATAATATCCCTTATCGTGATAGCACCTGAACTGTAAACTGGATACTCTGCTTCCTCCTTCTCCATAAAGAAAGAAAAATAACCATCCTTCTATGTGAAAATGGGACTTTTGCGGGGGGAGGGGGATCATATCCTGGGAAAGACCTTAATAGATGATTAGCCTTGTTATTTAATTAGGATACCAGAGCAGTGATTCTCAAACTTTGGCCAAAATCAGAATCACCTCCAGGGCTTGTTAAAACAGATTGCTGGGTTCCACCCCCAGAGTTTCTGATTCAGTAGATCTAAGACAGGACTGAGAATCTGCACTTCTAGCAAGTTCCCAGATGGTGCTGGAGCCGTAGATTCGAATTCTACACTTTGAGAACCACTGAAATTGTGTGCTTTTCCAGCACGCGAGCTGAAAGATAACTGGGTTATAGCTAACGACCCTAAATAGCAAACTTACTGAGTCACCTAGGGACATATTTTATATCCTGCTTTTCCTGGTTTACTAGAAAGATAAATTACATAAAAATAGACATTCACTAAATGACTCACAAAGATCATTTCAAATGGAATGGGTCACGGAGTGGCAAAACTCCTTTAAAATTTTCTTACTAAATTACCATGGACATGCTGTCTTTGGGACCTTCATTACTTTTTTTTCCCTGAAAAACAAAAATGCTAATAACTTCCATTTGTTAATTTCTTCTTACAACATTCCTGGCTCTGCATTGTGTGGTTCCCATGGGTTGACCTCATTCAACCCTTACTGCAGTCAATGAGGAAGTTTTATAATTCCCATGTGACAGATCTGAGCACTTGGCTGAGGGAGATTTAAAAAAAAAGTTTTGGAAACAGTGCATTAGATACTCTACAAGTGAACCTTGGAGCAAACCAGATGACAGAGAGCATTGTCACCAGCTGACTGATCTCTTTCTACACCCTGTGCTTGGGCATGAGGCCATCAGCCACATTGAGAGACCTCGTAAGAACAACCCTGTAGCTCATTTGCTGTTTTCCTGTAAGGATGTTGTCAAGGACATCATTTACTTCATTACAAAGCGTCTTCTTTGTGAGGGTCTGCTGGAGAAACTTCATGGCTCTCAGTGCCAGGACGAGTTGTGTTTCTTCTCAGCCCTAGGTCTGATCTACAGACAACATCAATCATGTCCCCAGGCATGTCCCCTTTTGGCTTTACTTTTTCATCTTCCAACATCCACATAATAATATTTACTTTTTTAGATGTTCTCAACAATAAATATAACGAAGACAATTTGAGGAAACCGGTAACAAACTTGGTGTCAGCTTAGTTGAGCATGTTTCCTGCAGGAAGATGCCCCTGTTCCCACTGAAATGGAAAACAATGGCAGGAAGTAGGAGTAACTGTGAGGGGAGGAACAAATGACCTAGGACCTGTATATGTTGCAAGGGCCACAGAGAATTTGTGCACATCTAGTTAACGTGAGCAGACGTCGTAGACTGTCGTTGTCATTGTCATGCTTGTAGCATGTGCTTGTAGCATGTGCTTGTGCTCCCCATCCTCTCATTCCTCTTCCTGTTTAATGTTTCCTTACATCCCTGTCACCGTTCCTCACAGAATCTGGAGGAGGGAGGAAGTTCCTAGATTATTTGTCAACAAAAAATAAGCTTTGTGTCTTGGATAAGGTGGTAGACGGGGGGAGGGCACTGATCGATTCCGTGCAGGGCTGTACATCACAGAGTAAGAAAAAAATAAGATCCTATTATGTATAATCAGCATGTTTTCTAAACTGTTTAAGAAATCTTATCTAGCCTTCTCTTAAAACATGTGAGAACAGCTTCTGGCAGCTTGTTGCTCAACTATGCAAATCCTAGAGCAAAGTCAACAAAGAAAAGTAGATGCTCCCCTCAAAATTTGCTAATAAATTGTAAAAGGAAAACTTTACAATGGAAAACTCTGGCAGGTGCTGCCTTACCCAACTCAGCATTACCAATAATGGGATCAACAGCATCGTGTAAAAAGGATACACGGACACAATAACACTTAACACTTACCTCATACTCCTTAAAAAAAAAAAAGTGTGTGTATGTGTGTGTGTATAAATGTATATATGTGTGTATATCCTGAACCTAACGATAATAAGATAAACCCAAACTGAGGCATGTTCAACAAAATAAATGACCTATACTCTTCCAAACAATATAAAAACAAAGAAAGGTCAAGGACACATTCCAGATTAAAGGAGAAAGAGAGTCTTAGAGACTAAATGAAATGCAAGATCCCGAAGTGAATTCTGAACCAGGGACACAGTGACTCTAAAGGACATCATTGGGACCATTGCCAAAATTTGAATAAAGCTCTGTAGATGAGATAATGGTATTGTATCAATGCTCAACTTCCTCTTTTTGATTATTGTACCATTGTTATGTGAATGAATATCCCTCTTCTTAGGAAGTACACGCTGAACTATTTAGAAATAAAGAGACACTGTGTCTACAACTTAGTCTCAAATGGTTCAGAAAAATCATTTGATCATTATATACATATGTATGTATTATGTGTGGATTTAGCCCATGTTCATTTTGCAGCAGAGTAAATATATATATATACACACATATATATGAGTTAATATCTATCTTTCTATCTCTCTATATAGATATATATAGAGAGAGGGAGAAAGAATATTAAAATAATGAGGTAAAAATGTTTAGAAATTCCAGTATCTGGATGAGGGGTATCCTTTGTACTATTATTTGTTCTTTGCAGTTTTCCTTTGTGTCTGAAATTATCACGCAATTAAAAATTGTTTTGTTTTTCTAAAGAGAGCGGCTGGAGTGTTTTGCTAAGCAATAGCAACTGAAGTGTTGTTTGTGTTGTGGCACAGAACATAGCTGCAAAACAAGGTCATTCGCGTGACAAGCATCGTCATCTTGAAAGCACGATGCCTAGTGAAAACATTTTTTTTCATGCATAGACTTGAATAAATCCTTTAAAATTTTTTTGAAGCACTGGGGTCTGTTATTTACAGCACAGAGTGCTCTTGTGATAGCAGTGTCATGCATGCCACGTCCAGACATGCTTAGACCTCAAAAAGCCTTTCCCCCATCCTTTAAAAGACATCGGAACATACCAGAGCATCCACGTTACCAGCTGGAGTCATATGTCTGTTTTCTCTGACAGGGGTAGTGTCATTATAATCCAGTAGGCTCTTGTGAATGCGGGGCAAACGTTAGCTCTGATTTTTATTGTGGAGCTTGAGGGAAGAGAACATTTGTTCCTTTTCATTCCTGAATATTTTTATGGTGACATTTCTCAATCCATGGGTTTAGGGATGGCGCGTGCGCGTGTGTGTGTTTACTGCTTTCTTTTCCCTCAAAGAGACCATCCAGTGACCTTGAAATCTGCACTGGCATTTTGCTGGCAGGAAGGGAAGCTCTCTCTTCTCATTTGCAAAATGAATAACAATTTGATCATCCTTAAACTTCTAAAAGGTTAATTATGCTCTCTCCATGAGTACTGAATAAAAACCTGTTTTATCGCTGCCCAAATGAAACCCACAGGGTTCACCCTCCCTCTAACTCTGCCGGGAGACCAAGTCCTTCCAGCTGTCAATTAACCACTATCTACTCCTAGATCTGTGTGAGCTGCAGTAGATTTTCTCATCCCAAAACTATGACAGTCCTCATTTACTAGACTGTGTGGTGACTTTAAAAATGTCTCAGCAGGAAAGTGTTATCTGGCTGCGGGCAGGATGGAAAGAAAAGGGAAGCAAGAGGAGCGAGCCAGAGAGAAAGAAAAAGATAAAAAGGTGTTGGATTGCTGAAACTTGTTTCACACAAGAGCAAAACAGCAAGATGAAAAAGCATGCGCCAAGATATAAAATAAAAGATAATAAATAAGATAATAAAAATAACCACCATTAAAATTAAAAGCACATTTAAAGTGTTTAAGCTCTTTTGTTCTCAGAGGCAGTAGATTTCTGCTGATCTAAGACTTCTCAAGGAGGGTCCCTGTCCCTGTACTCACGTGTACAAGCACCTGTGGTTCAGCACTTATGGGTGGGGTGGTTGACAAACCTTGTACAGGACAGGTTCAACATCTGCCCATCTCCTGTGTTTAAAATTTCTAAGTTCCTATTCTTTCTTGGCCATAAACAGCCTCTTTAGTTATAAGTCATAAACGGTATCTTAAAAAGAAAGTCTGAGTTACATTTCATTTTTATTACAAGAAAACCTCGTTTTTCAAAGGCAAGGAATGTCAGACAGTGGAGGTGGGTGGCTGGGGCAGGGATTTCTGCCTTCTCCCTGATATTCATGGCTCCTTGTTTTAATTTGAAATTTTTCACCTAAGCCAGCCAAGTGTTATTATATGGGAAAACAAGAGAAACAGGAGAAAAGATGGAGCAAGCAATATATTTTTTTTCTAAAAGAAATATGTTATTCTGTACAACACTTGAGATGTTTTTAAGAGTAATGTAATTATTGAGATGCCACGTAGGGCCTGATCTTTTAACCAGATTGAAGTGGGTTACTGAATGTGTATAAAAGGGCCTCTGTGTAGCTTTACCCCATGTTCAGTATGCAATAGAGTAAATACTAGTGCGGATGGGGCACCAGGTCTCTTATTTCTCTGTAAAATGATCTAGTGGAGACTACAACTTTCCAATGATTTCATGAAAACTGGAATCATTTTCACCAAAAAGCACTCATGCAAAGTGTATAGTTTTTGTTGTTATTCTTCCTCAGTGTGTGTGTGTGTGTGTTGTAAGATATACATAACATAAATTTACCAGTTTAACCATTTGTACAATTCAGTGGCATTAAGTACATTTACAGTGTCGTATAACCATTACTGCTGTCCAACTCCAGAACTGTTTCATTATCCTAAACAGAATCTCTGTCGACTCAACAACTCCCTGTTCCGTCCTTCCCCCCCATGCAATGGCCTGAATATTTGTGGCCCCTCAAAATTTGTATATTGAAATCCTAATGCCCTATGTGATGGTATTAGTAGGTGGGGCCTTTTGGGGATCCTCAGGGGCCCTCATGAATGGGATTAGTGCCCTTAGAAAAGAGACCTCACAGAGCTCACCAGGCCATCCTGCTGTGTGAGTGTACAGCTGGGAGTCTGTGATCAGAAGTAAAGAATCCCTCATCCAACCAAGCTGGCATCCTGATCTTGGATTTCCAGCTTCCAGAACTGTCAGAAATAAATTTATATTATTTATAAGCCACCCAGTCTGGAGTATTTCATTATAGCAGTCTAAACAGCTTAAGATACCACAGTCCCTGGTCACCTCTATCCTGCTTTCTATTAATTTACCTTTCTAGGTACCTTATATAAGTAGAATCATAATGTTTGTTTTGTGTGTGTCTGGCTTACTTCACTTAGCATAATATTTTCAAGGTTATCTATACCATAGCGTGTGTCCAAATTTTGTTCCTTTTTAAAGGCTGAATAATATTCCATTGTCTGTATATATCACATTTTGTTTGGCCTTACATCTGTCAGTGGACATTCACGTGGTTTCTGCCTTTTAGCTATTGTGAATAATGCTGCTATGAACATTGTTGTACAAGTATCTGTTTGAGTCCCTACTTTCAACTCTTTTGGATATATACCTAGAAGTGGAGTTATAAAGTATATAGCTTTTGTCTGCAATAGTTGTGTTAGCTAGGTCATTATATGTGAGGTAAGAAATAGAATAGAAATTTTACTTAGCAAATATTGGATATTAGTTGCTTGGATTCTATTCTAAGATCTTTTACATTGTTGTCTTTTAATTATTTGAATGTTTGCAGGGAGATTTTGAAACTTCAGAAAATGGGGAAAGAAATGGAATCCATAGAATTTTCTTCTAGCAGAGAGTTGAGGTCTAAACTAAAGCACTAACATGGGTGAAGGATACCTTCCTCTGAGTTGTGAACAGAGCAGGAACATTGTTTTTCTTAAGAATAGTGTCATTTGGGAGGGTCAGTTGACAAGAGTTCCATCTCCAGCTTCCTGTGTACCTTTTCTCTCCTAGAGTCCTAGAAATGTTCTCCACTGCCCACCTACAGTGTCCTTTGGCAAACTGCCTCCCTCTTCCTTCTCTCTTCCCTCCAATCTGCTGTGCCCTCATGAACCAGATAATCCCACTGCTCTGCTCCCTGCCAATGCTAGTTTTTCTAGGATTAGGCCCATGGTCTAAAGAGGATCTGTCTAGACTTGTTCATTGACCAGTGGCTTACAATCCAGCATTTGTATTACAAACATGAGCTGAACTAGCTGGGATCCTTTCTCAAGAATTAAAAATCAGGAAACAGAGACTGAGTCACATACTCTCTGAAGCAAAGGGCGAAGATTGTCCTAAGAATGCTATAAGGACTCCTTTGAAGAGAATGTTTTAAGTCAAAGTCACATGTAGACTGAAGTTATGAGAGAGCAGAAAACGTTAGATACTAGTGGGGGAAAGTGGCTCAGATACACAGAGAGTAGAAACATCATGTGAGAAAGAGAACACGCAGCCTGTGAGGAGGACGGCAGAGCTGCTTGTAAGATCTGCTTTATGCCCAAGTCTTGCCATTTCAAGGTCTCTCCATGTGTTTCTTTACCAACGGACCCTTTTGTCAAGCTAACTGCAGTGACTCACTGTTCCTTGCAGTTTAACAAGCCCGACTGAAACGCTCTTCTGTTGCCTTTTCTTCTACATCTGCCTCCTTCCAGTATCTCTTTTTTTTTTTCCTTCTAAGCCCCCTTCTTTCATTTTTTCTCTTTTCCTTCCCCCTCCCTGTCTATGCCTTAGGCATCCTGTAATTGCCCTTCCTTATAGAAGGCCCAAGAGAACTGAAGAGAGATAATACAGTGGCTTTTTTTTAAAAAAATAGCAGCTTTATTGAGATATAGTTCACATACCATAAAATGTAATACTTTCCAAGTGTAAAATTCAATTAGATTATTAGTTGTATAATCATCACCACTGCCCAAGTTTGGAACATTTTTATCACCCCAATTGAGTCTTCCCGCTTACCCTCCTCTCCCTAGTCCTAATGTACCAATCTACTTTCTGTCTCTGTGGATTTGCCTGTTCTGGATTTCATGTAAATATGCTATGTACAAAATACAACCAATACAATATGTGACTAGCTTCTTTCACTTACCATAATGTTTTCAAGATTCATCCATGTTGTTGTGTATATTGGTACTTCATTCTATTTTATTGTCAAGTAATACTCCATTGCATGGCTATGCTACATTGGTTTATCCATTGGTCAGTTACTGGGCATTTGGGTTATTTCCAGTTTGGGGTTATTATGAATAATGATGCTGTGAACGTTGTGTACAGGTATTTGCGTAGACATATTTTCAGCTCTCTTGGGCGTACATCAAGGCGTGGAATTGCTGGATCATATGGTCTAATGCAGTGCATATAATTGCCTTTTGCTCCCTTTTTCTTTCTGTGATATTTTAAGACCTTCAAGTTTCACTACTATCATTCTCTATTCTTTTTATCTTCTTTGTGTGTTACTGCTTTCAGTACACTTTTCCATTTTTCTCTTCTCTGCACTTTTACTAATTATTTGAGTTCATTTTTTAAAAATCATCCTTAAGTCCCTTTACTATATTTCTTTTATCATTCCTTCCTTCTCTCTCTCTATCTCTGACAGTGCTTGAGGAGAATCCGCTTCACCTCAAGGAAAGTAAGGCTTGTGTGAAATATAATTGCATAAGGCCATTCTATAGAGTAAGAGCTTCAGAAACAGAAGCAGGACATATTCAAGGGTGCGTAGACATAAGATGATAATAGCTTACATATGAACGACTACTGTGGTTCTATTTTTATTCCTCTGTTTGCCAAATCTGACCACAAAACTTGATGTTGGCCTGCAGTCTCTTCCATCTCTCTGTCCAAACAAGCTGCAAATATAATGTGACTCCCAGGTAATTGCCGCAGCCGCTGCTGTAGGGTATGTCACCCTTGGCAGCACTAACCCTCTGCCTCGGGCACCATATGGACAGTGACAGGCAAATCACCCTGATGAGATGAAGAGCTGTAAGTGGATTGAGGGAGGCCTTTGACTTGTCCCAGCCCCACTGCTTCCCACCAGGACATGCCTCTGTCTTAGTCTCACTATAAACTCAAGTTTGAAGCTGAAAAGCACCAGTTTTGCTCATGGAGATGATTCAGTGTTTTCCAAGATTTTGACAGCTGACCAATTAAAAACTAGATGCCACAGTTAACAAGCTCTCAGTAAGCCGGATGTAGTGCTCTAGAAGGCACCAAAGCACCTACTACACAGCCATTCTCAGTGTGAGCTTGAGAGAAACTCACTGATAATGACATTGATGAAGATGCTGATGACCTCAGGGATACAAGGCAATATTCAAGTCATTAACCAGAGGGCAGTGAGTGCTGTTTCTTCCAAACATTTCCAGTGAGCCTTCCATTTCCTCTATTTCAGGATTTCTTGTCTCCAAAATTCTGAAATTTCATCCGTTAATGATTTGAATCCTGCCCAACATCCCTAAAGTACTCATCATCATCTTCACCAGCTTAATTGTCACTGAACATTTCTCAGACTTATACTAAGCATGGACAGATATTGGATAAAGTAACATGGCCAATTTGGTGTGTAATTTGAAAAGCATAGTTTCATTCATTTTCAGTCAAACCACAGAGTTTATACCATTACTAAGATGTTTGTTTACAAGCCCATCATTTAACCTTTCAGACTATGAAAGAGGACACAGGGATATGTTTCAAAAGGGAAAGCCACACAAAGTCATATTCCTGAAATTCGTGACGGTTACCTTTTTGTAAAAGCTTTGTAAATTTTCCAGGATCAAGAACAACACAGAGAGGCCTGGGTCCCAGATCGATTGGCATTGTCCTTTACTTACCGTTCTGATCAATATTTAGTATGTCAGGCAATAGTTGGGTGCCTATAATGGATGTGAACCATGTAATGGTTTTTATTTTTATTTTGCTCTCCTTATTAGCCAATGTACCAAACCCCTTTCCCAATAAGAGGTGGAACCAATAACAAACAGGAATTTTTGCTTAGTGAGTACGTCCTTTTCTCTGTGTGATCAGACTTTAGCGAGAGAGGTCTAAAGCAGTGGGCATGGGCTGCTGGACTTTCTAAGTTGCTATAAAAAGTGCACATCAGAGAAGTTCTGGATAGCACAGCATGATGCAAATTGCTACCATACGCATCACTTACAGGACCATGCCTATCTCAGCAGTGGTGGTGGGAGTGACATCACTAATGCTATGACTTGAACTGCCCTCAGGGAAACAGAGCTGATGCACCAGCAAGGGTGGTTAGCAACACACAGAGACCCAGCAGCGCACACTAGATGAGGTCGATCTTCCCGATGGGAAGCTGTTGCAGGGGTTCTCAGTTTGATTTCTCAAGTTTTTTAGCTAGTCCACATAAAAAATTTATATGAAAAACCTGGGACGTTTTTCAGTCAGTGAGGGGAAGTGGCACAGTGAACAACATTTTATTTCGTTCTTATCAAGTAAGAAGTCAACAGAAATGAAAGCTTTTATGGTATCTGTGTTAATAGCTAACGATTCCGGTCACCAGTTCCGATAGATGGGTTTTTCCCCACATCAAGCAATTCTCGGACACCAGCTGGGCATCCTGCAATTCAACTCAATTCTGACATGGTCTGCCTAGAGATAGCATCAGATCCCATAGGTTAAGGGCTCAGTCCTACAAAACTGTCCCCTTCCTCCCATTTTGGATGCCGCTTACAAGTCTAGGTTGTCCCCTGTGCTTCTAACCAGTCAGTTGTAGATCGGAAGTTCCAACCACCCCATCCTTGGGTTTGATTAATTTGCCAGAGCCACTCACAGAACTCGAGAAACATTTTACTTCCTATATTTCAAGTTTTATATAAAATGATGTAACTCCAGAACAGGCAAATGGAAGAAACACAGAGGGCAAAGTACAGTGAAAGAATGTGGAGTTTCTATCCTCTCTGAGTCAGCCACTCTACCCACACCTCCACATGTTCACCAGCGTGGAAGCTCTTCACATCCTTTCTTTCTTTTCTTTTCTTTTCTTTGGAGGTTTCATTACACAGGCATGATTGATTAAATCACTGGCCATTAGTGATTGAAATTAATTTCCAGCCCCTCTCTCCTCCCTGGGAATCTTTGGTTTATTAACTTACTATGTTTTTCCCTACTCGTGCAAATTCGTGAAAACAGAGAGCTAACTGGGCTAACACTATGACGAAAAGCCAAGCAGAGGGAACAGCATGTGGGAACTCCTGAGACAGCTGAGAGCTTGGTGGGCTGAGCTACTGACAGCCTCTGCGGCGTTATGATTTATCTGGAACCACTGATGCCTCCAACTCTGAAAACTGAAGCAAGGAGTTGGACAAAAGAATGAAAACACCGTTAGGAAAGAGAGTCCCCAGTGTGCAAATTAGCCCACATACACAGAGGAACGGTAGGGACTGAGAAGGGAGAAATCGACTTCCACTGCTCTGCAAGGCACACAAAGAGACATGTTCTCATTAAATTTCATGCTTATTTTTTGTTCTTCATTTTCTGTATAAGATGGAATGAAAAACATCTGCCTTTACAAAATTCAGAGAGAAAGTTGTAAGGAAAGAAATAAGGTGGTTTCAGCATGAATCAGCAAAGTCTAGACTCTCAGTAACTTTCATAGTTTTTGCTATTGGCAGGTACTTGGTTAAGCTGAAAATGTCATTGTGATAAAAATGAACAAAAATACGTCACGAATGACTATCCTTTTACTTAACATTGTTCTCTGGATGTGGTGGTCATTCAAAGAAGATTACCTAATTCATCAGTTAAAACAGGAAATACACCAAAAAAAAAAAAAAAAGCACAGGCATATCTCAGTCATTTTAACACTCATTTGCCATTTTTTCTGATATAAAACTTAGATCAGGGACCTCAACACTCACTTTCTTAAATCACTTGCAAAATGCATCAATTATTTTTCTGTAGAAGAAACTTAAACATATTTATGAAGAAATTTGAATGCAAATTGCTTCTAGATTTCTAGGGTCTCATCCCCACAATGTTCATAGTTGTCTTTACCACACCCAATCAACTGTAATTCCTCTATAACAACTCTATTAAATATTTCTAACACTTTAAACTTAGTTTTCATTGAAATATCAAGTTTCTTTTCAACATCTTGTTTTATGGTTCCCATAAATTTGAATTAAACTTTATGCTTCCAATAGCCTTTACAACTTGCTTAAACAGGTTTGGGAACAAATGTAACCGGCTTCGTGGGAAAAGGGTACTGACCATATTGGAACTAGCATTTGGCCAGGAACTAACCATGTTCACTCTGGGTGCCTCTTCTTGACATTTAGCAATGAACATGGGACTGTATATATCCTTCTGAATTAGTGTTTTCATATTCTTCAGATAAGTATCTGAAAGTGGAATAGGTAGACCTTTTTTTCTTAATGTTTTGAGGAATCTCCATAGTGTTCTTTACAGTGGCTGCCCCAATTTGCAGAACCCACCAAAGCACGAGGGTTCCCTTTTCTCCATCCTCTGCAATATTTGCTATTTCTTGTGTTTTCCGTAACAGCCATTCTAACAGTGGTAAGGTGATACCTCATTGTGATTTTGATTTGCATTTCCCCAATGATTAGTGATTGTGAGCATCTTTTCATGTGCTTATTGGCTATCTGTATGTCTTCTTTGGAAAAATGTCTATTCAGACCCTCTGCCCATTTTTCAATTCAGTTGTTTGTTTTTTGGTGTTGAGTTGCATGTGTTATTTTTACATTTTGGGTAATAACCCGTTATCAGATACATAATTTGTATGTATCTTCTCCCATTCAGCAGGTTACGTTTTTTTTTTCTGATGATAGTTTCCTTCTCTGTGCAGAAGCTCTTTCGTCTGATATGGTCCCATTTCTTTATATTTGCTTTTGTCACTCTTGCATCTGGAATCAGACCCACAAAAGCATCACTTAAGACTGATATCAATGAAGTTACCAACAATGATTTCTTTTAGGAGTTTTATGGTCTTAGGTCTTACGTCGGATCTTTAATCTGTTTTCAGTTAATCTGGGTTATAGTGTAAGATAATGATCTAGTTTCATTTCATTTCGTGTGGCTGTCGAGTATTCCCAGCACTATTTATTGAAGAGACTATTCCCTCTCTACTCTGTGTTCCTTGCATAACTATACATTTGAAAACTCATCAAACCACATTTAAAAGAACAAGTTTTATCGTATATAATTGTTTCAATAACGCTGACTTAAAAAAAAAGGAAAAAGATAAATAAATCCCCCTTAAATATGGTGTGTGATCTTTTTTTTTTTAATGTGTTGTTGCATTTGGTTTGCTAATATTTTGTTGAGGATTTTTGGGTCTACGTTCATCAAACGTATTGGATTGTAATTTTCTTTTTTGTGGTGTTATTGTCTGGTTTTGTTATCAGGGAAGTTCTTTGTAAAATGTTTTAGAAGGCTTCCCTTGTCTTCATTTTTTTGGAAGAGTTTGAGAAGGATAGGTATTAAATCTTCTCTAAGAATAAGTATTGATTCTTCTTCCTTGAATGTGTTGTAGAATTTACTAGTGAAGCTGTTTCATTTACCTTATTAGTAATTGGTTTGTTGAGATTCTCTGTTTCTTTTAATTCAGTCTTGAAAAATTGTATGTTATTAGAAATGTATCCATTTATTCGAGGTTGTCCAATTTGTTGGCGGATACTCATTCAGCCACTCCATGTCTTTTGATTGGCTAATTTAGTCCATTTACATTACAGTAATTATTGATAGGTATGTACTCATTGCCATTTTGTTAATTGTCTTCTGGCTTTTTTTGTGTGATTCTCCTCTGTTGCTTTCTTCTTCTCTTTCTCACTTGTCTTTTGGTGATTTTCCTTAGTGTTATTTTTAGATTCCTTTCTCATTTTCTTTTGTGTATTTACTATAAGTTTTCTTCCTTACATTTATCATGAGGCTCACATGTAGCATCCTATGTAAACAGCCATCTGTTTTAAATTGGTAGCAACTTAAATTTGAACACATTCCAAAGCTTTATCCTCTTACTCCATCACCTCACATTTTACACTTTTGATGACACGTTGTACACCTTTGTATTTTATGTATCCCTTAACTTGTTTATTGTAATTTTAGTAAATTTTAGTACTTTTGTCTTTTAATCTTCATGGTTCTTTTACAAGTGACCAATCCACTATCTTTATTATGTATTTACCTTTTCCAAAAATATTTCCACTTTTGTATGTTTTCTTATTATTAATCAATGCCATTTTTTTCAGCTTAAAGAAGTTCCTTTAATATATCTTGTAAGGCTAATTTACTGGTGGTAAACTGCTTTAACTTCTGCTTATCTGAAAAACTCAATCTCTCCTTCAATTCTGAATGATAATCTTGCTGGGTAGAGAATTCTTGGTTGGAAGTTTTTTCGTTCAGCACTTTGAATATGTCATGCACTTTCTTTTGACTTTAAGGTTTCTGCTGAAAAATCCATTGATAGCCTTATGTGGTTTCCTCTGCACATAAAAAGTTGTTTTTCTCTTTTAGGATTCTCTCTTTATCCTTAACTTCTACCATTTTAATTATAATATGTCTTGGTGTGTACCGCTTGAGTTCTTATTCTGCCTGGTCTTCCTAGACCTAGCTATCTGTTTCCTTCACCAGATTGGGGAAGTTTTAAGATATTATTTTTTAGAGTAATTTTTCTGGCCCTTTCTCTCTTTCTTCTCCTTCTCGGCCCCTATGATATGAATGTTATTCCACTTGATATTGTCCTGAGTTATATACCCTTAAGATATATTCACTTTTTAAATTCTTTTATCTTTTCAGTGCTCTGTCTGGGTGAGTTCCATTGCTGTGTCTTTCAGTTTGCTGATTTGTTCTTCTAGCTCATCCAATCTGCTTTTGAACCCTTCTGGTGTATTTATAACTTCTGTTTGGTATTTTCTTATGTTTCTTTTGTTATAATTCTCACTGTTTGTCTATTCTTCTTCTAAGTTCAGTTAGCATCTTTATGACCATAACTTTTAACTCTTTATCAAGTAGACTGCTTATCTGTTTTGTTTATTCCTTTTTCTGAAGTTTTGCCTTGTTGTTTTGATTGGAACATAGTCCTCTGTCTCCTTATTTTGCTTAATTCTGTGTTTGTTTCTATGTATTAAGTAAATCAGTGAATTATCTCAGTTTTGAAGAACTGGGAGATGCCTTGTGGGACTTAAGCAAAATTCTGTCTGGACACACAGCCATGAACATAAGAGGCACTCTCTATGTGGGCTGTGTGTGCCCACCTGTTGTGGCAAGGTTGTGTTAGCGGCTGGGTATTGGTGGGCTGGGCTAGCCCCCAGAGTAGCTGTGGGACCTGGCCATGGTGGCTTGCAGACACAGTAGGCAGAGTTATCACCCAGCAGGCTGGAAGGCCGAGCTGAGGAGCATAGGTGGGCAGAGTTCTCAGCAGGGCACACCCCGGCAGTAACAGGTGGGATGGTGATTTCCACAATGGCTCATGCCAGTGCTGGTATTAGCACAGTGGCCTGCAATCACAAAAATGAGTTTCTCCAGTGTCTCCGAGCCCAGGGAGCATCTCAGCTGGTTCCTGTCTCTCCAGCATATGCTTCAGGAATATTAAGTGGGTCCCCTTTACCCATGGTCCATGCACTTTCAGTATGACATTTTTATGCTGCTTTTCAAGTCAAGTGAGTGTGCACATGAGCCGTTAAGAGCGAAATTTTGGTTGCCTATAGTTCTGTAGTTTTTTTGCATGTGTTCCCTGTTGGTTTACAAAGCCAGATATTTAGGGGGCTCATCTCTCCTGTGTGAGATCTAGGGGTTAGGTTGCCTGATGTGGAGCTCAAATCACTTGCTCCTCAGGGAAATTAACTGTACCTTTGTGATTATTCCCAATTGTGTTTCACTGCAGCCGGAATGTGGCTTTTTCCCTTGGTGTGATCATGTCTCTATTTTTCCTACCCATCTCAGTGTTGTCCCTTTACCCTTTGTTGTGGAGACTCTGTTCATTCAGTTTTCAGGTACTTTTCTGAGAGAATTTTTCCACATGTAGTTGTGGATTTGCTGTGTCTGTGGGAGGAGGTGAGTTCGGGATCTTCCTACACCACCATCTTGAACCCCTCATCACATTATGCTTATTTTATTAGGTCTTCTTTTCTCAATAACTTTAAAGAACTGGGTAGCATAATTTTTTAAGAGGTGGGCAAATGAACAAAGCAAAATATTAAGTAGTAGTTGTGACCTAAGACATCATTAATTTAATACCCAAGTGTCTTTAATAATGATGGTCTACTGCATTCACACATTTATAATAGATAAATAATGCAAATTCATTGTAAGTATTTCTAATCATGCAGAAAAGTGTAAGAGATATAATAAAAGCACTAAAATCCCCCAACCCACTGACAACTACCATTAACGTAAATTTATGTATTATCTTCTGCATGCATAAATAAGATTTTGATGGTGTACTGACTTCTTTCCCTGTAAATAACTCTGTACTCAGATTTGCACTTCTGCAAAGGAGTATGATGTATATAGATGGGTCTTCAGATGGCATCTCCTGGGGACCTTTCAGGGACTCCCTTCCACAAATCCAATTTAAAGTAAAGTAAATACTGTGAAACAGATACAATGATGTCCTATTACAAACATCTTGGCATTTGGATATAGTCTGTCTCATATTTTTTCTCTTGGTGCATGTATGTGTACTTCCTAAATAAAATGGTCTCTTTCTACCCCCTCTAAAGAATTGATAAATGTTTAATTATACTGCATTCCATTGATTTATTGCAGTGAACTGAATGGAGGTGAATTAAAGAGAGCCATATGGGAATTGTTGAGTGGTTGTTAAAACATGTCTCTACTCTTGTGGCAATGTGGTGCCTTCAGTCTCCCAGACATAACAACAAAATAAAAAGACTTGTAATCTTCTAAAATAGCAAAATCTCTTAAAGTCCCATCCAAGTGAAAAATGTACTGCTTTATCAAAAATGCCCAAAAATAAATAAATTACACCCCCATGACTCTCTCAGTATTTGAATAAACCAGAAACAAAGATTTTTTAAACTATCTTGATAGGTATACATGTTCTCTTTATTCTCAAAATTATCACTCCTTCGTACTGTAATCTATTCTTGAAATCCTATTACTTCTAGGAATAGAACCACTGCTGGTAAGTATTTTAAATACCAAAATCTACCATTAGAAGTCAGGAAATGTGGCATTAAATAGTTCAGTTGTTTAGTCTATTACGATTTCTCACTGATGGGCCACTGTGGGTCACTGGGTAGGGGGAGGCGCTACAATTCGGGCTCTTTGAGAAAGCAGCAAGAAGACGTCATCACTCTCTCTGAAATGAAAGGTTCTCCTGTGCCTGATAATTGCCACTAATAATCCCTAAGGTGTATTCCTTATCCAGCTAGGGGATTTTTAAACTTTTTTTTACTGGAATGACATTTTTTTCCTCCTCTAGTTAGAAATCAGAGCTTTTTAGTACGTGTCATGATCAAGCTATTGGAATGTGTCCCACAAAGGGATCTACACTTTGCAAAGCACCCCAATAATCTTCAGAAATAACCAGGTATCCAGCATGACAGGGGAAGAAGAGGTGTAGCCTATCGGAAAAGCAATTCCACTAAATAGAATGGGGCCTAGGGTAAAAAAAAAAAAAGATAAATTAGAGCCCTTTCATCTGTAGAATCAAGATAAACAAAAGCAGTGGAGAAAACTTAAACCCCTATGGTGGCTGGTAACTGGCCACCATCTGGCTTCCATAAATCCCTTGGAAGTGGAGAAAGCATTTCAGGTGCTAAATGGGACAAGGCTTATAGCCCATATGTTGAAATCAGTGCATTTACAAATAAGCATACCGTTAATTACAGTTACTTGTGAATGGTAGCAGCAACAGCTATTGCTTCCCAATAATCGTTTTCCTGTTATTTAGTACCAGAATCCTGACTTTATCTGAGCGCATCTATAAACTAGACATAGAACTCTGTTTTTCCACCACCTTTCAGTTAGATGTGACCACATGATGAAGTTCTAGCCAATGATACAAAACCAAAATGTTATCTAGTATTTACAGAAAGTTTCCTTACACGGCAAGGACTGAGCCTTCTTCTGTCTTTCCTTGTCCTGCTATACAGAATAAGAAAATGTAGACCCGTAGTAAGGAACATGGAACAGAAAACTAGAGGGAACCATGCCAGTCCTTGACTCACTACCTCCAGATTTACTTTACTTAAAAGAGAATTAAACTCTTGTATTGTTTAAGCCACTGTTGTTTGAGGGCTCACTATTATTTGCTGCTGAAATGAATCCCAGCTAATACAGGTTGAAAATGAATAGATTTATATAATGCCCAAATGTGCTGGCAACACAGAGGGATCAGCCAAGGTTGTTCACACAGGCTAATGGGAAGGACTTCAACCTAAGTGCCCTTGTAAGTAAAAGGGTGAGAGGGTGGCACTGGGACCAGAGGTGCCATGCCCAAAGTCCAGGAAGACAGTTACTGTATTTGCTCCCCACTGAGCCTGAACACTGTCTCCTAAGACTTCTCAGTTCCATGGAGATTCAAGCCACTTCTACCAACCTTTGGACTGGACATAAGCTGAGAGAGACATATAAAGGCCCTACAGCAGTGTTTCTCAGCCTTTTATTTGACACCACTTCTGGTAAACATAAAAAGCTCCAAGCCATCACTCTTGAGATAATGATACATCCCTGAAGAGTTAGTACCCCCACACACCATGCCCTTTGGGAATAACTAGAACAGAGCTCCCATCAGCTGTCTGGGCGCTGCCAAAGGTACTCATTAGGGGGTTTTGTTCTTTGTGTATAAAGCAGTTCTCAGTGTTTGGGTTTTTTTTTTTTTAATCTGCTTCAAGAAATAGAGTAGATGATATTCACAATGTGAAACACCCATGGGCATGCCCAGAGTGAAAAGAAATTCCCAGCTTGCTCACTATAACGCCGTCATTTTCTATCCCACTCGGGAAGGCATAAAGGAGTTGGGATAAGAAGGATATTATTACAAACTGTATAATAATGATGTGACAACTTTGAATTCCCTTTAATATATAAAGATATTAACTCATATCAAATTTTTGTAAATAACTGGTCTCAGTTAAAGATCATCTGTAACAACGCTCATGAATACAGCTTCAACATGCCGTGACACCTCCAAGAAAGTGGCTCATTTATAAAACTCTTCTTTTGCTATAATCCGTACTGAAGACTCCAGACTCTCCTCTGTGATTTCCAAGCCTGAGAGAGGCTTCCAATATAGAAAACTATTCACCAGGTAAACAGCTGAGCAAGCTTCCCTATGCAAATGAGTTCTGAATAAAAATCTCTTTAATGATAATAATGAGGATGCTGATCAGAGCCAATTATTTGAAGCTTCATAACTTGTATATTAACTAAACATCCTCATAATTAAGCAAGTTAGCCTAGGGAAATGCTATTCATTATCAGCTCTAGTGTATTTTGGTTTTGAATTTTCTGCTCTAAAATAGTCCCATGAATAGGAAGTGAGCTTGTATGTGAGTAACTGGAAGCTGAAAGGAGAGAGCTTAACAAATCGGGGGTGTGATTATCATTATTGTCATTATTTTAACATAACCAGAAGTCTGGAGGGAAGCTGTCCAAAGCTGGTACTGTGGCCCCAGGTAGCTAATAGGGATCCAGGCTCTTTTCTATTTCTGCTCATCACATCCTCAGGGTGAGGTCTCATAGGGGGCCAAGATGGCAGCCCCACCCCTCCTTCATGCCCCATTTCAAGCAGGAAGGGGATGGCCAACGGCAGCCACCAGTGGAGTCAGCTTATTTTCTAAAGAGCTTGCCTAGACATTCTACCTGGCAACTTCCACTTACACATCGGTGACCCAACAGATCACATGGTCACCTTTAGCTACAAAGTGGGGCTTGGGATGTACTATGTTATGGAACCTGTCTGTGTTTTTTATTCATCCCTAATGCATCCTTGTTGTTTTTGTTTAAATGTCTCCTTTCTCCTTTTTTATGATTAAAAACATTCTGGAAAGATGCTATCATCATACTTTTTAATATTTTTCCTAACCTACAATGTTCTGATCAGTTGGCCCTTCTTCACAAGTCAAAGGGTGCAGGTTTTTATTTGTAAGTAATGGAAGCCCGCTTGACATCTGACAGTCAGGCTCACTGTGTCCTGCTCTACACGTCAGTAACAACTGGAACAGTTCTGGAATTAGCACTTCGCTGTCAGTTTTGTTAATGATGTTTCAGGCAAAGAGGAACACAACCTACTCTTCTGGGGATATGATATATTGACTCTGCATAGCTGACAAAAGGCAAATGTTGGTTTAATGCCAAATTCACCTTTCAGATATGTCATAAGTTCTAAACAGCTGAAAAAAGAATTAGTAGTGCTTAACTCTATATTAGAAAGTTGTGTAAAGCTGAATTTGAAAGTTAGCTTAAGAAGAGATTTTTTAATTATTATCAGTCATCAGAAAATCTCCATTTCAGGTGACATACAGAAATGAACAATAGAAATAGTTTCTCCTCAGATAACATTTTCCCAACCAAAATGAGAATTGACAATTGCTAATATTTAAAATGACCCTTGAAATAAGCCTAAACAAAGATTATAAGCTTCAGGAAATTGACAGAATGGTTGACAATGGTCTGTGTAAATTATACACTATAATCATTTTTTGTAGGAAAATGGGTCTTCTCCTCATAGTCTGTGGGTCCCATGCTATATTTTGTCACTTTTAAAGCAGCACATTATGATGGATTGTTTTCTTGTCGTGAGAGCACAGATCTAAGAATTCAAATGAAGCCTCCAGCTTTCTTGTTAGAATTTCTAACTGCTGATTTGCTAGTAGAACAGCTCAGGATATACTGTGATATTCCTTGAATCTTTGCACAAAGGCATGCTGACCATATTTGTCCAAAGTGTACAAGCACAATAAGAGCACACACATAAGGTCTGGGAAGCTACCAGACCTTACGTGCTGAAACGCCTGTTCTGTCTGTCCACTGAAACAGATGCACTCCTAATCTTTCCCCCTTAATCAAATAGATTTAATAAGTCTACAGTATAAACAATTCAAGTGGATCAAGAACATATTCAAAATTTTTATAGGTCCGTTTGATATGCTAAAAGCATCACTCTCTTGAAACATTATGTTAAAACATAAATCAGGCATAGTTTTCAAAAGAATGAAACAATGACACATCATAAGGGCCTTGTCAGTCTTTTCACTTAGAGCAAAGATAACTACTTTTTCCCCATGCAGTTTTTGGGATTTTTTTAAGTAATTGTTTTCAATTGTGGTGAAATACATGTAATATAAAATTTACCATCTTATCCATTTTTAAGTGTACAGTTCAGTGGCATTAAGCACATCCACATTGTTTGCAACTGTCGCCAGCATGCATCTTCAGAACTTTTTCATCTTCCCCATTTGAAACTCTATACCTGTTAAACAATAAATCCTCATTACCCACTCCTGCCCAGCCTCTGGAAAACACCATCCTACTTTCTATCGCTGTGAATTTGACTCTTCTAGGAAGTTTATATAATTCGAACCATGAAGTATCTGTCCTTTTGTGACTAGCTATTTCATTTAACACATGTCCTCAAAATTCATCCATGTCATAGCGTGTATTAGGATTTTCCTCCTTTTTAAGACTAATATCCCATTGTACGTATATACCACATTTTTATCCATTATCTGTCTGTGAACCCTTGGGTTGTTTCCAACTTTGTTGGTTGTGAGTAATGCTGATATGAACATGGGCACACAAAGAACTCTGTGAGTCCTTGCTTTCAATTCTGTTGTTTCCCATACATTTTTAAATAGTAAAGCCGAGTACTGGTGTTAATTTCCTATGTGCGGGGAAAAAAAATTTCATAAATGTTCAGGAAGAAAATTCAGTCTCGTGAGTATCAGAGAAACAGAAGATAGTAGGAAGAATAGGCTCACCTCGGTGACTTCCCAGCTTTGTAACCAAAGGACCTTGTGGGAGACATTTGAGCTCTGGTTTCCTCATCTGTAAAATAAAAGCCTCTAATTATGTGATTAAGGCTCCATTCCAGTCCTATAATTCCTTGGTTTGATGGCTCTAATCAGCTCAGGACTTCTCACCAAGCCTTACGTGATAGTTCATAACGCTCCAGGACCTGATCCAAAGTTTGTGGGATTTTTATTTTTAAGTTTACTTTTTAAGCTCTGAAATTTCTTTCCCACTTGTAGGGAAAGGGAAACAAGACATTCATTTGAAAAGCAATTGGCATTTTTCAAAAGTATTTAAGAGAAAAATGAGTGCCCCAGGGCATAATCCTTGTGGGTTATATTCTTTCTGAAAGGAAAAACGTATTCACTTGTAATATCACTGTAAGTGTTGTGAGAATTTGCAGCATATTATCGCGTTGTTTTTCAAAATTGTCCACTGGTGTGCTCTTCTTAAGATACGGTTTAACTCAAAGAATCTCAACTAGTATGCTACCCAAGGGAGGTTTTTCCGGTTACCTTTTACTTCAGCGAGGTGGTGTGCGGACGTGCGATGGTCGGGCGAGGGTAACCGTTTTCCTCTCTATTGTGTAGTGAACACCTTCAACTCGTCCCCCAGTTTGGTTTATGTCTGAGAGTTGAATTACCAGTTTGGATGACTCTTTGGTTCAAATAAGCTACATTATTGCAAACTTTCCACTTCGTTTTCTGTTGAGTAAACACAGAGCTTGCGTTCAGGCTGTGGTTTTGCAGTCTGACCGAGCCCACTCTCGTCCTGGCACAGAGGCTGCTGACCGCCTGCCTCCTGGGCCTGGCAGAGCATCAGGGACGGCAGAAGGGGCTGGTGGTGGTCAGACACATCAGGGCTGCGGCAGATTGCTGGACTGTGGGCCTTTATGTTCTGTGATTGGTTTGCACCCTGACAGGTAGCACGTAGGAAGCGTGTGATTGGAACAGAAAGTTAAGCTTTATGCTGGATGTTTTATTTCTGGTCTACACACATAATTCTGCCTCTCCCTCCTCTTCCAGTCCTGTGGAATTCAAGCATGCCTGCCCACCCAGCCTTTGAGCCACTGCCTAGTGATGCCTCTCTGTGCCTCAGCTTCTGCATCTGTAAAATGGGCATTATAAGAGTGCTACCCCTTCGGTGGGTTGTGAGGATTAGATGAATTAATACAGGCCAGATGCTAAGATGCTGTACCTGGCACGTGGTGAGCTGTGGGCACGTGTCCATGAGAATTAATATTCTCCCTTGATCTTGGGCCCCTGACCACCTTCACAAGTTATCTCAGTGCCTGGATTTTCCATGGAACCTCTTCCATGGTTCCAGGCCCTTTCAGCTTGCTTCATGCTTTGGGACATCTATGCCTGAGTCTGACCCATTTCCAAACCTTTCTTATCACACACTCCCAGGCCTCCACCCTGCGTCTATGACCAGCTGCCCCATGCAGTTCTAGCATTAACAATAGTCAAGGTTTGATTGGGATGAAAAGCTTTCTTTTTACAGCCTGACCTGAGGGGAGATTGGCAGGGGCACTTGTAGCCTGGACATTGTCTACTGGAGAACCTTCTAATCTGCTGAAAACTGAGCAGGTTGGAGCCCTGTACCAACCCCTGCACCCCTCTCCCCTCAGGTCCTCCTTGATAATGCATGTGGGGTGAAGCCGTGTCTCTTGTCCTGAATCACACAGGATGTCAGTAACAGAGCCAGAAATCGGGGCTAGCTCCTGGCTTTCCCATAGTTATATTCTACCCACTCAACTCAAATGCCAAAAAAAAAAAAAAAAAGGCACCGCAGACATTTCATCAACCTGTCTCTTCTGTCAAATTACATTATTCTCAAATTGTGTAAGCCTTATGTAAACAATATCGCTTCACACATGGGGTTCCATAAGTACATTTTCTGCGTGTTTCTCACGCAGCAGGTTTTCTATGGATGGGGATATAAAAAGTGCCAAGATTTCAAACTTAAGAAAACACTTAAAGGGCAGCCGTCCAGCAGCATTAGAGTCATGTTTTGCCCCGAGGCACAGGCGTGTAAGTTTTGTGCAGCTGGGCTGTCATAGGTGGTACTCATTACCCCGCGCTCAGAGCGGGACCTGTTCCTGCTCCGCTGATTCACTGAGACCCCATGGCTGATGGACTTCACTGCCGTTGGAAGCACATTATTTTGTACTTTCTTGCTGCCTCTTTCTTCTTTTTGACACTCTTCTGCTCACTTGCTGTTTCATTCACTCATCAGAATAACCATTAGCTCTCTATTCTCCAGCCGTCCCCCCCACCCCGCCCCAAACATCTTATAATACCACATATTCACACATGTTTATTTGAAGTTATTATATCTAGGGAAGGAGAGTCCCTTTTAAAACTCCCTTAAAACCCCCAAATTCATTACATAAAAATGGTCCTCCTATCTATCTGATTTGTGTTTATAGGCTTGCTGAATTTTTATCGTATTTTGTGTAAAAGATGGTGTTTCCTCCAACTAGTTAACTAGCTACAAGTCCTTCAATTAGCTTTCACTATAATAAAATGAAAGCATTTAATTGATTGTTAAATAATTGAAAGCAGGCGCACTAAGGTGTATTGCCACAATTTAATATGTTGTACCATAAAATGATGCTAAAACCCTGACAAAGAACAGCTTTGGAATTTAGCAGCAGGTATTATAATTTATATATTATGCTGATGAAGACATTATGTTAAAAAAAATAGACTTTTCTGCCTCCAATCCTTTCTCTAGCCAATCTATCTAACCCAGAGTTGCCAGCTTAATCTTTGGAAACACCACTTTGTAAGCATTACATTACTTTCGGGAATCTTCCGTGGTTTACCATAACTTAGAGCATTGGTTCTCCACCTGGAGGGAGGGCTGGTTAAAACAGATTGCTGGGCCCCACCCCAGACTTTCAGATCTGGTAGACTGGGGTGGGGCCTGAGAGTTTACATATGTAACCAGTTCCCACATGAGGCTGAAGCTGCTGGTCTGAGGCCCAACCCTGGACAACCATTGACATTGAAACTCAGATTTTAGTATGACTTTCAATGTCTTTTCTTATAATAACAGGGCCTTTTTTATCTCTTTAAATTATTACCGAGTCCATCTCGTTCTGCTCACCGCACGACAGGCCAGTGAATCAGGAGACAAGGTGTTGGGGCAAGGAATAATGACTTTATTTAAAAAGCTAGCAGACCAAAAAGATGGGGAAATTATGTCCTAGAGAACCATCTTCCCCAAATCAGCATTCAGGTTCCTTTTATACTAAAGGATGGTTGTTGCAAACTTTACGTCGGAATCCTATGTTCTTGAGCTGTCCAATAGGTCAGGTCTTGGTGTCCCTGTAAACCTCCAACAAGACAAATATTATTTTCTATTCTGCAACTTTTTAAAATCTTTATGTGAATGGGAAAGTGTTATACCCTTAAAGGTCAGAGCCTTGAGAATAAGCTATCCTGTGTATTTCAGGCTCTAGGCAACACTCTTTTACAAAAGGTGCAGAACCAGCAAGACTAAGTACAGGAGATAGAGCACAGGGTTAGAGCCAAATGAACAGATCTAATACGGCATCAGGTCTGTTCTTCCCTATTACCAAATGGTCATCCATGAGCCCCCTTCACAGGAAACTGCTGTGTCAGTGAAATTCTCTTTGTCTTCCCCAAAATTGATGCTTCCATCTGTATTGAAATGGTTTCTGCTGCTTAAAACATATGCCTACCCTGGGGACCTTCGCATCCTATGGGGTGTCAGGGTTTCTTGCATCTCCGATTATGATAAACATTGGTTTTTCTCTGCTGTGTATTTGCCCCCAGTACAGGTTACCTTGTATTATTACTTATTTACCTATAAATGTGATCAAATAAAGTAGTTTGCTGTGTGACACAACCAAAAAGTTTGAAGATCTTAGGCAAGGTTCACATAACAAAGCCAAAATTGACTGCTTTTTTATTTTTACTTAAAAAAAAGAAAATCATGATAATGGTCAGTCACCAAGCAGTCTTTCTGTTAGAAGCAAGTCGGCGATGTAGTTATCCCACAAAGCTCTCTGCTGCACGCAAAGACCTTTTGCCAATCCATTAATATGGATATGTGACTTTTTTCTCATGGCATGACTGAAAAATAAAACTGATTTCCACAAGCCTTACACAAATCAATCACCTGGTGCTCTTGATGGGTAGATTTTTTCAGCTTCACGTCCCAGTTTTGCTGCGGATGTAAGTCCAGAGGTGGATTTCCTGTGAAGACAATGGAGCTTAAACGTCAAGCTCCTCACGTGTTTGATGGAATGAGCCCTTTCTGTGGCTTGGTGAGGAGCCCCAGTGTTCTGTTCGTGAGATCATCTATTCCTGTAAAATTTGCAAAAGTTAACTATTTCTTAGACTTTTTTTTCCTAGAGAGGGCCCCCCAAATTGTATAAGCATCAGAGCCTGGGTTGGACTCTGGAACCAATTCAGAAGCAAAATTAAGGCTCTCAAAAATAAATGTTTACTCTTTCCCCTGGTTTTCTATTTTGCTTTTAATCCATAAGTATAACTCTAGAACTCTTTAATCAAATGAAGACACATATTTTGCCATTTGGAAATTTGTGACCATGCTATTCATTTTTGAAAATGGACAATATTAATTTGTATTGATTTTATGTGATCATATCATAAATAACATTATTTGAAATACAGGCAATTACCATTTAACAACAGTTATCTTTGTTAAATCAATATGGAGCCCAGGGAAGTAATATCATATTTTTATGAGCAGTGTGAAGAACGAAAAAGCCTAAACCAATCAACAAAGCATTGCACATTTGCATAAGAAGAAAGTGTGAAGGAGTGATGCTTTGGTAGCAATGATAGTACATGACACAACTCTTGCTGTCACAAAGAACACAGGTTTAGAAAGATTAAAAAGTACAAACTGGAAAAGTTAAAATTGTATTTTCTTAAGTTTATGATGTGAGAAGAAGACTTAAAGATACTAGAATATTTCTAGGACTTAGGTAGATTTGTTTCAAAAACAAAAAAGTAGTGTTTGGTGTTTTCTTTCAAAGCCATTCATTGTGAGCAGTTTGTCATCACAACCAGCTCTGGCACTTGGCCAGTTCTTTTCAGGGACTGGCTTTAAAACAAGTGGCCATTAAAATCTTACCAAGTCACAATAGAAAATTCTTACTGTGGTTCATTCTTGATGCAAAATTTCCTTCAATTACTGTATTCATTGAGAGATTATAAAACTTCATTTCATAAACCAAGTCATTTTCATAAGCAGTAAGTCATAACTTAGATTTCTCTTTACTTTTATCAGATACATTTTTGGTTTTCCAGGGAGAAGTTCCTAATTGTTTTTCTTCAAGCAGTAAATAGTTGCTAAGAGCAAGGATTTTCATTGTTACCCCTCATTTCTTGAAGATATAATGGAAATGAAGTGAAATTTACATTATTGAGTACATTAAAAATTAGGCTTACATTTTTAAAGCCAAGAAACACAAAATGTTAAAGTTCAGGGTACTAAAAATTACTTAAGAAGGCACATTATACTTTTGATGAAATAGACACTATTCAATAATCGTTATGTGCACAGTGGCACAGAGAAATTGTTCCATAAATGCTGTTTGAATGAATGGTAGATGAATGTGTAAGTTACCAAGGATGAAAGTAAGAAAATTGTGTTGCCGTATACAACTGAAAAGGCTTTAATACATTAGTAATTGAAAGACGGCTATTGACAACACATTTAAATGAAAAAGTTCGGACTCATCACTGGAGACAACTTGAGTCTGAGTAACAGACCTTACTAACCAGTCCTCATCCACCGTGCATTTCCTAGTCAGCTTCCCCAGGTTTACTGTCCCAGAAGCCCAAACTACACCCCTTTTTCTCCCTGTCTAGTTATTTCTCCAAAATTTATTGTCCTTTGTTAAAATGGTACATGAGCCATTGGAGCTACCAACTCTTTGGGGTTTTACTTTTTTCTGAAGTCCCCATGCATGCAAAAATGTTGACATAATTTGTATGTCTTTTCTCCTGTTAATCTGTCTTTTTCAGTTTAATTCACAGGCCTCATTTAAAGACTCTAAGAAGGGAAAAGAAAAGTTTTTCCTCCCCTACTGCTTTGGGGGTTGAGTTTGTGTCTTAGAAAGGGGCTTAATGACAGGGAATGCTTTCAGGTTTGTTTAATACTTTAAATCTGTGTCAATTAGGAGAACAAAAAAATGTTTCTGCTCCACTGCAGCATTGTTTACAATTTGTTATAAAATTTCTTCGCACATTGGAGTACAGTGAATGTATGCACTTGGCTTCCAAGCTGACTGAGCCCAGGTCCAGGAACCAGCAAAAACTGTAGTATTTGAACAGAACTCATCTCTGAATTTAGAACAGAGGCTGCTGTCTTTCTACTGTGTCAGACTTCCTGCTGGTAGAGAGCATCCCTTGGTCCAGAGATATTGATTATAGCCGAAATAAATCAGAGACTTCTTTGCCTGCTTGTGCTAAGAGAAATCATACTCCACACTCTTGACAGTCTGCCTGGGCTGAGATCTGTGCCCAGCCAGCACGAATCATTTGTAAAGAGAAGTGGAAGGGCAGTCTCCCAGCACAGCCACAGTCCTTGAAAGCCTTATGCTGAAAGAGTGGCTCAGGCCCCAGATTAGCAGCATCAGCAGCATCTGACCACACCCAGACCCACTAACTTAGAAACTGAGAGGGGTGGGACCCAGTAATCAGCGTCTTAAGCTCTCCTGGTGGTTATGATGCAAGCTAAACACTGAGATAAACGAACCCTCTTCTCCTGTATACTGAGCACTTCCTACTACCAGGCACAGTTCTAAGCCTATCAGTACATTCAGTCTTCACACCAACCGTATATGGTGGATACCATTTTTACCCCATTCTGTAGATGTCAAAAGTGAGGCTCAGAGCCCCATCACAAAACTGAACAAAACTGAACCTGGTCAGGTGCTGGCACTGTGCTATATTGGGTACTTCAACACAATAAGGGTCAAAAACAGATATGTCTCTATGCTAATGGAACCCATAGTCTAGAGTAGCTACTAAAGGCATAGACATATGAGAAGGATGAGGCAAATTTTGTTGCATAAAGAGATATCTGAAGCATAAAAATGGTTCCAAGGTGACTCTCACTCAGGCAACAAGGTGGTGCTGGTCAGTGATCAGAGGCCTCAGCTCCTCTTCACATGGACCTACCCACAAGGCTGCTTGAGCATCCGCACAACGTGATAAACAACCTAAGAGGAGAAGGTGGAAGTGGAAGGGGCAGATTTAGCAAATAAAAATACAGGTGACCCAGTTAAATTTGAATTTCAGAGAAGCAAAAAATAATTGTTTAGTGTTAATGTGGCACATGCCATATTTGGGACATATTTATAGTAAAAAAAATTTTATTGATTTCTGAAATTCAAAGTTAACTAGACATAGTGTATTCCATCTGGCAACTCAACTTTCATGACCTGGGTTCAGAAATCATACACCATCACTTATTCAATACTTTTTGGCCACACAGAGCAGCTCTGATTCAGTGCGGGAGGAGCCTGCAGACAAATGTTAAAATTAGGACATAAGGGTCACTGAGATCTTGAAGGCTGACTGAGATATCAGATCTGCGACCTTGTCACCGAAATTTTTCCCTAAGGATCCATTCAGTTTTCTCAAGTTTCCCAAAAGGAAGAGTCATCTTCCAGCATCTACTACTACAATTTTATAGTGTCAATCACAAAATAAGAATAAGAGTAATTTCCCTTGAAGGAAGGAGGTGAACAGTGTAAGACTTTTTCAAGCCACTTCCCCAACAGTGAGATCAATGTTTGCATATGTGTCTTACTTTAACATCTATTAAAAATTATGTCTCTACCTACATATGCAAAAGGCTTTCAAACAACAGTGGATATTTTTCTTATATTCCATTTACAGTCTTAAATGACCACTGTGAGTATTTTAATCACCCTCTATGTGGACTTCTTCATCCCCTAAAATGAAATATGACGTTTCTTTGTCTTTTTCAAGATCTTTCTCAAGTTCTTTTGAACCTTTATTTTCTAGCCTCATAACATCATTAAATGAGAGGCTTCTGTATTTTCATGTATCGGGACCGTACTCAGTGCATCATATTTTATTGGCTCTTTAGACTTTGGAAAGCAATTGAGCAGAAGGGGAAATAGAATTAGCATTTCTTGAGGACCTGCTAATGTCAGGGAACTCTTCATGCCTTTTAAGCCTCATTGAAAGTCTGCAATGTAGGTATCATATCTTGGTTTCCTTTTTCCCACTGAATTTTATTCCACCAAAATACAAGCTGAATGCACCATTTTATTGAAGATTTTCAGAGACCAGGATTTAAATACCTATTTTCTTCTGCCCAGCTATGGGCATTTAGGAAGAGCAGGACCTGAGCCAGTCAGAGCAGAGGTGGAAAGCAGTAGCCTGGCTTTCATGATAAGGCTGGCCAGGACCAGAAATTGAGGATGTGGAATACTGGAAAACGTTGTAGGAGCATCAGAAGGCAAGACACAGCTCGATAATGGGGTGAGGGCACTTGTATTCTAGTGATCAAAAACAAGCGTTGCCTTTTCCATATCCTAAAACCTTCAGTTAGAATTGAAAATCACATCTCAACTCCTACAAAAGGATTCTTTCCCTTTTTTACTCTGCATTTTATTATGAATCGTAGTAAAAACTCTTATTCATTGAGCATGTACACGGGTGAAGCATCTTCCTAAGTGCCTACATATAGGGGCGTGCTCCCACATGGGTGCCCATATAACCCTAATCCTGACACCAAAATTGGCTTTCTTCCTCCCATTTCACATATGGGAAAACTGAGGTTCAGAGACACCGAGTAACTAAGCCTAAGTTTTCAAAATGTTAGGTGTCGCAGTTGTAGCACAACCAAATGTTCTGATTTGTCCAGGGAGGAAGGGTTTCCTGGGATACAGGACTTTCAATGCTAAAACCAGTACAGCCACAGGAAAGCCCCTGAGGTTGGTCACCCTACATAGTTGGATTCAGACTCCAGATCCTTCTGAATCCGAAGCACGTGTCCTTTCCATTACTAAACACTTTTTGTTGTTGTTGTTGAGTTGTGTAGCACCTATTTACTTCCATTACTAAAATGTTTAGCACAGCGCTTGGTACGTAACAGCACTAGTAAACACTGAATGAATGAAGGGATGCGTAGGTGATTTCTTTAAGGGTGGTTGTGTAATGATCATGGCTGTGGTATTGGTGGGAGAGGATAAAGTCATGGGGTTTTTTTTTTTTTTTTTTTTTTGGCCAATTTACTTTAAATAGAAAGCTGTTAAATGTGCTGATAAATGCTTAACGACTCTTGAGGACAGGAGAGGATGAATGTATGGGGGAGGGAGTGGGTTGGCAGCTCCAAATTGTAACGTTTGTTGATTTCCTATGATGGCCAGGTTTAAGGTGCTCAGGCGTTGTCACTGAACATGGAATTGGGAAGAGATGAAATAGCACATCATTATAATTCCATCCTACAGGTGTGATAAATGTAAATAACCTTAAAACGATAGGTAATAGAGAATAATTAAGAAGTGGTAAGTTTTGATGTATTAACTTTGAGTGTAATTCATTTAATTGTAAGTCTACATAATTTAATTTTTAGGAATGACTATGTTTAAAAACCAGCTCACCAAATCTTAAAAACTGAACAGTCCATTCTTAGAAATAATTGGTTCCATTGGTTGCAATGCTCCTGGCCCACGTAGCAGCCCCGAGATTTCTCCCACTGGAGAAATTACTAGTAAATGAGTTGGCTCAGGCCAATACCATCATCATGCCTGGACTGAAAAAAGAAAAAATACAGACATCTCTCTATGTGGTATATAAAAAGAGCAGGACATATTTTCCAGAGATAAAGTACCAAAATCAGTGGGGTGAGACTTCAGAGGATTTTAGAAATTTGGTGGGCAATTAACATTTATGAAAGTATTTCTAAGGTTGGCTAAATTTCATAGAAGAAAGCAGTATTTCCACATAATTTTGGTTGACTGATGAAAACAGACCTCAGCCAATTTCCAGGAGAAATGTGATGATATAACTCAACTGATGTGTATTTTTGTCGGCAGTGCAAGGATTTAGTTATAATATTGTTATATCTACATACTGAAATATAAATAGCTGGAGAAATCTATAGTGCGTGTGATAGTCTGTTCAGTTCATACAGCTATTTCTTGAAATGAATGTCACATCGTAATATAAATTCATAATTAGGAATAGAAATAATTAGGAAGAAGAAACTACAAATACTTCTCTAGCCTAAAGGAGACTTATATATCTTTGTCAAAACTTTGACCTCAGGTATAATAAGATTTTTTTCCATTGTTGTTGTGAGCTGAGCTTTATTTTGAAGAATAATTAACTCTAAAATTATGTCTCTGCAAGTAAAGTAAAATGAACCCCAAAAGAAATCATCCTTCACTATCTAAGCAGGAGGAACAATGACTGAACAAACATGCTTTTCCAGGTAGATCAACTTTGCTCCTCATTTTTTCTAGGCTAGGTTCAAGGTACATGTGATTTTGTGTTTGGTGACAGTTATGTCCTGATTCTTAGCTGCCAGGAAAATGGGCTTCCAGAGCATCTCTGTGAGAACTCTCAGGATGAAAAAGGATCATCTCCAGAAGATCCAATCGAGGTTATGTCATGGTACTGACCAGTGCATGACCAATGCCACCAATACCTATGAAGATCTTTAGGACCTTAAAAAGCAGCCAGGTTTATAGGGTGCCTTTGGCTCAAGAACAACATGGACATAACAGGGCCACTTGAGGCTGTGCCCCCGTGGACTAGCAGGAATCGCCACGATTCCGTCAGTGGGTACAGATGCGTCCTGGACACATGCGTGATACTGTGCTAGGCACTGAGTTTCTATCCCAAATCAACCAGTTGAGTCCCCCCACTCACTGCATTTCAGAGAATCAATCAGACCCTGCCTGGGCTTAACATTCTTCAAGGGAATCAAACATAATCTTCTAGCAATATCTTCAAGTAAGATTATACAGTCACAGGAATCCACTGACAAGATGGCAAACTTTTTTTAAAAGTCGGAGTTATTGAGGTAGTTTATATGTTTAAAGAAATCACCATTTTTAAGTGTCCACTTGATGAGCTTGACAATTACATACAGTTGTGTGACTGTTAACATCACATTGGTTTGAGCTATATTATACCGTTACTAGACCACTTCACCTGTTAGGGAGAATATTTTTAAGCCCAATGAGTTGCATAAATACGATCTGCATTTAATATTTTGAAGGTAGAAGCATTAAATGTGTTCAGTGGAAGTCTCTAAATATACTTGAAGGATTTTAAGCCTGTATTGGCCATTCTTCATTTTTAAAATGCTGCCGGGGCCTTGAAAAAAAGCGAGGTACTCCTGGTCTTTCTCATATGCTGAGAAAGCTGAGCCTGGTTTTGTGGCAGGTTTTGTGAACAGCTCAAACACTATGAAAAAGAAAGCGTACGCAGCACTTTTTTGCAGAAAGTTGAGTTGGATTTCATTTGCATTATCCATGTTGTACCCCCTTTCTCTTGTCACCCCAAGAGTAACAGTGGCAAGAAGTTAAGTTTCATAAAGTAGTATTTGAAAGCTAGTGGGTCCATGTGTTTTAAACATCTGAGACAAAGGAAAGAGCCAGACACTGGAAAGTCAGCTTCTCCTCCCCCTGCCCGCCTCACCCCACTTCCCTCTCCTTGAAACTAAGTGGGGAGGGGGGCATATTATTACATATTATTGAGGGTTTTCAAGGCTGTTGTATGTCTGCATCATAAAAATACTCCACCTCAAAGAAATTGGGCCCAGCATAGGAGGAAAAAAACCAATCACTTGGGCAAATGACCAAGCAAAAATTATGCAAAAGATCTGGCAGAGAGTTGCAGGTATGGATAGTAGTGAAAAAATAGGACCTTTGGTGAATCTTTCCCCAGTTCAGTTTCCAGTGACTCACTATGGGAATTGGTGCTGTGTACTTTCCCTTTCCCTGCTCCTCTGTCAGATGTAAATAGGATGTATCTTGTGAGGTTGTTGGGAGAATTCACTGAGAAGAAACTCTTTACCGAGCAGAGCCTCCAGCACAGGGGAGACACTCAGTTACTTTAGTTCCTTCCACCCATCCTCCTTAAAAATTAGTAACAAAATCCACTTGAAATATTCAAGACCATTTACAGGCCCCCAAATGCACATTTAAAATCAACCATATTTAGTAAGAAGATTGTCAGGAATGCTGACTCTTTGCAAAAGTACAAGACTATTTTGAAAGTACCGATCCCCTCTGGGTGGATTTTGTGTCTCATGGCTTCTTATTTCAAGCAAACAAGAGCCTTTTGTGGTAATCTCTCCCACATGAGCCATGGGAACAGATTGTCTTCAATCGAAAGCAAACGAGAAATTGCTTAAGTACAGGTAGTGACTATATGAATCATAAACCACTTTCTCAGATAACAGCCATTAAGTAAGTCTGTGTACAAATTTGACAATTTTTATTTCACTACCTTTTGACGGTGCTTTCGAAGGGTTTCAGAGAACAAGCTCTGACTATAGCTTTCAAAAATTCGTCACTGAATGTTTGTTAACCTTGCTCCTGGTGATAGCTGGAGAACTAAGATAATGCCTTTCAAATGGAGATAAATTACCATCTTTCAAAAGATTATCACGGTCTTAATCGAGTTTGCTCCAACAGCCGAACAGCCTGTGACCTTGTTAGTTATACAACAAACATATCTGTTACTTTATGATTCTATAGGTAGTAGGGTAGAACCTTCCATGTAAATGTTTTCTTTTTTTTTTTAATTGAAGTATAGCCAGTTTACAATGTTGTGTCAGTTTCTGGTGTACAGCATAATGTTTCAGTCATACATATACATACATATATTCATTTTCATATCCCTTTTCATTATAGGTTACTGCCAGATACTGAACATAGTTCCCTGTGCTGTATAGTATAAACTTGTTTATCTATTTTATATATACTAAATGCAAATCCTAAAATATTTTCTGTGTACCAAAGGATGGATTTACTCCAGTTAATGCTTTTGGAGATAAAATAGAAGATTCAAAGTGTTTAAAAAGAGTATATCACGCTAGTTCAGATACTGTTCCGATTTTTTTTAGTGTTTCATGTTGACGTAATTTCAGAATCAGAGAAAATTTGAGAGAATAATACAAAGATTATCTGGATAGCTCTCCCTCGGATTTCCCAAATGTTACCATTTTCTAGATGCATAATGTGATTTAAAGGAAGAGGAAGGTAATTCCAAGTTCAGAAATAGGCATTGTGTTATAAAATTCTGTGCTAGTGTGCTGTCATACGTATGTATATATTATATATATATTGTATGATAAAAGCATAGGGATTTCACAATTAAAACATTCAAGAGACTGTTAGAGCGTCCCCATTCTTAATTTCTTTGAAAGAAATCATTTGCCAATTTTTACATATAAGTGTAACTATCTGCAGGTATATGAAAAGATTCCAACATATGGCCCAGTTTATGAAAACTACAATTACTACATCTTGGGAAATTAAAGTACTTTTATCCTGAATATAATGTTACAATAGCATGGAAATCAGCACGCCGGGTGTTTCAGGATGTCAGCACATCAGTGGTGCCGACTTTCAACAGAAGGGAGGGAGCGTTTGAATGGTATTAATTATTAAATGGTAACATTTAATCCTAGATCCTTATTATCTGTGCCAAGAGAAAACATCTGTGGGTGCTTAGAACAGGCAGATTTTGGAGCATCCATACAGATTCTGTTAGGTTTTGATGAAGCCTCCCAGGGAACAAGGTAATTTGGGAAACTAAGCATTTATTCTCTGCGTCACACTCCTAACCTCTCCGCAAACAGATGACTCTGTGGTACCGAGAAGGGCTTTATGGGTTACCCACGTGGCAGGGAAGGAAAGGAGAGGCCCTGCCTTTCCACTCCTGCCTTGTCAGGGCTATTTGAAATGAATTCCCTGTCAATCATCGCAGGAGAGAAAACTCAGTATCACTGTCTCAGCTCCTCTCACAATGGCCACCATCTGTATGACAATATTCATTCATGCTGTTTCCTGCCGCCCCTTGCCTCTCTGTTTTAATGGTCTTTTGTAAGTCTTCCTGACATTTTATCTTTCTTTTAAACATTCTGCCAAGATTATGTCTGAAAAGAAGAGGGGGGAACCCTCCATTTTTCACTTGTTAAATCTGTGGCAAGGAAAACAATTCAGCACCATTCTCCAAACACTAAGACTGTTTCAGGACACTCAAAAGTCTCCAGCAAATGGCTGGGCCCAATCAGGGCTGTGGTCCAAATGCAAAGGGACAAAGTGAATACACCTACTTCATGCTCCTCAGACGAAATCAGACTTTTAATTGATAATCTGTTTTCTCCTTTGCTGAAGTGACAGTCTTAAGGAAAAATACATTTCCCTCTTAGCCTCACACTCCTCTCTTGAAACTAATGTATCAGTGTTCATTTCCTTAGGTTTCAATGACTTGCCTAGCGACAGTCACCCCAAATGTAGTGCTAAAGATGCTGTAGCTGATCAACAGAAGGAAGTTTATGAAAAAGTCAAAGGAAATTGTGTTTCACAAGAGAGTCCAAAGAGTGCTTTTGAACTTTGGACTTAATTCACCATTGTAAGTCTGATTTCCATGTTAGCAGATTTCTTGTCCGCGATTTTCGTTAGCTAGATTAGTTGGGTGTGCAACCTCTCCCCCATTTCTGACCTTTCCTTGATCTTTTCACTTCCTCATATTTGAATCTTGCTTTTCCCCCCAAGATTTGGATAATACTTAGGAGACAGAAAACTCCCAGCACCATGTCCAGAATTTTTCACTAATCTCTGTATAGTGTTCATAAATCCATGACCAAGACTTAGACCACTCTGCAGATGTATCTCAACCCAAAACAGAAATTCCTAATCTTTATTAATATTCTTATCAATCACTGAAGAACATCCAAGAGTGTAGTTTTTATAAATTCACTTAAAATCTCCTAATCTCACTTGAAAAGTCTGTAAACTCCTGGGAGCCTTTCTCTTCATTGTCCCAATGTAAAGCTCGCTGTTATCAGAGTATCTTGTCATTGTCACCTTTGTCATTCCATCTTCTCATCCCTCATACTTTTGTTGTCCCATGTGACATGTTCTCAGTACATTAACCCCTGTCCCATCAAAGCCCCTAAGACAAGCTTCTTCTGTTCTAGTTATTCTACCAAAATGTTCATGTGGCTTTTATCATTTCTCCACACCACCCCTACTAGGCAGGGGATCTCAAATAGAGCCACATTAATTGTAATAGATTGTTTCTTCAGCTTTCCTGTCTACCTGCTATTACAAGTTGTAGACCCCCATACAAAGCCCACAACTCAACTATGGGAACTCCCAAAGTTTGTCTCTAAATTTCTTATAAACGAATATAGTTTGTAATTAGATCTTGACCTTAAGTATACTACTTCCTGACCTGCAATAGAGGGTTAAGCAGTGTCCCTCGAAAATTCATGTCCACCTAGAACCTTAGAATGTGATCTTATTTGGAAATAGAGTCTTTGCAGATACAGTTAAGAGAAGGATCCAAATGAGATTCTGCTGGTTTAGGGTAGACCCTACATCCTATGAGAGAGTCCTTATAGGGAGAGAGGAAGACACACAGATTCACAGGGGAGAAGGCCATGTGAAGACAGAGGCAGAGGTGGAAGTGATGCTCCCACAAGCCAAGAAACACCAGGAGTGACCAGGAGCTGGAAGAGGCAAGGAAAGACTCTCCCCTAGAGCCTTTGAAGGGAGAATGGCCCTGCTGACACCTTGATTTTGGACTTCTGGTCTCCAAAACTGTGAGAGAATATTACCTAACTCTTGAAAATGTGGTATAGATTAAATGAGATAATGCATGTGAAGAACCTAGTACAAGACCAAGTTCAAGTCTCTGCTTAGTCACTTGCCAGTGATGCTAGGGAAGGTTACTCAAATTCTCTAAGCCTCAGTTATCTTCTGAAAAAAAGGAGATAAGAATTTCCACCAGCCTTCACTGAAGAGGTTTCATGATGAACAAATGACGTATAAATATGAAAATGCTGACATACAAGGAACGATCGTGAAACGTGGGAATCTGTGCTCTTTCCACCTCCTGCCCCTGAAATGACAGGAGGTGGTAGAAATGGGGGAGAGAAACCAGATTATCAGGCTTCTCTTCACTAAGCTGTTTTGATAAGAAGAATGACCATCAGACCAAAGAAGAGCTCTGGCAGTATCTTTGGGATGACTTCTGGATCTTATTAAGCTATCATCCTCTAAATGTAGTTTCCAGAAGTGTTGATATTGACATCAGTAAGCCATCACAATCTCTGTGTTGGTAGAATTGGTAAATTCATGCAGCCAGTCCAGATCTTCCTCCCTCCCTCTCGTCTTTCTTTCCTGTTTGCCAGTATTGCTTCCCACCCTCTCTCCCTCCCTATTACCATGCTGCTCTGACATCATGACTGGGGATAACTCTGAAAAGAGGGCAGCCCCCGTCCGCTCCCGGTGATTCATCATATTCTAGACTTGACTTGTCAGGGAGTACTCTGAATGTGTGGACCTGGGCATGGTGGCAGGCTTCACTAAGAACTGGGACAGATTGCTTGAGAGAAAATATGCGGCATGGAAACCAGGTAGTAGGTATTGGTGTACTGTTCAGGAAATCACAATGATCCCTAAGACCGAGGTGGTGGCTGTAATTTCACAGGTAGCAGCCACAAGACCACTAAAAGTATCATAGACGAATCAAGCCTGGGAAATATGTGACAGGAGCACAGCCTTGTTATCAGCCTTTATTCAGTGACCCTGAGTTTCCCACCGTCACCTGGGAGAGGGGCTGGCATCTGAGGGGCTAGAGGAAAAGCACAGGAAATACCCAGAGATGGAAGCCAGAAGGCTGCCCAGGTGATGCCCACCACTGCTCAACAAAGAGATGGTCTGGGGGGATTACAAAAGTCCAAAAACCCTTTCAGGGGGAGAGAGAAAGGGCTAAAAATATTTAAGTGTGGAAAATAGATGGCTGTGGAGTTGGACTGTCCTTGGTGAGAATCTGGCTCTGACACATGAGTGGCCTTGAGAAAATCATTTCCTTTCGGTTCGGTGGTCCCAAATGTAAAGTGGAGATTAACCTACCTTGCAGGCTTGTTGTAAGATTTAACTGAAGTTATGTATGAAAGCATCCTGGGATGAAAGATTCAGAAAAAATGGATTCTTTCCTTCCTTCTCTCCTTCCTTCTCCTTTTGCCCTGAGTTCCTATAAAATCACCTTCCCAAGATAAAGATAAAAAAAAACTTTATGTTCCTCATGAAGAGAACAATCTCTTTCTTGTTCCTTTAGTATTAAAATTCAAATGGTCTTTTTCTTAGTAAAAGCTAGAAAGGGACATTGGTAACATCTCTTGTAGGCACGCCTGTATTTCTAAAACTGGCAACCGTCTGATCATAAGCTCCCCCTCCACCTGTCACTGGGTGAAAGTATCCCTTTACTGTGAACAAGACCTGGGCCATGTATATTATACGTACACTTCGATGCTCCCAAATGCTAATTTGTGACAGACCAAGAGTACACAGAAAAGAAATGGTAAAAACGGCAAATTAATAGTTACCTAGTTATCTAGGGATCATAAAGCTGAAAAAGATATAAAGAAAGACAAGGTAAATGGCCAAGAAGTTAATGAAAGTTACCTGAGAGCAGGGAATGAATTAAGGCCTTGAGTGAGAGATTTAGACTTAAAGAAGATGGATTACTTAGGAAGACTTCAGTTTCAGGTAACAGAAAACTCAACTCACATTTGCTTAAACAATAGATTTATTTGCTCAAACAATAGATTTATTTGCTCATCTATCGGGAAGTCCAGACAGAGTGAGGGCTTCAGCATTGTTGGGTCCTGTGGTTCAATACATTGACGTGAGTTGGGTTCTTTAGTCTTTCTACTGCAGACTGAGTGTCAGCTCAGCACCGTGGCTCAGTCCACAGGAAGGATGGCCGCAGTAGCATCAGAGCTATATTCACAGTGCGTGGGAGAGAGAAACAGGCTTCTCATAGTTCAGAAACCTCCCGCCAATCTGTCTTCACTTTTTATTAACTGGATTTGGGTTATATACCCATTCCGAATGAGGGAAAGACTCATCCTTCAACCAGTCAGGCTCTCCCCTGGGCTGTGTTGGGGTCAGCTTCCCTTGAGGAATTTGAGCTGCATCAGGGGGCTTAGAGACCAAACAAAACTGGAATTGATCAGGAAAAAGAAAGTATAAATAGGTCGAGGATCGGCCACCAACCTATGGAAGGTGAGAGGGGGTGAAATTTACAAATTTGAGGGCCAATTTTTCATACCTGGGGCAATGTCACCGAGACAATTACCAGCAAAGTCAGATCTGGATATTTTTCTTAGTCGCAAGCAGTATGTTTGCTTTATTGTTACGTTGTTTTGTTTGAACTATACTACACTGCCTCTTAAACAAGTAGTACAGAACCCCTCCCTCACAAGCACATACAAGAAGAGATTTCCTATCCTGAAGCCCGTGCACTCAGTCAATTGCCAAGTCCCTGCATCATAACATGAACCCACTACAGCGGGAGGTCCTGGGAGTGCCGTCACCCTGGCAAGGTCCGTGGTTCCTAACCTGGCCGAGCAACAGAATCATCTGGGAAGCTTATTAAATACACACCTGCCAGAGATACTGACTCAGTAGGTATGAGATGAGGACTGGACATCTATGTATTTTTTAATCCTGGATGAGAGGGAGTTGGAGACTGGAAGCCTAAAGACTGGGATGGGAAGGAGCATTATTTCACTGTGTGTTTCTTTTTCTATGCTTTTTAACCCTTTATTTAAGATTTTGCATATATGGTTAATCTTTTTTTTCTTTCTTTATTGAAGTATAGTTGTTTTACGAAGTAGTGTTAGTTTCAGGTATACAACATAGGGATTCAGTTATACATATATGTGTAATATGTATTATTTTTCATATTTTTTCATTATAGGTTATTACAAGGTATTGAATATAGTTCCCTGTGCTCTCCAGTAGGACCTTCTTGTTTATCTGTTTCATACATCGTACACTGTGTACTTTTCTGCGTGGTTTGCATTTTTTTTATCATGTGTACATTATTCTATATTACTCTCTTCCTTTCCCTTCCTTTCTCTGTCTTCTTTTAGGCCCCTGATGTTTCTGAGGTGTAGCCAGGGCTGAGAACTCTTCATCTATGTGCTCAAATAGCAAAACTTAGGATTCGATACTCTTGAGGCCAAAAGTATTTAGAACATTTTTTCAGAGTCATAGTGTAGTCACTGCCTCATTAACAAGAACCCTGAGGCCAACAAGGGAAGGGGGTCCGTGCTGATGCCTGACTCCGGGTCTTGGACTCATTTCTTTTCCGGTTTCTGCAATGACCACAGAGTCTCAAATACACCCCACTTCTTGAAATGGAGACTGTAGATGACCAGAGAGTTTTGTTGACAGACACAGAAAGGGAGAATTCTACAGGAAGTTGTTCAGCTTCCTTTTGAAAAAGTAAGCAGAGGCACCACGTGTAAGCAGAGGCCACAGACACAGATGTCTCAGTGACAGAGACCACAGTAAAATGATGCTGTTTATTTCTTTTCTTTTCCACATCATCCTGTATACTTTATTGAAGTACAATCAGTTTACAATTTTGTGTCAGTTTCTGGTGTACAGATACTGTTTATTTTAAGATCTTATTGTAGGTGTTTTTTTCCAGAGTCTCTTCTAAGTGACCAGAGGCACTGCTTCTCTTTGAATTACAACCCCAGAAGTAAGAATCGCTAAGTGGATGTGTTATAAAGCCTTTCTCACTAGCAATGTGAAGAGATTAGAAGGTAGATGGAGAGAGATGTGTTTAGGAATCATTAAAATGGTGGACATTGTTTTCAGAAAGGGACAGCCTTTGTTCACTCTTTTGTAGCTAGTTATGGTCTGATGAAAATCAACCACAAAGGCAATTCAGCCTAATAGTCATTTTCACAAGAATGGACCAGACCACTTGTGGACACAGTAATTACTCTCTCATACACCTTTACTTCATACAGGATATTTTTTAACCGGCATATAAATTGTCTGGCAAATTTTGAGGTATGTCAGATATGGGAAATCGTTCTTTCTATAAGGTCAAAGTCATAGCTTGTCCTGAACAACCAACTAAAAACCGTTTAGGTGCACAGTATCCCTCCATCCCTCTCTGTATTTACACTGCATTTTCTTTCACAAGGGCTTCCTCTCCTTATCACCCCTGTGTAGACATTCCTCATCAGCCCAGCTTTAGAGGAAAGAGCTTGTCTGTTTGCAAGATGCAAATGCCAGGTAATTCTTGAGTAGGAGAGTCCAGATGTCTCACCCCTAAAATTTGTGCAGTACAGTGAGTGACTCAGTCTGAGGAAATGTTGATCTGAGCATTTGGCACCAAATTTCCTACAGCTCCCTTAAAGTGGCCTAGCCTTGGCTTGGACTTGGGGCCTGGGGGTTCATCCAAGATGGACAAAGGGTCCAGGTTAGCTTCCAGGAACTAAGAAAAAGATAGTTGAAGAAGGGATACCCGCATTTTCCTAAAGCCATTTTCCCCATGAAGCGCCAACAGGAAGAAAGCCAAATTTCATTTTCTTATTTTTTCTGTTCCCATCCATCCAGCTGGGCCTTAAATTTCTCAGTATACCAAATATCATTATTTTTATGAGCTAACCGAGTTCTTCAGAGTACATTCTTCTTATTAAGTGAATTTGGTATTAAGCATTCTACAGTGCTTTAAAAATTAAAGAGTTTTTTTTTCTTTAGTCCAAAGAAGAGGGTAGAAAACTAACTAGTTCCTGTTGTGATTCAGATACATGTTGATTTTTATATTATCTCATTTCATTCTTGTAACCATCCTGCAAATTAGTTACATTGTATTATTCAATATTAATGTCCAGATAGGACCTACTGCATGTCTTCTCTGTTCTCAGGACCCTTGCAGGTCCTGGGGACTTTGTGATCCCTCCAAGAACAGTCTGGTGGGCAGGACAGCATAGAGTGGTCATTACAACACAAACAGAAAGGTGCCACAACAGATACATGAACAGAAGACTGCAGGAGCATGCCTTTTTAAAATGTAAATCTCTTTTATGCATGCACCAGTCAAAATAGTAGTCTTCACCCCAAAACAAATTCCCAGGTATTTGGAAAGGACTCCAGTATTTTGATACAATCAACTTACTGAAAAACAGAAAAGTAATTAACTAGGAATATAAGCTGCTTTTTTTTTTCTTTTAGGGAACATTGGAAAAGTTTCTGAATCAATCTCTCTCTCTCTTTTGTTTTTCTAATGAAGTAACTTAAAATGTTCTCAAGAGACTTCGTTTATTCATTCATACTCCTGTGTTGTTTTTTAAATAATTTAACATAGCTTACCAAAGTGCATACAACAGCACAGGGTACATGAAAATACTCAGTACCAAAGTGATTCTCTCTATGTCAGTTTCCTCTTAGTATCCACTTCCTGTTCCCCACAAAGAACCATTTCCTTCTTTCTGGATTCAGTTCTGTTTTAGGTCACTGTAGCTATCCTGGCAAGCTTGGGTTTCCTCTGGAACTGATTCAGGGCCTCACATAGGTCCCAGACTGCCTGACCTGTCTCCCCGTGGGGTCTGTGTCGCCTCTTCCACCGGCACAATTAAGTCTCCAAACTACTTAGACAGGAACTTCTGTCCCAAACAGATCTGTTTATCAGAGAGCTGTTGGATTGCATGTACAGAAGCCTCAACAAACAGGATATTCCATCTCAAATTTATGGCCCCTTGGCACACACAAGAAGGCTTCCCAAGGAAGCTGTGACTCTTAAGACTGCCAGACTCCATCATCCACCACGTTGCCAAAGGGAACAGGCTTGGCATCCGCTTGACTGGCACTTCCTGGTTAAAGTACGACAATGAGTGCCTTTTTTGAATTTGTGCAGCTTTTGGGTTATTAATTTCAGGATGGGAAATCATTAGTATTCTTAATTTAAAGAGGAAATCTTTGGACAAGAGTCTGCAGCTATACATCAATAATAAAGATTTTTCTCTGAATTATGATGTTTCTACCTGCCTCTGAGATTGGATTTTTTTCCCCCTTTTCGTTTCTAAGCCTTGAGATTTACCTTAACATACTGACTCTGTCAGGTTCCTGTGGTGAATTGATAATGAAATTAGGAGAGACAGGGTCCATTGACTTAGAAGACCTGGGCCATTAGTTAAGTCTTCTCTCTGTTTCTGCAACTGGCTTGACACCCGCTTAGTCACCTTGGTTTTGGCACTTGCCTCTGACACTAACACTTAAGAGAGCAGAGCTCAGAATGGAGATGAGGAGGAAGCATGGTAAATAGATGCTATAAAAAAGAGGTGAAAATCAATACTTCCATTAACATCTAGAAGCAGACTCTTCAAAGGACATTTATATGTTTAACTGACAGTAATGTGCCAAGAAGACTAGTTCCTCTAAGGACCACAAATTATGTAACTATCACTGTGATATTATTTCGTTTTCTCTTTATTTTGACAAGAGATTTCACCAATAGAATTTAAAACTAAAACAAAACAAAACAAAAAAACCCCAAGCAAACCAAAAAGCTCTGCCTGGGAAAAATATTGAAATAAAGATTACATTTTTCAAGAATGTAGCTACAATAAAAATTCTAGTTACATACATCAGAGTTACTAGTAATGTGCCACAAAATAGATATTTTCTTGAAGTTTATCATAATAGGATTGATTTGTACCTGTATCTCCTTTATAAGACCATTAGTTTTGTAATATGTATATTAGCAGTGAATGGTTAATTTTCTGTTTTGGTGTTATTGTATTATCCTCTCATCCTCAAGTCTAGATTTAATTCCTGGCTTCTGCATTCCCTGTGACTTAGAGAAGACAGTCAACTCTTAAAATGTGTGTTAATTTCCACACATGTAAAAATGGTGTTGGGAGGAATAGAGAATGGGTGTATGTGAGTACCTAACACTGTGCCTGGCACACAATAGAGTTTCAGTAGCTCTTACCCCCCCCAACCTCCCCCCTCTACTTGGTGTTCCATTTCCCTCATGTTAGTCCTCCTACCTCCTCTGCTTTACCATCTCCACTCTACACCTTCAGAGGGAACACCTCTGGACAAAGGATGATGGTATTCAGTGACTTTGGATTAGGGATTGAGCTGGTGGCCTTCCCTCCAGTGAAGGAGGCTGGGTATCTCTCCCGAGGCTGCCACCACTTCTACTCCCCTTTCTTCCTTTCCTCTTGCCTGTGCACAGGAGCCAGAGTTTGGTAGGCTCACCCGTCCTCATAGACAGCGTGGGGCTTGGGGCGTTTCTCTTTCTGAGGACAGAGGTATTCAACCCAGCAGATCAAGAGATGTAGCTTGTCAGCTTGGATTTGAAGGACACAGTTACTCTAAACTTGATTCTGATCTTCAAGATAGGGCAGGTTTAGAACAAAGTGCTGAGAACCTTGGGAGAAAACGAGCAAAAGACAGGAATATTAATCAGTATCTGACATGCATCCTAGACTATGGAAAGCACATTTCAGAAATTTCAAAGAAAATATATGAGGATTTTCTGAAAGGGTATAGCTAGGTCCAGAAGGAGTAGAAAATGAAATTCTAACTACATAATAAAAAATAAGCCAAATATGGAAGAAAAACTAAAAAAATCAATATGGTTGCCCAGAGAACTCTCCTTTGAGCTCAGATTTTTAAAAGCATGTTTGAAAGATCAAAGACCTTGTAGGCAAGAACAAAAGCCATGCCACAGCACAAACCTAGAAGAATAGTGTCATAAAGACTAAAGTGAAAAATAAGCTCAATTTTGCTCAGGAAAAAAAGGATAACAAAAAAAAAAAAAATGACATTTACCAATGTGTAAGAAGCAAGAAGAACTAGGAACTGTTAGTCACATTTCTAAGAAATTATGATATAATGTTAACAAGACAAAGAGAAAATAGAATTACTCGGCTCCGATTTTGCTCTGTCTTCTATACCAGAAGAATGAACTTCAGAGTAAAAATGTAAAGATGCCTGGCAGATGTACCTGAGGACTGAAAATAAAACATGATAAAACGCAAAGCGGGATGATTTTCCATGGGAGAACGCAGCTGTGTCAAGGATCACAGAGGTAGCATCAGCCAGAAGCTGGACCACTCCTGCAATGGTCTCTCCAAGAGATGATGAAGGACTGAAGGGAGGCATTGCAGAGCGTCAGAGAAAGGTCTGATGGAGGGAGGCTGAGGAGGTAGAACTGATGAAATAACCCACTGCACTTCAGGAAAGATGTGGACGTGCTGTTTGAAGTGAGCACAGAGGAGGAAAGGATTTCATCTGTGGAAACAAAGCAGACAGGATGAGGGGAGTAGAGACTGTGGGTGGAGAGCAATCACATGAACCTAGTGGTGGAGACAAAAAGTTGGCATGTGTTTAAGACAGGAAGAATCCAGGTTTGCCAGAATCTTAGGTAACGTTCAGGGAAATAGCTGGGTATACAGGAGACATGGAGGAAAGGATACAGTCTAGGTGCAAAGGGTTTATTACCTATCAGAAGTTCAAAATGAGGGCTCCGCACCTGCTGAGGAGCTGCAGGTGAATTTAAAAAAAAAAAAAAAAGAGCTATTCATATACCTCGTCCTGTGGACACCATGTAATTAGAATATGTAGCTCAAACCTAATGGAATCAGAGGTCTGTGAATTTCTTTGTGTTTTTGTGTGAGATTGACAGGTTAACAGTAAGACTGTTGAAAATGGACAGTACCACTCCTATTAAAGAAGGTATCTGGGTTATTTTGAATTGCAGGATGCTAATGTGAACAGAGAAAGCTTCCTGGTCCCACCAGAGCTTACGATAAGGCTTCCTCAGTTAGACCAGGGGTCCAGGATGGCCTCTCTAAGAATGTGGCTTGGGCTGAGAGCTTGCAGATAAGTGGAAACTAGCCTGAAGAAGTACTGCACACACTGGGAGGATTAAGGCTTTAGTCAGATCTGGGTGCCTCACTTTCAAGAGAAATGTTGCTGAAGCTCTGTCGTATGGGGAACCGGAGACGGCTAGCCAGGAGTCACTGACTTAGGAGGAAAGCTGTTTTATCAATTCTCTCTTGCCTCGAGGGAGAATCTGATCCAATTCTTAGGTGATCCATATCAAGGTCAAGCTCAGAGGCTCCAGACCCAGATATCTAGATTTGATTCCTGGCTCTGCCATGAATTACATTACTTCCTATGTATAACAACAGAAGCAACAACAGTAATACATATGGCACAGGACTGCTGGGAGGATTAAATAAATAAATACTGGTCGTGTCTAAAACAGTGCCTGGAACACAGCAGTCATTTAATACATGTTGGCTATTATTATTGCAAAACAGATGGGTATGTATCATTTTGTAATGGAATGTTTTAGTTATCCAAGTTGTTGTGCAATATTTGAAAAAAAAAGAACCTGAAATGTTTAGCCAGGGATGAGACGCTCATTGGAAGAAACCAGGAGGAGCTGACACCTGCCTTGAGTGGGCAGATAAATTGTATGACACCCACTCTTTTTGACTTTGAGATTCCACAATTTCATGTGCAAGAATTGGTCTTCATTTCAACTCATAGATGTGTTCCTGGTAGCAAATTATTAAATATCCTGTAGCACTTTCCTTGTTGGGACCAAATATCTGTTCTTTAGATTCATAAGACCCTAAGTCTTCAGTTAGGACATAGCTGTGTGTTTCAATTTGTGATGAGTCAAATCTCTGGGAAAACTATGTATTCAGTCTATAAGATGGAAACAGAGAACATGGGATTTTTAATACGCTTTCATTCCGAAATGTAAAATCAGGGACTTTTAACTTATTGTCAAATTGCCACAACCATCTTGTAAATGCTTCTTGATTGTTAGTAAAATGATGATACTTTATCATCAATCAGCAATGAGCAATAAGGGTCAGTTAAGAAATACAGATTTTTTTTTTTTATCCTTTCAAGGGTTTTCCTCAAAATTCTCGATCTCAGTGAGAGCACTGATAATCTGTGAATTATCTGGGCTCTCAAAATGCAGAGAAGAATCCAAAAAGATTTAGAAGAAAACATTGGCCCATTTTACTGCGAATTCAGCCAGGCTGATTTGCTCAATGGTAACAGAGGAACAGCAACTACACTAAACATCAGAATGGTCAGTGCAATTAATGCAATTAAAGTAATTAGTCCTGGCAGCTGTGAGGTCAAATAGAGGTAGCTTTGTAACAACAATCTGCCACTGCAAAATTACTGACATTTCCAACTAAATTATATTCTCTAAATTGTTGCCTTAATGCTAAATAAATAAAGTTATGCTAATGTAGGGACTGATTACAGATTGAAATTAGCACAATTGCTTGTTATACAGTCTGCTAGGGTTAACATTTTTAAAAAACATAATTAATAGCCTTTGCTTACTGTCTCTGGTTATAGATCCTGCAGCTCATTTGCATTCTTTTGCAAAATGCTGACAGTGCTAAATGTCTAAGAAGAAAGATCTCATCTGGAGGTGGAAAATGCATTTTGCACATCATCAAGCTAAAACTTGTTATGGTTTCAGGCCAACCTTCATAACAGAGATGACCAGAAAGAGAATGGATCAGAACGAAGCTAGAATCCGTTTTTCTTTTCAGCCTGGTGATCCAAGCCTTTTCTGGAGTCAATGTGAAATGTAATTGCTCTTTTGACCTCTATCTTCTCTCTCCCCAGGTCTGAGGAAGAGCTACACTGGTTGATTATTGCAAGAATGAAAGGCACTCTGACCTTGTGGACTGAACGCCTTGCGGCTTTCAATGTTGCCCATTATACTGAAGGCAGGCAACTCCTAGAGAGAGGCGGAATCGACAGGAGAGCTGCTTCCTGGGCAACCTGCCAGAAAAGGCTTCAGCAGCAGCAGTTTAGACACCACCAAACAGCTCAGGCAGCAAAGGAAACAGCTGGGGAAGGGGGGTGCGGCTGGGGGGTGAGGCAAAGACAGAGTATATAAAAATATTGTTAGCACACAGTTTAAAGAGCTCCCGGGCATCCGTGCTATACAGCGCCTTTGCTAATCCTGCCCCTCATCATCCGCCTGAACTGAAAACCGACCTGGGAAGGAAAGCTGAGGAAGGAAGCAGCAACCAATGTAAGTGCAGCTACTGATTTCCTAAAATAGGCCGACACTCACTCAAAAGACCTTATGATCATCCTCCCATGTAAATAGGAATGTAGTGTGAGTTTCCAGCAAAAAGTAGGTCAGGATATGGCATTCCGATAATTGTTCTAGACTCTAAATGATTCACTACAAACCTGGTGGGATTATTTTTAGAATTTATGATTCACAGAAGGATTAGGGTGCCACTCGGGCTGAAAGCAACACACTGGCTCCTTCTGGCTCTCTAGTTAAACCTGATTCGTTTAAAATCAGCTGTGGGTTCTTTGCATATCTGCTAGTTCTACTCCAACAGTTCTATTCAACAAAATTTTATCGAGCATTTATTACGTGCTTAAGCCCTGTGGGAGAATAACTGACATGTGGCACTTGCCTGTGCATTAGTGAGACCATCTGGTTGACCAGTCAGACACAGCAGTGGTGCTATTTGCTTTGATATTTCATTCCATCCATGGAGGGAGCAAGGCATGGTGTTGGATATTCTAGATTCAAACTTTCATTTAAGTCTTATAGTAATCTTCAAGTTCATACTGTCATCCCCATTTTAGGAAGAGATGATTTACTAGAGTTTTAAAAGGCTTTGTAGTCTGGAATTAGCCAGACTTGGGTTCAAACTCAATTTTGTTACTACTCAAAATCTGCAATCTTTAAAAAAAAAAATGTCCATTTTTCTGGGCTTTGGTTGACTTAGTTTCCATAGTGAAGGAGACTAGATGGACTTAAGACCTTTCCCAGCTCTGTGTTCTATACGAAATATTGTTGAGGAACCACACATCCTAGATTTTCTGGAACACCCCAACTCCAAATATTATGGTCCATTATGCCTATGAAATTATTTATGCCCATCAAATGCTGAATTTGGGCACCACAATCTCCCTATCTATACATAAAAAGAACTATCAGAAGTAGGGAGAGAATAATGAGTAAAGGCAGGGGAGAATAGTGTTAAAAGATACTTTTCAAAGAATGGCAAAATTGTGACCCTTGTACAGAGATAAAAATGAGTACATGTTAAAGATTTGATTCTATTCATTAATCAAAGAGGGAACCGACAGATGTTATAACCTGTTCAAGAGAGTCTAAAGAGACACATTTAAAGATCAGGAATATTGAAATGAGTACACAAATGGAACCAAACTGTTTTTTTTCCAGAGGAGTGGAGGGAAATCAGTTGAACCTTTACCATACAGGGAAGCATTTGCATGTCTATCAGTTACCTGTAACATATAAGTTGTAAAATAGCTCAAGGACAGTGAAGGCTAAAATCAGATAATGGGAAGGGTGTGCTGTGTGCAGACAATGCATAGGTTCCCATGAAACACAGTTTTTTTTTCCTGAAGGGGATATAGCTTGGAGTCGAACATGCTTTCATTGTGGTTTCCGATTCTTCAATAGCTTTCAGGGGAAGGATCTCAGTGGGGGCGTGGGTGTGGACCAGGATCACCTGGGGAACTTTCAGATCAGAATCACCACCTCCAGACTGCATCGAAGAGTCTAACGAATGTTCTAAACAATTAGAGGGTCTCTTCAACTGCTTTTTGAGGTTGAAATTATGATCGAAGGAGACCTGGAAATTCAGCTTTGTGCAGTATTTATAGGTGTAGTATTTCTTCCTGATCCTTTTGTGACTTTTTTTGATGTGGTTTAAGGGTCTTGAAACTGTTAAGAGTTCAGTTCACCAAGGGCTAAGGACTGCTGTGCACACTGGAGGCACAGCAAAGTCAAAAGGAGAAAAGTGAGAATTAAAGAAATAAAAAGAGGGAAAAAGCTTTTTTGCAGTGGGTTTGCTGCCAGAACACAGGGGTCATAAAAAACCACTGCTAAATCTAAGGCAAAATGGGAAAGGAATAGTCTTATATCAACATGGTCATCATTGGACATGTAGATTTGGACAGGTCTACTACTGCTGGCCATCTGATCTACACATGTAGTGGACTGACAAAAGAACCATCAAAAAGTATGAGAAGGAGGCTGCTGAGTTGGGGAAGGGCTTCTTCAAGGAAGTCTAGGTCTTGGATAAACTGAAAACTGAAGGCTAGCGTGGTATCACCGTTGTATGTCTCTGCAGAAATGGGAGCCCAGCAAGTATTATGTGCGCATCACTGATGCCCCAGGGCACAAACACTTTATCAAAACCGTGATTTCAGGCACATCTCAGGCTGACTGTGTGTCCTGATTGTTGCTGCTGGTGTTGGTGAGTCTGAAGCAGGGAACTCCAAGAACAGGCAGACCCCTGAGCATTCCCTCTGGCTTGCACGCTGAGTGTGAAAGAACTAATGGTTGGTGTTAACAGAATGGATTCCACTGTGTACTCTAGGGCCAGAAGTGATACAAGGAAATCATAAAGAAAGTCAGCACTTACATTAAGAAATCTGGCTCAAGCCCAACACAGTGGCATTTGTGTCAGTTTCCGGCTGGAACAGTTACAACTTGCTGGAGCCACATGCTAACATGTCTTGGTTCCAGGGATGGAAAGTCACCTGTGAAGATGGCAATGCCAGTGGAGCTTGGGATCACACTGCTTGAAGCTTGGGATCGCATCCTGCCACCAACTCGTCTGACTCACAAGCCCTTGCCTCTGCCCCTCTAGGACACCTGAAAAATTGGTGATATTGGCACTGTCCCTGTGGGCCAAGGAGAGACTGGTGTTCTCAGCCTGAGTGTGATGGTCATCTTTGTTCCAGTCAATGTTACAACTCAAGTAAAGCCTGCTGAAATGCACCTTGAAGCTTTGAGTGAAGCTCTTCCTAGGGACAGCGTAGGCTTTGATGTCAAGAATGTGTCTGTCAAAGATGTTCGTCAGGACAGTGTGGTTGGTGGGATGGCAAAAAAATGACCCACCAGTGGAAGCAGCTGGCTTTGTGGCTCAGGTTAATATCCTGAACCATCCAGGCTGCATCAGTGCTAGATACACTCCTGTGCTGAATTGTCACACGGCTCACATCGCTTGCAAGTTTGCTGAGCTGAAGGAGAAGCTTGATCATTGTTCTAGGCGCAAATTCTTGAAATCTGATGAGGCTATCTCGTGGTTCATGACAGCCCACTTGTATTGATGGCTTCTTTGACTCTCCTCCTCTGCCCTTTTGCTTTTGGTGAGACTTGAGACAATCTGGTTGCCACCAGTGTCATCAAAGCAATAGATAAGAAGGCAGCTGGAGGTAGCAAAGTCACCAACTCGGCCTAGAAAACTCAGAAAGCTAAATGAATATTATCCCTAGTGCGTGCCAGCCTGCTCTTCATCAGTGGTGGAGGAACAGCCTCAGAACTGTTGGTCTCAGTTGGCCATTTAAGTTTAATAATGAAAGACTGGTTAATGTGAATAATGCATTGTAAAACCTTCAGGAGGAAAGGAGGATGTTTTGTGAACCATTTATTTTGTGTGTGTGTGGCAGTTTTAAGTATTGGTATTTCAGATCGGTACTTTTTAATGGGAACACGTTGACCAAAACTCTGTCACAGAATTTTGAGACTCATTAAAAGAAAGTTTATTGAGGAAAAAAAAGTGAGGGGTAAAGAATAAAATGAAGAATGGAAACAGGGAAAAGAAGAATCAGCTGGTACAGGGGTGGCCATGGATGCCCCTTCCCTCTCCATAGAGCTACTTTGTTAATAAAAATACCATTTCAAATTCATGCCCATAAAGAGTGGGAGTCAAAAGAAGCTTTATTTCCAAAGCTCTGCTTTGTAGATTTCCCACTTCCACGGACAATCTAACATGGTCATAGTTTTCACGAATGTATTGGAGTGTATGTATTCTAATTCCATTATAATAAATGAAATACATGCTGTTCTTGCAGTTTTGCACTTTGAAGATTTTTCCCCCTCTCTCCCACACTTCCCTCCCTACATAAAAATTAAAAATAAAGGGAGTGATCAACTGAACATCTAAATTGAAGTCTTTTCCATTTGCATGTATTTTTAAAAACACAATACTGTATTGTAACGGTACTGGACTAAAGAAGCTATAGTTACTGATAGTTCCAAAAGGAAAATTTGTGAAAATACCAGTTCAAGTTTTTAACTCAGCAATGAAAATGAAATGCAAAAGAGAAATGAAACGTGGAATGTGGAGAACTCTGGCAGTTCTAGGAAGACTGTGAGAATCGCTAGAGAAGGAGCATTCAGCAGGAGGAAAGCTGGCACAGGGTCAGGGCACACTAGACCTTCTATCTAGTGAAGCTTTGTAACCTCCCAGGATATTATTCTGGAGTCACTCTTGAAAGAAAATTTGAAGAAGCTCAGTAGCTGTCACACTCAAAGAGGTCAACTCAGAAGGTGTTACCAATCTCAGATTAGGCTGCTCACCATTCAAAAGCCAACCAGTTGAGAAGTGTCGGTAGAAAGGAAAGATGCTTTAATCAGAAAAAGCTGGCAAGCTGGGGCGATGGTGAACTTGTGTCCAGAGACCATCTCTGAAGATTTTGCTCAGCCATGAGTGTTCTAAAGGGAAAAGGGGAAGAGATCTGTTAATCATTGAGATAGGGAGTCAGAGTGGTCCCCACCCCCCACCATGTGCAGGCTTGTGGGAAGCAGTATTATCTTGACTAAATTCTCTGGGAACTGTGGACTCCAGGAGAGGAAGGAAGGCCCGTGGGCTTTCAAAGTGACAGAGTACAGCTGGGCCAGCAGACTCCCAGTTGGCAGGGAGATCACTGTGTTTGGACAAGGCCAGAAGGGTTCAACCAGCCAGCACCATGATGCTAATGAAAGAATGCTACTTGAACCTCTCTAAAGTCAAAGTTTCATAAAAATTCAGTCCTACCGAATAGTTCAGTCCTACCGAATAGTTTCTTTCTTTTCATTGTTTTAACCTAAGGGATGAAGAAAGTAAATCAGTGTCAGATTAAACCAAAAAAAAAAAAAGATTCTGGTAGCTCCACACAATATATTAAAAATGAAAATAATCGTTTGCTTGTGGGAAGAAGAGAAAGCTCATAAAACTTATAGACGCTTCCTTCTAATCATACACATTGTTTAAAAGAAACTTTAGAGCTATTATTCCTTTCGATCTTCCCCCAAAGCTACAAGGTGTACAAAATCTACTGAAATTGCACTGCTTTCTAGCTGTCATGGTTTAAATAGTAACATACGCATACCTTCCAAGTTTTGAAAGCCCATTCAATTTTTATATAAAAGCAAGTTACCAGAAATGGGCAGAGAGTACAGTACTAAATATAGCAATGTAATTACTGTCATATAAATAATCTCCTCTCTATAGTGTTAGAACAATGAAATAAAAGGTTTATCTTGACAAAGTTTGAGTAAGTAGAGGTGGAATTGATTCAGAATCTCCATAACTTCTCCATCCACTGGCATGGGAGGGGGCAGAAAAGAGCTCCTTTAATTTCAGTATCAGCACGTCCTTCCTGTTCATTTGCATTTGGGGAGTTTTTCCACAATGTATTCATTTGCTAGTGAGATAATGTGTCCCCGCCTGATCAGATAAGAGGCGGATAGAATTACTAATGATGAAAAGAGGCAGCACAAGGGCATGAAAGCAAAGCAGCCCTTCCTTTTCTCACCTCATCTGGATGGATCTGAACTTCAACCATCTCTTTTTTTTTTCATGGTGATAGTGGGGCCATTTTCCAAAACTGGGCTAGGACATTGCAAATTGTGTTCTACAGATTCTTTTCTCTGTAAAGTGCCATTCAGAGAAGGAATGTGATGTCATCATGCTGTTCTCTTCTGATATTTGTAGGGACTTGTCAGTTAATAAATTGAGGGCAATTTAAATCAACTGTCACTCAATATGCATCAGCTGTTTCCAGGTACTGCGGAAATAGCACCATGGAGGTCCGCTCCTTTGAAATAATTCTAGAAATATATCTATCTAAAAACATTTCTAATAGAAAGTTAGAAAGCTTGGATTCCCAGAAATGTTTAAATTACTGATTGGAGTAACAGGGTGTTACTAGTAGCTAAAACATAGAATGTAGATAGAAATACAGGTTAAATGGAAGGAGTAGAGGTGATGTCTTATCCTGCACGGGTTTTAGGTAAATGTACGATTTATGTAGAGTGCTCAGTGGATTCCTTAGGACAAGTCCTAGTTGGGAAGCCACCACTGGGCATGGAGCAGCAAGTTTTGAGTTCAGGAGTCTCTGGCCTGAAAACCAAACAATCCCCTTGGCCCTCACTTTCCTTTCCTGCAAGCTTCCAGAGTCTCTCGAATATGAAAACTGTCCTTTTTGGAAAAATACGGGAGAGCAACAGCTTCTTGATCAGCATTTCATTGATACGGATAACATAGAGACCAAGATCAGACATTCTTACAGAATGAAAGGGGTGCAGGAGTACACGCCGAGAAAAGATGGTTTTGCTTTGACTTACCTAGGAGACGCTGTGAAGGTAGCTTGGAAGCGTGAAGCGCTCACTGGCTGACTTGACTGGGGAAGGCTTAGATTCCTCTCATCTCTTACCTGCTGCCCTTTGGGTCGAGTACTACTCTGGGATAAAGGAGGGCTCTAGAGTGAGTAAAAGCATGCCAGATTTGAAGTTCCTCTGCTCTCCATCACCCAGAAACACCATAGCTCTGAGATGGGTACCAGTCCACTGTTGTTCCCCCTGCCCGCCCGTGGTGGTGAAGCCTTGTTTGGTATTGAAATCATGCTGAATAACGATGCCCTGCGTGGCCTTGTCACCCACAGAGAGCGAAAGGAACTCTGAAATAGTCACAGTCTCACAAAGAAAGTAGTGTTCCTTTAGTAAAACGCCAGTGTCCACCAAACAACTGTTACAAAGGAGATGTAGCTCCTATGACGGGAGAAATTTTTCCAGGGCTATTTGGCCAAAGATGATAGTATAATAGCAAGAATCCTAAAAATGAGAATGCAATTATGAAGGAATCCTTTGGAACCCTGCACCCCCATATTCTAACTGTATTCATTTCCCAAAACTATCAGACCATATTCTAAAGACTAACACATCAACCGAACAGCATGGTACCACCTTTTTTCTTTTTTTTTTTAAATTTTTTAATTGAAGTATAGTCGGTTTACAATGTTGTATCAGTTTCTGGTGTGTAGCATAATGTTTTAGTCATACATACACATGCCTAAATTCCTTTTCATATTCTTTTTTTATTATAGGTTATTACAAGATATTGAATATAGTTCCCTGTGCTATACAGTATAAAAGTGTTGTTTATCTATTTCATATATAGTACTTAGTATCTGCAAATCTCGAACTCCCAGTTTATCCCTCTACCCACCTCTTCTCCCCTGGTAACCATAAGTTTGTTTTCTGTATCTGTGAGTCTGTTTCTGTTTTGTAAATAAGTTCATTTGGCTTTTTTTTTTTTTTAGATGGGGCTATGATGTCAGCATGCCCAGTGCAATATTCAAGAAAAGGTAACTAGATTTTTTTTTGTTTTGTTTTGCATTCTTTCTTATTGAAGTATAGTCTGTTTACATTGTTGTGTCAATTTCTGGTGTATAGCATAACAGTTCAGTCATACATATACATACATATATTCATTTTCATATTTTTTTCATTATAGTTTGCTACCAGATATTGCCTGCCTTGAAGCTCGGGAACTAACATTTATTGATGGCTTTGCAGGTACCTAGCACAAGGCTTAGCACTTTCTCATATGCTAGGATGCTAGAGAGCAGGCTACTGTAGGACAGCTTTTATTCTCTCTGTATCTACAGGACAAGGACACTGGCTATGATTTAAAAAAAATAGAGATCAGGTTAAAAAGATGGATACATCTGAGGGTGTGCATTGGGGACTGTGAAAGAAAAATGACTAGGGATGAAAAAGGAATGCAAAGTAGGACTGAGGGCTGGACATGCATAGGTCAAGGTCTTAATTTTTTTAGACAAACTGAGTGCCCTGTGGACATAATCCAGGGTCTCTAGAAGTTAGAATGGAAGCAAATTGCTCTCTTCATTCTAAAATGGTTATTTTCTTTAAGAGCTAGGCTGAAAAGAAGAACTGAGAAAATCAAAGTTGCTAGCATATTTCTGAGCCAGTGCTTGAAAGTATGGAAGATTCTTAAATCCATGCCCTTCCCAGGTCAATAGGTTCAAGACAAGCCCGTGTTACATTGGTTCAGAGTCCCTGCGGGATTCCCAAGAGTTTAATCCTACACATTAGCAACACTGGGAGTTAAGATTCTTGCCTGACTCCATGAGCTCTTTTCCCAAGTGTTTTGTAAATCTCTGAGCAGTATGGTGGAAATGAATAAAAGGAATCTAGCTGCATTTCCTGAAAATGTTCCATATTCTAGCAAAAATAGTTATAATAAACTTTCCTGTAATTCCCAGTGAACAAGTTGGCTTATTCAATTGAATAGACCTTTACTGGGCACCCCAGGTGTGAGGCATAGTGCCAGGCGCTGGGGTGGGGGGTGTACTGTTGTGATGATAGTGGTGATGGGCTGCTGATGGTGAGAAAATTACTTCCTGGGGGCTTACTGTGCACCGAACATTGTTCTAAACTCCCTATGCGCGTCCGTCTGAGGAAGTGTTTATGACAACCTTACTAGGTAGGTCTAACCCCCACAGTACAGAAGTGGAAACTGAGGCATGTTGGTGACTCTACTTCCCTGAGGCTCAAGGTGGTAAAAGTCAAGTCTTGAGGAAAAACTCCCTGTCATTGCTTTGTTTTTCCCACTCTCATTTTATTTATTTTATTTAATTCTTTTTTAATTGAAGTATAGTCAGTTTGCAATGTTGTGTCAATTTCTGTTCTACAGCATAATGTTCCAGTTATACAGATACATACATATATTTGTTTTCATACTCTTTCATTATACGTTACTATAAGATATCGAATATAGTTCTCTGTGCTGTACAGTATAAACTTGTTCATTTTTTATATAGTAGTTAGTATCTACAAATCTCAAACTCTCAATGTATCCCTTCCCACCCTGTCCGCCCACTGGTAACCATAAGTTTGTTTTCTATTTCTGTCCCACTCTCACTTTTTAAAAATTGTAAATTTTTATTGAAGTATAGTCAGTGTCCAATGCTATGTCAATTTCTCCACTCTCACTTTTAAAAGTATGAGCAGAGAAGTTGAACTCAGAAGTTACCAGGGAAATAAAGTGGACTTTTACAGAAAGTCTAGATGTTGAGAAAATAAGCCAATTCTTTATTATCACATCATATCATATGAAATCATATCCTATTAGATTACCTTGATAGTCATAAAGATATATTTAGAAGTGTTGCAAACAGCCATGAAAAAAATTCTCTTGGTTGTTGATTTGTATTGGTTAATGGGTAGCTGCTGAAGCCAGCTGGAGGCAGCAATAGACACAAGACAAGCAGTCTTTTTTTTCCCCTTAAACCTTAAAAACCTTAAAATGTCTGACAGAATGCTTCTAATGAGAAAATGGAAGTGAATGTGTAAAAATAAGCCTGTTTGAAAACATCCTAATGTGATTATTCATATTGTATTTGAGTCTCCTCTAGTTTAAAAAAAAAAAAAAAGGAAATTATGTCTACTGTGAAACCTCCAGAAATGTTGTTTGTTTATGTCCTAAGATAGTTTTAGGAGCATCTCTCTTATCAAAATTTTTAAGAATCATTTCCATCTTGGAACCATTCCTTCATTAAAATGTCCATATATCCTTCCATTTAATTTCCTTTAATCCCACCAGAAACACATCAGGTACCACTCACAGCCTCAAGAGTATATACAAATTTGTTACACCATCTTTAGGGAAAAGCTTGTCGATTTTTAAAGTGTTTATGCTTACTTTATTAACATTATTTAAATAGTGACATAACCAGTGTTGATTTGCTGCCACTACCTTGGAAATGTTTAAACATTATTACAACTTAGCTCCACATTCCAGTTTTATCTCTAAAATTAATGCTTTTAGGCTCAATTTATGCCTGTCAACAAGTAATGATCAGAGATGTGAGCTGGCTCATAATCCAGAGGTACTAGGTTACAATGTGTTACCATGGAAACTGTGTTTTATTGCATTTTCTCTTCTTGATTTAAGGCATTTGACAATCATAGCAACTGTTTGCCAGTCTTCCCACATCATAAAAAATTCAAAAACACAACCAATAGAGAAAAAAAAAAAAGAAAAGAAAAAGAAGATGGGAGGAGTCTCTACTGTTCTTGGACCTCATTAGAAACATAAAAAAGAAATGACAGCCTAATATTTAACATGGACCTTTTGTGAATAGTTTATCTTTCAGAAAGTCCAGGAGTGTTGGAAAATTCAATCAGTGGTTAGTCATAGAATGGACCTGTCTGCCTGTGGTTCATTTTGTTTATTGCATCATATATCTTTTATGATCACTGGGACTTTAGCCTGAAACAGCATTTTCTTTAACAAGAGCCATGTTTCCGTTAACGTTGTTTATTGCATCTAAAACATTACTCTTTGAAATCACGGTACATTTTCTATCGAGCAAAGGTCTGCAACTGAATCGTGCATGAATGTGTTTATTCAGAATCTAGAGTTTAAAAAAAAAAAAAACCTCATCCAGTTCATGTAACATTAATCACTTTGCCAGTGTTCAGCTGAGGTCATTGCCACATTCCTAGCAGTATTAAGGCAAGTCGAGATTAATGATTAATCACGTACATTAAACCTTGGAAGGGGAGCACGTGAAAGGGATCTCACGTTAGACCCTGTTTAAAAGACAGAGAAGGGACTGTGGTGAAATGGGCTAAGTCTGCTGCAGCTTGACTTTACAAAGTGCTTGTTTTTACTACATGGGGTCAGTACAACGTCTGTGAATCTCAAGGCTTCCTTTTCCTATTTCTTCTAGTTTATAGGTCAGATTTAAGGTCTTTCTGACTGTTCAAAATGAAGACTCATTCACTAAACTTTCTTTTTTTAGTACATGCTGATCACCAGGCACTGGCGAGGAACTATCCACGCAAAGATGACCCAGACACAGCCCTCCCTTCCCTGCTCCCCCCAAGAACCACACGATCCACCCAGGAAGAGCGGTACCAGATGTGCACAATCTGAGCAGAGTTTTGTGGGAGTACAGAGGAAGGAATGATTAATTGTGAAGGGAAGTCAGGAAAGACTTTACTGAAGTTAACTTTACAGGGGGAAAGAGGTGAGCAAAGCTGGCCAGGCAGAGGGAATGACATAAAGATCCTGTGAGTATTCTCAGACTAATTAGTGATTTGATGAGATGAGAGCAAAGGCTTTTGTAGAAGAGCTGAGAAGGGACAGGCAGAAGATGAGATTGTAAAGTAAGGGGGAGACACATGGCCAAAGTTTCTGAATGTGAACTTTATTCTAAAAGCGATGAGAAGTCTTTGAAGAATTTTAAGCAGGAAAATTTGGAGCATCAGACTGTAGTAGAAATTGGATACAATTTCGGGTGAGGGCAGGTTGGATGGCAGATTAGTGGGTAAAAAACTAGAATTACTGTCTTCAAAAAGGAGGAGGATACAGTCAGCCATTAAAGTGGTAGCAGCTTAAGTTTGGCCGTAGAATGGAGAGAGACATTATGGGACCAGATGTGACAAGAATGGTCAGCTGAGTTCTTGGAGGGAGTTAAGGATAGATGACAGAGAAAAAGGAATCTAAGATGGTGCCAAGGGATCTAGCTGGGGTGAAGAAGCAGATGGCAATGCCATTAACCAAGGCACCTGAGGTCATGGGACCATTAAAGTGATAACTTCTAGTAGGATGTTGGACAAACTACTATGTCACTGAGGAATGACATTGGTACTGGATACGCTGATTTGGGGGCCATTAACTTATACTTGGTTGTTTAGGTCATAAGGGAAGGTGAGAATGTCCAAGGCAAGAAGGTAGAAAAAGAAGAAAAGACAGTCCGAGGAAGAGTTTCTGGGAGAGAAAGTATTTCTCACTTGTGTGATGATTTTCGAATTTAGAAAAAAAAACAAGAGGCTTAAGGAATTTTTATGTTTTTCTCTATCTAAATAAAGAGTAAACCTGGCACACAGAATAACCATTTCTACAAGAGAAAATTTAAGAACAAATATTTGATTAAAAGTATTTTACTACTGGTTGCATATAATGTATAATGCAACCTGTAATTAGGATGCTGGTGGGCTCACATGTAGAAAGAAATGTTTCATATAAGAGGTTAACACTATTTTGAAGCATTACCGCTTTAAATGTTCTTAATATGCATATTTAAATATGTTCTTATATTGTATGTGACAGATTTACATACTTCCCATGTTACCATCATACACTTCCATTAAAGATTTATTTATTTTTAAAAATACATTTTATATTCCCATAAAAAGGAGAAATTAAATCATAAAAATACACACAAAGTTAGTGTTTATAGTCTAACTACTACTCTCACAAAAAAAAACCATTGGAGTCGGTGGCTGTCTTTCCCGTTGAATAAGGAGAGAAGGCCCAGGTATGAGCTTAATTTTTGCTCATGGAGTTTTGTATTTCAAAGACTAAATTTTCCTAACTACAGAGATAAAACAAATGTGAGATGCAAAAATGTCACCTTCTAACAGAGCAGGAGGTTGAAATTGTATTCATCTAGGCTTGGCCTCACCTTCATCAGTATGGAAAATTTAAGAATTGATTTCCATCCAGTAACAAGAAGTTACTGGAAAAATCAGTAGTATGTGTAGAACTCAGAAACACCATTTTGGGGAGGTTTATGCCTTCCAGCTAGTTTTCTGTTCATTCATATAATCATTGATTCACTCAGTAAGAACTTACTGAGCAGACATCATGTCCCAGGCTCTACCAGTAGCTCTAAGATGGCAACATGTCCTTCCATTCTAGGAATTTATACTCTTGGCCAAAAGATGAGGTGAATTCTCAGGTTGCTGTTGTGATTGGCTGTGCAGGCTGGGCCCTGTACTGCTCTAGAGGGAGTCATCACAGATAGGCTATAAAATAGCCCTGGTGCCACCCCAACCCCAGCTTATGCTGGTGGACATCTGCATCTCCTTGGTCACAGTGATTAGCTCAGAGATAGGCATGCGACCCAGTCAGAGCCAATGAGATATGAAGAGATGTTCCTGTAGGAACTTCTAAGAAAAAGAAGTTCCACCTCTCTTTCTGACAGCTACCAAAGGGAGCCCATTTTCTGCTGGATGATGAGGTGTGAGGATATGAGATCAGAATTTGCTTCATGTGTTTTGCTACTGGGAGCTGTGAGCCTGGAGTTACTGAGTTCTATCATGGGGGTCCTGAAGAAAGCCCCAGTATGGTGGGCAGAATAGGGGGAGGGAGCACCCAGGTCCTTAGTGACATCATGGGAGCAGTAGATCAAGCCTCTTACAAACCCACAACAAAGTCAGTTGCATAAGCCCCTACGTTCCTTTTTTCTGCTTAAGCCAGATTGAATGAAATTTCATGTCACAGTTACAAGAATCTTGACATAGTCCCCAATACTGATACCTCTTGTATAATATATAACTTTTGTGCCTATTCAGATTATCTACTGGTCATGTTCTTCCCCATGTGTATTCTTCTACCTTAGGGTAAGGTGGATCCCAGTGGAGTCAGTGGGAGGATGGATAAGTTCAAACTCTTTGAGAGATTGACCTCTAAGCTCAGAGCCAACTGCTTTCCAGTCTGTTAGTTCTCATTCAACCTGATACGGAGATGATGACAAAGAAAGTGAGTATTTTTAAAGTATTTAACATTTGGAGCTTGCCCCCCAAACTGACTTGACACTATCCTCCTAGATTTGGAGGCTTTTTGTAGGAAAGTGCTTAGCATTTATTCAATGCTTTACAAAGATTTTGCTTAAAAATGTTTGCATGTTTTTATTGTGGTAACAATATATAGAACATAAATTTACCGTTTTAACTATATCATTTAGTGGCATTAAGTTTACAGTGTTATGCAACCATCAGCACTATCCATTTCCAGAACTTTTTCATCATCCCAAAAAGAAACTCTGTCCCCATTAAACAATAACTCGCCCTCCTCCCTGCAGCCCTGGTAACTTCTGTGCTACTTCCTGTCTATGAATTTGCCTGTTCTCAGTACCTCACAGAAGTAGAATCACACAGTATTTGTACTTTTGTCTCTGATTTCACTTAGCATAGTATTTTTAAGGTTCATCCATGTTGTAGCATAAAGATTTGCTTTCAGATGTATTCCTCTCCCTGTCCCCCTAAAAGTGTTTTAATTTCTGCTCTTCAAAAAATAATATGTACATATTGGGTTAACTTTTAAAAATTAGAACATACTCAGGAACTGACACATATTTTAGGCCCACAAGGGACCAGTCAGTGTTAAGCACGTAACAGATACGACATTGTCTAGTGCTCTCAGTCCTAACTGTTGTGTTACTTTCAAAGACCCAGCGTCACAGGGGCACGTGATACGGTACCCAGGATACAATCCCATTTCTCCTCACTGTGATATTCCATAGACTTCACATCACACAATGGTCTAACCGTAAGCCTATTTCTAGTTTTTGAATAGCTTTAAAATTTCCAGGATAAAAGATTTCTATTTCTAGTTAGGTTTTATTTGTGCTAGTACATACACACTAGTTCACACTAGCGGGGTTTGCTTAAATCTTTGGCATGAGGCCACCCTCCAGACACCTACTGAGTGATTGATGGTCTCAACTGAGGACTCAGGCTTTCTATGTCCAAGCCAGGGTGCACTCCACACCCAGAACACACATACACACCTTCCATTTGTCTGCACACCTGCTGTGCCCTCCACACGCTAACCCCTCCGTACACTTGCACTGAACACATGGTATCCTTGGCTTCTCAGAGAGTCAGACAGGAGTTCTGGTGACTTCCAACAACCTGTAGGACCAGCAGAAATTTTAGGACCAAGATGGAGTTAGCCTCTGCCTCGTCTGCCTTCTACAATCCCTTCAAGTTCCCTCTTCTGATTTTAATCCCTATCAAAAGTAAATGCACAATTATATGTGATTTTTCCAGATATGCTTTTCATTATTACAGAACTCACCATTCTTCCTGCCCCCTGTGCTACTATTCTAGCTACCCCAGAGGAATCCTGCCCAGCAGCCCGAGAGCCGAAGGACCAGGGCCGCTCTTCAGATCAAGTCTTCTGTGATTGTCTGGAGCTGTCTAAAAAAGGATGGAAAGCCTTCTGAAAAAGGTACTTCGTCTTCTAGAGGTTGAAAAAAGTGGGTCAGAGGGCTTTTTTTTTTTCCAAAATCTAGGGCAAACCTATTTTTTGGTTAAGGACTTTATAAGACATTGCTCAATTTATTTAATGAGCAAACCGCATTGCCACATACCCAGTTCCTCTGAGAGAACTGTTCCCCTAAGTTTGGATCTTCGCTAAATGTGCAATCATGGATTCTTCACTCACATATACTTTAACCTTGCTGATGGCTCTCTCAGGACACTGCAGGGAAATTAGCGTGTGTACTGGCAAGCGAAGACATAGTGCAGTTAGCAAACCTGGACTGGAATCCCAGCTCCAACACTTTACTTCCCGTGAGGTTATGAGCAATTCTCGGAGCCTCCCTCTAGCAATCATTTATTTATTGCTGCGTTAACAAAGCAGTCTAAAATTTAGCAGGCTAGAAACTAACTTTTGTTGTTGTTGTTGTTTATTGTGTGGGTCAGCAATTTGGACTGGGCTCCCCTGGGCAGTTCTGGTCTCTCCCAGGATCAACCATGCAGATAAAAGTCAGCTAGTGGCTCGAATGGGGCTGCCTGGTAAAAGATGGTCTCACTTACATATTTGTCCGGGGCATGTCCATGTTCCGCCCCTCACCTTTTTGGTAGACTAGCTTGGCTTGTTCATGCAGTGGTCTCAGGGTTGCAGCCACAGCCCAAAGAAATCCACGTGCAGGCACTTTCAAACCTCTGCTCACGTTTGTCATGTCCCATTGGCCAAAGAAAGTCTCACGGCCAAGCCCAGATTCAAAGAGTGGACAAAGAAACTCTACCTTTTGTTGGGAGAAAAGGCAAAGTCACATCACAGAAAATCCTTAGTATGGAAATGGAATTACTGCAGCCATCTTGCAAACAAACTCCATTCTTTCTTTACAAAATGGAGACAATCACATATGAAATATAACATTACTGTGAAAACAGATTTACTCCCTCCTCTTTGTTAGGTAGGTCACTAGGGCATAGAAATGGAAAGAGTGTGGGCTAAGGTAAATTCAGATCTCATTATGGAGGGTTCGGAATGCTCGATTGAGTTAGGGGATGGTGTTTATCTCAGCCATCAGTGAAGACTTACTGACACATCATGCACAAGTCAAATGACATGATGTGAATTTGTTTAAGCAACTGATCACTATATAAAATGATCTGCTTCACTTACTTGTTTTGTTGTTTATGATTGTTTTCATCTGTCCAGGAGATTATAAGTACCATGAGACAGAATAAGGACTTTGTCCAGTTTTATTGTCTGTCCTCAGCATGAAGAGCTTTGTCTGACTTAAGACATGCTTGCTGCATGATTGACTGTTGTCCAAGTCACTTCAAAATTCCTCCTATAACGTGACTTCCAGACTTTGCACTGTGCTCACCCAAATCAAGATGCGTAATCTCCTCTAGTTCTCAGTGTCCTCTGGCACTGTACACAATCCCCCTGGTATATTCAATGACAGAGAAAGAAAGGAGTATCTCTTGATCTGGTTACTTCACTTTTGTTAATGCAAGCTAAGATTGAATTTCTTGGCTCATCTGGAAGTTTGAGGTAACTAAAATTCCTAGGGTTTTCTCCTACAAACTACTATTAGTCCAAATCATAGTGTTCTCCCCTCCCAAATTTGTCACCAAAAATAATTTTTAAAATACCATAAACGTAAAGTGTGTTGCCCTTGTTCAGTTTTATCTTCGGTTTCTGGCTCATCATTCTAATTTGTCTAGATTGTTCTGAGTCTCCATTGTGTCATCAAATACATTGGCTTGCCTTCTCAGTTTTGTACCACATTCAACTTTGATAAGCACACTTCCTCTGTCTTCAGCAAAGTAGATAAGGATGTTGGGCAGGGAAGCCCTCATCTGGAGACCTGCCACTGCTGTTCCATTAGAACTCTTCCTCTAAATGTAACCAGCCACACACCCACTCAACTCTCCTATTCTCCAGTTTTCACTTCTCTGTCCTTTCTGAGCACGTCATTGGCATGTTATCATATGTCTTGCTGAAATTAAGGTATCAAATGTTTCTAGCATTCCCTTTTGAAATTTATGTATGCATTTATTTTACAATACCATATTTTAAAGATTGAAGTATAGTTGATATACAGTATTATATGTTATAGGTATATAATATAGTAATTCACAATTTTTAAAGGTTATACTCCATTTATATTATAAAATATAAAGTAAAATATTGTAAACTAAAATAAAATTTATAAAATCCCCCATGTTGTACAGTATATCCTTGTAGTTTATTTTATACCTGATAGTTTGTACCTCTTAATCCTCCAATTCCATCTTGCCCCTCCCCCTTCACTCTCCCTGCTGATAACCACTTCTCTACATCTGTGAGTCTGTTTCTTTTCTGCTGTATTCACTAGTTTGTTGTACTTTTTTAGATTCCACATATAAGTCATATCTTACAGTATTTGTCTTTCTCTCTCTGATGTATTTCATTTAGCATAATGCCCTCCAAATCCATCCATGCTGTATACCAGAAACTAATACATTTTTAATCAACTGTACTTTAATTAAAAAGCAACCAACCAACCAACCAACCCATTTAAAATATGGTCAGAAGAACTGAACAGACGTTTTTCCAGAAATGGAGATGCAGATGGGCAACAGCCATCCCTTCCCTTTTGTACATACCTATTTAACCAATCCCTTTTTTAAAAATAATAAGATGTTAGTTAGTCATGGCTTGTTTTCATCTTCTTGTTGACTGACCTGCATGCAACTTACCTGCCACTGGATACTCTTTCTTTAGCTTACCTCTTAGAAAGAGGATGTTTCCGGGGGAAGACATCCCTGATTCAACTGACGTTCCGTCCTTCTACTGGGACTCCTCCTATTATCTCCTTACATCTTTGCAGACTGCCAGGATCCCCTCTCTTCTGTAAAGTCAGTCTCCCATCTTCATTGGATCATAGCCATTACCACTGCAGTACTGGTTCTCCAACCTGATTTCATGTCAGACTTGTCCAAAGAGCTTATTAAAACATAGATTGCTACGTCTCACCCCCAGAATTTCTCCTTCAACAGGTCTGGCTTGGGAGCCAGTAATTTGCATGTCTAACAGGTTCCCACTGGTGCTGATGCTGCTGGCCTGGGGACCATATTTTGAGAACCTCCAACCTAGTATACATCCCATCTCATTAAAAAAAAACAAACAAAAAAACAAAACTTCCCTTGGACTTTATAAACACCTCCAAAAATGAGGCTCCCATTCCCTCTTCCCTTTTCATAGCCAAACTTCCTCAGAATATTACCGACTCTCACCATCTCCATTTTCTCATCTCCTGTTCACTCTGACACCAGGGAAACACAGACATGTGATATGATGAGCCAAGAAATGTGGATGATCTTTCGAAGCAAAGAATGGCAAGCAGATTTCCCCCTATACCCTCTAGAAAGGGACATAGTGCTGTTGACGCTTGGATTGTAAACCACTGAGACTCGTGGCAGACTTCTGACGTAAAGAACTATAGGGTAATAAATTTGTGTTGTTTTAAATTCTTTTGGGTGGGGAGGTAATTAGGTTGGTTGGTTGGTTTATTTTTAGCAGAGGTACTGGAGCTTGAACCCAGGACCTCGTGCATACTAAGCACTCACTCCACCACTGAGCTATAGTCTCCTCCCAAATTTGTGTTGTTTTAAGATGGTAAGTTTGTGGTCATTTGTTACAGTGGCAAGAAAATTAATACAAGCCTCATCTCCAGAAGTAACACCAACATCTACCCAGTTGCCCAAGCTAAAACCTTACAAGTCATCCCTGATGCTTTGCTTCCCTTTTATCTACCTTCTACCCACCTAATCTAGCAACAGGGTCTGACAGGTTTACCTGCAAAACAGATCTTGAATCTGTCCATTTCTCTCCACCTTATCTGTCAACACTGGAGTCCAGACCGTCATCATCTTGTATCTGGACCACGACAGCAGCCTGCTAAGTGGTCTGTCTGTTTCTGTCCTGGTCCCTTTCTAACTGATTCTTAACTTGTTAGTGATAATGATCTTTTGATAAATGCCCATCACTTCTTTGCTTCAACTTCTTCAATGTCTTCCCATCACAGTTAAGGAAAATCCAAGTTTCTGAACATAGTCTACAAGGTCCTTCATGACCTGGCTCCTGCTTGCTGCTCTAATTTCACTTTGTACATTGACTCCAGCTCACTTTGTCCACCACATTGGCATCATTTCTGTTCCTGTAACATGACAGACTCACTCCTTTGATTCTCTTCCCTTGTATGGCTTCTTGTTTTTCATGTCTAACCTCAAATATTACCTCCCTGGGAAGGCCTTCATTAACCCCTCCAGGTAAAGCGTGCCACACCACTGTCATCCTCATTCTTTGTCAGATAACCCTGTTTGTAATTAGTGAATTTGTTTGCTTTGTTTTCTTTATTCTCCCGACTAGAACGTAAGCTCCATGAGGCTGGCATGGCTGATTCGGCGTCACACCCCCAGGCACTACCACACTGCCAGACTGGTGGTAAATAGATGCTCCCCAATGCAGGAATGAATGAAGGAGTGGAGTGAGTGAGTGAATACTGTGATCACAGGGGTTTTTTCCATTGAGGTGAAATGTACAAAACATAAAATTGACAATTTAAAGTGAATAATTTAGGGGCATTTAGTACATTCACAATGTTGTTCAACCACCATGTCTTAACTAGTTATGAAACATTTTCATCACTCCAAAATAAAACCCTTTACCCATTGAACAGTTATATCCCATTCTCTCCATCCCTCCACTCTGTACAAAGGCCAGTTTGCTTTCTGTGTCTGTGGATTTGCCTATTCTGAATATTTCATACAGATGGAGTCATACATGGATGGATACATTATGTGTCCTTTGGTGTCTAGCCTCTTTAGCGAGGACGGTTGCAAGGTTCATCCACACTGTAACATGTAGCAGTACTCTGTTCTTCACGACAGCTGAATACTATTCCTGTGTGTGTGTGTGTGTGTGTGTGTGTGTGTTTATCCAGTCATCTGCTGATGGACATTTGGGCTACTTCCACTTTTTGGCTATTGTGAATTAGTGCTGCTGTGAACATTTGTGCATATTTGGAATGTAGGCAGTGATTTCTAGAGCATAAGCCTCATTCAGTCCTTGCCTGTTTCTGATTTCCTCTGTATCTCTCGTGCCCCAGGATTTCGCAGTCAATGAGAGTAGCTTAATGATCATATCTGCTTAATTATCATAGAATTCTTAATCAGGTTGTTTGTTCTGTGGATTAATACAGCGGGTTCCAAATTTAATAGGGCTGGAGACAGAACGAGGGGTAGGCTGAAAGAGATTAAGCAGAAGAGTGGTAGGTGTAGTTAAAATTATGACTTTTTAAAATCATGCACATTACAAGATAATCAATTTACTCATCCAGTGATAAACTTTATGTTTCCCTCAGAAATGTTAGTAGCTACCAATGCTTTCTGAATTAGGTACTTAGAATCCCTTGGTAGTCCATTCATTGCCATTTCCAGTGTTAAAAAGTTTTAATCCACAATTAGACATATATTAAGCCATTAAAATATCATTGCATTTTAATGATTTGAATCTATGAAAATATGTAAATTAGTAATGGCTTATTAAACTTTACAGTTTCGGGTGATTGTACAAAAAGAACTGTACATATAAAATGGTAGAGGGGAAAAAGCCTTTTGTGTATTTTATTACATCATCCTTCAGCGAGGATGACAACAATGAAAACATGTGTGCAATTCCCCATTTAAAAAAAATAAACATATTCAGCTATTCTGAACAGAAACGATTTCCATGAAAGCCGAGTCCACACAGTCATTTGGGGTCTAAGCATGTCATCTTGATCCCTGGCACTCTGTTTTGTGCTTTGGAAAGCGCTACTCAATTCAAAACAGAAATTTGGAAAAGGCGTCCTCCCTGGAGCCCTCTGAGAGCCTGTAGTTACGGTGGTTACTTAAATATTATTTCCATAGCTACGCTGGCTTCTAGCCACAGCTGAAATGCGTGTCAACGAGCTTGGTGTGAAAATGGGCAGGGAGGGGGAAAAAAGAGGAGACAGAGGACACTAATTTTCGTTCTTCGGAGTAGGAGGTATAATGTCTTTATAAAGTAATAATTAAAAGAAAAACAATTACTGGAGCCTTATCTGGACCGTGCAGCTGTACTTCCTCCTTTTGCATTAGCAGTGTTCCTAAGGTTATGACAAACCATGAAAATTGCATCTTTAGAGGAGTTTTATTCCTTTTCCTATGATTTGATTGAAACAGACAGCTACATTTTGTGTATATATAATTAGGCAGTAAAATAGGCTTTGAAGGCAGGGTTCCATTTAGTATGTGAGTCACACGCACAACTGCCTTTCATTCACCAGCCAAAGACTGATCTTTTTAATGCTTCAACTCGCTCAACATGTTTTCTGAATGCTACATCTTCCACGGAGAGGGGGGAAAAAAGGAAAGAAAATAAATCAGCTTTGCGCCCATATTTCTTGCTTTTTTTCATCTTCTTTCCAAAGGGAAAACAGTCTGCAAAGCCAATCTAGGAAGTCTTTGGTGATTTAACCTTCTGACAAACTGATTTTTATCGTCCCCCTTCCAGATTGTCGTCGGGCACAAGTGAATGCTGCACCCGTTCCTGGCGTATCTAATCCCTCTCATAAAAGGCCATTGTGGCAGTAAAACTGAGACCAATGGCTTTTTCATTCTCCACCTCTCAGCTCTCCAAAGTAATGGCGCTGGGTCTCCTCATCGTGTTTTTCTTTTCAGATGCATAGTTTCTCCCTTTAACAAGGTTAAAAAAAAAAAAAAAAAAGGGTAGGGGGCAGGGGAGGGAGGATGGAGGGAGGAGAAGGAATCCAATCCCATTTTATTAGTGCCATCCTTGTATGTGGTTACTAAGTGATTTCCCCCACCCCCGAACTTGAATTAGGAAGAGCATTTGAGATAACAGCCTGTTTTTATGAAAGAGATTTTCCTCTGAGATTTTGAGTATGATGAGAACAAGCCTGGATGTATTTTTTTTTTCTTGTCATAAAAATCAGGGCTATCAACTGTGCATCCTTATGCCTTATCCGATTAAAAAGCAGTCGCCTATTAATCTCCATCCTTTCATCTCACTGTGTACCATTTGCTCTTTCCTGTCCCGTTCTGGCAAACCCAAAGATGGAGAGAAATAATATCAAGCTACTTGGCTGATTTATGCAAGTGATAGTTTGTGTTTGTAGCCTGCCTTTCATCTGAAGACCTCAAAGGGTTTTAGGAACATTATTACGTTGACAGGGCCCAACTCCAACATAAAGGGCACAGAACGGCCATAGTCATGCAAATCTATGTTTCTAGAGTGATTAGTACCCTGGTAACCAAGAGAGATGAACTAGTTTCTCATTTTTGATGTGAAATTTGATGTCCAGGCAAGAATTTCAGTTTCCAGTTCAGCTCCCCACAGCCCCCCACGGGATAAACCACTCAGTATTCAATTTACCTCCTGGGATGTCCCCCCGGGGAGTCTACTCCCCAAGATGAAGGGCTTTACATGACAGGGAGGTGTATATATTTCTTCAATTGGCCTAATCTAATAAAGCTGGACGTGATTTATATGTGCAAAATGTTGCCATGCTAAATAATTCAGAATGAAACTGCCTTTTCTAGTTGTGCTACAAATAGGTGTCAATCTGCATTTGATGGTGCCTGTATCCCACAGGGACTTTGGACCTACTGAAAAGAAATACATTCCTTGTGCTGGTTCTGAGGAAAAACATTGGGGACAGTGCCCCTAACTAAGCCTATGCGTCCAAATCAAATGAAAGCTTTCAAAGCAGGACTCTTCTTGCTGGTTCTGTTTTTGTGAGTAGGAGGAGCAGCTTCCATTGAAGACTGTGGCACCTGTCAGGGTTTCCCTGTAAATCTGATACAGAGACTTCTTACTGTAGGAGATGTATATGTACGTGGTCAAGACCCTGTTGGAACAATCAGTTTCTCTTCCTAGCAGTCCCTGCTTTTTGCTGACTTTATTCCTCTTTACAGTTCTCCCTTTTTTAAAAAAATTTTTAACTGAAGTATAGTCAATTTACAATGTTGTGTTAGTTTCTGGTATACAGCATAGTGATTCTGTTATATGTGTGTGTGTGTGTGTGTGTATTCCTTTTCATATTCTTTTTATTATAGGTTATTACAGGATATTAAATATAGTTCCCTGTGCTATACAGTAGGACCTTGTTCTTTGTTTTACAAGAGTAGTTTGTATCTGCAAATCTCAAACTCCCAATTTATCCCTCCCCTCTTCCCCCACTGGTGACCATATGTTTGTTTTCTATGTCTGTGAGTCTGTCTCTGTTTTGTAAATAAGTCCATTTATGTCATTTTAGATTTCACATATAAGTGATATCATATGGTATTTTTCTTTCTCTTTCTGGCTTACTTCACTTAGAATGATGATCTCCAGATCTATCCATGTTGCTGCAAATGGCATTATTTCGTTCTTTTTTATGGCTGAATAATATTCCATCACACACACACACACACACACACACACACACACACACACACACACACACACATGTATGTGTGTGTATATATATATATACACCACATCTTCTTTTTCCAGTTATCTGTTGATAGACATTTAGGTTGTTTCCATATCTTGGCTCTTGTAAATAGTGCTGCTATGAACATTGGGGTGCATGTGTCTTTTTGAATTAGAGTTTCCTCTGGATATACGCCCAAGAGTGGGATTGCTGAATCATATGGTAACTCTTAGAATTCTCCCTTCTTTCTACCTCACAGTTTCTCTCCCCACCTCCGTCTTATTCCCCTAAACTGTGGATTTTTTAAAGAATTTCTTTTCATGAAAACAGTATCTTGAGCCATATTTTTATTGTGGGTTTTCTCAAATAAAGTCATAAAGTTTGCATTCATTATTTGCTTTTAACCGTATAGACAGACACGTGGACCTATGTGGTTAGAGCTCCACATTTCCATAGCTTTATGCTTCTGAAGAATTTCAGCGATGGTTTGCTTTTACATGATAAAGCATCACATGCATTATTTCCCAATTGGAGCCTCTTGATTTATGAAAATGAAATAGCAACATTATGAAAATGATCCAGCCAATGTTGGGAGTTTCTTGATAACTTCTGAATGCCAGTTTTTATTATTAACTTAGCCTAATTTTACCAATGGATATGAGAAAACACAGGAAAATGATATCCTGTGCCTTTATTGGTGAACTAGCGAGACCACAGTAGTCAGTTACTTCTTCAGTCTTTAACAGCTGACTGGAATCCCAGCTTTGTGTTACCCTGAAAGCAAAAAGCCAGCAATGGAGTCAGAGATGTCCAGCAAGCCCTCCTCCTTTGGGTCCCTTGGCCACACAGAACCAGGACATGATGTTTCTGGGGCTGGCCCTATTTTAGTTGGGCAGTGCTTAGTTAATATTCCCTTTAAGAAAAGCATATTTGGGGTGCTTATTTTAAACCCAATTCAGAGAAGTGGTCTACTTTTAGGAAAGGAGCTCTTCATGGATTTTAATGAAGGACTGGGAGCAGTCAGAGGTACAGTTCTTCCTGCCTCCATCATGTTCCCTCATTTTGTCTTCTAATATTTTCTTCATAGTATTTCTTACTATCTGAAGTGAGCATTTGTATTTACCTGTTTACTTCCTTATTATTTCTCAGTTTCACTAGAATATAAACTCCATGACAGCAGGGACTTTGGTATATATAACCCCTATCTATATCTTTTGTCTATAATAGAGCTTGGCACCTGATGCGTACACAATAATATTTGTTGAATGAATGAATGAGTGAGTGTTAGTAATATGGTGAGTGTCCAGACATAGCTTCTTCTAAACAGATACATCAACATTGAATAGATTTCTGATTCTGTAATTCTATAAATATTTAACTAGTATGGAAATGACCTGATTACTTTATTTTGATTATTGTTTGGTATAAACATCAATTCACTGGAATTAATTGCAAGCCAATATCCAGTGACTCTCTACGTCGACCTTATCATATCTACACTAGAATGAAAAATCACATGCAAATAAGTGACACAGAATCAGTGCAGGATACTAATGAGAGGTTTTAATTTTGAAACGAAGTTTAGATGTAGGGTCTGAGTAGTTAATTGTATTTAGATTCATTGATAGTTTGTGGAATTCATGCACTGCACCCGTACCAACTAGTCTCTGAATCAAGGATTGGTCTTGCTAAATCCAGTCCTCTTACTCTTGCTCCCGTCTTTGAAGGTCAGTGGTTGAGCATGTGAACTTTGGACTTTTATGAGCCAAGCTCCAAGTCTCCCACCATGCCTCCATTTCCTCCTCCCTAAATGGGATAATAGCTCCATCTCCATTTTGTAGTGTGAGTGAGACTTTAAAGAGAGGATTATGTAAAACACCTAGCTCCATGCTTGGCATGTAGTACTCAATAAAAGTTAGCTATAAGCGCTAAGTAATAGAAGTATCATTATTCTCTTTTTCTGTTATTCCCAAGCCAAGTTTGGTTAGCTAGTCTTAACTTCTCAAATCTATTCCTTCTGTCTACATTATCTCCAGTTCAAGGTCTCCCTCCAGATAGCCTTTAGAATTTGTTGGACCCACTTCTGCTCTTTCATTGGAATGGATCATTCAACACATCTGCCTTTATTAATGGCTGTCCATGAACTTCATTTCGTCTCCTAACCCAACACCACCAGCATTATCCATCTTGCCCATTTCTGGAATCCCAGATTTTTAACCCAGCCACCACCATGAGTCAGTCTCTACTTTGGACTTAAAAAATGGTTTCAAAGATAGCTCTGAGTAACTGAAATATTAGAACAGTCATGCTGCTACCTCAAATGTGTGGTCTTGGGCAAAACATACATAAGCTTAGTTGCAGTGTTTTCAGCTGCAAAATTAAGGGAGTCGGAGTAGAATATTCCGTAAGGTCTTTTCCGGCTAAAAAGATTTGATTCTAATTATGTAATATATTCTTTACTTCCATACTTGCTCAGGTTAGATTTTCAAATAATTTCTACTATAGCAAAACATTCAACCTCACTATTGTTTTATTAAATATTAAACTAACTGATCCAGATTGAACATTTGCTATTACGTTCTCATTGCAACATCTCCTATAGCTATCAGTTTCTGACATACTCTTAGGCTGATATGTATAGAACTGATTTGACTCCTCTGTCAATTCATACTGGAAATGCAATTTCAGTATATAATGTTAGTACATTTATTATACCTGTTTGTATGACCCATAGCAGTCAAGATGGGGTATCATCCAACTACAGGCTTACTTGATAGTTTCACTAGTCAACATATAAAATGAAAATGCATTGCTTTTATAGCTGGCTTTATGTTTTCAAAGTACATTCATACATATTAACTCCTATGACCCTCACAAACTAATGAGGTAAGCAGAGCAAGCCTCATTGTCCCAATTTATAACAAGAAAAACTAGGGCACAGCAGAAAACTTAAGTGGCTTGCCCTAGGCACCACAGTTGATTAGTGACATCTAGGACAGGAACGCGGGGTCCTAACACTGAATTCAGGGTTCTTTCCATGGTGCCTGTCCCCATTCACAGCCAGCTTGTTTATCTCACTAAGTGCTAATCATCAAGCCCTCTGCTGCTGTAAGGGATCTCTCCTACCCACCAACCACATCGCTTTATTTGTGCAGAATTAGTCAAGGAATTATTATATAAAATGTAAATACGTGTATATATAGGCACACACACACACATAGATATACACACATATGTATTTATATTCATGTGAAAAGCTGATACAGGTTATTTCCAGTTTTCCGTTTTAGATGCGATGTGTTGCTGGAGATAATAAAAATTCTTGCTGTGCTTGGCTTTATTGCCCTATTACCTCCTCTGGTCTGGATCTTAGTGTGGAAATCATCTCATAATCAGCTAAAAATAATAAGCAAATGCTAGGATTCTTGTGAAGAGTGGGTAGCATGACCGATAAGGGAAGCAGAGAAAAATACTTACCATTTGAACTGTGAAGTTCATTCTGTTTACAACCCTGAATGAACTGTTAGGTGAGATGTTTACTCTCGCCGACTTCCACTCACCTTCAGTTTTATTACTATAACACCAAGGGCCTTGGTATTCATCTCTTTCATCTTCAAAAGCCTAGATGTTTTAAAATGTTGTCCCATCTTCAATCTTCCATCACTCACCCCTTTCACACTAGTGAATCCTTCTATCATAGTAGTTGTCCTTCCATTGCTTTTGGTTTGCAGATTTTGTAAAATCAGATTTCATTTGTTTCCTGCTCAGTTGACTACCTGTCTAGTCACAGCTTAAACCCTGTAAAAGAAACATAAAAAGAGTAGAAAGTACCATATGTCCCCTTGAAGTATTGAAACACAAGGTATATTAAAGAAGGAACTAGAGAAAAAATATATGACAACCTACAGAAAACTGGACCGTGTAATACACACTGCAAAGAAATAGTGAAATCAGAGAAGTCACACATTATTTGAACTAGAAACCATGGTGGGTTTAGACTCACTTTTTAACCTTGGAAGAATTGTATGATTTGGATTATGGAAACCAGTGAAAGGAATAGTGCATTATAGGTACAGTCATATGATGTTGGTTTTAGGAAGATAGCACAGAATCACAGAAAGGTGGGGAGGAGGGGCTTTGGACTCTAGACCTGGTTCAGATTCAAGTTTCGTGTCTTCCTAGCTACAAGTAATAGGAGTTGCCATTTGAATGCCTATTTTGTACCAAGTATTATGTGACACTCATTATTTCATTTAATCCTCCAAATAACTTTGCCAGAGTTAGGATGCCTGACATGTAGTAAGAGCTCAATAAATGTTTGTTAAATTATTTAATACTAGAAGATGGTCCTTATTTTGTTTACAAGGAAGCCAAGGCTCAGAGAACTTATATTACTTGCACAAGATCACACAGCTCACAGTTACTTTTCTGGGTTGGTTATGGGTTAAATGAAATACTCTGGCTAAAGGTTTAGTACAATGCCTGGCACACAGAGAGCACTTAAATAAATATTAGGACAGAAAGTCTCACAGAAGTAAACTGATATGGGATGAAAAAGGAACAATAAGGAGAGCAGTAGCATAACTATTTTTGGATTTCCAGCAGTTTAAGGCAATGTGTTCAGAGTTGATAGAACTTCAAATGACCCATGTAAAGCAAATATTTGATGAGATGTTTGCTTTCATGCTCAGCCATGGCCACTGTTACTTAGTTTTTTTCTGTCTAATGATTTGAATCCTAAGCATGAAAGAGACAACTAAATGACTCTTCCTGGAATAACCTTTATTTTGCACATTTAACAATGGTTTAAGAATATTTTCTATAGGGGTATAAAATGTTGTTTGATACTCCCAACTCATATAATACCTTAATAACTCTTTGAAGTGTTGAAATCAAACCATAAGCTTTTTGAAAACGACCTAAGTATCCATAATTAGTCTGTTCAGGCTTCCATAACAAAATATCACAGACTGGGTGGTTTGTAAACAAGAGAAGTTTATATTCCACAGTCCTGGAGACTAGTAGTCCAAGATCAAGGTGCCACCAGTGGTGAGAGCCCACTTCCTCAATGAAGCACTTCCACCATGGTGGCTGTCCTTACTGTAACTGACCTGGCGGAAGGGCAAGCTGGCTCTCCAGGATTTCTTTTATAAGAGCACTAATCCCATTCATGAGGGCTCCAGCCTTATGACCTAATCACCTCCCATAGACCCCAGCTCCAATACAGTCACATTGGGCATTAGGATTTCAGCATATGAATCTGGGTGGGGGAGGACATAAATATCAGTCCATGGAATCCGTCAACTGGAGATGACATAATAAATTACAGTGTTTCCATCCAAAAGATATTATGCAGCCGTAAAAAGAATGAGATAATTTATATGTTACTGACATAAGATATTTATCATTTATTCTTTTTTTAATCATTTATTCTTAAATGAAAAAGTAGTTGCAGAAAAATTGGAATAGTGCAATTCCAGGTTTGGCAAGGACAAAACTACATATCATGTACATGCTTGTAAGTGCATGGGAAAAAGTTATGGAAAGGTACCTAGTAAACTACGGGGAGAAATTTCTACCAGAGTAGGGAGTCTGGTAGAGTGACAGGAAGCTTATGCCTTTTTACTTTATATACATTATGTATTGTATCCTCTTTTTTTTAAAGCTATTTAAGATGAGCATGATTATTTTTATTTCTTCAATTTAAAACTCAACAGGGATTATACCAAGATAGTGGCCTAAATATACTATATAACTCCCCTTACACCCTAAACTCCATTGAAATGATAGAAAATTGCCTTATTTACAAGGGCTGCAAAACAACATGGGTTGCCATGAGAGGACCATAGAGTTTGAGAAATTCCTGAAAGCTAGAAATCAGTGGCAAGAAGAAAGCTACTGCAGAGGTGGAAGCAGTAATCCCATCAATGACCTGCCAGGTTAAAGGTCGTGCGGAGTCCCAGCATGAGCCTCAGGGCACCTGAAGAACCACTTTGGAAAAAGCTGCACGAACAGGGTGCAACTCCTTGCTCCTTTGCCACATCGATGAACCGCAGGAAACAGATTATTACCCTCATTGCTTTTGAAACAAAACAAGAAACTGAAGTGAAGCCCTCTAGCATGTGAGTCCACGTCGGAGAGGAAGCCCTGCATAACACAAGGTCTGCTGAGTTGGGGGTTTGGGGGCGGGGTGTATGCGGGCTTCAACAGCGGGCCTTTCTTTTTATGTAGTACTTGCTACTAGAATAAAATCTTGGAATCTAAAAAACTAAAATAATATAAAAAAGAATAAAACCTTGAAGAGGGGTCCCTGAAGTGGGTGTTCTTACAGGTTTGCCCCCGAGACAGCACCTCAGGTAGCTTACGAATGCCAAGAGGAGCTTTCAGCCCAGAGGAGAAGCCAGGAGTATATTCTTCTTTCCCAGAGGGCGTGATAGCACCAGATATTTGAAGGAAAACATTTTGAAAAAGAGGCCTTGAATTCAGGAAACAGAAGAATGAAATCCTGGGGGAAAAGTCTCAAATAATAGAATTGTGTGTTTAAACTAGAAAAAAAATTAGTATTGTGAAAAATTCAAGAGCATATTCGTGAAAGAATAGGCTGATAGGAAAAAGGAACATTAAAATTTTCAGAAGTGAAAATTAGGATTATTGAGGGGGGAGGGACAAAGTAGCGACAATTTAGGGATTAACAGATGCAGACTACTATATATAAAATAGATAAGCAACAAGGATGTACTGTGTAGTACAGGGAATTTATAGCTGTTAGCTTGTTATAACATAATGGAATATAATCTGCAGAAATACCAAATCACTGCTGTACACCTGAAACTAATAACATATTTTAAACCAACTGTACTTCAATAAAATGTTATGATTATTGAAATAAAAATCCTCGATAAGAGAAGTAGTAGAATGGATATGATATGATCCAATCAAGGAGCAGAGACATTGATCCCAGTATCTCTACCAGAATGCAGGACAAAAGGACAGTGTGATGGGCTGAAATGTGTTTCCCCCCAAATTCATATGTCAAAAGACCGAACCAGTCACATAGTCAGAATATGACTATGTTTGGAGATATCGCCTTTAAAGAGGAAATTAAGGTTAAATTAGGTCATATGAGTGGGCCTTAGTGAAGTCTGACTGGTGTCCTTATAATAAGAGGAAATTTGAGCACACACAAAGACATACCAGGGATGCCTGCCCACAGAGGAGAGGCCATGGGAGGACACAGCAAGATGGCAGCCATCTGCAAGCCAAGGAGAGCGGCCTTGATCTTCCAGTCTCCAGAATTGTGAGAAAACAAAGTTCTGTAGTTTAAGCCATCCTGTCTGTGGTATTTTATTATGGCAGGCCTGGCAAACTAATCCAGACCAAAACATGGAAAGTATGAGAAGATAGTTAAGAAATACAGAAGATACAGCCAGAAGGTTTAGCATTTATTCACTAAGACTCCCAGATAGGTAGAACAGAGATAACGGAAGAAAGAACAGAAGCAAGACAAATTCTCAGAATTAGAGACAAATAAGAGTCTTGACAGAAGAGTTTCAGGTTTGCTAAGCAAGATTCATTTAAAAAACAGCCGTAAGTACACACATTGTGAAGTTTAACAAGTAAATCAGAAAAAAAGTGATGTGAGATTCTCTTTGAATACAGTAATGTATTTGCAACCAAAATGCACAGTGAGTTTGTTGTAGCCCAGCCAGCCTTTTTGACATCTTTTCTGTCTCCCATTGATAGAATCAAAGTTTAGAAGCTGCTTTCTACAGATCTCTTATTTCTTTTAAGTAAGGAAATTGAGCCTTAGAGAGATTAACTGGCTGGGTGTTTTTAAAGACATAGTTTCAAATTTTTGGACACTCTCTCAGAGACCCCCCTCCCCCAGATGGATCTCTGTTCCCTCCCTGTGAATCTGAGTGGGCCTGTGACTGCTTGGACTGAGACAGTTTGGCACGAGGGCAGCCAACTCTTCTAGGTTTCCCAGGACTCTCTGGGTTTTAGCACTGGAAAGCCCCCAAGAAACTCTTCAGAACTAGACAAAGCAGGATAGTTAGTGACCAGAGAAGTGAGTTAGGTGCCTTCTAAGGTTAAATCTTAAAATTCCGGGAAGCTATTACCGCATTCACTAGAAGACTCACTCTTGGAGCTCTGAGGTGTCATGTAAGGAGTTTGACTATCCTGAAGCTGCCATCTTGGAATGGCCAGGAGTAGGTGTTTAGATCAACAGTCCCAGCTGAGCTCAGCCCTCCAGGTATCTCCTCAAGGTGCCAGAAATGTGAGTGAAGCTGTCTAGGACCCTCTAGGCTAGCCCAGGCTCCAACTGAGTGCCACCAAGTAGCCTCTTTTGGTACCACATGGAACAGAAAGATTTATCAGCAAGGCCTGCTCTTATTACTGACCCTCAAAACCATTGAAATAGATTGGTTGTTATTTTAAGGCCCTAAGTTTGAGAGTTGCTTGTTACATAGCTGTAGATAATTAGAACAGTGGCTGAAATTATCAATAGATTCTCAGGTCTACGTCAGTTCTGATCCAGTGTCGGGTCTACCACAACTCAGCATTATGACTTTTTTTTTTCGTCCAGAATTTGTATAGATCCTCTTCTAAACTGAGACATAGCTTTCTAGGTATTACATACACTTATTGGTCTATAGTAAGTAGATGTTAAAGTAAACTGTCTTTTGAAAAAGGAATGCTTTTTTTTAAAAAAAAACATATTTCTGGCTCACAATATATTTTTATATCACTCTGCCTCTAATCAGGGAGGGAAACCTAGTAGTAATTTGAGCAGGGAAATTTTAATATAAATAGTTATTCAGTATAATGGGATTTTAGTAATGAGGGACTGGCTAGTAAGAAGTTAAGAGAACTTTAATGAATGTAAGAATAAAAGATATATAATATAATATCAGAAATAATACAATATAGTGTAGCTACTCTCCCTGGTGCTGAGAGAAAACACCCAAGGAAGAGTTCTCTGGTCCCTCACACTCAGAGCTGAAACCCAGATCTTTTGGAGACAACATGGCCTTGGCTCACTGGATGGCAAAGAAGTCTTTGTGGAGCCCTGCTAGCAGAACTTGCAGGAAATCTGCACCCTAAGGTGTTGGAGAAAGCTGTGCACAGGAAAGTATCTCATAAGAGGCATTTAGCTATGATACGAGTACCGGGCTGCCAGGGGAAGTTGCTGGTCACTGTGTACTGCAGGACCAGTGTATGCTGCGGAGCTTGGTGCTGGAGAAGCCATCCATGCTGCACGAACCTGCCAAGTGATGATACTAGAACCAGGATGCAAAACCCTTCCCTTCTGCAGTGTCTCTCCAGTGCCCTCTACTAACAAAATTTAACATTGTGCCAGCTGGCAAGAAAATCTATTTAAAGGCTCAGATCTACTTTTACCAAGTTGGCAAAAAGGGTAAATTCAGAGCTGAGTGGCTAAAAAAAGATAACTGACAGTTATTATGAAATATGCATCAAGATTTCGCTTTATCATGTCTGGAACTTCTCATATCAAGTTCTATAAAGGATTATCCAGATGTTTCCAAAAGTGAATATTTTAGATAGGGATGGTCATATGCTGAAATATCAAACTCATTTTCCAATCATAATTTTTATGTGAATACCATTTTGTAGAGTACCAAACCATTAAATGTTGTTTCCAAAATTATTATTAAAAGCCCCGTTAGTGATGGTAAATAGGCATAAGATTTCTTTTTAAGGATGTTGGGGCTATTCTAAAATTAGATGTGATGGTTGAAAAATTCTGTAAATATACTAAAATTCATTGAATTTTACACTTAAAATGGGTGAGTCTTATGGTACATAAATTCTATCTCAATAGAATTTTTTTTTAAATAGACCCTGTATACTCAACTTTTCAAATGGAGAAATAGACAATACATATTTAAAGATCTGAGAAATGCTAGGTAACCTATTTTTCCACTGCTAATTCATTTAATAATTTTAATACTGTTATCAGATATTATACGCATATCCAGTACCCACATTTTTTCCTTTTTATAATATTTTTTCCTGAGCTACAGTATTTTACGACGCCTATAAATCTTTTCTGATTTTTCTTAAAAATGATATACCAGTCCCAATGATTTTTTTCCATCAGAACATCTTTGAATGTTTTGGGAAATATTTTTAGAATATTTTGTATAATCATCTTTAGATACAGTTTGATTCTATTGGCAACAAAATGATATTTATTATCCTAGGAACTTCTTTCTTACTTCGAATTTATTCTATTGAATTTAAATAAATTTTCTGAGATGGCTGCTAAGGTTGCAGATTATTTTTGCTTTATTTTCTTCTTGAAACAGTCTCATCTTGGAAGTTTTGTTTGTGACCTGGGGTTCTAACTACCTCGGTGCTAGAACTGTAAATCCTGGGCCCTGTTTTCTAATACTGACCTATGCCTCTGCTAAGGAATATAGGGAGTCCATTACTTGGTTCCTCATTTCTAGAATGTAGAGGTTAATGACTTTGTAGAATTAGGTTCATCCCTAAGTGACCATCCAACTTTTTAAGAAATTTTGAAAATAAAATATAAAAAATGGGTCCTTTTCAAGAATGACCCAATAAGTTTATTTTTTGTATCATCAACTCTATCACAGTGTCTGCAATATAAGTGGTATTTAATAAATGATATTTAAGTAAATGCATAAAATAATGTTACAAAATAAACCAGTGAGATTTGATGAGAGCATCTGCATTTTGTATTGAAGCCAGTGCCTGAAATATGGATCAATGACAAACATTCACTTTGGGCTTACAGATAGCTCTAAGTACAGAAGCCTTTTACCTTAGACACATGTGACCCAGTGGGATGTAAAGTTGGACCATAGAGAAAAGCCCCGAAGTTCCTTCTTATTTTTATCCTCTAAACCCTGTTAAGAAACGGGGAGACCAATTTACAATGATACACTCATTAAATGTTTTGTACTTTGACAAGATAAATCTGTTCTACTATCCCAAGATTTTTCTGGATATACTGAATTATTAACAGCTCTAGGTGTCTGAATAAAAAATTCTAATCATCTCAGCCTCTGGTCCATGAGCTATTTGACATCTACTGCCTGCTAGGACTGTCCTGATGTCCTAGGACAGCACTGATGTCCTTATGCTGCTGCTGCACGAGGGGCAGTCACCTTGTTCAAGCAGCTCCCCAAGTCTCTACTTACTCCCTCCACTTTGAGTTTTCTGTGCTAGAAATATTTGTACATAATGGATGGTCTTACTGTTGACACAACTGAGTGGTCTTCCTCCCTGTCCCTCCTTTCTCAGCTAGGATTTGTGTCCATCAGTGAACCTCTAAAACCCTAACTCCTCTCTCTACAGATGCCTTTCTCTCAAAATGGATGTTGAAAGCTGTTTCACATTAACAACAGTAAAAGTCTCCTCCCACACGTAGAAGTCTACTCATGTATAGAAGTGCGGGGTAAGTTCATTAATTTCTTCAAACTACCCTTCTCTATTCCTTTTCAACAGCAAGCTTCTAAAAAGAGTGGGCTTCATTCGATCTTTCCATTTGCTCCCCTCTATTTCTGTCCTGAACCCGCTGGTTTTTGCTACCATTTTGCTTATGTTGCTCTTTCTATGATCACTAAGTCTTTCCCCCTAGTAAAAACCAATGGAGGCTTTTTCAGTCTCACACTAACTTGATTACCCTCATGCATTTGGAATTGTTGATAATGCTCTCCTTCTCAGATGTATCCCTGACCTGTTGGTTTTTTGTTTTTTTTTTTTAATCTCTCTGCTCACTCATTCATCATTCAAATAGTTACATTTTCTGCTGCAAATTTCAATGTTGGTGTTCTCCAGGGAGACCATTTTTGACCCTATGTTCTGTTTGTTGACATTAACTTTGGCTTCAATCGACATGTTTTCATTCATAAAGAGCTATCATTCAACAGGTTTTCATTCATAAAGACCTCTCCCTGCTCTGGTTAGTTTATTTAATTTGGCTGTAGTAGGTTCCTGTAGAAATTGTACTTTCTAAGTTGAGAGCTTTTAAGTTCAGAGTTGGCTTATTGCATATTTATTGTTGTCATTTGTCCACTAAATATACTTGTTGACTTGAATATTATTTCAAGACACCTTGAGCTGCTCATTAACCATTATGATCCCCTACATTTTGGGGGAATCTTTTCTACTGTCCCCCATGTAGAAGTTCGATATAAGTTTATTAAATTAACAAAATTTTTTGAACATTTGATTCCAAGAACTCTGCCAGGCATCATGGATGATGGATGATATAATTCATTTATTAGTTTCTGGTCCTTTTCTGACTACCTTTTCTTTATATATATAAATATGACTGTAAATTAACTTATAGGAGTTTCAAGAGTTTTCCATAGGTGTACTAAAGCTAGGTCATTCATTGCCTTGTGATAAATTTAAACTCTTCTTCATAGGGGATAAAGGCTGTCCTCCAGTCCAGTCTGGCTGAGAGCACCCTTTTATACATTATAAAAGGCCGCCCTTTCTCAGGCTGATGCAGTTCAGTGCCAGGGCACCTAGCTTGGTGAGCAAAGCATGAGCTGGATGCCAGCTTCCATTGCTCCCTCACCAGAACACCTCTGTGTGGGTTCATAATGGCCCCATCTAAAGTAAGGCTGCAACCTCAAGCCCGACCTCCATTCCTCCCCCTCAGGGTCCCTGTGACCTAACGGAGCTGGACTAGCACTGCTGTTCTGTTCTTTTTGCCTCTCCATCTGTGCTCATTGTGTCTCCTCTTCCTGGTGTGGTCTTCCCTCCACCTCCGTCCTACTGTGGGACCACAGTCTGACCTCCTTCTGCCCTAGGGCCTATGCTCATTCCTTACATAACACTAGCTCTTCTCCAAAGGAATGCTTCTTGTACTTACTATCCTAAACTAAGTCCTTTCTGGAGTTTGGCAAGTGTCTTATCTCAGCTATGAAATCTGAAGCATCTCTAGAACAGAGATGATGTATTATTCCTCTTTGTATCTTCTGTGAACCTGTATAACACAATAGAAGTTTGTTGAATGAATATCCCAAGCTGAATCACAGGAAATGAGTTAATATTTGTAAAATGCTTAGCACAGTGCCTTTCCCAGAGTAAGTGCTATACAGGTGTTTGTTAAGTAAAATTAAAGGTTGATAGGACATGAGTTTGGATTTGAGAGGACTGTTGTTATTATAATTAATGATAATTGTGTCCATAATTTATTAATAGACTCAGAAATACTTTCCTCTTTTATCACTGGACTTTCAGTAATGTGGAACCGTAGATAGAAACATTGCTTTCTTTTTATATTCTGTTCCTTTTTCTAATTACATATCATTTCTCTCACAGTGATAGTTAAATCTCATTATATTTAATGATTTATCCATTTTCTGCTATAACAGTTTTATCAGTGACTCCTTGTGTTATAATCTCATTATTTCACAAAATTATACCCTATTTGTTAAGAATAGTAGCTGTTACCATGATTTCATCTTCTTCAGTGCTCTTTTTAATCTCAGTGTCATAGCCTTCTTTGTGAAAAGATTAAACATTTTTCCCTTCATTTAGTCTAATTCTGTTCAATGTGGCTTATATATAGCGTCTTTCACTATATTTGCTATTTTATTTAAAGAATTTAATTCTGTGTCTGAACTGTTGGCTTCATTTCTACAACTCAATTTCTTTGAATAAGATAGAAAACATGCACTGAAGAAATCTAAATTACCAAAGTTTTTCTTTCTCCCAGTGTGTAATATACTTGTAATGAAATATTAAATCTTCATTTCTTAATTTCTATTGAGTATATTTCTATATGGGATTTATTTTTTTCCTTCCTTATTGAAATATAGTTTATATAGAAAGTTACAAAGAGTTCAAATAGTCTCCCAAGTGCATATTGAAAATATAAATAGAACATTACAGATTTTTACCATATATGGCCCAGCAAGTGAATTTGACCTAAAACAAACAAACAAACAAAACAGTGAGTAAACAAATGGTAGGAAGCAAGTATAATCTGCTGCTTGTTTGTATACACAGCATTATCCTTTGAGACAATTTTACCCTATTGGGTTAACGCCAAAAATGTTCCAAGGCCAAGGAATAAATTGTGTTTCTGAATAGCTCTTCCTTCTCTAAGACCTAGTAGATTTATTTCTTTCACTTTTATTAGAGAAATTCCCAAATATATATGTGTGTATTACATAAAGAATATTATGATCCAGTGTATATATATATTGCTAGTCTCAAAAATGAGCAGTAATGTCATTTTTAACCTCACTCTGCTACCCATTATAGTAATTTTTTAAATATTTTACATTCACTGTTGTCTGGAGCCATGTTTTGGTGGCAGTCAAGGGCAGTGGTTAAGCATCCACACTCAGGCTGGGCTTCCTACATTAAATCTTGGCTCCCCCAAGATTTGGCTTTGCTACTTGAAAAAGCTTATTTTTTCTCTGTCTCAGTTTCCTCATCTGATGATGACACCTCAGGGGGCAGCTATGAAGATTAAATGAATCAACACATATGAAGAATTAAGAAGAGATTTCTGGAACATGGTAGGTCACAGATATATTTCCTATTATTATTCGCTATCTTAAATTAGAACCCTATTTTAAGTTTGAAAAAGTTGTGTATGCTTACGGCATTCATGGATTTGGGGGGGATAACCATGTAAATTTTAAACAATTTAAAAAATTATAGATAAGATGCCTTAATTATGAATAAATATATTTTTTCTCCTTTGCTCCTAGATGTGGTTTGACATGACTACTTTTCAGTATTAAACTAGAAGTGTTTTAATTTCATATTTTAAGTTTTTTAAATCTCAGAGGAAAAAATTCTAGTTGGGATAGTGTTTAAGATGTAAAAATTAAAGCACATGTCAGAACAATTTGTTAATTTAACTTTTGTGGGAGTTCCTCTAAAATCAAAGGAAACACCACAAGAACCCACAGACACAGAAAACGTTGCAATAGCATTAGAAGAGTGGGGACAGTATAGCTCAGTGGCAGAGTGCATGCTTAGCATGCACGAGGTCTTAGGTTCAACCCTCAATACCTCCATTAAATAGATAAATAAACCTAATTACCGGCCCCCCCAAAGAAAAAACAAAGCACAAGTGAAGGATTAAAAAAATATTGTGAGCTATCTTTAAAAAAAAAAAAGGAAACTATGGTTAAAAGAAATGTCGCCGTACTTTAACTTTTATTTGTAGCAAATCCCAAATATGATCATTACATTTTAAATGTGCTTAAAAACAAAGCAAAACAAAACAAACAAACCAACAAAAAAAACCAAGGTTCTTCCCTGGATGATTTTAAGAGTCTTGAAAAAGGAAGACACAAGGAAAGAAAAGAAAGGAAAAGAAACAAAAAGGTGATTAAAATGTTTTTGGAAGGAGAGGGTCCATAGAGCAGGCTGGCTTGCAGTGCACGTGGAGCTATAGAGAAACCTGAACATACTGGCCCAGGAGTCAGCCAATCAGAAGGCTGAGAACCATATTTCCATAATGATGATTGGCTGGTGGACTGGTGGCTCAGCTGAGCTGAGGATGGGACGGAAATGCTCTGCTGAGAAATAGCAAAACAACTTTCTGGCTTTCTGTTGTTTATTGCATATTCTCCAAATGATTGTAGTGATTCATCCTTTAGGAAAGCTTGTTTTGAAAACAAAAGAGGCACAGTTGTTCACAACAAAAGTGATACTCAGCAGCCAAGGAACTGAGTATAAATGTACTCTTTTATTTTTCTTTAAAATAAACTTAAGTCTCCTGATTTTTTTCTAACCAAGTGTGTTAAGACTTCCAAGGAGATACCTAAGGGTTTAATTTAAATTACAATTTTGACCGGGGTTACGATTTCTGATAAGCATCATCTTTGCTTTATGAATCTGTCAGCTTTGTGAAATATGCACAAATATAATGTAGTTTGTAAAGTGTGGGAAAATTCTTAAGTCCTAGGACCAAAAGTATATGAAATTCTCTGACAATTAAGGGGATTCTGCTAATCTCCAAAAGAAAGCTCTATTAGGAAATCTTTTTATTGCAATCTATATGAAAGCAAGATACATTTACCTGTGTATTTGGTGTTATTCTCACAAACGTTTACACATATCTAAAAATCCACAGTCATTAAGTCATAGTGATTTTTTAAAATGACAAGAGGAAAGGGGAAAATGGGAGGCAAGGTGGAAAGATGGAGCAGAACACGGCTGTACCCTGCTGCCTTTTGGCCCTCTCCTGCTTGTTGGTTTGTGTTTTGTTTTAGTTGTTGTTTTACAATCAAATAGAGCAATGACAACATTTCACGTCCTCGTTTTAAACGTTGGTCTTACATTCATTCTTTCCACAAACCATCTTTCTGGAAATGAGAATAATTCCATAATGCAGATTAAGCAGAAGTATTTTTCAATCTTTCCCAGTGACCATTCCTTGGCTAGCTAACAGACCAGCCACTCAGAAGCAATTTTCTTCAGGCTGAAATTATGTGCTGACCGTAGCAGATCACTTCCCATAATAACCCTTCCCCCACCCAATGCTAAATACAATCTGTCTCCTACTCACTGTAATAACGTGCAAATGACTGTAATTTTGCAGACAAGAAACAGCCCAAAGTGAAACGTGTCTAAACAGAGGTCGATTTGAAAAATCAGGGCTATTACCTAAATCTGTAAAATACATATTGTAATAAAACCAACAACAGCAATCTCCAATAAGTAGTTTTTTAAAAATGTAGCTTGTGTTTTGATCTTCATTATGCACCCGGTCTCCACTGGCATAAAAGAAAAATCCTTTTCCAGAAATGGTTTCATTACATGCGATGAAAATTGCCTTACTTTGCTAACTGATCTGCAGTCCTTGCTTGGGCATCGGTTCAGATATAGTAGCACACACCACACTGTAAGGGCTGGGCCAAGGGGAGGTAAAATTTCAGACACTTAACACTGACCTACATCGCGTTCTCTCCATGTGAGCAGTATACAAATGCTTTCCTTTAGAAGAATGTGCTGCTTTGCAATATTTTACTGGGTTCCCTAGGACTACATGGCATAAAAGGGACATGATTTGCTGCTTTTCCTTTGGGATTATTTTCAGCTTGAGGATTGGGAGGAGGAATGGATAGATACCTGTACATAAAGGGAAAAGCTCCTCCTTCTTTAACAATACATTTCTTCATTATTAAATTTATTGTAGCCATGAATTGGAGCATGGAAAATGTGCTTTATATCATTTCAATTTGTTTAAGCAAAACTATGTTAGAAAGATTTTTGGAGATAGATAGACATTGTTCTCCTTCCTTGGATGTAGGGTCCCTCTGTTCCACTCTAAGGAGCTTAAATGGCATGTGAACTAATAGGGCAAGGAAATGACCTGAAAAGTTAACACAGCTTAGTGTTATAACATTATACAATGTGTGTAAATGTCTATATTCACAAAATGTATATCAGAATGTCTGAGAATCTTCCACGATGAGTCCATGGCAGGGTGAACACCATAGGTGTCTTTCTTCCCTAGCGCCCCCCCCCCCCCGGCACCCCTCGTAGGATCTGAAATATTTCTGTGCTGGGTCCTCTCTCTCCACTTGACATCTGCTTCTTGGCACTTTACTTTGGTCCTTTGATACTTCAGGATATTGCAAAAACGACCAATGTTTGACCAAGAACACTGCTTATCTCTTTTTGGGGACAATTGTCTAGAGATGGATCCTCCACAGAAACTTGAATTGGATTTAGTAAACATGTATGAAAAGGCAGAGAGAGTTTCCTCTGAAAGACCTTTCCTAGGTAGGAAGTTAGGAGATTACTCCTAGGTAAAGGGAAGAATGGTCTAGTGTTTGTGTGGGTGTCTTAATAAATCACCAACTCCATTTTCCCTAAAAACCCAGTCAGGTCACCTCCCCACAGCAATGAGGCAGGTCTGTTGATAAACAACCCCAGACAGATAAAGAGTCTTTCTTCACAATCTTCTTGGGCAGCCAGGTTTCTCGTTATGTCCAAATTAAGTTCCTTTTCCCATAAATTAAGCCCATTTCCAGGTAGGTTTTAATTTTTATAACTTTGCTTTCTGCTTTTCCCCTTGGTCTTGAGTAACTCTCTAGTGTCAAGGTTGGCATAGATTTAGAAAAGCCACAGCCAGGTATAGGCTCCCTTCCAAAAAAAAATTCAAGAAGTTATTTCTGATCCTTAATAATATACCACAAATCAGAGGAAACGACACTGAAGAAAGACCACCGTGTTTTCCTGTTAGTGCCTGAAGCCTCTGGCCGCCTCAGCATTGAGCTCTCTGTCCTTAAAAAGGGGTAAAAGTCTTGTGCCAGGACCTTTTAATGACCTAGTAATTGAAGCAGTATGTGCAGGGGCAGAGCTGGTGGTGGTGGTTATTGGAGGTGGGATAGCATTCTCTAACTGCTCCCTTTACACTATCCTTGTGCTCCTCCCACACCTTCACTCCTCCTAGACTCCTTTCCAGACAGTTCCTCCCCTCTACCACATCTCTGAGTAGCCAGGCACTAAAATGTGAAATTACAGAGTATGCATATTATACGAGAGTGTACTAGTATGGTCAAGTATACACATGTAGACATTAGTTCTCGGACTTGTATGCTCCCTGTTATTCTGGTAAGAGATGAAGATAACATTTTCTTCTCTGAAATATGGTAGAACTTCCCAATTTTGTGAGGGGAGTAGCTCTGATTTTCTAAGCCAGTAGTTAATTATCTTCGTTTCATTCATCAATTAGCTGATAGCCCTCTGCTGTCTCTTGATTGGCCCCTTTGTCAAACAAAACAAAACAAACACGCACAAAGCCAGCATAACAATTCTTGCTGATTCAAGTCTCTTGGCAGAACTTGGAGGGCAGGAGGTGGGGGTGGGGTGCAAATGGAGGGTGGAGATGTTGGTATGGAAGGAAAATGCTTTAGTTTATCAAAAATGGTTTGGGTTAAAGATGTGATTGAATTGGTCATACGCCTCTATCTTTGACCGAGTGGGGTTTATTAAAAAGGTTTAAGAATTAGGGTTAGTTGTTGAAGTTAAGGTTAGATTAGATTATTTAAGTATTAAGAAGCCCAAACTTGGTTTTAGTTACACTAAATCTATGCTGCAGACCCTGTGATTTGCTTTTTCCAAGGAAGTGTGTTGGAGGAGCGCTTCTACCTTTTCGAACTTTATCAGGTCTTTCCAAGTCCAGTTGTTTTAAGAGCTAATCATTGATTTTTCCAAGCTGATATAACATATGGGATAGCCAGGGGCTTCTAAAGGCTGAAATGTAGGTGATACTCCAGGGACACAGGAAGTGCCTAAGAATGATCTGGTCCTTTGAGGGACCACTCGTCTAAAAGAAGACAAGTTAAAAATTAATGTGTATCTCCCATTATCAGTGGGACACACACAAATGGTAAAATCTGTACATTCAAAAATATAAAACAAATATCAAAGTTAAAATAGAGGAGAATTTTATTTGTTAATGTGTGGCTTTGATTTGAATGTCAGTCTATTTAGGAAGTTGGAAGGACTAGTATAGACTGCATTCCTCTAGTTTATATACCCCAGTGAAGGATGGAAACTGCTGTATATTACTATTTGCAGCATCAAATCTAGTTCATCTTGGGTAGTGAAACAACTAATTGGCATTTTTAAAAAAATGAACTAAATATACTGAAAGCTCAAACACGAATCAATAGACATTATTTAAAACATGTGACATAAATATTTTTATTGATCCGCAAAGTCATCGCTGAATATTTACATCATAAGCTACCTTCTGCTAGCTCTAATTCACTTTGTATGTCCATTTGACTCAGTTAAGACACATTCTTAAATTGCAATTGTCATGTGGAAATTACAAAGCCAGTGGTACTGGGTCTTTAAAACTTGGGATCATGACGCTTTCAAATATATTCAGAGTACCCTTTGACTTAAAATTTTCCATATTACAGCTCCTAAAAGTGATGGAAAATAACGATGAAAAATTAAAACTTAAAGTACTCTAAAGGCTTAATGTATATAAATACATTAGCTTAAGTATATTAGCTGTTACAGGACAATGCTGAACTTGTTATTTCATATTAACCTATCTTGTCCTGTGACCTCAGAGTCTCATTAACTTGGTTGGCATTTGTCCTACAATAAATTCTAAAATATTTTTGTGTTCTTGGTGGATTGCACCGTGCAGGGTTCAGAGGACTTTTACACCCGCCTCTCCCCGATAGTGTTAAAGATTTGGGGTAAGGGGAACTCTCAGAATCGCTTGGTTTAATAATAGTACTGGAACTATTTAACGAGTTAATCTTCCTAGTGTATTTATCTCCCCTAAATAGATTTTTTTTTTTTAAATGAGGCTGGCCCGAGGTGTTAATATTGTTGGTTGGGACCTTATTTTATTTTATTTTATTTTGGAGCTGCTGAGGACAAGGTGGAAAAGCTTTGTTACTGATTCCAGGGAAGAACCTTTCACGTAGTGGTGGTTAAATGGTTGCCAGCGTTCACACTTCATTGCTTGTGGACCAGAAGACTGGAAACAAAAGGGTTACTTGTTTCCCCACCACCGCTTTCACCCGTAGATCGATTTTTCTTATTTAATCAGCGAGTAAAATGAGAGACACAGGGAAAAAAAAAAATTGGAAGAAGGGTAAAGTGGTGGGGGAGGGTTGAAAGCTAGAAGCTGCAATACAGAAAATCAGTCTTGGGAGTTCGCGCTGCCGAATCCTTGCAACGCGGAAGGGAAGCCAGCACAACACTTCGTACGGCCAGCCTCCCTTCTCTCCAAGCTACGCGCTAGTGGCTCATTTGGCTTCCCTCAGCCACCGAGCGATCACATACATTATTTCCCCCAAGATAACACAATCAAACTTGTATTTACCGACATCCTCTCCTCGCAGCCTGTTTGAGATTTGTTTTAATAAATAAGTGTTTTATGTGAATGATGTAGTAATTGAAACGGGCGCACCATTTTTTTTTTTCCATCTTACTGCAGGAGGTTCCTCAACCCCAATCTGGTTGGAAAATAAAACGCTTTGTCTCCACAACCACCCCCCACCGCACCCCCACCCGCTCTCAGTGTGTGTTTTATACGTGTGTATATCTCAACCCCCTACAGTAGCCAAGAGAAAGCAGCTAGCCAATGAGAGAGCCCAGTTTCATAAAAGCTGCTCTCTGATTGGCCGGATGAGAAAGGGCAATGGGAACAAAGAAAAGTCCCTTTCAGGTATAGAGGCTGAGAGCTCCTTTTGCTCCACTCCCCCTGTGTGTGTTGTGTTTCAGTCCTGATTTCAGTGTTGCAGAACAAGCTTGTGTGTGTGCACCAGGGGGATTTTTCTTTTCTTTTCTTTTCTTTTTTAATTTTTGCTTTTATAAAAAATACACAGGACGGTCTGTGACATTTGATGGTCCATCTTCTTTAATAATAAATTTGTTGAAGAGATTATAATTTCCAAAATAAAGCGGCTGCAACCAAACACATTCAATGCAGTTAGAAGGAAAAGGTCAACTCGATCCAATACAGACCGTAAGTACGGTTGCGTGGTGTGTCTCTATATAGCACTTAGCGGGGACTTCATGCAGGGGAATGTGCGAGTTTTATGCATTGAAATGAGGAACTAGTTACAGGGTTTGGCTTTTGCATTGAGAACAACAACCCAAGAAGGGTGAATTTTTATTCAGAGGAGGGTGAAGCATTTGTAACTTCTTCACACAAATTAAGCTTGACTGGGCACTCGGGGTAACTTAGAGTAAATTACCTTTTGGGCTCTAACCCAAGGAGAATAAAAGTGACACAGTTACAAATCCTGATATGCAGTGTCCATTCTCTAGCGCACCTCACTCCTCCCTCTCCTATCCTAGCTGGGCAGGACCCTTTTCCAAACCGAGCCAGGAAAATGGGGGCAAGGGCAGAACAAGTTGATTTCTGTCTCTTGTCACATCTAGTGCCCAATAATTTAATATTAAACAAGGGAATAGTCACCCATTACATGTAATGGTTATAATTACCATTTTCCACCTCCTTAAAAAAGCAAGCAGCAAAAACACCATTAAGGAAAAAAAAAAAGCCCCACCCAACCCAAACAAACCCACAAATAGTAACAATGGTGTGTTTATTACAGGACCTGGCTTGGGAGCTAGCAAAATGTTTTTCTTTGTTTAAGACATGACGGGGGTGGGGGTCCCTAAAATCCAAGTAGCTTGGCCGTGCCCTCCCCCCTCGCCTAGTCGTCCCCATCCCTGGCCCCTTGGGAAAACCGACAAATTGGAGATAAGTTGAGGAAAGGTTTATAAGGTGTTTCTTTAAAACATCTGCTTTGCTCTTGTGCTCATTACATTTCACTCCTTCCGAACTTCCGAGAGCCTAGATCTGCGAGAAATGTTTCACATTCATAACTTGTAGCTGCTCCCACTGCAAGGGGGGGGGGTGGCGGGGTGGGGGGAGAGTGTGTGCAGGGGGAGGGGAGAGACCTTCAGCTTTTTTTTAAAGACCAGATCAGTATTTTCTTGATACGCTTGTCACCATTTTTGTTCTCACGACAACCAATTGAGCCCTTGATCCTCACGTGATGTGAAAGGCTTGCACTGTAACAAAATCGCTCCTTTTAGATGGTTGGTTGTTGCTAACTCACCCATCCCCCTCTCCCAGCCCCGACATTTCCAGCAAAGCGACTCTCCACTTCCAATCCATCAACAATTCATTACTGCTTTTAGCTTCCAAACGCCAGCTAATTAAAAATACTAAGCCAAGCTCCGGGGCCATCTGACTAAACACAGGAGGGGGTGGCTGAGGGAGGAGGAGGAGAGAAAAATAAGTAAAAGGGAGACGCACCGTTTGCCGCGACTATAAATGGGAAAAACTGTCCTGAAAAAGGTCGCCTTAGAAAAAAATCTTTTTTTTTTGACTCTAATTATCGAATTACCACATGACTGATTGGCTTGAGCGACAGCGGATTTTTTTTCCCCCTCAGGGACTATACTAGGAACTCGGTTCCTTTTTCTTGAAACAACATAAAACAGGAAAACATCACATCCTTTAGGTTTCGAAGACTGAACCAATTTTAAACGCCGTTATTTCCCCCACCCTGCCGCTCCCCGCCCCGAGCGAATGCTGTTATAACTGGTTTATCAGTTCACTGAATCATCTGCTTAACCCCCCCCTTCTTTTTCTCCTCTAGCTCGTTTTCTCATCCCACCCTTTCCTCCTCCTCTTCCCCACTCCATAACTGACCCCCCCCCCCACGTCCCCCTCCTTTCCTCTTAAGTTAGTTCAAGAAATCAAATCTGTCAGGACGGGCGGAAAAATGCCACTTCCCAACTAACAGGCGGAATCCAGCCCAGATTTTCAGTCCTTTCTTCTTATTCTTTCTTCCCTTTCACTAATTTATCCCGATGTTAGCACATTCTGTCTTGTTACTAGCGGACGCCTGTAGGTTTGCTACATGGGATCATTACTTACTGATCACGGTGACTCTGAAGTCTGGAACTGAAGGCGGAATGAGAAGTTGGGAAAACTTTTTTCTCTAAGCTCTCTCTTTTTTAAAAACTATTATTCTCGATGCTTGTTAAGAGGGAAAAAAACCCTTTGGTGCTTCTGTTGTGAATGTGAAACATTATCTTCCAGCTGTACAGTGACACATTTTTTTAAGGAGAAAAGGACTGATCCGTTTGCCAAAAGGGGGGGTGGGGAGGTGGAATAATGTTATCGAGTGATTATTCTGGCTGAGATGTGTTATTTGGTTCCTTCCTTCTTGATCATTTGGTGTTTAAGTAAAATGAGGCACAGGCTTGTTTGCCGAGTGGAGTGGGAAAGGCATTTTGATTTGCTGGCCTAATTAAAAAATGATAAAGGATTAAAGGTAAGCAATGTCTGTGTGTGTGTGTGTGTATGTATATTTATTTATTTTTTCTTGACAATCAACTGTTAAAAAGGGGCTGATCCCTTTTAAAACCGTTTTAACTGATCTTTGTCAAACACACACTCATTTGCGGTCATTGAGGCCACCTTGGCGCAGATCACTTAAAGTGTATGTCTTAATCAGTTGCCCTTACAGTCAGTAGCACCATATTTAACAGCTTGAGCAAGTCTGTGACCTGGGAATACGGTAGAATTGTTTAGATGTGATTTTTTTTTCTTCAAAAGGCAGATATTTAGCCTTTCATTTAACACTTTTTTTTTAAAATAGAGAAATGCTCTTAAAGACGTGTGTGTATATTTCAAAAATAAAATTGTATAAACTGTTGGGGAAGAAAGGATAGGAGGGGAATATTTGTATGGAGGGGGGAGATTATTGGATTTTTTTTTCCTGTTCCTTACTGGGAACAAAAAACAGATTGCCCAGACAATTTGTAAAAACAAGTAATAAAATTAGAAATGAAGAAAATTTAGTAACATCATTCTGAAACTAGCCTGAGAACTTCCAGGGTCTGGTCTTTTAAACTGCAAGATCTAGGACATGTATAAGGATGTTTGAAGCGTGTTCCTTCCTCTTGTCTGAGTGTTCAGGCTGTGTTTCTGGGGTTGAGTTATATGTATGTTCTAGAAAAAAAAAAATCCTTAACTCTTTTTTAAAACCTTTCTGGAGTTGACTCAGATCGTTAAGATATTTTAATGCCTTTTAAGAAGTGATTATCCTTGTGTTCTTGATAAAGGGCTTTTCTTTTGTAGCTACTGTAAGATGCTTACTGGCATGGGTATGTTTTTCGGGTATGGTTATTTTCTTTTAAACCTGATATTGGACTGTGGAGACAATACATGAGCCACCTTACTCTCCTTCCTTCCCTGTACCCCTTATTGACTCCCCAATATTAATCGTTTTTTATTCTGGTAACACCCAGACAAGAAATATTCGACTTTTCCCCCCTTCACAGGAAAAGGTGGACCTGGACTGAAGGGTGTAAAATCCCTGGACACATTCCTGGGGCAGGAAAAAGAAGAGGAAGATTAGAAGATTTTTTTTTTTTTTAAGAGAAAACCCAGCGGAGCTAAACGAATGTCCCCTCATCTCCAAAGGAAAGTTCATCGGATTTTTATTCTAGAGAGCTCATCTTCAGGATGTCAGTGAACATTTCTACGGCAGGAAAAGGTGTGGATCCAAATACGGTTGATACATATGACAGTGGTGATGATTGGGAAATCGGGGTTGGAAATTTAATAATTGATTTGGACGCTGATTTGGAGAAGGACAGACAGAAATTTGAAATGAATAATCCCACCAACACCACAACCAGCAGCAGCTCTAAGGATTGTGGAGGTCTGGCCTCCAGTGGGGCCGGCGCTACCGCAGCCTTAGCTGATGGCCTAAAATTTGCTTCTGTTCAGCCCTCGGCTCCCCAGGGGAATTCACACAAAGAGACCAGCAAATCAAAAGTGAAAAGGAGTAAAACTTCTAAGGATGCTAATAAATCTCTGCCTTCTGCTGCCTTGTATGGGATTCCCGAGATCAGCGGCACTGGCAAGAGGCAGGAAGTCCAAGGGCGCCCTGGAGAGGCAACTGGCATGAATTCAGCGCTGGGTCAAAGTGTGAGCGGCGGCGGCGGCGGCGGCGGCGGCAACGGCAACCCGAACAGCAATAGTATCAGCACCGGCACCTCCGCTGCTACCGCGGGGGCGGCCGCCTGTGGGAAGAGCAAAGAGGAGAAACCAGGTAAAAGCCAGAGCAGCCGAGGCGCCAAGCGGGATAAGGATGCGGGCAAATCCAGGAAGGACAAGCACGACTTGCTTCAGGGCCACCAGAATGGCAGTGGCAGCCAGGCCCCTCCCGGGGGGCACCTCTATGGCTTTGGGGCCAAGAGCAATGGAGGTGGCGCGAGCCCCTTCCACTGCGGGGGCACTGGGAGTGGCAGCGTCGCGGCTGCTGGGGAAGTTAGCAAAAGTGCCCCGGATTCAGGGCTCATGGGAAACTCTATGTTGGTAAAGAAGGAAGAGGAGGAGGAGGAGAGCCACAGGCGAATCAAGAAACTGAAAACTGAGAAGGTAGGATAAAGTCGCCTTCCTCGATCTCCTGCTTTCCTCTTTGTGTGCATTTGTGTGAGTGTGTGTGTCGGGGGGTGTGCATCTGTGTGCCTTACTCTTCTTACTCGTGCTTTCTAGTTCTTTGTGAGATTTCTCTTCTGTGCATCCTTTCCGTGAACATTGGGTATGGGTGAGCTGACCTGGGGGCCGTGTTTAGCTCTTGCTTCTGCTGCTGCTGCTCGTGGTGCTCCTGTTTGGGTCCCCAGGTGGGAGGGCTGTGTGTTCTAAGCACCTTTTACCCTGCAAAAGGGCTCCTGGCCAGGCAAGCTGGTTGCTGTGTGCTTTTAATAGACAACCTGCTCCTGTGCCCACTTAACTCTTGTCCTGGTTTCTCTCCTAAGGAGAAATGTCTTCTGTTTTAATTTTCACGTTGGAGTATTTCTGGTAATGTGTCCTTAGGTGCAGGGTTCAGGTTCCCTCCCCGGAGAGGTATGTCGAGGATTCTAATTTACGCAGTACCCTCCACCCATTTATTTTTTTCGTGATGTTCTCCAAAATAGTTCTGTCAAAGGATAATCATCCTGTTATTGGTCCTGAATTAAACCTTGGTTTTCTAGGGTCATTGGTTTCCTAACTGTGTAGAAAGAATGGAATGGTTTTGGTGGCTGCTACGACTCTCTCCTTGTTCCCTGGCCTAGTTCTTAGCTGGTGATGTTATCACTTGGATTTCTAGATTGACCAGGGAGCTGGAAGGTTAGTAAGAAAAGTGAAATAGACTTGATGGATTGGTGTTCTGAAATGTGAAGACATAGCCAAAAGATTCTAGAAATATGTGTTGCATTTGAACGTTGGGGAGTGTTGATCTAGGAATTTTGGACCTTTCTTTCCATCTTTGTCATTGAAAGTCCAGTTAGACACTGCCTTTGAAAAATTGCCCCCAGTGTTGTGCTCCTTAGTTCTGGAGGCAGAGGACTTACTGGTCTGGCAATTCTTGTGCATTAAGTAACATCCCAGAACTGAAGACTGTTCTGTCCACGGAGCAGGTTGGGAGTGAGCTGGGGGAGTGAGCGTTGTTTCTGTAAAATTAATCTTTAGCTTAAATTTAGATTGTGCCTTGCCGAAGCAAAATTCCTATCATGTGGTTTGTGGCTTAGTTGTCTGGATATATGCTTATTAAATAATTTGATTTTTGCTATTTCTAACTTGATCAGAATAGGGAAATGTCTTTGGGTGATTATTGCTGTGTACAGTAACTCACTGCTCTCTGTTTAAACCTTTTTAGTTTTGTTTCCATGTGTTCAAGATTTAAATGGGAGTACTGGAAGAAAGTTTTGACTTTAATGATTGGAGAAGTTGATGAAGGTACATTAAAGTGCAAAAGCCTCTGAACGCTTCACTTCTTTTATTCTTATCCCTTTGGTCAGACAGCATTTTGCATTGATGAATTTAAATGTGTTTACCAAAAAAATCCAGGTTTCAATTCTAACACTTGATGTGTAGTTTCACATAATTTCTGTTAAAAGGCATTCTGAAGTCTTATTAGTACAGTAGGGCGTTTACTTTTGTTGCCAATAGTCTTCAAATTGCAGTTCTAATCTGCTCTAACTATCTAGATGAATTGCCCTAATCCAGTGCTCACAATGGCTGTGGTTAAGGAGTCAGAGCCATTTGATTGGATTCACTGCTGCCTGGAATGTGGGAGGTACTGCCCTTTTGCATTCCCCTTAGCCTTTTAATCTTCCAGCCAAATGTTCACATTCAACAATTTTGTTTAGCTGGCAATCGGAACATTTCAGTATCTCAAAGGCTGCTGTCATGGCAACTGAGATTAGAGCGTGGTGTCAGTTCTCCAGTTTTTGTATTCTTTTCACTTTCCAGTCACAGAGGAAACTGGATGAAAAAAAAATGGAAGGATTAAATTATTCATATACATGCAACTCATCTCCAGTCAGAGCAGCATAAATGTGATAGTATGAATTACATAAATGAAGAGCAAACAAGTCATGATGGGTCTGGCGTGGGGGAGGGGAGCAAGCACAGTGCATGTAGAGTCATGGCTACTGGTGTGGTCACAGGGACCCGTGAGGGATGGCCAGGAGGGGCTTGAATCCTGGGGTGTTGGCCATTCTCTGTCTAGCTGGGGTATTGGCTCAGGCTCTGGAACACTATTCCTTCTGGCTTTCCTCCCCACCCCCACCCCACCCCAGGAGGACTTTTCTTAAGAATGCTTTCCTCCTTGGGACACAGAGATGGCACTCCCTTGTACAAACACCACTCAAGGAAGTGACTCTAATTCCACCAACTCATGGTTGTGTAAAATTTGATTTTAATTTAGAAGATCCTACCTGCTGATGAGAGGATACCTCTTTCTGAGGGAAAGATTTAGTAGCACAAGCTTTACCTGACAATGATTCGACACTGAGGCATCCTTGGAGAAAGGTTTCTTTGACGTTTTGTTCAATGTTTTAATTTCAGCCTTGCTTGCTTATCTGGGCTTGTGAAGAGTCAATATCTCACAAGTGAAGATGATTAATTTTCAGCCATCAGATGTGGCTCACGAGGGGCCAAGTGCAAAAACCAAAGAGGGGTGTAATGGGGTGTGTGTGCTGGCTTTTTCTTTTTTCCTCCCTGGTTGGATGGTTCACAGAAGATTCATAAGACTTGCTGTCACCGGTTACTTTTCACAGCATGCTTAAATGTCAATTTTTGGTCTGTTTATTCTGTTTCTTCACTGCACAAAGTCATGTAAAACATGATAAATTGGACCTTATGAAACCTAATTAAATCAATGAGTGTTCTACTCCTTTATGTGGAAACCACAAGTATGTTGTAAAAGTCGCCACTCCCTTAATACGTGAACAAAATCAAAACATGCCATAATACTAAGATGTTTGAGCTATATTTCTATAGCCCATTTAGTGGTTAAGCCACCAGTGGCATGTCTGAATAAGTAGATTTGACGGGTTGGCTTTTGGTTGTTAAAACCTGCTTCTCCACCTGCCCCCTCCTTTCTTTTGAAACATAATAGCCTGTATTGAGGCTCTCCTGCATGTATCCTCCTTAGCTGTCGTACAGTTTTGACTTATCAGACACAGGCATTCGGCTGGGCTAAATAGTTAGAGTCTTTGGGTTTATTGGATTGCTGGGAAATTCAAAAATCCACAGAAAAATTCTTAAAAACAGCTGAGGCTTCAAATACACATGAAAAGCCCAGGAGATCTTATAGTTGTGTCTTAGGGTTCTGACTACTCCGTTATACGTTCAGAAGAGAGAATGATTTTTCTAATAGCTGCTTGCATTAAGCTGGTCCTTAACAGCCTAAATGTGGTGTCTTCAAATGGACCTGTCTATAAAGGATATCATTCATTTGATTTTATTCTCTTGTAGAAGCTTTTTTACACTTCACTAGGGAATTCTGGCACATTTTCCAAGTGAGTGTGAGCCATTGAAGAACATATTTTGATTAATGAGTTTTATGGAGGATATGCTCCCCGCCCCCCCCCCCCCCCCGCATATAGTGCCCCCTACAAATTCTGCTTAGAGAGTGCAGTTTATCTACTGTGAAATAAAAGGGCAGAAAGGTCACTTGCTATAATTAAAGAACAAAGTCCATTGTTGTTGGACAGCAAACTGTTTTGAAAGCTGCATAAGGGATTTAGCTGTTAAAAACGTTGGGAACTAAGGGTGGTTCCCAATCAGCATTGATTCAGCTCCTTTCTTTTCTATAGGCTTCCTTGGAGGGTGACAGCGCTTTTGAGGTGGGTGCAGAGGGGCTGCCCTCTCCCCAAGGAAGTTTTCTGTGAGAACCCATGGAAGCTTGGAATACTTGCGTGACCAAGCACATCACTGGGTATTGAGCAGAGTATTTGAAGTCTGCTGAGTTTGCTGGAGAAATTTTAAAAATACTCACAACAGATTAGGATTTTTCTACACGAGATAAATACTGTTTGGCAACTTTTAATAACTTTGCAAATAGTCTGTAAAAAAAGGGGGGGCAGGGGGGAGGAGAGATTGATTGCCCCAGTGTCATGAGGTTAAGAATGCTCTTCAAGTGAAATTGCTTGGCTGCAAGATGGTTTTAATTAGAGTGTTATAAAGACTTATTTTTCCTAAGCAGCATTTTATAGTTAGTAAATGAAATGTATGCCGAAAGTGCTAAGCAGAAATCTCCCTAACCACAGAGGTGTTCAATAACCAGATTCCAACAACATGGAAAGAACCATCTGTTCTTGGTTTTCAGCATGAAAAACAAGGATTGAATAGCTGAGATTTGCTCCAATTTTGACTGTGTCTCTGTGTGCGTGTTTTTTTTTTTAATTTAAAAAAGTTCACCTGGTACTTCATAGGAACTTGAAATTGCAGTAATATGAGCAACACTGTGAAAACACATGTTCCGACATTTATTTTAACCAGTTCTACTTTTATTTAAAAGATTTCCAGAAGCCCAGCCATTGAACACTTTATAATGGTTATTCAGTTCCTGCAGGCAATCACAATGAGGGGTCAGTTTCTTCAAAGATCTAACTATTTAGTCAGTACCTGAATTATTTTGTCAGTGTTCCACCCTGGAGGTGGCTGGGAGAGGGGGCGAGCAAGGGCTCTCCCAGGCTAACTCTGGTCAGCATTTGTCGGTTAATCTAATTGTATGTGGTAGCATCCTGGACTGGTGTTTGCTCTCCACAGACCTTGCTCAGGTTCAGAGCTCTTAGGCTAGGATTGCAGATAATGAGGAAAATATTCTCTTAACGATAGTAACTTTGGAGTCCTTGACTTTTAGATGCTAAGCTTCTGGGTTCTGGTTTTCCTAAGAGCCCTGGGTAAAACATTATCCGGCCTTTGTTTGAGGTCTTTTATAGAAGCTAATGACCGGGCTTGTGCCTCCCTGAGATAAATGACATTATCTCTGAGTGGGCTGACAGGAAACAGACATGTTAATGGTGAAGCTGCCGGGAGGATCTGCCCGGGTTCTGACAAAAGAGTGGAGAAGGGACCCCTGGTTGTGGTCATTAACACATCATGCATTCTTGCTCCTCCTAAGAGGCCCTTGATAATTGGAAAGCCATTTTAGCCACAAGCACTTAAATCATAAAGTGACTACTCCCAGTTCCTTTGCATTCTTAAAAGTAGCAGAGCAATGTGTTTTTTGTTAACAAGTGTGTGATCTGTTTTTTTAAAATGGTGGCAGTTCTGGGCAGCGTGGCAGTGACGTTTGGGAGGACTGCACATCCCAGTTTTTATCAGATGAACTCTCTGTCTTTCACCATTGCTCAGTCATCCCTCTAATAAACCAAGGAGGGGGGTACAAAAAAAGAGAAAGAAATCATTTGTATACTTGAAGAGGTCTCGTGGGAGAGGGATAAAAATCTCTTTTTTACAAGTTGGGGAAAAGATTTTGCTCAGTGATTTTGCATGTGATGAAACCTGCCTTTTGAAGTGTATGTTTAAAAAGTCATGGGTGTAATTGAGTTTCAATGCAGTTTCGACTCTCTGCTTCTTGAACGGAGATAATTGCCGTGTTGAACACACTCTAGAGTGTAGAAGAGGTGGAAGGATCATGTTATTCTATTCTTTAATATTAAGCATTGGAAGTTTTTCCCGGTAATTACTGTAGCACAACATAGTTTCAATTGCCAGCACTCTGAACGTACCAGTGATCTGAACATCAAGGGTTTTTGCATTAATACTAAACAGTTTATTCCTAAATTACTTGTGTTGCGTTCTTGTAGAACATGGAAGCCAGAATTACGGCAATACTTCTTAGCAACATCGGAGTGGAAATAATCTTTCTTCCCTAAGACTGTTGTCAATAAATAATAATGCCCTCTTAATCTGTACATTTAAGGTTATAGGGAAAGAGAACAGGTGACTTCTCTGTCCCAAGAATGACTAAAGTCATCATCATTACAGGTTCATAGAGGGATCATACTGGGTAGTACCCTGTGACTGCTATTTATTTCATAGGTGTGTATATACATGTTTTAATTGCATAGATAAATGTTGGGTTGGGGGTGGATTGGGAGTATTTAGTTAGTGTGGGCTTTGTTCTTTAAAAAAAAAACAACCCACCATTGATTTTTCTATTCCACTCTCCTGCAGAGTAATTGGCCCCACCGTGTCCATCCAGGTCCCACTCCCAACTGAAGTTTCTTTAGTGACTTCTTGCTTTCTGTTGCAATTTCTTTTTCATTTAAGCTGAAGGTTTTGGCAGTTGGAACAAAGCGTTTGCAGCTGAATGAAAGATTGTTTAACAATTCATAGTAGATTGACCATCAGTTGGGCTGTTTGTAATGTTACTTGGAGTGCTTAAAGGATATTCAAGACGGGGAGATTGTCACTTTGCTCCTGAAGCTGAGTTTTGCGTATCTGCTAGATTTTGGTTAGAAATACCTTTGGGAATGTATTAAAGTAGATGATGGGTTTTGCCTGAAGAATTGAAGAGATTACAAAGCAAATACTTCTATTTTGATAGGTCAGTGGTCCTTGAACCACCGGGAACTCGTCTGGTACTCAGAAGGCTTCCCCCCTGCCCCGTGAAGCTAAATGAAATGTTAAAACTATATTTTTGTTGTAATAGAGACCTCAAAGGGAAGGGTGTTTCGGTTAAAACAAATGGGCTTGAAGTGATGAATAAATACTGCTGCTGGTTTTTCAAAGCTACCCTTTCTTCTTTCTCATCCCCACCTCCCAGTCCAGTTTATTATTCACTGTGACTGTTCGAGCTCAGCCACTGAGCTTTTTGCGATTCCTGGGAATCCTCCTCCTCAGCAGCACCTTAAAAAAAAATGTGCCTATGAGAACACTGAGGCATATTCCAATAATGCCATATGAATGCAGCATTCATAGTTTAAAAATATATTGATGATATATTGTGTTGTACATAATGCTTTCAGAAAGCAGGTATTTAGGTTGTGGAATTGGCTTATTATGTTAACCAGAGAGCAGATGGCATGGTGCCACAGATGTATAATTTTACTTAAAGGGACTTTTAAGGTTTTGATGTGTTTCTCTTTTCCTCTTATTTCCCTGATGGCTTCTTTTTATTGAAGGGTAACTTAAGGAGACCTGGTAGCAATTTTACTGCCTTCCCCTGACAGTTTGAAATAATAGCTTGGTCTTTGGTTGCACTGATCTTCTACCAGTCAACTTGATTCTGGTTTTTGTCATGTGGCAGTGAATTAAAGGAAAAAAAAAGTGTTTGTAGTATGTTTTAAGAAATGGACTCTTTTATATGCTTCAATTAGCAACAGACGACACAGTTCCAATTGGTCACACTTTCATAAACTCCTAGAAGTCACTGTTCGTCCTTCTGATTAAAGAAAACTCCTGGTTTGGTTTCTTCAGGAAAGCACATCTGGCCCTCTGGCAGCTTTAGACCCACTTTTTTTGTCTTTCGCATCAGTCACTGAAGGTTCAAAGGTCCTGTCTAAGTTGTTCCTTTTTTAGGTTAGCAAGCTTTCACCATACTGGAGGGCTGTACTTTTTTTGGTGGCTATACCTACCACGTGCTTGAATTCACTTGGCCTAAAAGTACCATTTGTTTCTCTGCCTGGGTTTTACAGTTTTATCCATTCTTCACTTAGACCATCATCAGGCTGAGTTGGAAAGCATCTCTTAACTTTTTTTTTTTTTTAATACAAAGTGTGCATAGCCAGACCAGATTACTTTTGGATTTCCTGTCACCTCCTTGGCTGATTTATGGATGGCTCATGTTAAAAGCAACAATAATGTTTGAATTGGAAGGGTTGAAGCCTCGGGTTTTCATTCTTCACGGAGAACTGTTTATTTGTGTGTGGTTTACCACAGTACATGGATAATGCTATCAAATCTGTGCTTTATTATAGGCTTATGACGAACACAGCAGCACTTCAGTGATGTCTTTCTGCCTTTTCGTTCTTTGCCAATTCTTTTGTGATGGAAATGAAATGAGAACTGCATCTTTGCAGCCAAGGGGAAAATAGGCACAACAAATAGAAACTGTCGCTTGAGCCAGTTCAGAAGTAAGCAGTGGTGATTTAAGAAACATTTTTCTCCAAGTAAGTGAAATCCATGGGGGAAAAAAAAAGTCCTCCAATGTAACTTTTCCATGAAGATCTGTGGAAAATGAGCCGCATATTTTGAAAAACGGAGGCTGTTCCAACAACGAGGCTTTATCCCTTTATATTGTTTCCCCTCTGAAGTAACTGAAAAGCGGTCCACCCGCTCTTCAGACCTTTCCCAAATCTTTCAGCTGCTTTGAAGGTGGAATTTGAGTTCAGTGATACTGTTGGCTTCTGCTCCCCAAAGGGAGCAAACATGATTTTAAAACAGAGCGGTTGAGCTTTTCCGCATCAAACTCCATTTGGCCAATTGTCTCCATTTACATTCCGTGCCCAAATCCTTCAGCAGCCTTTCCCATGATGCCGCAGCAGATGCCAGACACTGAAGTAGAAAGCGAGCAGCTGTTTCCATTACTCCATTGCTGTATTATCCTCCACAATCTGCTTTCTTTCTCTCTCCCCTCCCCCCCTTCAAAAAGAAAGAACCCTCCTCTCCCTCCGACGTTGGCCTGCTCGGGTTCATCAGCCTGCAGTCTCTCTCTCTTATCAGGCCCCCTGATTTCCTGCGAAGGCCCGGTTTATTGTTTGGCGCGAGGTGGGGGCAGATGGAGGGCCTGGGCCCCCCGGGGGGCGTGGCCGGGCTGCGCGCTCCCGATGGCGGGGGCGCGCAGCCGGGGCCGCGCCCTCCTTCCCTCCCAGGACCCGTTTATAGCTCTGAGCGCTGTAAATCTGTCAGCTCTTCACGACGCCTTCACCTCTTTCTTCATTTGCTCCGGCTTCTAGTTTGACAACGTTCCCCTGAGGCGGAATTCTAATCTGCTTCCAATTAGTTGCAAAATGTGACTGAAATTTCCACATTATGACTGCTGTTTTACTTGCACGCACACATCTAGAAACAAATTAATGCTCTTGAATATTTATTTTTTGGGCCCTTGGATTTACTTTAAGAGGAAGAGTTTCCAACTCTTTGGATGACTTCCAGGATTTGCATTTCCCCCTCCAAAGCCTTATATACTGGGTATATATATATATATTTTAAGCACAAGTATAGTAGGGTTTCCACTCCGTCTCTTAATAAGCCTTTTCTATCTTTTCAACATTTCTCAAAATGTGTTACGTATGTTTAAATTACACAAATACATTTTGTAGTATTTCTAAAATAAACAAAGCAAGAATGTTTGCCCAAGTTTAATGGAAGGTTCCTCATGCAGTGTTTTAAGAGAACCCAAATACACACAAATTTACTTCTAAATATAGCTTAAGTATATTTGGCCAAAACACAAAAGACTTGTTACACACTTTTAAGTTCTTTCGTTTGCTATTCAAAAGATAAACAAATTGGACGATTAATTGGCTTAACAAATATAAGGGCAGCATGAAAGATGTCACTCTGGACACAAACATTATCCTACAAGTTTGTGCTTAGATGGAGCACACCTTCTGGAAGCCATTGGAATTCGGGGGCTGCGGTAGGCACAGTGGATGGCTCCCTGACTTCACTGCCTCTTAGCCTACATAATCTATGTGGTTGTGGGGTGGTTGTGCTTTGAGGGAGGTCAATCACCCCATCTCTCTCTCCTCTTTAGTGATTTTTTTTCCCCCCAAAGGTATTGATCCATCTGATTTTATGTAAATATTAGATTTGTTTAAATCTTGGTTGCTGGGAAGGTCAAATTTAGCTTTATTTACTACTTGCCGGAAAAACTACTTTCTCATGTACTGCAATTTTAGTACCAAAGCATTGGAGTGTCTCGGGTTTAGTATTTGCAGAAAGGTGGTACTCTTAAAGAATGTAAACAGCCAGATTACTGTTGTATTTTATAGTAGTGTTCAGTCCTCAGCATCTTGGCAGATTGATATCAACAGTAATAATGCGCTTTAAAGAGGTGTGAAGAAATTTATTGATGGTCAAGTGGTTATGTTGATCACATTACTTTGTATTAGTTTCTAAATAACACCTTCACATGTAAATAGATCCTTTTTTTTTTTGTCTGCAGCATGGTCACAGGTAATCATTAAAAGCTCTGTGTTGATTGATTTATAATATCCTTTTTGAATGTGCTATTTTCCATCTCCGTAACCAGGAGGTGGAGCATTTATTTCACTATGTTTAAAAAATAAAACTTATTTTGAATGATGTATTCTGTATAGAATATAAATTATTTAAATTTCTTGATTTAAAAACTTTCAGCTGTGGCGGAATTCCACAAAAGAAGTAGGCACGCTCTTTGTATTGCTGCTTTTCTTCTTAGTCCATGACTTGTAGGAGTAGAAATGGCCAGAATGAAATCCTTCAAAATTTAAAATGTGGGCCTTTTAGATTGTAGAGACCTCCTGGGTTAAAAAGAAAAAGAGAAAAGAGTGGCTCCACAGTGAAATGCTGACAATGGGCTCGATTGTGCCGGCCCCTCGAGTCCAGGGGTTCACTAATTACCCTTTAATGAGGTCGGTCTGCCCCAGCCTTTTCCCTACCTTGGGAGGAAAAGCACACAAGACAGTTGGAGTTCAAGTGGATCTTGCTGTATTTGCAACTTAGCATAACTGCTTTGAAGGCCCCCAGGGCGCTTAATTGGGGCTGGGCATTTTTGTTTTGGGGGAGACTCCACACAGCTCCCCCATTGTGTGTGTAGAAGCCACGGTGTGTCTTGGAAACATTACATGCTTTTGTTGATAGTGCATAGTTTTATAAACTCCAAATGAGCTTATTGCCTTTTAACCATTGGGAGCACTAAATAATAGAATAACCTAGAAGTCTCTGGGTTGGGTATCCGCCAAGCAGTTTTAAAAAAAAAAAAAATGAATGAATGGTTTAATTGTAGAGGAAACCATTTGTTTACACATTAAGATTTATTCAGGCACCAAATCCTATGGACCAGGAGGTGAAAGAATGAGGCTGTAAGGTATAGGAACTGAATGCTCAGTGTTATGTTTTGTGATCATGCTTAGCTGTTTTTACTCTTGTTTTTTTTACAAAAGAAGAATGAATTGTTGAATGGTGAGAACTGCTTGGCCAAGTGTACTTTTTAAGCTGTAAAGAGAGAGGGGAGGAAGGCGGAGGCGGATTGTCATTTCTTTGCTGCCTGATCAGGAAGCTAAAAACTTAAGGTTCTCCGAGTTGAGAGGGGGACACTGGCTGGTGCTGAATTTTCCTGTTCCAATGAGGGGGGCTGGTGATGGTTCTAGTAGAGGTAGGCAGGAAGAAGTGGGGAGAAGGTATGTGGGAAAGGGGTGGTTGGTGGAGACCCTTTGTTAAAACGGCCCTAGACAGTGCATTCTCTTGAATAACTGGGACCCTTTACAGAAATTCCGCACTATTTCATTAGTTAATGGTACTGAATAGAGAAACTCTCCAGCAACGGCAGTGAAGTGATACATCTTTTTTTTTTTTGATGCAGAGGCAGGGGGAGCTGTTGCCGGGCAGCCAGAATTTCAGGGTGTCTTTTCTTTCTTTCTTCTCCACCCTCCCACCCCAGGGTCGAGGCTGTATCTTAACAGTAGAAGACCAGAAATCCCGGCATTTGGTCCCATTGTAGTTGTAGTCCTTCTGACCTGTTTGTGAACAGTGGGCTTAAGGAAATCACTAGTAAAGCGTTTTCTAGAAGTTTCATTTTGAACACTCCCAAATTCACTGTTTTTTTTTTACGTTAATCTTCCTGGGAGTGAAACCCTTTATCTCAAAGTATTCCTTTGTGTATAAACTGTCACCCTAACGATAACTTCGGCTACTTACGAGTATTGTTTCTGCATGATATCTGTTTGCTGTTTGGCCATGAAGAAGCTTGTTCATTCAGTAACATTAAAATGTCTTGTTTGTTACTTGATGCATATTTGATAAATTGAACTTTCAGTTATGTTAAATTGGCTTAACATGATCTTGTTTTGGTTTTCTCCTTACTAAGTTCTGGTACTGTCGTTTTGGCACGATCCTTTTGAAATGTCTTGATTTTCCAGTCTAAACCATGGCTCATAGCTTCATTCTACACATCTTTCTCTTGGGAGGTGGTGAGCAATGAGGGGATTGTAGGAATGAGGAAGCAGAGAGGATGCAAATATTTAGTTCTAAGTGGTTTCGGCCTTGTCAAACTAGTGACTTTTTAAGGTGCTGTTGTTCATTCAGGATGCTTCTCTATGAACATTTTCTATTTTAGTGAAAAAAGAGACTGGGTTTTACTTCTGTGAGCATCCGACATCATTTTTAAAACTTCAGACTTTTAAATCTCGTAAAATTTAGCACTGTGATCGTCACTAAGTAGACTAAACTTGTGTAAATATGTTTTTTAAAAATCACTCCCCCCAGTCACGTTTTACTAAGGAGGTACATCCCTACAAATGCTCACCTAAATGTTTTTATTTCTTTGGGTGTAGTCTGACTGTTAATATGTGCTCAACCTAGGTTTACTGAGCAAACCAAACAAAAGTGCAAAGATAAAAAAACATAGCTCACATTCATATTTATGACAGCCTAGAGGCTTTGCAAAATTGAAATCTCTCTGCAGTTTTAATCCCTCCTGGAAAGTCCCCTTAAGGCTCCTCCCAAAACCACCCTCAAATTGTCAGTACCTCTACAATGTGAATGCTCCTGAGGATTTTAAACGGCACCTACACATACCATGTATTTCGGTGAGTGTCGTCTGTGTTCATGTGTACAGAGAGAACTGGGAACTGGTGCTGAACTTCTGCCCTTGTTAACAAGGGTCCCCCTTGTGTCTGGTTCCTCCTCTCTAACATGTTCTGTATACTGTTTTAACTGGATACATTTTTATTGCCGGTATAAATGTGAAACGAAAAATGCTGACCTTTTAAAGATGCTCTGAAAATGATTTTTCTAAACCTGCTTACACCAAAGTCTAGTACTTTCTATTTTAGTTCATATTAAAGTCTTAGTTAAAGTCTCCTTTGAAAGGCTGGCATATGAACCCATAAGCCTGCTGTAAATTCGTGGACATTATTTCCTTGTAAAAACCCGTGTTTTCCACTCACCTGGAGTTAGTACAGCTACGGAGTTACTTCTGCTGATATTCCTGTCCAGTTTTAGATTGGGGGAAGTTCTGTACCATCTACAGCTGTTACCCTATGATTGGCTGATGACACGAAATCACTTACCCTTGTTGGAATTTCAGCTGAAATCTTAAACACATTGAATTTTCCTTTTTTGACACTTAATAGTGAAATCTGATGAGATGTGTATGTAGCTTTTCACACTTGAAAAATCTAGAAAATGTCCAGTGTATTCAAATCACATTTTTACTGGTGTTCAACACATAGATACAGATCTCTTCAAATCGCCTCTGAATTTGGTGAGCAGCTTTTCAGCACACACCAGTAGTAGGAGGAAGTTAAACGGGGGAGGAAAAATAGGTACTGTTTTATCTTTTGTCAGTTAAAAAAGTCCTGCAAGGTTTTTGAAGAATTTCATCTTGGCTCTTTTGTAACTCACTCTGGGGTCTAAGGAGCAATACTCACTGTACAAATATTCTGTGCGACGAGGTCTATTTGCCTCCATGTTATCTGAGCCTGAATGTGCGTGCATAATTGGAGAGATTATTGGAGAGACAGTGTTTTGCTGTGGTAGATGTGGTTTAAATCCTAGCACTGAGCATAGCATTTACTTTCTCAGCTTACCCACAAAATCTGTGACTAATTTAGTGAATGTGAAGACTGTAGTCCAGATGGTTAGGTTTAATTGTAAAAACTGGAAAGATTTCAAAGTACCCTTTGGGGAAGTGTGGGGGGCGAGGAGAGGGGATCAACAACTGAACAACAAAAGAGAATGAAAAGTGACTGTAAGTCACTAAATATAGCATATTTGTACATTACACATTTATAAATACACACACACATATATGTCTGTATATACGGTCAAAGAAAACTTGAAGAATTTATTATACCAGTCAGCATGAACAGCTTCCAGGATCAAGAAGAGAAGTGACTTTTAATGTTTAACGATTTAGTATGTTCTCTTTCAAGTGTTTCCTACTATGTGTGTGTTTGGCCTTTTCTGGGCTCAAAATAGGTTTCCTCTCAAGTATGCTGAGAAGATACCACTTCCATATCACCCTCTATTCCTGGTTAAAGAGCACTGGCAGTTATCTCATCAAACAGAGGAAATTACCACTCTTGCCCAGGCCGTGGTGGGTGTCCCCTGGCTGGGGTGCTCTCTGAGGCCCGGGTGGCGAGATGATGGTGAGTGCTACGGGGTGATGGTGAGTGCTGCGGAGAGACCAGTCTCTCTTTTTTTTTTTAAATTGAAGTATAGTTGATTTTTTGCACTTTTTGTTTGTTTGGGGAGTGGGTAGTTAGATTTGCTTATTTACTTCTTAATGGAGGTATTGGGGTTTAAACCCAGAACCTTGTGCTTGCTAAGCATGCACTCTTCCATTGAACTGTAGCCTCCCCCACCAAATATCCACTGATTCTGAACAGTTCTTGCCATGCTCTTTTGAGTACAGGCATCTGAGCTAATGCTTTTAAAGCTCCTCAACACCTTCTGGCTGCTTCCTCTACAGACCAGAGCTTAAAGGATAGAATATGTCCCCTCCTCTTGTAGTTGGGACACCACTGACCTAATAACTTGGACCAGTAAATTAGCTTTGAACTTGGTAGGCTAATAGGGCTCTCCAGCGGACTTAACTTGTATTACGTGGGGTTATAAGGGGAGATAGAAGGAAGGAGAGAAAGGTATCAGGGACAGGAGAAGGGTTAGACCGCGGGGATCTTGAATGGCTGGGGTTCATGGCATAGTGATCTGCAAGGCAAGCAAATGGAGACATGTCCAAATATATGTATGTATATATATTCTAATTATTACACATAATCATATGTAATATATTACATAATAATATAATATATACAATTATATTTCATAATATTGCACAAGCATAGAGAAGTGAGTTAAATTTATATGTGTTATGTTTACCATATACAGTGCTTTAATATTTGATTATTGAGCCCTCAGCATTTTAAAATGGCACAAGGAACAAGCCTGAGGTTGTCTTCCACGGTAAGGAAGATAAGCAGGAGGCCAGCCATGTCGGGCTAGTGGTTTCAGATTATGGAAGACTTGTGTGCTATAGGCCAAGAGAAGGTGCTTCCTGAGGAGAAGTAAGTGTAGATCTTGGAGGTGATTATCACCCGTGGGAGGGCTAGATAAAGCCAAGGTCAGCTACCCCAACGCAGAGGTGGCCTTTGTGTTGATCCCCTTGGTTATGTTACTTTTAAAAATATCTTTCTTTTACCATCTGATATCTCCCCATCTGCCTAGAGCCTAATTTTTCTCCATTTATCAAGAGCTTTGCTTTATAGTGATCCATTGACTTAAGTGATTAAGTGATGTTAAGATTGTGCCACTGCCTTACTGTGAGAAGACTTTTAAAGGCCCAAGAATGGTGCTCACATGTGGGGACTGTGTAGTGGGAGGAGGGGCGGGGGGGGGGCTCCCTGGTGTCATAATCACAACTTTGGGACAGTCATCTTTTCTGCCCTCAGAGCTGACTTTTTTGTAAAGCTGATTTTGGAGAGAACCTCATCTGCAGATGTTTGTTTGTTTCTTTTTCTTTTTTCTTTTTTTTTTTTTTTAGTGGAGGTACTGGAGACTGAACTCAGGACCTCATCAGCATGCACTCTACCACTGAGCTATTTCCCTCCACCTAGATGTTTCTCAGCATTTGAACAAGGTGGAAGTGATGAGGTTGAATTAGAGGCTGACATTGCTTTTTTTTTCCCCCTTCTTCCTGATTTCATGGTGGATATTGTGAGAGACTTTTATAACTAATATAAGGAGTGAGGTTCAAACAGGGACCTAACAGGCAGGTGAGAGCCTGAGGGTTGATACTGCCATTAAGTTACGGGGTGAGGCAGACTTGATAGTAGTATAAATGTCATAAATCTCTATTTTGCATATTTGTTAATGTGTTTTCATATATATGCACATTTATGCAAGTTGGGTTTTATTTGCACATTTCTACTATATCTGATGAATTTGATTTGAGAAATAAAAATAGTAGAAGTAATGTGCATAACTGAAAGAGATCTGTGAGGGCAGGTGTAGAAGAAGGTCAAGGCTTCTGGCATTCTAAGGACACAGGTCAGAAAGATGAAGGGTGATAAACTCACCGGTATACCTGTCAGCTCACTGCAGCCCAGAGTTCTCCATAGTTTGTGCAAGCAGTGGTGCCTCTTACGTCTTCTGAAGCCTTGATTTAGGGAAAGAAGAGGGTTTTAGGGCTGACAAAGCACATGGTTGTATATTTTTTTCTGTTGGAAACCCTGGAACATCTCAGGACCCAGTGGAAAAGAGATTTGTTAGAAAAATGGAGTACAAATTTTGCCTACTTGTTGAGAACCTCTTGCTTTGACATTACTTTAGGACTTTGACTCAAGGAATTGGGTGGAAGAGATGAGTAGGAAGCAGGGTCTGGTGTAGGTATGGTTTTGAAGCCCAGTTACAGGGTGGAGAGCTGGGTCAAGTATGAACTTGAGATGGGAGAGAAAGAATTACGCTGACTTGAGGGGAATCAAACCCTGTTCTCCCCATTTGATTAAATATTTGCACTTTTTTCTTTGGACATGCTTGCTAGTGTCTCAGCTGACTGCACATGCATTAAATCCACCTAGATAATACCCATGGAATGTGTTCTGGGCAGACTGTGTCCGTACTGGATTGGGAGTCAGGCGCAGGTCAGGTTGTGGAGGGCCTAGTTGGCCATGGTAGAGACTCTGAATATGATGAGAAACATATGGAATTTTGAGCAAAGGAGTGACATGATGTGGTTCGTTTCTAAAAACTTGCCCTTGACTGCTGTGTGGAGAAATGACTAGAGAGAGAAATAGGGAAATGAGTTACCGAGACTTTTTCATTTGTCCATGCGTGAGAGGATAGACTCCTTGGTGGTCGTGGAGGTGGTCAGAAGTGCCCATTGTCTAAGATTGTGAGGACAGGACTTGGTTACAGCGTGGTGAGAGGATGAGAATTGAGGACAATGTCTAGGATTTTGGGGTGGTAAAATCAAGAGTTGGCGACACACTTTTGATTTACTCCGCAGCTGTGAAGTGACGATGCCCGATTGAATGGCCAGTGCTGGAGGCATTGATTGGAGGAAGTGGGTATGAGGTGGGCTCTAAAGTTGTGGGACCAGAAGAGGTCACCTAGAGAGTCCAGTTGGGGAAGATGGGGGCCCAGGGCTGAGCCACGGAGCATTAGGGGGAGCCAGCACTGCATCCAGTGAGGAGGAAGAAAACTGAACCAGTCTGGTGTTTCTGGAAAGGAGTGAAGAAATTCTAGGAAGAAGAGTGTAATCAGATGTGTCAAATGATGCCAGGAAGTCAGGTTAAGGTGAGACTCAGAATTGATTCCTTCCTGACTTTGGAAAAATGACTGTTTTTGGTGATCTTAACACAAGTGGTCCTGGTTTGAGGGGTGGGTGAGGGGAGTAAAAGTCTGACTGGAGTCTTGGATTTTTCTTGGAAGGTGAGGACAATGTTTAGCTTTTATGTAAGAGACATCATTCATTCAGGGAATATGTATCTATAGCTGTCATTTTTTAATGTCATTTTAATGTCGCCTGTATGCTCATGGGAATGATACCGGAGAGGGAGAGAAGCTCATCATTCCAGAGAAAGAGGGGATAAGGTGCCCTGGAGTAGGCGTGGGTCTGGGGTGGGGAAGATCTGGTGCACGGGTGCATCTGTGGGCCTCTGAAGCTGGGGCAGGTCCCCCATTGTAGTAGGAAGAAAGTCAGAAGATGAGAACAGATAGCAGGGGGTGTTGGTAGGTTTTGTGGTGGAAAAATGAGCAAGTTTTCTTTTTTATCATGGGTGCCAGGGTAGCGTTGCTATGTTTAGGGATTCTTTTTAATGCAGTTACTTCAGAGGGTGATTCAGTGTTCATACCTTCATTCTCTGCCTTCTCCTGCAGCTGAGAGAGCTTTGACTGTGTTCTGACAGTAGAACTGTTAGAAGCGGGGAGGTGGCCATGTGGGCCTCAGTTTATTCTTTCGTTCATTCCTTCACTCAGCACGTATTTTTTGAACACGGATTATGTGCCAAGCACAGTCTGGGTCCCGGAGGTACAGTCAACAGTCTCTGCTCTCATGATGCTTATATAGCTAATTCATTTGGGACAAATAAATACATTTTGCTTGGTGTTAAGTGCTGTCATGGAAAATCAAGGGAGGTGGTAGGGAGGGTTGGTGGAAGAGTTTGTGTTTGTTTACATTGGAGGAGGGACCTGATATCCTGTGAGGAGAAGCCATTTGACCCTCTGGGGAGAGAACTTTCTAGACCAAGGGAACAGCCTGTGTCCAAGCCCTGGAGGAGGGAGAGTGTTTGGTGTGTTCTAGGAGACACCAGGGTTGCTGGAGCTGAATTGGGGCAGAGTGGGGGCCGGGGGAGGGGGCGAGCAAGGAGATGAAGCTCAAGAGGGCGCCTGAGGCCAGGCTCCCGGGAGCCGTGTGGAACCAAGTAAGACTCTGAGATGAGGAGGGATTGGGGTTGTGAGCAGGGCAGGGCCAGGCTGGGACTTAGGTGACAGAAGGGTCTCAGTGTGTGGAAACCTGGCTCTGTTCCTCCAATGTTTTGACTTCATTCTAGTTTCTAAGTGTTAGGGAGATGGAGAGGGTTATCTTGTGAATTTTATCAACGGATTTCAGGTGCAGGATCATAAATAGTAAGTTTTTTTCTCCCCCCAGAGAGTGGACAATATGGTCCCTTCCTCAGAAGACATTAAAAAGAGACTATTACTTTCCTCAGAGCGAATGATGACTGGATGTCTCTAGTTGTACACACACACACACACACACACACACACACACACACAATCGTATTAAATGGTCAATCACCACTAAAATGACTAACTACAGAAATTTAAAATGATCAGTCATAGTATAAATAGAAACGCTGCATTTTTTTTTCTTGCACCCCCTTAGGGCTCTTGTATATTCTCTAGGGGCTTAACACGCCTCCTACTTTGGAGACTGATCTAGAGCCCTGAGAAACTAGTTGCGTTATTAAAATAGTTTTTATTTGACTTAAAATTTAAAAAGCAGTATATAAATTGATGAACTGTACGCAAATATTATATAATGGAAGGTAGGTGGTTTTACTTCCCCCTTAGACCCACTCCCCAGAGTCAACTCCTTTTAACAGTTTTGTATGTCTTTCTTGAAATAGTCTCCATATGTTCAAGCCTGTGTATTTATATATCTCATCTCCTTATACAGATCAGAGCATATTAAAGAAACAGACCTGCACCTTGCTCTTTTCACAGACCTGTTGTCTTAGATATCAGGTTCCCTTTCTACCTTTCATTCCAACATTTTTTTTAACAGATTCTCTGCTAATAGCATTTAGGTGTTTTCTAGTCTTTTTCAGTTATAAAATGTTCTGGTAAATCTTATTTTGAATGCGTTTCAAAATTGTCTTCAAACTTGATTTCATCAGTTGCATTCCCATCAACAATGGAACCTGTAATGCCTACATTTGTATGATTTAATACTGTGAATTCTAATGTTTCTGGCTGTAATCTGTGATAATCTATTAGTCCACTTTTACAATTTGCCCCTTTCATGTTTATAAGCTGTTGTATCTCCTACATATTGACAGTTTATAACCTTGGACTGATTTTCTAGTGAGTTATTGGTCATTTCTCACTGATTTTAAAGTATTTCAGTTTACATTAATAAATACACTTTTCTTCATGTTTTGCAAATACTTTTCACGTACTTGCAATTTTTCCCCACCCCTTCTGATTTATCTTTTGATGCTGTTTATGCTAATTTATTTCTTATATAAATGTCTTAAATTGTGTAGTTAAGTTTATAATTTTTTTTCCCTTTTATGGCTTCGGGGTTTTGGTGTAGAAAGACCTTTCTCCAAGATTATTAAAAAAAATTTTTTTGTACTGTTTTTATGATAGTTGGCAATCTTTATGGTTTTCATCTGGAAGGTGAACATGATTTTTCATCTTTTTATGGCTTTTGGGGTTATATTTCAATATAAGTAATTTTCGATCCAAAATCCTTGAACCCTAGAATTGAAAGCAGTTTCTTAATCAGAGCTGGGCATCTGAATCACCTGAAGAGTGATTACTTTTTTCCTTTCCCCAAATACCCAGCCCCAGAGCCCCTACCCATTTGAGGGGGGCTTCTTTGTGTGCATTTAGAAAAAGCTTCAGATAGTTCATTAGAAGATGTCTTTTTTTTTCTCTTCTCTCCTCTTAAAGGCAGATGTTAGGAAGGTTATTAGAATTTCCTGTGGTTGTTGCTGTTCTTGTAAGATTTGTTAATAGAAAAGTCACCACAGTATTGCTTTAAATATGGCTTCATCAAGTGTTTTACAGGTGGTTAGTTAGTGTACTTGGTCAGATGGGAGGTAGAGCAGGACGGACTAATGGTTTGCAGCTCCAGCCCTAGGAGCATTTAGAGCCAGGTGAATGCTCTTACTAGTGTTTCTTAGACTCTGAGAACAAAGGCATCCCTGCACCATGAACTGCTTAAGTAGTAAAGAGGAGTCATGGCTTTGCTTAGTTAGCCATTTGGTTTAGGAGCATGAAGTTAATTGCAGTGGAAGCAGGAGGAACTGTTTGGGGAGTGTGTAAAGCATGCAGTTTGAGTATTATGGCCGTGAGGTTGATCTCTGGAGGTCATCTCTGCTGGTCAGCTAGGCTTCAGAAAATTGCCAGCCTGCTCTCACGCCATCTCAGGCAGCAGAGCATAGCCACTGAGTCCTGCTGATGCTGGCCACATGTGACCCTCAGGAGACTGTGTCCTGTGGCAGGCGCTTGACTGCAGTTCCTGCCTGGGGGGTGACCCAGGGGAGAAGCTCTGGAAGTGAGGACTGAGAGACTTGCTCTCACTTGACGCTTGGGCGATGACTTCTCTATGACCCTGGGCAGAGTTTCTATTTGGACCACTGTGTCTTAGTTTCCTCTTGGAGTAGTTTTTCTGAATGTCCTTTTTGTTCCACAATGAGTGTAATTCCCCGCACTCATACTTACTGCACTGGAGACAGGTGTCTTTTACTTGCAGCGCTTCTGTTTTGTTGCTGTTAGCTGCGGATGCACGTTCCCCCTGCCAGCCTGCAACCCTGGAGGAGGGCCTGGATGCCACTGGCCTCAGCACCTAGCACTGTGCCTATTCTAGGAAATGCCCAGTAGCTATTTGCTGACCTCGGTTCTCTCTTAGGGTTGCAGAGAGAGGATAGCCTGAAGCCAGACTCTGTTGGGTCCATATCTTCCATCTTTCTTCCGTGGAGAGATCACAGGCAAAACTGTTGCTGGAAATTATCTGGATTTTTGTATATCTTGCATTTATGCAACATTTAAAATTCTTTAAAGCACCATCACCTGTATATAACTGGTTACATCCAACCTGCTTTCCTGGATCTGGTAGAGCGTGTCTGTTGAATTTTAAAGACTAAAGGTAAAATGCCTTACCCAGAAGGGCTATGCTGTGTCAGAATAACAGATTGCAGTGGCATCCTGCTTGCTGGCAGATTTTTGTCTGATGATTTCTTTGTCACCCACAAAACCCTCAGGGACAAAATGGAAGGCTACTCCTAAAAAAAAGAGTCATTATTCAAGTGAGAGAGAAATGTCTATTGTAATTTACAGCCTACGTGTGACTTTGGGAAAATTGTTTAAACCAAATTAACAATCCTATTTGGAAGAGGAAAAAAAGGCCAGTTCAGGATTTTGGAGTTTTGTAAGATCTAAGGAACTCAGGGATAAATTTGGTATATAATCATTGATTACAGTCATATGTCATTGGTAGTCATAACTGTTGTTAAATAGAAGAGTGGTTTGAGTTTTACCTTGAAGTTGCCCATTAAACTCAACATGTTATTAAAATATATTTTCCAAAAAAATATGCTTGCCAATATACATTGAATAGGTGAAATATGTGTGTGTTGTGAACGTCTTTTTCTCCTCTTCTGGTGTTGCTGCGTTAGGTAGCCAGTGCATGGTTCTGGTTCTTCTAGGGTCTCTGCTAAGGTGCTTTTTTAAAAAAAACAGCAATGTATTTTAGTGGAGGTCCTGGGGATTAAACCCAGGACCTTGTGCGTGTATTAGATGCATATATTAGATCCTGTATTAGACATTATCAACAAAGCTTGGGAATAATTTCTTTCTGAGACCGCCCCCCTTCCCCCTAGTAAGTTTCCCAGGTGCAGCGTTTACTCAGAAGGCTATTTCTTTTCTAATATCAAAGATGCAATCAGTAATTGTTAGTCTTTGTACAAGGCCTAGCATCTAGTTGCTGAAGAAATGTTAGTTGAACTCATTAACACCTTAAATTATGTTTAAGGACTTCTAAAACCATACCCTGCAGGTTTTTATGACAGTCTTCGAAGGTCATCAGGAAACAGATTATTGTCCTGGTTTTGTAAGCGAAGAAACTGAAGTTTAGAACTAGGGCAGTGCCTTTACCTAAGCCAACGTGTGTTGAGTATGCACTGTAATGAGAGAGAAACACGACTCCTTCCCTTGACTTCACCACTAGGTCAGTGCTTCTTAGGGCTATTCTAGGTCGTGATTTTATTGAGCATATATGGACTCTCTCTCCAGGGGGAAAAAAAAGGAAGAAGGAAGTGCACCTATGTGCAAACACATGAACCTTTGCTTCTCTAATTACAGGATTTCTTAGACTTCACTAAGTCTTTGAACCCTAGGTAAAGAATTTTTGGTTCAACAATTGCTTGTCAGCAAGCCCTTGAATTAAGTGACCTACTTAGGGGCCAAACAGCTTGATTACCGAGAAGCAACAGGAACCCGATGCCTCTTGTTTCTCCCCTAATGATTTTTCCCACTACCCCATGCTGATTTTGAAATGATCAACAGCAAATGAAATATTAGGAAAACATGCTAAACAGAAAGTTTTCTACAAATAAAAATGCAAACAGATCTCTTAGTGGTGGAGGATACCCAGGCGGTGCATTTTGTAGTAGGGCTTCGTATATTAGGGAGCCCGCGGGAACCCTTAGTTGCCAGCTGTTAGGTTTAACCTGATCATTTACAAAAATACAGCAGTCCTCACTGGTGCGTATGTTAGAAACTGATAAAACCAAAATAAATGCTGTGCCCGTGGCATGTATTTTTGCGAATGCTTTCTCTGTGTGGGTTGTGAGAGCTGGCTTAATTCTAATTGTAGAACTATCAGTGGGGTTTATATCTGTCTTCCTGAGGTAGCTGGAAGGAAGATACTTATGCACTTAAGGTTAGTGACCACACATTTTGATTTTTGCTCTACATGGGAGAGAGCCGTGCTGATTTGAAGCTCATTAGTGTGCAGGTTAGTACTAGTCGCTTCTCTTAGTTAATTAAATGTTGGAGGGCCGTGGAAGTGGAAGAGTAATGTGAGGTTTTACCAAATTTCTGATTTTTGGAGGTAGAGACAAAGTCAATAGATTGTGTCTACCATGCATCTTAATTTAAAAGTAATTCACTGATTCCATAATGCCTCCATTTGTTTCATTCCAGCGTTTAAAAAAGGGACAGGAAGAAGGCTTGCCTGTCGTTCCTCACCAAATAGCAGTTTTGCAGACCCTTACAAGTTCCCATATGTTAGTGAAAAACATTTCCCAAGAAATTGGCAGCATTGGACTTTGTAGCTGATGCCAACTACTTCCTTGGGCCAATTCAACAGAGAGGAGAGGGGAAAAAATGCCTTGTTTTAGTGGCTGAATTACTCTGACAAGCTTTCACATCGCCCCTCCTCTTATTAATATTCTTTTTGATGTGAGCTTGTAAAACAGAGGATTGGCTGTTAATCTCCAAGATCTCAAGGGTTTTTGGCGGTGGCCCATAATTGATGTGTTCACATGGCTGTTGTCTGACTACTAATGATTAGACAGCAGTGTTATCTCCCAGCTCCATCAATGTTGCTTATAAATCACACTTGATAAACTGCAGTTTCATTACTTCAAAGAATCCCAACGTGTCTCCGTACTTTGATAGAGCTGCTGGAGGCGTCTCATGTTTCCATGACAGCTTAGATTAGGTTTATTTTTCATTTCTGTTTGACAAAATATTAGACTTTCCAAGGTACTTGGAGAATGATAGGCAGAGAAGGATTACCTGCTCTCGGTGGGCAGATGTCCAGTTTGGGGTAGCAGGATGTATTTTTGCCTCTGCTACTCTGGCCCGGGTGAGATGGAGTGGGGCCCTGCAGCCTGGGGCTGGGCCGCTCCGAGAGAAGAAGGGAAGAGGAGGAAGCTCTCAGAGTGTGGGCCTGTGCTGACTGTGGCATGGCTGCAGTCGGCCATCCAGAACTGTGAGCTTGCACTGTAACCATTCAGTCACAGTGTGTGCCGACCCCCTGCGTCACGGCATGACTCCGCTCTGCAGAAGGGCGAGAAAAAGCCAGACGGTTTTACAGGAGGAAGAGGTAACAGCCACAGAAATTGTATCTGTTGTCCCCATTCATTGCCCATATGGAGACACTTCGCTGGCCACACACACACACACCCAGAGCCCCCTCTTTGCCCAGAACCCTGGGCTCTGCAGAGACGAAAGTGGGTTGCACGTTGCATACACACAAAGGGCTAAGGCTGGACCCTCTGCTGAGTCTTGGGCCCTTTTTCTGTGATAAGTGCCCATGTCCTTGAGCTAACTTTCCTCATCTTTAAAAAAAAAAACAAAAAACCCCCCCAAAACTAATTTCTACCATCATTTTTGCATATCCTTGAGGGCTGTGTTCTTCTAGAGCCCCTTAAAATTCTTTTTGCTAATATTGGTTAATTAATCTTCACTTACATCTTGAGATCAAATACTAGATTTCAAAGGAGTACTTATTTGTGATTTTAGGAACTGGGTTTCTTAAAAACTGGGTTTTAAAAACCCCATTGCTTTTAAGAGACATTTATATCGGTTTCAGATATGTCAGAGATTAACGATTTTATCGAACTGTATGATTTTTATTCAGAATAAAAGTATATGGCCAATATTGGGAGTTAGAGGTTTTGTTAATAAATTGTTATACAGACTTACCAGAGTTCTAGTATGTAAGAATGTAGGCGAGCACATGTAACAGCAAAAACTACCTGAAACAAATTCCCCCACTCCACCCCCTAAAACAAAACAAGAGTCCCGAAAGATCTCAGTGCTTCAGGTTTATTATTAAAGATATTTAAAATTGTTGGTTAAAACAACCACTTGAGAGATGTGCTTTTTATATACTGCTTGGTATTTTCCATACATAAAAATGTTTCTCTAGTTCAGCTTCTTTACTGGAGTCCTTACGTTTATAAGTATTAGTGTTGAAGAACGCAGGTACTTAAAATGCTTATCTTAAAATGATTTGTGGTCAAAGGAAATGCCCTTTCTGGAAAATTAAACCAAACAATTTAAATGTAAGTTGTTTTGGTTCTGGTTATTAGATGTTAATGCACTGTGGGAAAAATTCATGATTAACTTAGAGATGATAGTCTTTCAGGGATGTAAATGGATGCTTCATTTAGTTTTGATACATACAGGAACTGTTTTAGAGTTTCTCATGTAGCTGTGAAATATGGAAAAAAAGTCTATTCAGAGGAATTGAGTCTGTTTTTGATTAAATAAAATATGTATGTATATATAAGAGCTGGATGGTAATATTAAAAATAAAAATAATTGGAATATTTTAAAAGATTTTTTATACCATATTTAAATGATTTTTGAAGTAGAATATGTATATTATCTATGAGTTTTGTGAAGCTTATTACCATTATGGCAAAAATAAGTATGCATTTTTTAATTTTAAAAAGATACCAGTTCTTCTTGACTGATGATTTAAGTCATAATTCAAATCAACTAGATTTAAATTTAGCTTAGTTTGATGCTCACTCACTTTGCAGGTGTTTAGCAACTAACTGGAATTTACTGTGCTATTAAGGGAGTGCATAATAGAAATATACATTTTACTGTAAATATGAAAAGCTCCGTCACCCACCTGGTGCTTAGTTTGATGTTAGTATATAGAATGTGTCCTCCATCATTTGCTTTGTTTTTGCGCTACATCATACAAAAATTTCTTATTCATGGGTTACATGTCCACTAAAAATTTGTGGCCACCTGTTTATTTTGGAGCTGATCTTTTATGGTTCTATGTGAAGAGGATTTAGAGCAGGCATTCTCTGATAGCTACGAGATTGAGTGAACTGCCCTCCAAAATTAGTCTTAGTAGTTTGTTATAGCCATCTAAAATCTGTTCTGAACTGAGACATGGTGAAATGACACATTCTGGAACTATGGAAGCTAAGATAGCGTGACCCTGTCTCCCATTCCCCCAATAGCCCTCATTCCTCTCCGACACTAAAGAGTAACTAAAATGGATTAGTGACGTGTGCTAGCATACATAGATGACCAACTTATTTTTATTTATGTCTGTGATTTCTTTTGAGACCTTTCACAGAGTTTACTTTGATTCTTGAAGTACCCCTACGGAATAGCTAAGGCCAGCCTTCTTAATGCCATTTTAGAAGATCCTGCTTTCACTCTGAGGTTTAGGATTCCTCCCAGAACACCAGTCTCTGGAAGAGAAAGAATCATTGTGCCTCCCAAATAATATCAGATCATATACCTGATTCTAAATAACTCACAGTGTTCAATTATAGATTCATCTCCAGACATTTTGAAGTTTTTCATTTTTCATTTCATTTGAAAAACTATCCTCCGGTTTCCAGAGAGGGTTTTGAAGGTATCGGTTTAGCTACGTGACACATGGAACAAGTCCTGAAAACACTGCTGTTGAGGGTGGTGAAAACTGTGTATGCGGGGATGACAGGGACCGCTCGCGTTGTCTGAGCACTTAATACGGGAGGGGGACAGTAAGGACTTTGGGTGATCTCATTTCACGTGTCTCTCACACTAAATGCAAGTCAGTAGTATTATATACTAAGATCCCCAATTTATAGATGAGGAAACTGAGGCTTAGCAGAGCTAAGTGAAATTGTAAGACGATTCAGCTGGGAAGTAAATGATCTAAGAGTCAAACACAGAGACTTTATTAATGACATGATCTTATTTGGTTCAGAAGGGTTAGTGTGATGCTTGGCATGAGACCTTGACCTGTCTGTCCTGATACTCTGTGGGAAGTAGCTTCTGGGATGGATGATCGCTTGATTCATTCCTAGTTCCCAGCCAAATGTGTTTGAGAGCAATAATTTCATCTCATTCATTCACGTCAGAGGAAGTTAAGATAAAACATCTTGGTTTTCAAGATTTAAGATGTTACCGAAACCATATTGTAATTACATAGGATACTTACAGTTTCTCTGTTCTTATAGGGATTGAGAGGTATAATTGATCAACAATGTTGTTATTTCAAAAAACTTCACTTGTGTGTAAGTTCTGTGCAGGCAGGGATCTTGGGTGTCTCGGTTATCATTATATTAGTGGCCAAGCTGTCGTAGTAAAGAGATGCTCAATAAATATTTATTGAGTTTTAAAGTTATGACTACTCAAGTTTGAATTGAAGTGTATACCTCTTGTGTCTCTTTTCTGGATTATGACTCCTCTGAGTTTTATTGGGAGAGTTCAGAGTAGTAGTACATTAAATTTTTCTTCTTTTTTCCTCATTCAGAAATGGATCTATGTGCTGGCTTCTTCTCATGCCTGTGCTTCTCCCTTCTTTTTTCCTGCTCTCTTCCAACCCCTCCCCCACCCCGTAACATACATTAGAGTCAACCGGGGAACCTTAGTGAGCTATTGGCAGTACAGGCATCTCCCATTAACCCGACCAGGGGCCAGCACACACTTTTTCTGTAAAGGACCCATAGTAAATATTTTAACTTTCTGGGTCCAAATGCTAAATCTTACATAATATGTAGGTACTTATATGATGAGGGAGAGAAAAGTCTCTACAGATTTTTCTTTAATCGATGAAAATTAAAATCAAATAATAGTAATTGAGTCCAATTTGTTGGTAATACAGGTCTGCGAATGAGAAGAATGGAATTCTCTTTTTAGGGGTGAGTGGTGGTATTATTTCACTTAATATGGACTCAAACTTAATGGTTGCTGTCATTAAATTGATTACAAATTTCATTTGTGAAAGACATTCTTAGCTTGTGGACTGTACAAAAAAATTGGCAGCAGGCGGGATTTGGCCCACTGGCCTTTGTTTGCTGACCCTTGAATTAGACTGTGGACTGAAGACGTCCCAAGCAAGGTAGACTGCTTCTGATAATCTCCCTCTGTAAAGGCCCACTGCTTGGAGACTGGGAAGGGAAGGTGTTTGCATTGGGGGAGTTGGGATTTGCAGGCGGGAGCAGGAACACAGGGAACAGGCGATATGCTTTGAAGGTACTTGAGAAGGAAGATGGAAGAGGAAGAGAGTGAGTTTATCCCTGTTCAGGGTCCATCAGTGATTCTCAAGGGGATGTGCCTTGGACCCTTCGGGACATCACTCTGGGAAGGGCAGGATGAGGTGGGGGCATCTGAAAAAGCATATTCAGGATGCCCGCTGGTTTTGTGATACAGCCTCCTGAAGTGAAATTCTCATTATCTTCTCTGGCTGCTGGTGACACATGCATTGCAGGAGCTGGCATTTGGGGGTGGAGTCTGGGTATCACGGATCAAGTCATCGAATGGAAAAGAGGTGGCTGCTGCCATGGTGTTGGGTCATTATTTCTTCACCTGGTTTGAAAAAGAAAGTTCTGGGGAGGAGTTTGGGCCACATTAGGGGGCTACCAGCCGCTGTTAGGGTGAAATTAAGGGCTAGCCCTTAAAAAGCTAGCAGTCATGGTCTCCTGGTAGGTAGAGGGGAGAGAGGGGCCCCGAGCCAGCTCCCCAAGGGTGGGCACTGTCTCCTCTTGAATTCTCTGTGGTGTTGGCCACCAGGCCTCCCAGACGACTGTGACCTTAGAGCCCGTCCCCTTTGATTTCGGTCACTCACCTCTCTCCTGGTTTGCTGTGACCTCAGCAGCCGTTCCTCCTCTCTTTCTGCCCCATCAGCGTTGGGTGAAGGGTTCTGCCCCTTCTCTGTATTTTTCACTTTTTCCCTGAGCCATCCTGTCCTCTCTGCTGGCTTCACCACTTTCTCTCTGCCAGTGACTCCTCTCTAGTCTAGATAATTCTTTTGAGCTCCAAACAGTTCTGTCCATCTGTGTGCTGGATGTGGCCCCACCGTCCTCTGCCTATCCTCCCCCTGCCAGGGACTGATGCCCATACCGACTAAAACAGACACCTGGGGCTGGTCTTTGAGTCTCCCCGCTTCCCCCGCCTTGCTGAGCACAGCCTCTCCTCCACCCGCACCGCAGCTGCTACCTCTCCCATGGACAGCTCTAGGGGCTTTCTAACTGCCCACCTTTCCTCCCCCAATTTCAGCCCCCGCGTGTCTCTTCTCCCCACGCTCCCTGTGTGCTTTTTACCAAATGAACTGTCAATCCTCCGGTGCCTCTCCTCAGCACTGTCTTCTACCTTGGCAGTAATCCCCCAGATTCTTTGCCTGACCTGGACTCTTCCTGAGCTGTCTGTTTCTCCAGCCTTAACGTTCCATCTTCTTCCTGACCCCCTAAGCCTCCAGCCCCTTAACTGACTGGTCCAGAATGGCTTGACTCTGCTTGCGCCTCCTGCCCTTCCCCAGGCTCAGCCCTGCAGTTCCTTCAGATGTGTCTTGCATACTCCCCATCCCACCTGTTGGTGGTCCCACAGAGCCCTGGGCCTGACTGCCCACCCGCGCCTTGACCACACACACTGACTGCTCTGCGGCCACTGCTAGTCTCTCCTGCAGCCTCGGGGCCCTCAGGGCACCTGGAGCAATGCTCAGCACATTGTGGAACCTGGCAAAAACTTTTTAGATGAGGGAACGACTTCCCTGATGGTGAGGTGGCTTTAATCAGTAGTCCTGATAAAGAGGGGAGCATGGGGTCAATACACCATCTCCCTGTCACACAAACTAGGTCCTAAGACGACCTTGGTTTGTCCATTTCAGGACTTCTGCATGAGGGGTTGAAGGAATAGTCCTGATCTTGTGCCTTCTCCCTTCTGCATTAGCATGTTTTCTTTTCTTCTCAAGTGGAATGGCTTGGCATCTTTTTATTAAAAATCAGTTTTTAAAACAACCATGGAAGTAGGACATGTTCGTGAGAAAATTCATGCAGCACAGGGGCTATAAAGTGAACGGTGGTCCCTCGCCCCCTGCATGTTTTTATATGGGTTACTTTTCTGGAAGGATGCATAAGACACTGTTAGAAGAGAAGATCTCCGTGGAGAATGACCTTTTGGCTTTTAAAGGCTGCTCTGTTCTCAGGAGGGAGGATGGAAATCTGGGCCTGGGAGCAGCTTTTTTGTGGGGAAACTTTTGAGTTACGGTACAGGGCTTGATAGAGGACAGGGCCGCCCGCGCTGGGAGAGTCTATGGCCTCTTGTTTTGCTCCTGACCCTGAGACATAACTTAACCTCTGAAGACTTCAGTTTCCCCAGTTTACAAAGTCGGATGAGGAAACTCTTGCCTTTCAGTCGAGCTGAAATAAGAGTGAATGTGAGTGTCTTCAAGGGGTCCTTGAAAACGGGTATGGAGAAGGCTGGGAGAAGCTTTGTAATTTTTTCTTGCTCTGTAACCTTCCATCTCTGCGATGAACTAGGGAGAGCTTTCCTGACTTGTTTGAATGGTTACGAAATTAAAATTTCAAAGCTTTCATTAAGAGAGTGTCAGCTATTTTGAATCAGTGGTTGGGAGGTATGGAAATGAGGGATAAGATATTCATACGGAGCCTTAGACAATTTACGTGAGCATCCTTTAGGTTTTGCGGGGAGAGGAAGGAAGCCAAAACTTCCCCTCCTGTGCCTGGCCCACCGTGCTGCCGAAAGGAAGGCTTTGGCCCCTTCCAAGGCACCGTCTATTCCCATCAGGCACTTCCTCATTATTGAATTTGTCACGACCAGTATGTATTGTGTTTATAACTCAAATGTCTAAAATATTAGTTGAAAATATTCCTTTTAGGTGGCTGTGGGTGAGACTCCCCTACTCTAAAGAAAAGGAGTGCTGTTAGTTGAGAGGATTAGGAATAAGGTAATTTCCCCCCCAAACAGGCTTTTCTTCCCTTCTTTTCCCTTCCTTTCTCCTTTCTTTGACTCATGTCTGTGGCCAGAGAGGGGTGAGGGTGAGAGGCTCCAGCCTTTCCCTAACTTCAACCTAATGTCGAGGAGAAATTGAGATCATGCAAAGACAGGCAGTGCATTGGCGGCCAGTATCTACCCTCGAGTCAGAGTTTTGAAATTGATGTTCATTTATCCATGTGAAGCACAAACCAGAGTTAAAAATCCAGTTTTACTGGACTTCTTCTTCTTCTTCTTCTTTTTTTTTTTTTGGTTTGACCCTTCAGGATTGGGGACCAGATCTAATTGAAAGAAATGGAAATTGTGTGGAACTTCGACACTGAGTGTATAAAGGGATTCGTGAAAAGGAATTATCCAAGAAGATAGACTTTTTTAAAGTACCTTCACCACTGCCTCCTTTCTTTGTGGCTTCTTTTTGTGTTTTAAGTGTTTTTGGAAATAGGCAGGATGAGAGGAAATCAGAGAACCCTTACGAGTAAGAGGACAACACTGATCATCACCTGCTGTTTAAAGCAGGCGCAGCTCTCTGAGCAATGGATGATGTCAGTGGCATTTCCAGAACAGATGGAGAATCTGTGGCTCAGCCATTGGACAGTATTTTTTTCCCCCTCAAAGAACACACATGAGGCTGAGTGTGTGACAGCTGATGTGGTCTGGTGGGAAGTGCCCAAGGCTGAGTCCCTGTGTCCCCTCCACCTCCTCACTGTCCTGTGGAACTCTGCCCAGCTACAGGAGGGCCTCCTAGGGGAGAATTTGGTTTGGCTTCAAAACAGTAACAAAAGAAACTTATTAAGACATTGAGTCTTGAGTAGTTTAATTATACTCTCTTTCCATACTCAGGACCTTCTCTTTTGCTTTGAAGAATTGTCATGAATAAAGAATGGAGTTAAAAAACATCATTGTTGTTTAAAATATATTTTACACCTATGGCTGGCCCTTGAGTGACTCGGCCTTGTGGCCTGCACGTGGGGCCACTTCTGGAGGGATATACTAACAGTCAGTGACCTTCTCTTGGCTGCCACCCCTGAGTAGTGCCACAGAGGCCCCAGGTTGGCATCCTGCGATTCCAGCGTGGCTGGAGTCCTGCCTAGAAAGGGAAACAGCTCTCTTGGGACCAGAGACCTGGTCCATCCCCAGGCTGATCCCCACCTGTTCAGTGGCTCAGCCTCTAAAAACACTTGAGCAGCTCAACCTTTGGCTTTTTATTTCCAGCAGTCTCTGGTCTTCACACCTGGGAATGAGAAAATGGAAATAAGGGTATGATTCCTAGTCACTGTACCTAGTTGTTGCTTTTGGAATCGGATGATTTAAAACAGTAACAACAACAAAAAAAACCTGAGCTTTGGTTTCAGCGAAGTGTTCAGTGGAGGTTTCTGGAGGGATTGCAGTGTTTGCTTGGGCGCACCGAAGTGCATCATTCTGAACTGTGCCGTGAAAGGTGATTCAGGTGTGCGGCTTCTCACATACAGAAAAGGGCAGAAGTTACCTGGGGAGGAAGGTGTCTGAATCATGTGTCGTGTTTTACATTTAGAAGAGTTTCTTTTGCTGTTTGATCACTGTAGGTTCAAATTCTGGCTCAGCCAATGACCTTATGTGACCTTTCCCGTTTCCTGTTCCTGATTTGTAAAGTATTGAAGAAGAGAATGCACAGTGTAACCCCTCCCACGTTACATGTGTTAAGCTAGCTGCTGCTGTTACTGTTTTCACAAGAAGGCCCAGGGACTTTGAAGTCAGAGAGGTTTGGCCTTGAAATTCTTTGGGTCAGTTGCCCATCCTTTGAGATCTTCAGTTTCTGCTTCTGTAAAATGGGGATGTGAGGAGTGTGAAAGGAGATAGAAAACATATGGGGCCTGGTGCACAGTAGGCCCTAGTAAGAGCTTGCCCTGTTTGGCAGCGAGCTGTAAGCATGCATTACCTTGATAATGGTTCTAAAAGGAGAAGTCTCCCCTGCATGTAGTCAAGACAGAATTCGGAATGACTGAAATACAGTTGTTCCAGGTTTGTCCTTCAGGGATGGAAAATTCACCCTTGGTGATCATTTTGGAGAAAGGATCAGTGCTTGAGGAAACCGTTTTTTAAGCTTACCTTGCTTTGCTAATGATGCGGTGATGTCAGGCAGAAAGAGTGGTTAAAATGCAAAGTGACAGACTGTGGCAGTGGTCACCTTTAAAGAGCTGTGATTTACCCTACACAAAGTGCAGTCTCTGTCTAATGCTTTTCAAATTAAAGAGGTGACTGTGGGCAATCTCATAAAACAGCCAAATACCAGGATCTGGAGAAAACGTGAGCATTAAGTAATCGTGTCCCAGCGTGCTCATAGAATGTAAGAATACTGACTCTGAGCAAAATAAAACACCATTCCCACTCTGGTTGTTGGCAACCCAAGAATCTCAGGATTGAGGGGTTATGAGCGAGACGAGCATGGAGATTTGTGGCAACAAGATGGAAGAAATCGGGCAGGCTCCCCAGTCAGGGTTCAGACTTGCCCCCGGGGTATGGGAGGGAATTTTTCATTGAGACCTGCCTATCTCCTGGTCCTGAGCTTCCCCTCTGCCTGGCAGGACTAGCCGTCCCCACAGCAAGGCCACCTGACTGCCCCTTTGTTGGGTCTTAACTGGAGGGGGAGTGTCCGCCGGAGCACCCCCAGCCCCGCCCTGGCGACCCCTCCTCACTTGTCAGTTTCAGGTACACAAGACCGTCCCGGCTGACACAGTCAGTGCTTCAGCGATGCAAAGCCCTTGCCACCAACACTCCAGCTTGGGAGCCTTCCTTGCTCATCAGCACTTGGGAGGCTCTTGAAATGAGATGAACAGAAAATATTGCCAGAATCTCTGCTGATTTCTTCCCCCAAGTCCTCTGATTACACACACACAGTGCCGCTATCTGTGTAAATAACCTTTTCTTCCCCGCCTTCCTCTCCCCTCACTGCTCCCCCACTCCCATGCTCTTAGGCTCTCTCAAGTGATAAATAGCCAGGCTACTGCTCAGTGTGCACCAACACCTGGGAATAATCACGCAAAAATAACAGTGAGAGACTGCCGCGCGTCTGTTCTTGACATTAACTTTCCTCAGTTTGACAGGCTGCCACCACCAGCTGTTAGACTTATGGGTCTTTTTTTTTTTTTCCTTCCCCACTGGAGACGGCTGCTTTCCTCTTAAGGGCTATAGTAGGTTACATCAGTGTCCCGTTAAGATAACAGAAAAGAGCTTCGACAAAGGAACCATTGCCACAACCAGCCAGTTCTCTCTTCTAATCTTTTATTCCAGCTAATAGTAATATTTGACTAATAATTCCCTGCCCACTTTTTTTTAAAGGGAATATCTGATTATTAACTGTTTTAGGGTCCTTCCCTCCAGAAAAGTATTTATAATCGCCTCCCTGGAATTGCCTTTGAATGTATCAAATCTTAGCATTTGGCTTTAAAGGGCCAAACCATCTACTGATTTCTTTTCAGTTCAGGTCTTTGGCATATTTGTAATAATGATAATACTGTTGACCATGGCAGTAGCTTTTATTTATACTTCGTACTAGGTCCTGGGCTAACGTTTCAATGATGTCAGGTGGTAGTCACAATAGCAGTGAGGTGTTGTTTCCATGTTACAGATGAAGCCACTGAGTCCCAGAGAGAGAGCAAGCAATTTGCCTCAGTTATGTTGCTGAAAGTAGAGCTGAATTCCAACTGCAGAGGCTGATCGCCACACCGCACTGTCTTCCACTACATGCTGTTTTTTTGCACTCAGGCCACCAGGGCCAGCCCCTTGGACGAGGTTCTGTGGTGACACTTGTGATTTTGCTGGATTTGTGTAATGATATGATTGCTGCTGCAGTCTTGCCCACTCCCTTGTTTTGCTAGAAGCCTGCACTGTGCAGGTGTGCAGTGATTATTTATCGGGCATGGGTGATCAAGTTTAGGTGAATAAAAGGAGACTTGGGAGAGCGGTGCACGAAAAAGAGGTACAAGTAGAGCTTAGTGGAAGGAGACTCTGTAGAAGTGGAGGACTCATCGGGCCCTGTGATCAAACAGGATGGATTGAACTGGTGGACGGCTGCCAGCTGCCAGAGTAGGAAAGGAGCAGTATTTCCCCAGGCTGAGCTTCTCAGGGTTAAGCCCTTTTTCTTAGACTTTTAACACACTTTAACCGCACTTAACCATGCATTTGGAGAGGATTATAGATTTATGTTAAACATAGTAGGATATAAAAAGGATCTTTGTAAGGTTGTGTGCAGGGTTAGAGAACTGTAATATCAGACCAGGGATTTTTTTTTCTTCTTTTTTAAAGCCAGTGTTGACTGAACTCAGCACTATGCCAAGCTTTCGCTTGACTTGAATTATCTCCTTGAGTCTTCACTGGGACCCTGTGCGGGGTGATTGTTATTCTTACTCTCATTTCTTTGATCCAGACACGGAGCCTTAAAGTAGCCAGGTCATTTGCTCAGGGTCTTGCACAAGCAGGGCCAGGATCTGAACCCAGCACAACCCGAGGTCCAACACCACCGAGTCCAGGTGTAGGCTGCCTCCTCACCAGACTCCCTTCTTGAAACCGTTGCTGCTTTCCTGTCTTAAGGAGCCTCACTAGTTGACGAAATATTACATTTCAGTGTATGATCAGTGAGTGACCTGAGCAGTCGGGATGCAGTGGAGTTGCCCTTTTGTATAAGGCAAAAGTAACTAGCGAAGTTCTTTTCAAATCCTGGGTTACATGGTGCCTGTGACTATGAGTTGGACACCATGAAATACACAAGAGAACCAAAACATTTTTTGCAGGGAACTTCTCCCGCTGGGGGCATTCACTGGCAGGAAGCAATGGCTACATTCCAAATGATTTCCCTTTTACCCCTCTTTTGTCTCCTAGTGTGTGTTGAACCCCTTCTGTCAGGTTCCTGCTTGGAGGATGCTACTGTTTTATGCTCACCTGGGCTGCCAGTAGAGATAGCTTATCGCCCTCACACAAACATGGGCCACAGTTTTCTCTAGAATGAGTTAGCTGGACTAAATGACCTTCTAGCTAAAACGTCCTGTGGTTGTCTCAGAAAAGCTGGAAATGCCAACTCAGCTGCCTGTGCCCGGCCAGGTCCCTGGAGGGGTGGGAGGTGGAGGAGACTCAGCCCTGTGAGTTGAGGCTGTTAAGGAATGTGGGCCCAGCATAGCATGTTATCCAATTATTATGTTAACAGAGAATGGAAATTTAGGCTTTCCCCTAATCTTTTGTGTTGGCAAAAAGATGAGAATGTGTTTAAAAGTAGCATACCTGCTAAATAAAACACCTCTGGGAGTGGCTGTAAATCCCTTCCCCTCTCTGGGTGTTGATCTCTGGGGACCAGGAAACCCCCCAGTAGACCACGTGGGTGGTCTTTGTTCTTCACTCCAAATCCTGAAATCCCAAGGGAGAAAAGTTCCCTTTTCTCTTCTCACTGGTTGTAATGATGATGATGATAATGATGATGATCTGGTACCTACGGGAATATGAGTTTTGAGCCACACTGAGGAAGCGAATGCAGTGGAAAAACTAAGAGAAATTCACTTGTAAAACTCAGAGAGTGGACCCTTTAAAACTCTATTACCTATCAAGTCTTCCTATCAAGTTTAAGAGTTTCAGACCATTATCACATGGGGGGACTGTTTGTGATTAAGTTCATATTTATTGTCCAACTTCTTTGAACCTTAGCTTTCTCATTTTAAAACACGTGTGGACAGGGCTCCAAGGTCCTATCTATAAATGTCATCAACTGGACTCTTTTCAATGCATTTGGATTATGTTAATGGAAATAAACACAGTTAACTCACTGTTGGCTCAAGATACCATGGTCTTTCCCATCAAGCCACCTAGAAGCTTCATCTTTGAAATTACATATATATCCCAAATAGTATGCGAGTGTGTATCTCCGTGCAAACAGATTCATAAGCAGAGTTATACTGAAATAGGGATTTAGTCTAGAAATTCTGTTGTGATAGGATTCGTGATCACTATTAGCAGGCCAAAGAATACATTTTCCACTTGAGGAACATGGGCCTCAGAGAGGTTAAATGATTCTCCCAAGTCACAAGCTTACTTAGTGTGGGAGGCAGGGCTACTGGTGTTGGCGCGCCCTGTCCCTGTAAATTCTGTTGTACCTGTTGCTCCAGGGTGTCCTGATATGCAACATTAGAGTTGATACTAAGACTCCTTACGAATGAATGTAGGCTGTTGATCAAGGATATAAAGAATGTTTTCAGGATACTGTTCTATTTTGTCTTTTCAGTTTATATGTGTAGCACCAAATTACAGTCAATCTACAACTAACCGTGCAGATTAAGAGGTTGTTGGGAAACATGCAAAAAAAAAAGTGCAGTAGCTGGTTTATAATTTTCCTCTGTCTTTTTAAAAATTCTTTTTTAAATTTTTAAGTGATTTCAATCTCATACAATCTTTTGGTTGTAATTAAGACTACAAGGTTGTATTGGATCCTCCCACTCCTTAAATTTTCTTCCTCAGAACCCCTTTTCTTCATTTGTCAGCTCAGTTTTAAAATAGGAACTATCAGTGCGAACTTTGATCCACATTAAGCTGCATTTACACGAAAGCATAAATCACCAGATCTGGGGTTTGGGGCTGTTAAATGCTTTTCTTTCTTGGGCTCTGTGATCACGAATGAAGAACAATAAAAAGCATGGAGCAAAAGAAGTTTTATGGCAGCTTTGAGAGCAGGAAATTAAGTTTCTTTAACGTGCAGTTGGCTGAAGGGCTGTTCGATTGCATCTTGGATCACTCAGGCAAGTGAACGTCAGTTTATCATTTTTGTGAAACGCAAACTGTAGAAATAGTTCCTACAGTCATATGAACAAGGCGCCCACACAGATGACTGCTTCAGCTGTTTAACTAGGAGCACACTTCCTCATATGACTTATCTTGAAATACACTCTTTTTGTATGTGTGTGTGTGTGTGTGGTTTTTTTTTAAAGAACAAAGACTATATAATATTATGTCTGTAGCCAAATGTGGATTTCTTAGAAATGTTAACTGGGAATACATGAACAGACTAAGATGGTGTTTTACCAGGACACCTTTCTCTGTGTCCTTGTTACACATCTAATTTGTTCGCCCAACTGATAAAACATGCGAGGTATCACCTCTTCTAAGTCGTGATGTCTCTTTGCAGCTTGAGGACGTAGGTGATCTGAAATCCCCGGCAGACACGCTCTGCATTTGGCTCTTTCACATTTGATAACCTGTCAGCAGGGCCAAAGCTCTTCTGTAGCAGTCATGACAGTTATTAAAATGGGCCAAATGCATGAATGGCTCGGTTGGCGATCTGCCTGTTCAGTACACGCATAGCCTTCGGTTTCATTATGGCCAGACTCGTAAACTTTTTGTGGTGAAGGACCTCTTTACTGCTCTCCTCAGGGTCAGGGTGCAGAGGAGCTAGTACACTGCACGACCTTGTAGAGACTCCTTTCTCTTTCCCTGGACACAGAGAGGGCTGCCGATTCCTCATCAGACTCATCGGAGATCTTTACTCACTGAACCACTCAAGGGCTTGTGCGTTGGAGAAACCCACGTTCTGTTGAGCACACAAATTTTTTCTCTGTTTATATGAATTCTGCTAGAACACTTAATTAGGAGTTGATGCTTAATATATGCTAATAATACCCAGCTTCTGGTTTTCAGTGTGTGTAATCAAGTTTATGTATTTTCTATATTCGGCAGAGGAAGTTAATATATTTTAGTAGTGATTTAATTCATTATGTTTTATAAAGTACTTGGAAAGCCAATTTTAGTCCATCTCCTTTGCTTAAATGTCCAGTGATGCATATGTGGGTATTTATTGGAGTTTCTCCTTTGGAAAACATTGTAATTTTTGCAAATAAGATTTCATTACGAGTGAGCCACAGGCTTGATTTTACAAAGCAGACTTCATTCACGTCTCCTTCTATTGGAGAAGGACGTCGATGACCTGCCTCTAACACAGGCAGCTAGAGCTCCAATGTTGACCTCGTTGGTCACAAAAAAATGAAAATTCTCATTTCTGTTCTCCTTTGTATTTTGGCACCAGTAAAACACACAAAGCATATTATCATTGCCAATGGCATTTGGAATGGTGGTCTATTCTGCAAGTGATGTAAACAGATTGCATGGAAAAGAGCTCCGAGATGCAGCACCACTGCAGTAAGCCTGTCTGTCTTTCAGGTTGACCCCCTGTTTACAGTGCCAGCGCCACCGCCGCCGATTCCCAGCGGTCTCACGCCTCAGATTCTGCCCTCCTACTTTTCCCCATCTTCATCCAATATTGCAGCACCGGTTGAACAGCTTTTGGTTCGGACTCGTTCCCTGGGTGTCAATACATGTGAAGTTGGAGTAGTGACAGAGCCAGAGTGTCTCGGGCCCTGTGAACCCGGGACCAGTGTGAATTTGGAAGGGATCGTGTGGCATGAAACAGAAGAAGGTAAATACAATTTCTTTTTATATATTTCCCCGTGCCCTCTTCGTCGTGATTGTCTGTGTGTCTACCTGTAAGGGGAGTTTGCTTGGTGGTGTTCAGAGAGGAATGAAAAGTGGTTCTTACACTCTCTTGATTTTTCTGGAAATAAGAGCTATGTTTATCTTTATGGTCATGGCTGCTTTTAAACACTCGAGATCGGTCTGGGGTCCATCAAAGTGGTTCTCCGCTTTAAGTGCTGACATGGAAGGGCTGGGAGAACCAGGGGGAAGGGTGATCCTCTCCCCTAAGAAGTATCATAGTAAATAGCATGGGAGGTCGATCTCAAGTTCATTGTCTTCTTGGTTTGCCAACTGATCTGTCTTGATGAGGCTGTTTTTGCATCGTGAAGGCTTATATTTGCTTTCTGAACTGAGTCAGGTTCTTGTATCTGCCGAGGGCCATTCCCATGATGTGGTTGTGGCTGGTTGTTACTCACAGCTAATGAAGCCAAGGTCAAAGGCTTAAGCCCCAGTTGAGCCAGTCACCTCTCTTCTAGGGCTGGAGACAGCACTTTCCCTGCCCCTAAACTCAGCAGGCCCTCTGGCAAGTGCCATCCACAGGTCACAAGAGAACCAGGGTACAAGAGAAATGGATCAGGTTGAATCCTTCATTGCTACTGGAAATAGTGATAGGTGTATGCTGTGCTAACAGTGGTTCCAGACCATGCTTGGCCAGATCTCATAGCACGTGATCATCAAATGTAGCTTGTTTCAGATGGCCAGTGTCCTTGATGGAGGCCAACAGAGAATTAGAAACTAAATACCAAGGAGAGAGCTGCCGTTGCTCCATTGGGGACTGAGCAGAGTAGAACATATGTGGGAGAAGGCATGCCCTAGGGTGCACTGGGGCACAGAGGAAAATGAAGAACATGGGAAAGTTTTTTCCCTCTGAGCTAGGTTGGTTAAGGATAAAGGAGATGATCATTGTCAGTGTCCTGGGAGAGGAGTTAAGGGCAGCGATGAGGGTAACAAGAAGGGTCTGAGACTCAAAATCATTGTTTGGGTTCCTCTGTGTCAAGGGGAAAAATAGAGGGCAGAAACTCAAAGGCGAGAAAGTAAAATATATGCAAAAGAGGCTGAGCGGATGGGGAAGGGGAAATATTAGGGGTAATAGCAGCAAAAGAAGTGACTGAGAGCAAGTAGTTAAGAATCAGGACAAACTGGGGACTGGAAGGAGAGAATAAAACTGAAGAGTGACAATCAAGTGACAGGTGTAAGCATAATTCTCGGAAGGCAGGAAACAGCCCAAGCTGTTTCATGATAGAAAAACAAGACTTTTCAGAAAAATCTTTGAGTCCTTCATGTTAACGTTGAGTATATTCTAGTAGGATGGATTTCATAATTAGATTAAAAAAGAACTTTGAAGATAGCTTCAGTAAAGAAAAATAAAGATTTAATTTTTTAAGAAGGTACCAGAAAAAGGGCATGAAAGCAGTAGATACAAGAGGCTCTCTTACTTGCTCAGATAGAACTGATAGTTAAAATTTACTCTTGGTTTGAGAAATTTGGGGGACTTGGGGGGGTCCTCCTCTTTGTGCTTTTAACTGGAAAGCCATTTAAAACAGTACTGTGCAACCGCATTGGGAGGAATTGCTGTAAGAGGAGCTGGAATTAAAATTCTCCCTGTCTTGCTTGCCTGTACAGATACCATCCAGTGCGAGGGGGTCCCGTGTGGGGAGCAGACTTCTTCCTCGCTGCCTCTGTTTGGGTTGCGTACAGGGCACCTTCCCTAAGATTTTCCCCGGAGCAGAAGTGGTGGCTAAGGGCTTTGGACTGGCATGTTGGTGGGAAACGCGTAGAAAAGGAATCAAGACATTAATCAGGTTAATTAGCGTAGGTACTGATTTTCAGGAACACAAAGAGTTGGAAAGAGGAAGGGTTCATTTCCATCAACTTGAAAGTCAGATTTTCTTGTACTTGGGTAATTGACTAGGGTGTCTTCTCTTTCCTAGTTAGGACTTACCACTCATTATTTTATGACTTGTCATGATTTTATTTATTCCAGTGTAGGGTAGGACCAAGTCCCTGCAGTGTGACCTCCCTGGGTGGTAGATGTTGTCAGAGCAGCCACAAACTTTCTGGAACAGCTCTAAAGCTTGAGTTGTTTTTCATTTTGCTCTAAAGTCTGCTGGGTTTTGACTTTTAACCTTGGCCTCTAAAAAAAGATGGGATTATTTAGGGAAAAAAATCCTGTGTGTTTAAAAACTATAGCAATACAGGAGTGGATAAGAATTCTGGTACTCTGGGCAGGTGCCGAAAGAGCTTTCACCGTCGGTGTTACTCAGTAGTGATGTACATAAAGCCACTCCAGTTCTTGCTGTTCTCTGAAAGTCCATCCGCAGAGTCTGATGTCCCTGCTCTGGTTTGCTGGGACCTGTGCATCCCTGTGGATGGCTTCTCGCCATTCATCCAGTGGACTGATAGCTTTAGAAGCTTTTCAGGCACCGTAGTGGCGCCCTCAGCAGCTCCAGCCCTCTTTGAACTGCCTCCCATTTTCCAGGATGTGGAATGCCTGGGTGTTTACTGTGGTGACAAGAAAGAGATCAAGCTGGTAATAGAGTTATTCTTGCTGAATAAACTAAACTTCTGACCTCTGTAGAGTTGAAGAACCCGCCTTAGGAGAGGCCCAGGTCATGAGATGTGTGTTTAATGTGTGAACATTTTCAAGAGCGTTCCATTTGCATTTTTCTCTCAGTACAGTGTGTTTACAGCACTTGTAGCCGATTTAAAAATTAAACCCATTTGACCATTAATTTTTCCCTTTTGGGAAAAACAAAGAAAGAACCAGAACAAACACATTTGGAGCCAGTTATTTGGCAGAGCTCAAAGAGATGGATTTGGGGAGTAGGGGAGGGAAAGGAAGCCGTGGTGGTTTTCTAGGACGAGGTTTCGCTTACAGAGACCTTTGAGTTGAGCACTTACAAAGCTGTCGGTTGCCTCTGACTAATGTCCTATAGATGGAGTTGAATAAAATCTCTTCCTGGGTATTTTCAGTTCTAAGGGCATTATAGTACCAGTTGTTTTTCACAAACATGGTTTGTTATGTGTATTCACACATGTATGAAGTGTGTGTGTGTGTGTGTGTGTGTGTGTGTGTGTGTGTGTGTTTTAAGATCCTAGGGATTTTAAAAGCGCCTGTCTGTAGTTTGTGGGAAAGTGTTGAGTGTTCTTGCGATTTCATTGGAAGGTGGTAGGAACAGCAACACTGGAACGTGAAATCCCCACTAAGCACCTAATTGTTTTTTGTGCTTGGAATTCCCATTTGAGGAGGGTTCTTTTAATCACAGACTTCCCCCCTCATGTTACTGCCAGTACACGAGGTCCTGGTTGCCTGAGAACCAAATTGTACTTAGAATAAAGTGTGATGAGAGACGTTCCCTCTGGAAATAATTAGTGGGTTTCAGATCATACTTAATAGGAGAGAAAAACTATTACTGCATTTGGATGTATACTTCTTCCACTCTGATCCTTCTTTAAGGTGAATGCATAGGAGCAATGGTGTGTTGTACAAAATTACTCACAGATGTTGGAAGGAATTTCCTGAGCATTCATTCCTGACATTTGGGACACACATGCCAGTGTGTAGTCATTTGTTTGAAAATTTGCTCTTGGTGGTGGGTTGGGGGAGGGTGGAAACCAAAAAAAGGGTGTATATAGCAATGTGTGGGAAATACATCAGTGCTGAACCTGGCTGTTTTAGCTTTAGAGAATGTGTTTTCCTTTTGATATTTATTGAATCCTGATTTTTTTTTTTTTTTTTTTTTGGTTTTTTGTTTATTGGTTTTTTTTTTTTTTCTTTCCCTACCCAGGAGCATACTTGGTTTGGCTGGGTCCATTGTTCATTGTTATGACTGTCATTTACCACGGCTTTGCCATTCTGTCCTAGAGTAAAGCCACCAAAGAAAAGGAGGTGAAAGAAAATGGGTATTTGCCAACGATGGCCTCTAAAACATCTGTAGGTTATAGATCAGTGATTCTCAGATTGGTGCCTGTGAGTCATCTGGTAAGCTTTTAAGACATGGTTGGCGCCCAGGCAGCCCTCCCAGGCCTTTCCTTGGTCTGGGTTGGCAACTTGGTCAGGTTTGGTGACCCGACATCAGTGTTTTTTCAGATCTCCCCAGGAGATTCTGCTGTGCAAACAAGGATGAGAACCACTGTCTCAGGGGAGAGAGGGGATGTCCTGGCCCTGTGCAGGCTGCTGGACCTCTTCCCTTTAAGGAAGTTGCCTCATTTTCTCAGGTGAGACATGGACCGAGATACTTGCCTTATTTACCTCACAGGGTAGATAGTGTCTGTCAAGGTGTGTCTTGTGGCAGGTGAGCATAGCTGTTTAATCACTATGCTAATGAGAAAAAGGGTCCAGCTCTAATCCTGAACAAACTCCACAGAGCTTTTGAGGGACTTCATGTACCACTCATGCTCATTTATTAATATAGTGGGCGGACCTTAGTTATTTTCTCCAGTAAGCCAGACACTGTGGCTTCATTTCTTTGTGGTCTGCTGAATTTTTTTTTTTAAATAGTTCAGAAACCCAGAGTGTAAAGGAAAGTTGATAAAAGTAGCAAATAAAGGATTGGACTCAGAAAACATTGGGAGTTTTCTGAGGGGATGATGGAAATACAAATGGCGACTTAAGAGGAAAAGTCTAGTGGGAGGGGAGGAGTGCTTGTTTCTATCACGTCCTTCCCCTGACGTTCTGCGTGTTTTCTGAGGAAAGAAAAGTGATCTTGGGAATTAACGTTTTAATTAACTGGAGAAGTAAATGATTCTCTTTTAAACCACCAGAGATGCCCTTAAATTCTTCTGCTTTTCCTGCATCTCCAAAGTCATAAAGAGGGTAGTGTTTAAATGTGCAATAGAGGGGATTTTAAGCTAATTCATTAAAAAGAAAATGATGTTACATCATTGATGCTTGATCTAATGTGTGGTGGTGTTATTCCTGTTCTGAAGTATTTACTTCCCAGCCTTATTGAAAATAGAGCATTTCTTTAAAATTTTTGATTCAAGAGATTAAGTTTTAATCCAAGCTTACTTTTTTTCTTGATGAGGGAGGGTCTGACTATGATGTTTTTTGGAGGAGAGGGAGGGTCTGATGCTGTGAGGTATGAGGGTAGGTGGTCCAAGCTTTGTATTTTCAGTAATTGAGCACAGAGGCGGTACCTGAGTGAAACATTGCTATTTGTTGAGATATTTCCCAGTGAATTTATAAATTTGGCTTTGACTCACAGGCAGAGTGAGATGCCCACTTTCACTTCTGCATTTCACTGCCTGCCGTGTCAGTGATGAATAACAACTGTGCAGTGATGGGGAACTTTAAGATGGCTGGTGGGCATGCACGCCAGCAGTGCTCTGCTACGTGGAGAGAAGTCAGCCCCCAGGATGTGAGTTTGGTAGGTGAGCATAGTTGTTCAATCACCGTGCTAATGAGAAAAAGAGTCCAGCCTTAATCCTCAGCACCAACTCCACTGAGGTTTTGAGGGACCAAAAGAACTGCTAGTTACTTCCACTCTGTATTGGCCAGGGACCTTCCCCTCACCTTCCCCTCATCTTGTAATGGTGGTGGCCAATGAAAGTACAGATTGTTTCTTGAGGTTCATCACCATTGGTATTAGAGCAGCTCAAAGGGTGTGCCTTCCAAAGTGTACAGGTGCTGCCCATTTTCACCCACAAAGGCACCCTAGATAGAAAATCAAGTCCATACATTTTCTGGACCATACACCATCCTAATTACCTCTGATTATTCTGTGCACAGTGGTGAAGTTTTTAATAAAATTGGTTCATTACAACTACCAAGCTCATATAACAATTTTTTTTTAAAGATTACTAAAACTAATGGTACCAGCTTCATGGAAAAATACAGAAAATAAAAATGGAGAACAACAGGTCTTCACACAGTAGACACTCAATAAAGATTGTTGACTGAAGGTGAGAGAAAGGAAGGGAGCAGGGAAGGCTTGCCTGGGCTGCTTTCCTGGGTTTTGCTTTACTCCTGGACCTGTTTTATGCTTTCCTGATGAGGTAATGTGGCCAAAATTTAGATACGATGAGTGACTGTGTGTTGCTGGAAAGCCATAGCATAGACAGTCACTTCACCTCTTGCCAGTGTAAAAAATAAGATGCCATTGGGTAGGATTCAGCTTAATGTTTTTGGACCAAACATTTATTCTTTTGTGTTATTTGTGTATATATTTTGGTGGTGACAGTAGGTGTTAAGTAATGAAGCAGTAAGTTTTAAACTCACTGTATTAAAGGCATTTTGTTACCCCTTTTTGGTTGGTTGATATTGTAGTGTGAATACAGAATGTAAAACATTTTAAACCTAACTTTTCTTAGGATTGACGTATGTATAGTGAAAGATTTAAGAAGTTGTCTTGAAAGATTTGGGTGTATGGTATTGTCCTGTGTGCTTGCTTACCCTTTTCCTATAAAGGGGTTGGTAAGAAAATCTTATCTTAGTATTATAGGGACTTGGAAATGAAGATATTATTTTCCAGTTACAAAATTCACACAGTCTCTGGGGTTGCAAAGAATAGTTGTTGGCCCTTCTGGGCATATTGATTAAGATATTCCATTGATCTTTTTTTTTTTTTACTGAATTTTTAAAATAGCAGCTTCATTTGAGATGTAATGCACATAATGTACAGTCCACTGATTTAAAGTGTACAACTTAGTGGGGTTTTTTTTTTTTTGTATTCAGAGTTGTGTAACCATCACCACAATTACTTCTAGAACACTTTCAGTGCCCTCCAAGAAGCCTTGTACCTGTTAGCAGTCACCACGAACTGACCACAATCGTCCGTTTCATTGACTTCTGCATCTTTGTCCTTACCTGATTCTAGGTTGTATTTGTGTGTCAATATGTATATTTCATGGATAAGAGAAAAGGTTGTTTGTTGAACACTTATTTTGTGCTGGACATCGTGCTGGCTTTGCTTGCCAGCTAATTTCCTTCAGTCCTCAGGACCAAATTCAGAGTAAGCGCACTCTCATTATGTTTTAAAATAGCAGACTTAGGAAGGGGTTCACCCATGCAAGGCAGCACACGTGGTAAGGGAGTTTGGCCCTCCGGAGCCCCTGCTCTTCACAGCTACCGCTGGGTGTTCTGGATTTCCATTACTGCTCAAAAGTTCCAGTATGTCTCCTGAAGTACTCTTCAGAGAAAGGGAATAAAATGTGATGTAATAGCTGGAGTTTTTATTTTTAAGCACGGAATGATCAGTTCTTCATAGGTCTAGCATCTGATTTTGGCAAGAGTAACAGTCAGCTTCAGCTGGGTTGCTGTGTACAAACCATCCCTTTCAGCCCCACTATGCCGTAAGCGTCTCTGGTGCACAAATCCCATCTGTTCTGTTCGCTGTTGGAACCCCAGCACCTGGCATGGAGTAAGTACGCCATACATATTTGTTGAATGTTGAGTAAATTCGTGGAACAAAGTGATATGGTCTTGCTACCTGTTTAAGTTTGAACAGTGTAGCTTTCTCGTCAGGAATGTGTTACTTTTAAATCAAGTTTGGCCTACACAATCTGGAAAATAGAGCTCCAGAAGCTACTTTGTCCCTGATTTTTTTTTTTAAGTCATGATAAAACCTGATGAAATTTTATTATATTTCAGCTTCCAACCTTGCTATTATTAACCTCCACCAAAAAAGGAGAAAAAAAATATTTGATGTGCTTTTTTCCCTTCAATCATTTATATCCTCAGTGTGGTTTTAATGTTTTGATTGGGAAAGGACTCCATGGCCATTTTAGGCCATTTGGGGGAAAAAAAAGTAAAAGAGAAAAATCATCTACAATCTCACTATTCAGGCAGCCACTTCACTTTGTTGACTTTCTTTCCTAGCTTTTTTCATGTGCGTTAAAAAAATTATATTTGTTAGTACACTTGTGAATATTCCTTTCTCTTCTCTCAATCTTAACATTAAAGTTAAGCATTTCTGATGTTATTAAAACACTTTCTAAGACACATTTTTCATTGCTATAAAATATTACATGGAGTGGACACAAAAAATTTAAAGTCCTCTAATAGTGGATATTTTAGTTGCCTTCAACTCCTTAGATAACTGTCAGCACTGCATAGTATATTTTTGTGCATGAAAGTTTTTGTATTTTATGGGTTTGCAATTATTATGGATTTTCCAGAAGCAAAATTGCTGAGTCAAAGGACACAGACATTTTTAATACAATGGAAGACATGAACCGCTTACCACTTTCCCAAAAGGCTGTACCGGTTCACACCACCCCAGTGGAGTGCCCTCCTTGGTTGCCCTTCCCTACTTTGGACTCACCCACATTTTGGTGACAAAAGGGATGAGGTTGTAAGTCAGAGGCATAGCTTGCAGGGCTCACACCCCAGGTCCTGTCCTAGACAGAAAGGAAATGGGACTTTTCCCTTGGAGCAAAAATCAAAATGGTCCAGGCTGAGAAGACAGGTGTGCAAGTGAAGGGATGTTCCCATGAGAGCCGGCTGCGGGGCTCTGCCTCGTGGAGGGCTCTGCTTTGGATGGTAGGGAGCTTTAGATTTCACTCCTGCTTGTGCCTGCAGCGACACTTTGCAGCTTTTTCCCCCCAAGTGAAAGAAGTTAAAAGAGATTTTTAGATCTGAGGAACTCAAACACCCAGGGGAGAAAATTAGTCTGTCAAGCATCTATTCTGAACAGGGAGGAATCGAAGTCACTTGTGTTTCTGTCTCTGCAAACATCTTTCTTTGGGGTTCTGCTCCTTTCAGAATAAGGACAGACGAAGAATGGAGTCTTGATAGAAAACCTTTGCACCGCACGATTTGTTGGTAATCATAATCTGTGACTTGATGTACCCCAGCAGTTTGCAGATTCCTCTCGGGCACACCCAGCCCTGCCCTGGCCCCTGCTTCCCACAACCATTTGCTCCCAGAGCCTCTTCTCTTGGCTGCCTCTGTACGGCAGCAGCAGGAGGAAGAATCGTCCAGGTAGTTTTTTAAAAACATCTACCAAAGCATTCCCATATGTACCCTTTCTCAGGCTTTCTGCTCTCAAATAAGTTGGGCTAATATTTCCCAGGCAAAAGGAAAATAAGCTATCATATGCGAGAAGGAATATCATAGGTTGCAAAAAGCCATTCTCAGCAAAGAAAGTTGGAGGAATTAGGCTCACGGTCAGAGGTGCAGAATGTCTAGCAAAGTCTGATGTCACAGTCAGGAGACCCAGGAGGGGGGTGGATAAAAAGTGATGTGCGAGAGGCAAGGCCCTTACTGCTCATGTGATAATTGCTTATAACTGAGCAGTAAATCGAGCAATTCTAGCCCTGCCATATGTATATTCACCCAGATGTATATTCATTTCATAATTATGCCTTTTGACTCAAATATGTTTTTGAGACCCTTTCATCATATTTCAGTCCTTGAGTGTGAGAAATGTGGCTGTTTCCTTTACGTGACACATGACACATTTGGCAGGTCTGAACAATCACCGCTTTTGCCTGGAGAACTTTACAGTTGCTCTGCCAGTGCTATGTAATTAGCATCTCATTTATGTGGAAAACTCCTATAATTAGCCCTATTATTGCTACAGGAAAACTGAGGTCTGGACAACCTAAATGAAATGACTGTGTGTCCTTTCTGGAGTTCTCGATTTCTACCTAAAATGATCAGCCTTGCCTCGTTTTAAGTCTGTTTGTGTGTGTGTGTGTGTGTGTGTGTGTGTGTGTGTGTATGAATGTAACCGATTATTTTAAAAATATGCTAAAAGGCAAATAAACATTTGCTTGTCAGTTTGAGGTTTTGACTGAAATGTGGGAACTTTATTCGGCTTACAGAGGGAATTTTTTTTTTTTTAATATTCACCAAATATTTTTACAAAAATACCCCAAATGTCATTTTTGATTCCTTAACTCTCAACAACAAATGCCCAGCCCTGCCCGTGCGTCACTGGCAGTGCCACATGTGCCTCTGGCCCAGTGAGCATCTTGTACCCGCCAGCCCTTCGGGACTCACGCACATCTGCACAGTTTGTATGTTGTCACGTTGGTGTCTCCTTGATGGCCACGTTGACAAGCCGACTTTTGAAGGAAGTCAAGTCGAAAGAGCTGACTGAGAACATTTAACATGTCTTACTTCGCCTGAGTAGCAGCAGAGACTGGTACAGCAGATAGACAGCGAAGACTGCTTTCCACCGCTTTCCCCGGGTTCAGGAGACGATGTGGCCACTCTTCAGAAGATGACCCGCCACCCAGTTTCAACCAGTGCTCTCGGAGAGCTGCTTCATTCCAGCACCTCGAATACACACCTGTGGAATTTCTTCTAGTTCAAACAGACATAGAGCGAGTGGATGCCGGAGGAGCAGAAGAACCGTAACTGGGACTAGGGGCATGGCTCGGGTGCTACCTGAACCTGGAACCCAGCTGGCTGCAGTAAGGGAGTGTGGGAGGGTGCTCTGAGTTCAAGGAGTCTTCGAGTCCTTAGGGGCAGATAAGTTAGGAAGCTGTAAACCAAAACTGTGATGATCTTTGCAAAAGCACTATTGCCATGTTGAACTTGTCTCTTCCATGAAACCCCTGCTTGGCAGGGTGACTGCAAGGTTAGCACATTCACAGGGCGTTCTAAGAAATGTTAAGTTCCAAGTTGATCATGGGACAGATGACCCAGTTAGGGGACTAGGGGCATGAAGGGTCTGTTTTCAAAGAAGCGGAATGCAGAATGAGCTACCTGAAATTACACTGACTGCATATTCATCTTTAGTGATTCGGAAGGTGACCATTAACGTCAAACCCTCAGTCAGATACTGGAGTGTCTCTGAAGTGTGTACCCTCTAGGACATCTCACTTTATATCTGTCTCTTGAGTTAAATACCTTCTTAAAATAAATATCGTCAGTATACCAGCCCTCTTTGCATTTTCTTGAAGTAGCACATTTCCAGTATGAAATTTCGACAAAGCGTGACATATGTTGCAGTGTGACCGTTAAGTATTTGAGGCTGTGGTTACCATCCCTTTCCTCATTTTCCCAAAGCGAGGAAAACGGAGTAAGGGGAATTTATGACTTGAGTGGAAATCAAGGCCGACTCTAAAGGAGAATCCCCTGCTGCAGAGTTCCAGTAGCTTCAGTGATGGCTTGGGAAAGATCTCGTCTCTCCCACTGATGCTCACCTCAAAGTTTGCAGAAGAAAGTGGGCTGGACCGTACCAGGCTCCTCCGCTGGGAACTCAGTCAGGACTGGAAGTAACCCAGATCCCCTGGGGTCTGGGTTCTGGCTCACTGAGAAGCCTTTTTTCCCCCCACATTTTGCTCCCACCCAGACCACCCTTGATCAGTGGAGTCCGGCTTTACACTACCTTTCACCCGAGGGAGATGCTGATATGCTGCCAAGGGGTATCCGCCATTAACCTGCGTCCATTTACTCGGTGTAAACCTTTTCATAGTTTGGAAAGCAGCGAAAGGAGTCTGGTGTTTACAGAGGAATATTAGGGGGTTGTCAGTAAGCCTAACTTCATGCTGTTCTTTTCACTCCGCAAATTCTGGCAGCTTCCAGTTGTTACAGTTCAGTGTTTGGTGTCGTTGCCCTATTTGTTTCATTCTGATAGTGAATGAAAAGTGACAAGGGAGAGCAGGAGTGCCAGGCCAGTTGGTAAGCATGATATGATTGATTAGAACCCTGAATGAAAACATTCCAGGGGGGTCAGTTTGCAAAGAAGGCAGCCAAAGCCTTTCTTCTAGTGCACTTGAACTTTCTGTTTTTTGTTACTTGAATCGGGTAGACAGTACAAGACTGAAAAAGCAGGCGAGAAGCTATGTGTCTTTATAATCCCCCGTGGTAACTAAACAAAAGGAGCATTTTATATTTCATTCAGAATATTGTGTTGATTAAGGCTTTCCGGAAGGGTATGATTGCATAGATCAAGAAGCACCTGGGATTTTTTTTTTTTTAATTAAAAAAATTCTTCTTTTTCCGTCTGGCTACAGTGGTTCTAGTATCTGTCTATTTAGCAGATTTTTTTTTCAAAATGTATTGTTACAGAGCCCTTAAGAGTTCTTGGTATTGCAGTTTGTGACAGATACAGGGTTCTGGAGAAAAGACATGTGGCTAGAACACAAGAATAACCTGATTATAACAAAATGGTGTGATTGCTATAGCTTGGCGGTTACTAGAGTATATTGGTGAGAAGAGAAGAGAGACTAGTGGAAAGGAAAAGGGAAAAGATGTGACTGTAACTAATATTGGTAACTCCCGCTTCTCACCACCCCCATGTGTTATAAAAATGTATGTGTATGTGATGGACTAATGGAGCTTTTTTAGAGTGCTCCTGTGGCGTCTTCAGCTTTGGCTGAAATAGCTCTTGTTCACTGTCAAAGCTGCTATATTTCACACAAGCTGAATAATGTGATGTCGTTCAGAAATGCCTTTGGACTTGTGGGGAAGCCTGGCCTTTGGACTTGTGGGGAAGCCTGACACGGTACTGGGGAAAAGCAGAACCCTAGAAAAAAGCCGGAGAACCAGACCATTGTCTCACTTTCCCCACCATCTGGCCGTGATCCGTGGGCCCGGGGCCTCATTTCCTCACTTGTGAAGTCGGGGTGGGGTGGGGGTGGAGCACATCATCTCTTGAAGATACCTGACGTCTGGGAGCACAGGGTAGTGAATAACTTAAAGTGTTCTTGACAGAACGATTTCGGGCTTAAAGGATTCAGGATGGAATTCTTAGGAAACAGTCAGTCTTGATGGCATTATCCTTAAATCACCCTCCGGGTTAGTGTCAGGTCCTGTTGAACAGGTAGGTCCAGCTCAGTCTGCAGAAATGAATCTATTTCTGGAACTCTTTATTTGCTCAGATCATTTCTTGGACTTTTAGCAGTTGTGCACATGGAGTCTGATCTGAGTTGGCAGACATGTATTTTGCACTCTGATAGACTCCAAGGCAGAATGAGCTCATTGAAGACGTTATCTGATAAGATTCCTAAAAGGTAGCCTCACAGTTTCATTAGTAGGTTTCGAGCCCCTGGTCGTTTGCCGGCTCAGGGTCCCAGGACTTCTAGTGCTACTCTGTCTACCGCTGTGGTGAGACTCCCTGTCGTGCCCAGATCCCCACTGTGATAAAACCGACTAGATGCATGAGAAGGAACATGTACATGTAGTTTAGTTTTCTTTTAAACTTTTAATCGGATTATACGTGTATATAGTTTATCAAAAAGCCACCTAGGTGTCTGAGGCCCATGGCAAACCCAGCAGTTTCTCGTCCCCCTTTCCCTCACCCAATTGCTCCTCACCAGAGGCAATGAACTGCTTTCAACTCTTTTCGGTGGTATTTTTCTCTGTATTTTGAAAGCAGATGTTTATATGGCTATTTCTTCTTTCAGTTTGAGGGTTTTGTATGAACTTCTTGTTACATTTGCCTCTTACGGCGGATACCCTATCTCCTGGGTCTAGGCATTCTTATTTCTCTCTTATTTCAGTCCCTTCGTTTTGGTGAAGTGTATCTTCCAGCAGCTTCCTAAGAAAAAATTCATGGGAAGTAAAATTTCTGAAATCTTGATGTTTGAACAAGGTTTCCTTCTACCCTCTCACTTGATGGATATAACAGCTCAGTGAAAAGTTGGTTAAAATCATTTTCTTTCAAGACTCTTGAAGACATGCCTTTGTAACTTTGAGCTCCCCACAGTGTTGCCTTTGACAAGTGCCAATGCCATCCCTACTTGAGATCTTGTGTTTGCTACTCTTTGCTACCCCATCTCTCTCTCAAGCCTCCATCTTTTCTTTGTCCCCAGCGTTCTGACATTTCTCAGTGACATCCTTCTTAAATTTGTTGTTCTGAGTTTGGTCTTCTCCTTGGACACTCAGGCCCTGGAGGGTTGGAAGTTTTGTAGTGGTATTTCTTTGGAGAGGATGTAATTTATGTTTCCCTGTTCTCTTTCTGGAGCGCCTTTTATTTAGAAGTTGAACCTTCCGTATAAACCTTCTATTTTTCTGATCTTTTCTCTCCTTTTTCAAATCTCTGGCTTAATAGGTTATTAAGTATTATCTGATTTGGGGAGATTTTCTCAACTTTATCCTTCCGTTTTTCTATTGAAAAACAATCTGTTCTTACAGAGTTTTCATTTCTAAAAGTTCTTTTTGTTAAAAAACCTATTCTAGTTTCATGAATACAGAGTCTGCTCATTTACTTAAGGATATTAATTATCTTCCTTCTCTCTTTGTTTCTTTTTCTCTCAGCATTGTTTCTAGTTTCTCTCACTTCCTTTTTTGGTTGGTGTTTGTTTTGGCCTCTTTGGTGTTGGAGAGTTTCTTCAAATGCCTGATGATCCTTGGCTGGCAGTCTGAGTGATGTTCTAAGAAGCTGGTTTGAAGGTCCATATGCTTGGGTAGATCTTTTTGATGACATAGGGAGATCTGGTTGGATCATTCCTCTAGGGGATCCCCCAGCTGGGGGTTTCCACATGCCTCTTCTCTTGCTTTGATCAGTTTCCCCAGAAAAGCCTTTTCCGATTTCCTGGCAACCAGCTTTATTTGGTCCTGATTTCAGGGGAAAATGAGTGAAGATTTCACTCTCCATTGTATAAAAGAATTAATCTTCTTGTTTTTTTAGTAGCTATAATATTATCTCCATTATACAGATGAGAAACCTCTTAAAGAGCCTTAAGTTCCTTTGTTGATTTTTCTTGGTACTACCATGTATTTCATGGACTGAATTGAGATAATTCCAGTTAATTTTACAGTGTCTTAGATTCTTGTGTACAGCATGGTGATTCAGTTATACATATATATATATTCTTTTTCAAATTCTTTTTTATTATGGCTTATTAAATGATACTGAATAAAGTTCCCTGTGCTATACAGTAGGTCCTTGTTTTTCATCTGTTTTGTGTATAATTGTTTGTATCTGCTAATCCCAAACTCCTATTGTCCCTCCCTGCCTTCCCTCTTTGGTAACCATGGTTTGTTTTCTATCTCTGTGAGTCTGTTTCTGTTTTGTAAATAAGTTAATTTGTATGATTTTTCAGACTCCACATATAAGTGATATTGTATGATAGTTGTCTTCCTCTGACTGACTTACTTCTCAAGTCACTTAATTTATTTTTGTCATGCCTTACTTGGCCTATTATGATTTTTTTTCCCCCAAATGTAGCTTTAGCTATGCTTGTTTTTCAGACAGACTGTAAGTTTGGGAAGTTAAAACAGTGGCATATAAATGAAACAACAAACCGCCTTTTTTTGGTTTAGCTATTGGTTATCTAAATAAAAGAGATTCAGTAGCTTTTGGAGTGGACAGATTGTCCCTTAACCCCAGCTCTACTTGTCTCCCTTATGGATTCTAGCCAGATCATGATTTTGAACTTGAGCTTTGTGCTTTTTGTCTTTATTTAGCAACACGGGTTGTTGACCAAGCCGTTGTTTTTTTTTTTTTTTTTTTTTTTTTCACAAATTCCTTTCAGTGTTTGTAGCGAAACCTTTATCTCGTGGTTTTGACTAACCCTTTAACATCTGCACCTCGAAGACACTGAAGCTGAGACAATTCTCACATAAGTACTTCCTTCCATAAAGAACAGATGCACTGAAGATGCCTCATTGAAGCCAGGGTCCCTTGGCCACGTCCTGTGGCGGAAGCAGGCCCTGGGGCAGGGTGTCAGGAAGGGCTCTGTTTGCTTAACCAACGCACAGGCAATTACTTGTATTTTCAAGTTTTTCTTCTCAGCCTAGGAAGGAGCCTTTTCCTTTAGTCCATCTACTTTAGTATACTAAAGGGTACGTACCTTCCTTGTTGAGTCTAAAGGCTGTAAGAAATGATTGTAAATATCACATCAATATCTTACTCTGAGACATTCATTTGTCTGTCTGGTTCAAGCACATATCCCTAGTGCCAAGCCCATGGGCGGCAGCCAGTAAATCAGTGTTGTCTGAGTTGATTGCACGGGGAAGAGGAAGGAGGTCAAGTTAGTGCATGACATTAGCACTACCCTCTCTCCGCCCATCCCCTTCCCCGTCTTGCTCAAGCCCAGGGGATCTCAGAGGGCTGTTGAGTGGGTTTCGCATGCTTCTACCAGTCCAGTCGATAAGGTGACAGGAAGTAGGCTACAGGAAATGTTTTTATATCCTTAGAAGTGTTATCTTCGAGGGGCATAGTTTGTAATGCTGAGGGAAAAGAAGCCTCCTTTCAGAGTGTCGGGAGTGAAACAGGCAAAGCTGCTAATTTGTTTTCGGCTTCAAGGAGATTTAGAGCCTTGGCCTCCCTGGCAGTAGCTCGCCGTGGAATTGTTTTCCTGCTCCTTCATCTTAAGTCTCCTGCACGGCAGTAGGAAAGGCTGGATGTTTACAGAACTGGCAGCACCAGATTCTTCTTTCGCAGACAGACTCGGAGATTTGTTGCCCGGGACTTTTCAGACTTAACGGTGTGCTCTTGGGAAAACACACCAATCCTTTTTCATATCTGAAGGCAACCACAGAACCTCCCCTGGGAAGGCCAGCTAACCTCCAGTCACTTACCTGCTGGGAAGGGATGCGTCAGAGCGAAAGTTCTTGCCCACTCACCTGGGCAGAGCTGTTATTAGCCCTGCCTGAAGGAGACAGCAACAAAAATAACACATCCGGCAACCAGCGTGCGAAGTGAGCAGATGCAGTCAGATTCGAACTTGGCCAGGCTGCACCCTAGCTTTGCCCACCAGTTGGAGGTATGAGCGTGCGAACCGAGATGACAGCCCACTGTGGTGAGGATGGAGCTTCCAAGATGTCACTTCTGGCCCCCAGTTAAGCCCTTGGCCAATTTAGACTACTTTTATAGGAACCTACCAGTGGCACTTCGGAAGAGACTATAGAAAAAGAAACTCTAGCAGGTGGTTGGTTATGTTTGTACACTCTTGGTCAGAACTTTATTATGGAGATTTCTGTAGTTAATCAGATTAATTTTAGTCTTCCATAGTTCCCTGAGATTTGGTCCCAAAGTGGAGGCATTTGGGTACTGAGAGTTGAACTTGTAAAATTTCTTGGTAACGCCTGGATCAGCATTCTAGGAACTGCTTCATCGCCAGCTTTCCTTTTTTTGGCATGGGAAACTGTGTGAAGAATGCCTTCTTTGAAGCTCAGAGGCCCACAATGAGCTACGAACTCTCTAATTGAACTTTACAAGCCGAAGGGGCCGCGTCGGACTTATGGGCTGCGTTTGAACCAACTTCCAGTCACCATAATTTAGTAGGGGTGAGCTGCCAAAAGCCATGTGGGGCTTTATTTGATCCATTTGTGAATTAAGAGCCTGCCATAAATTAATTACTATATATTGGGGCTAATAAAATCTGCAGGCTGAGAAGGCCTTTGGGTTCCTGCGTGGAGGGGAATCAGGACAGAGCTACTTCCTGGTGTGGGAGCCGTTCCTGGCCCGGGGCTTCCACGATGCTGGGAAGGGATGGTGTTCTTGCTCCCATGTCCAGCCACGAGGCACCCGAGCTGCTGTGGGCTTTGCCACCATGGGAAGACTGTGCTTTATTGATCATAATAAGCTGTTCTGTCTGATTAAAGTTGCATCATGGAGTCTGGTTTTTAGGAGCCCTATTGAGAATTCGTTGCAGAAGAAGCGATTTGCTTGTATTTTCCGATAGTTAACAGGCCAAGCAGATGGGCGAGCAGATCCGAAATTGTTGGGCTGGCTGCCTGCCATCGGTCTATGAATTCTGATTTGCATGGATATGTAATAGTTTGATGCTTCCCTTTTTTGGAAGTTCTTGCCTCTGAGCCCCGGGGGAGATTAAGCCTTGCGTTTCCTGTGGCAGGCACCCTTGGAAGGGATGTCGCCACAGTGGGCCTCACAGACCCTGTACCAGGTCAGGCACATCAGGCCCCGTGTTGTCAGAGGAGAGGGCCAGCCCGGCGGCCCATGGCGTTCCAGGGAAAACTGGTTTCACTCACCACTTGCCTTGCGTTTTCAGGTGTTTTCCTTTTCTTTTAGGCTCTGTTCACCAACATACTGAGTAACTAAAGAAAGGGTGTTAAACTTACACTTCCAGCAAGGCATTTATATACAAATGTGAAATAAGCCAGAGCTGCATGTGGGCAAAGATGATCAGTCTGAGTTCTTCTTCTTTAAAAAACTTGTTTTGCTAAATATAAGGAAAATGCTATTTAATTTTTTTTTTATTATTTACTAGTTTTATTCTTAAAGATTTTTTATTGAAGTCTAGTTGATTTACAATGTTGTGTTAGTTTCATGTGTACAGCAAAGTGATTCAGACATATATATTCTTTTCCATTATAGGTTATTACAAGATATTTAATATAGCTCCCTATGCTATACAGTAGGACCTTGTTGTTTATTTGTTTTATATATAGTAGTGTGCATAAATGTTATCACCAGACTCCTAATTTATCTTTCCCACCCCCTTTCCCCTTTGGTAACCATAAGTTTGTTTTCTATGTCTGTGAGTCTATTTCTGGTTAGTAAGTTCATTTGTATCTTTTTTTTTTTTTTTTAAGATCCCACATATAAGTGCTATCATATGATACTTGTCTTTCTCTGTCTGGCTTCACTTAATAAGATAATTTCTTGGTCCATCAAGAAATGGATGCTGCAAATGGCATTATTTCATTCTTTTTTGTCTGAGTAGTATTCCATTGTATATGTATACTACATCTTTATCCAGTCATCTGACGATGGAGATTTAAGTTGCTTCCATGTCTTGGCTATTATAAATAGTGCTGCTGTGAACATTGGGGTGCATGTATCTTTTCAAATTAGAATTTCCTCTGTATATAGGCCCAGGAGTGGGATTGCTGGATCATATGATAACTTTAGTTTTTTAAGGAACCTCCATACATTCTTCATAGTGGCGGCACCAAATTACATTCCCTCTAACAGAGTAGGGGGTTCCCTTTTCTTCACACCTGGAAAATGCTATTTAAACCATATGTGTAAGGTATAAAGAACACCATGAAAGCAAACATATATTTCCTGCCACCTAGTTGAAGAAACAGAAAATCGCAGTTTTAGGACCTTTGAAAACACCTGGTGGCCCTTCTTCCTTCATCCCACCCTGCTGCTGATCCTCTCTATAAAACGCCTTTCTGAATTTTGTGTGTTTTATTCCTAGGTGTTATAGCATTCCTCTGTAAAGAACACATTGTTTTGTTTGCTTTTGAACTTATATAAATAGAATCATACAGTATATTTTTCAACGTACTCTTTTCACTCAGCATTAAGTTCTAGTTCATTTTCACTGCTGTATCAGGTTGGTGGAATATACCATTATTGTTTATCCATTCCTGTGCCCATGGACTTTTGGATTGTGGCCCGTTCTTTGCTAGTTTCAAACATCATCCCTGTGAACATACTTGTGCCTTTCTCTTAGTATCTAAGCCAGTTTTTAAACAAACCAGTCTACTTTAAACAGTATGCTGGGTTTAAATTTTTTTTTTTTAATTTTTAAGGTTTGTTTTGCTGAGAGAGTATGCCACAAAATATTTCAGGTATTACAGATTATAAAATGACCATTCATTTCACACTTGAAAGAAAGGTATGTATTTACCCAGTGGTGTAAAAGACCAGTAGCTTGAATTCTATGCTCTTAAAAGTGCTCCAGATAAAAGTCCCAGTTGCTGCAAAATGCATTTCATTAATGTTTGTTAAAATGGCAGACTGAAAAGTCAGATGGAATTTTAAGATCAAAAAGATAAAAGTTAGGAAAAGAAAACCAACAAGATGTACCTGCTTCATTTACGCGAGCTCTATTCACCTCTCCTTCCTGGGTTCCTGGAGCATTTATTGTTTGCACGTGCCACCAGGTGTCAGGTTCTGTTTCTCTAGTGACACTCACTAAAGGCCTTTGATGGCTTCTCTTCAGCTTCATATAAAGTTGAGAACACGCTAGCTTCTCCACAAACCTGTACCAGCCTACAGGTATGTCTTCCAGAAGAAGCCGTGTTGAAGCAGCGGAACCCTCCCTGTCCTCTGTAGCCTCATCTTGCTGCCCAGGGGCCTTTGCGTCGCTTTTTTCTCTGCCCAGAGCCCTCTTCTCCCAGATCGTCCGCATGGCCAGCTCGCATGTCTTTCTAGCGTTGGTTCAGATGATGCCTTCCCAGAATAATAATCCTTAACTCCTACCCCCAAACTAACCTCTCTCCCGTCACTTCCTAAACCCTATACTGCTTTATTTCTTCAAGGACATTAGTACCTAAAATTGTAGCTGCTTCCTTGCTTATTACATGTCTCATCCCACGTGGAATGTGGGTACGGAGTTTGTCTTGCTCACTGCAGTATTCCAAGCACCCAGGAGCACCTGGCACACGGGAGGAAGCGTAAAAATGGATTTTGAGTAAATGAATTTTCCTTAAATAACAGATAGCTTAAGGATATTTCTGAGTAAAGGATGGCTGTAGTTTCATGGAATGTATCCTCCTAGAGACAAGAGACTTTTAAGCAAGTCATCAAACTTGTTAGGCCTTATTTTTCTCAACTGTAAAATGGGGTTATGGATGTAGTAAGTATAAAAACATTAATAGATACAAAATTGCTTTTTTAAAAAATGGAAAAGATGTGTTATCATTATCTGTATTGCTGACATTATACAAACTGCGGGGGGATACTAGCCCTTAAGGTTATTGAAGGGAATTTGGGTTGAAAGAGGTTTAGAATTTCCTATAGGAAAACAGCCTTTAAAGATAAAAGGACCAGTCACATTGGAAGGCTCCAGAAGACTGTCTCTTTCTCTCAAACCCTTGACTACAAGCTTAGCCTCTGGAATTTTCATCAAGAATCTGCATGCTTTAGAGTGACACGTGCACCTAGCTGACGTGAACTAGAAATTTACTAAGAACATTTAAATTTTCCTCTCGATACTTAGGTATTCAGAGTTCTATAAATTTCACCCATTGTAATACTTTGAAATATTCTTTTGTTATTTCATTTAGTGTATTATTTATCTGACCAGCTGAGTTGCAGTCTCCTTCAAAGGAGAGATTGTTTTGTTTGGAATTTGTTATTCTGTTGGACAAACATAATCATGTGCTTGGCAGAGAAAGGGTGTTTGGATAAAAGCTTATTACGCAGTTAAAATACTTTTTATTAACTTCAGGTTCTACTAGACCCGTATTTTTCCACCTAGACTGCACGTTAAAGTCATCTTAGGAACTTTGGAAAAATGCCCTGGCCCAGGTCTCATGTCCAGATACTCTGACTCAGTTGGTTTCAGATGGAATGTAGGCACTGGTTTTTTTTGTTAGTTTCTTTGTAACTTCTTGCAGGTTATTCTGATCAACGCTGGGGGCTGAGAACCAGTAAACTAGAATAGATCATTGGTTCACAAGTGTGGCGGTCCAGTGAGTCGCCTGGGGAAATGAGAACGAGCTGGTGCTTGGGGCCCACTCCTAGAGGCTCTAATTTAAATTGGGGTGGGCCTCCAGATTTTGAAAAGACTACTGAGGTGGTTCTAAAGCGCAGCAGTTTAAGAGCACTGCCCTCAACTGTGGGCTTCTTGAACGTAGCACGAGACGCAGAGAGGTCTGTGCAACTTTGCCCGATGATACTATTGACCTGGAATATGTACAAAAAAGCAGACCTCCCCGACCCAGAATCTGCAGAGGAATGCTTGGGAACCCCAAGCTCCACGGGTGGTTTTATGATCATGCAAGTTTGGGAAACATGGCCCTCACCCAGTAAAAACTCTATTTCTGACCATACTGTAATTGTGGGTGAATTTTCTTATAATTGACTTGGTTTGTCTCTGAGCAGAGAAACTGGCTTTATAGGCGCTCACTATCTTATGAATAATGAAAACAAAAGTGTTTCAGGCTTAGGAACCTGTATATAAGCAGCCAAAGGTATCGATTTTGTAATTTCATCAAACAATTGGTTTCTTTTTGTACTTAAGTAATCAGAAACTACACACTACATAAAATCTGTGAAATAATAAGCCTACTCAGAGATGAACGTTAGATCACAGGAATGTGTCTCAAATGTTGATTTTCATGAGCAGGGGATACGAGGGGTAAACGAAAGCAAAACTGATGAAAAAGTCTCATTCTACCTGAGGGTCTTCCCTTTTCCCGACACCCCCAACCCCTGTGCCGAAGTATTTTTAAAATTTGGGGGCTGTTGCCTGGTTTGTGTATCACTGTAGTTCATTTACATGATTTGTTCTTGCAGAGGTAATCTAATATACTCTTATATTAAAAATTAAGTAAACAAGCAAGGTTGAAAAACCAAGAACCTTGAATAGAACTGCCTGCATTCTGTCTAGCACTGTGGGAACCACTAGAAGTTAAAGGTCTAGGAGCATCTGTTGTGGTGGGAGGATAAATATGAATGTTTATTGTCTGAATAATGTGTAGCTGGTTTAATCTACCAACTGGTTAATCAATTGCACGATACTGAAGAGTGGGAGGTATATGTAATACGTCATTCTGTCTGGTGTTTCCAATCATTTGTAAGAGATTTGCAGTCATTTGTAGGAGGAAGCTGTCCTTCTCTATGTGAATTAAGAGATGGAGTTTAATAATGACAAGCATTCCCAACTTGGTGCAGAATCCATTTGAAAGATGCACAAACTGCTCACATTGATGGTGGGGATGGGGTGTGTCGGGACTTCTAGATACTACGGTTAGGTCCCTTGCATTGGATATTGGGGGCTCCAGAAATTTACAGACTGCCTGTGCCCAGTCTCTCATGTTATATTTTTTCTGCCATTTTAGAAGCCAGGCCACTGCACTTTCCCCTTCCTTATTTTTTTTTCTTAGAGAGTCACCTTAATTTAGTAGAACTTAAAATATTGTCATCATATCCTGACTACAAGCCTATGATAAATGGGTTGGGTTCCCACTTCTCTCTGATGAAAGAACTTTGAGGAGACGTATTTGTTTTCTCTGGGTTTACTGTGAACAATGTTAAGATCTGAGATTTTGCCTTTTAGCTTTTGAGATGCTAACATCAAAAGGCCATTCCTTCAAAGAACTTCATGTTGCTATTTAAATGGTAATTACTTTTCTCCTGGTTTAGCTCTGGGCTTGATAAATTCAACAGGCTTAGTATTTTAATTTTATATTTGTTCGTACTGGGAGATGAGTGTCTGAGTCAAAAACGCTAAATTCTGATTAGGAAGACAGTTGAAGATAAATAAGTTTCTTCTGTATAACACAGGGAACTCTATTCAATATCTTGTAGTAACCTGTAATGGAAAAGAATACGAAAACGAATATATGCATGTATATGTATGACTGAAACAGTATGCTATACACCAGAAATGGACACATTGTAAACTGACTATACTTCAATTTAAAAAAAAAAAAAAAGACACTTGAACCCCTAGATGGAGGATCTGCTCTAGTGTTAGCTTGGGAAAACCCTTAACCTCTCTTCCGGTAAAAATTAGTGAATGACCTTTTTGCTTTTTGTTATTCATTTTGTACGCATTTTTCCTTTAGTACTAGAGACAGTTTTCCCCAGCAGTGTAGCCTGCTGATGTAATTGAGGGCATAGTTTGATTCATTCTTTAGAGATTCATTATTTTCATGGAGGGAAAGGTATTAGAATCGTGTTTTTCAAAAAAGTGCTAGTCCCAGAACCCAGATCAACCGAATCACAGTAAGTACTTAGGGGTCAGAGCGCAGTACAGTGATTATGAAAGAAGTTTTCCCTCGTGACCCTAGGCGGAATCATGGATACAAACCAGTTCCACATTTTATTTAGGCAAAGAAGAAGTAAATCAAGTTTATTTAACGAGGTGCTCATGATTAATATTTTATGTTGTATTTCTCAGTCAAGTATTTAGGGGAAGAAAGAGCCTTTCAACTTCTTAGTAATTTTGCTGGCTAATTCCTAGATTCACTCTCTTGGTAGAAGTGTAGAAAGGAGCCCGAGGGACAATACCATCTGTCTGTTGCTTAGTCACAAAAATAAAACCCAGTTCCTGTTTTCTTATAAATACTTTTGGCGAAGGGCAAAGAGAGAACTGACCCTTGAGGTGCTGTGAGAGTGGAGGAGGAGAAGGCTGGAAATTGGATCTGTCGTACTCACCACAGGCTGGGGTCGTTAGTAGAGGCTTAATGTGGAATGGGATTTGTTTCTGTGGTTTCAAATGACCTCTTGGTTATGGCAAGTTACTGAAAAACCCCAGGTGGCAAGGTGGGTCTTGGCACATCACCAACCTAAGGACTGAGCGGGAGGCCTGCTGGCAGACAAAGGCGTCTCTGGGCTTGGCTTTCTATTGTGCCTGTCTATTTCCTGACCGATTAGTTTCGAGCTTCCTCTGAATATTTTATCATCTCCTTGGTTTATAATCAGGACCACCCACCTGATTTTAGCCCGCTGACTTTCTTCCCCCTGCCTTTTTATTCCCTCAAGCCCACAGTGCATGTGTATTCATGTTTTTGCTTTCCATTCACGGAGATCTCCAGCTGGGAAAATATAGTGTGTACAGTCCTCTCTGCCTTCAACTGACATTGCTCATAAATTGCGGCAGAAACACTGCTATCAGCAGCTTAATAGCAGGTAGAATGCAGCTCTACATATCAAGTCTCAGCAGGACACAGAAACTATGGTTACCACACTTCCAAAAGGAGAAGGGGAGGGGGTAGAAAGTTTTCTATCTAAGAATAACTGAAACAACATTGAAAACTGATTCACCGAAAGTCGCCTTTGGAAAAGGACTTACAAGGGCTGACTCGGGGTAGCTCTGTTGTCACTTTTTGCTGAATTGATTTTTGAAGACCTCACAAGAGGTTATTGTGGTGGAGCAGGGTAGAAAAGGCAAGCTTGTTGGCTTCTTTTTTTCCTTTCTCTTTCCTCTCTCTTTCTCTCCCTCCTTCTGTCCCTTACACCTTCTCTCTTCTCTCCCTCTGCCTCTGCCTCATCTTTTTAAAAGAAAAGAAAAGGTCTTTGCTAAACATAATGAAAAAGGGTACCAGTTAACTCGTATACTAAGGTGGGGTGAGCAGGTGGAGTTAGACGCTGCCCTCAAGCACAGCTACCCTCAGGAGAGCCTGGGTCCCTGGCAGAGGAATCCTGCCTGTAACATCGCTCTTGGTGTTGCCTCTCAGCTACAATTTATTTCATCCAGCACAGCGACCTGTCCACTTATTTGACCTCTGGTAAAAGAACACACAATTATATAGCATATCAAGATGTTAATATTTTAAGCTATGATGTGAAAATGGATGCTCTTTATTATAGAGCCTTTCCAGTTAAAAAAAAAAAAGTAAAAAAAATAGATAGCTGCTCCACTGTGAGAATTTCCAGTGCTTTTAGCACATCATTTTATCTTAATAAGCAAGATTATATTAATATTTTGAAAAGCCCCCAATTCCCCTCGACGAAGAAAGGATTGCTGGCCTCTGTCATCTTTTGTGAGTGGCCATAGCAGAATTCTGCCTCTTGCCAGAAGAGATTAGTGTGGATGGTGAAATAATTCTTGCTTTAAACCGAGTTAAGCTGTTGTATTAATACTCCTGTCAAAGGGCTCAGGCAGATAAAAAGTTCTCAGCCTCATTCCAGGGCTCCTTGGTGGCTTTTCCCAAAGGAATAGCATTAATACCTCCTACCCCAGAATGTCAGAAAGTAATTAATCACAATCAGTATTCTGCATTTCTTTACGGGTAAAACTCAACGTGGTTTCTGCACATCTTATTTTGTATGAGGTACACTTTCCTTTAAAGTCTTGTAGCCTTGCTTCTCTGATAAGAATCAACCTCACATGTTTGGAGCAAAGCTGAGAATCAGTATTTTTAATAAGCACTCAAGGGGATTCATACCACCCTGTGAATTTGGGGTGACATTAGAGTCTCATAGGCCTGGGTTTGAAATCCATATATACCATCTCCTACGAGCGAGCATGTGTGTGTGAAGAGATTGACAGATTTTTCTGTAGTCCAGCCAGGAACCCAGATTCAGAAACCTGCCCTATATTTCTTCCAAAATTGAAACGCTCAGTCCTTTTTAAAAAAATTATAGTTGACTTACAATATTATGTTAGTTTCAGGTGGACAGCATGGTCATTCAGTATTTTTACAGATTATACTGCCATTAAAATTTACTGTAAGATAATGGCTATAATTCTTTGTGTTATACACTATATCCTGGTTGCTTATCTGTTTTATGCACAGTAGTTTATGTCTCTTAATCCTGTACCCCTATCTTGCTCCCTGCCTTCCCTCTCCTCGTTGGTAACCACTGGTTTGTTTTCTATATTTGTGAGTCTGTTAATGTTTTGCATATATATTCATTTATGTTATTTTTTAGATTCCACCTGTAAGCAATATCATACAATATTTGTCTTTCTCTGTCTGACTTCTTTCACTAAATAGAATATTCTCCAGGACCATCGACATTGTTGCAGATGGCAGAGTTTCATTCTTTTTTTTATGTCTGAGTAATGATGGGCACTTGGGTTGCATCCACATCCTGGTTATTGCAAATCATGCTGCTCTGAACACATCTGTGGGAACCTTGATTCTTCCCCTTCACAAAGCCTGTGGAATTTGCTGTGGGTAACGCAACATTTGGTTTAGGTGCTGCCCACCCGTTCTTGCCAGGCCCCTTGGCCGTGTGCCATCTCCATAGGCCATAAGGGGTGGAGACTAACAGCCGTCCTGAGAACACCTCCCCTGACAAAGCGAAGACAGTGAATGCCTGGGGCTGTAGCCCCGCCTTGGAGCCACCATTGGCTACCTGTGGCGCCTTGTGATAGAATGAAGCAAGGGAAAAAAGAGGTTCTCAGTGCAAGTTTAGATAAACTCTATTTCATAATGTTATTTTTGACATCACTCCGTCAGCAGGTAACATGCATGCGTGTGTGTGTGTTAGGCTTCAGTAAACAGAGGAGGCCCTGGTTCCCCTGGTACCTGCCAGAGGACTTGGGTTGTTGCTCAGTGCTCTGGCTCTTTCTTTGCCCTTTTCTTGACTCCTCTTCTCCGAAGCAACTTCTTATCTCTTGGATGTGTGTTTGTCTCCCTGTGGCAGAATGCCACAGAGGCTACTGGCTGTGGGGCAGACCCCTTGGCTGTGTGATGGACTCTGAAGGGGCCCCCTTGCTCCCTGAGAGCCCATCAGCCGTCCTGGTTGCCACTCGCCTTGGGTGCTTCTGTGTGGACACTGAGGATCACTGGAAGAGAAGGAAGTCAGAGATCCAGTGATGGTTTGCCTCAGTTCTCCTTAGTCCTGGGACCCGGGGCTAGCCATTTATCTTCTCTGGGCCTCAGTTTCCTTCGCCATGAAGAGGGCAAGTTTGGAATGGGTGATCTTCAAGATTCTCTTGTGCTGCAAAATTACATGATTTTTTTATTTGTTTTCTTAAATGGGAGTTCTGGACATGACATGATGAAGCTCAGTGTGTCCATTGTATGCCTTGTCATGCAGATTTCATGTCCCAACAGATTAGGGGAAAAGGCCAACCTGTTGACTCGAGGGCCAGGCATGTATGCTTCTCCTCTTTGTCCCAGTGTCTGGGGCATACTGGGTCATTGTCAGAAACTAGAGCCAGACCCCCTGGGCTCCAATTCCTGGCCTGTAGCTTACTGTCTTTGTGACCTTGGGCAATAACTTACGTACTGCCTGCTTTATGTCAGTCTGTCATTTGTAAACTAGGGATAATTTATTCCCCTTCACGCTCCTACACAGGGTTGTTAGGAGGATTAAATGAGTTAATGTTGGTGAGACATTTCGAATAGTGCCTGACGCAATCAGCACCACATGCGCTTGTTAAATTAACAGACACACAAAAGTACAGTTCCCAGGGTCATAATACTTGTTCTAGGCAAACACAGGTGTGCTTTTCATCAGTCTGCCGAGCGTTCCCTACAGTTTGGGATTCCTCCTGGAAGACAGGAAGACCCCCATGTTTGTAGGTACTCTTACAGTCTCCAGCAGTGGTGTTCATGTTGCCAGTGCGTCCTTTCTGACAGCCACATCAGGCTGGCAGGTGTCTTGACAGCAGGACCTTCCAATACAAGCGACCATGAGGGGAGGGAGATGGCTGTGATCAAGGAATGAATGCATCCTCGGGGTCTGCAGTGAACAAACCCTGGTTCCCAGGAGACCACCTTGCTTGTCAGACACAGCTTTCCTGTGCATTGTGTGGGCCATCAACTATAGAAAGAGGTGTCACTGGGAACAGTGCCTCATGAGTAAATATATATTGCCTCTTTACCGGCCCCGAAACCCATGTCAGTAAATTTCCTTCTAAAATTTCTTTAATATGGGTCGTGAATGCATCCTAAGGAGAAGTCATCTTGAAGGATTGATCTTAAATACCTCATGCACTCAGGGGTCATGCAGTTCACTTTTTTCCTCAATTGAATTCCTAATTTCTATTAAGTAAATGGAAGTTTACATGTCTGTATTCCCTTGCTCCCCAGGATACCCTCTGCATCTACATGGACCATACTTACTCATGTGTTGATTACTGGCAATTATAAGGTTGCTCTCATGGCCGTTTTGTTTCAGAATAGAAATTTTTATAAAATTATTTTTAGTTTTTGTTGTTCTACTTTGCAGAATATTTGCCTGCACCCCATGATTTACATATATTTACCAAATTTCTATTTCAAAATATGCCTTCCCAGAAAATTAGGCTACTTAAATTAACTAGAATTAAACAACAAATGCCACGATTTGATGAATAGATTAAACACACACACACACACACACAAAACCCAATTTGTGTTCTGATCATTTGAGTTGTGAAGAGACTAGTCAAAATGAGTTCTTGATCTGCTGGGGGTAAGAAGTGCCTTTACTGTATCATGAAGGCAAGAATATTGAAGTGGTTGGTGTCCTCCCCGACTCCTTCCTTGTATGAGGAGTCAGGTACCTGACTCATAATAGCCTGAAGATGTGACATTTTTTAAAAAAAAACTATTTGTATCATTGGGAGAACATGAGATACCCAAAAGCACACTGGGAAAGAAAACCATCATTCTGCATTTCAGTTGGCACCACAAAAGTCCCTATTAGAAGTCACAGGCCGCTTGTTGAGGACAAGTGATGCATGTAGCACTTCCAGTAACGCTCACTTCCAGTTAGTGGACCACTCACCATACTAGTTCCAGTCTCAGTAGCACGCTAACCAAAGGGCAGGTGATGTCATCGAGGCCAGCGAGGACCAAAGCCAGAAAACAGCACTCAAAACTATCACCTGAGTCTTGCACCCTTTATCGTCACATGAATGTGTAACCTGGGATTTGCATTGCTGAGCAGTTAAGTTAAATAATTGGATATCCCTTGAAATCAATTTCTGGTGATCACACAAGCAGATTGAAAACCATGGCTCGAAGATTTACATTCAGCAAGTAAAATTTACGTTCCCTGAAAGGCAAAGAAGGCTGTCATTTCATGCTTCCTAACCTTCATTGTCTATTTCCCGTTGGTACACACAAGCAGCCTAGGACACACCACTGTACGTCCCATTATGGAGTGAGAGCTTTCTGCTCTATCAACTTTGTTGTATAAAAGCTCTGTTTTCTTTATTACCTTTATCTATTATATCTGTAAAATTTATTTAAGCAATGACAGATCTCTCTTTGGGACCCAGGGTCTAGGAGAATAACCAGTGGCAGGCTATTGGGAGATTTGTTGGATCTGACCGTTCGTTAAATTGCAAGGGGTGGTGGGAGGGGCCAGCAGTCCTGATCTGCCACGGCTGGGCGGGTTCTCGTCTGTGTTCAGCGTGTCTGCATCAGGTGAGCAGCAAATGTACCTCATCAGTTGCTTTTGTGATAGTTCAATAAAAGTGGATGGCTTTTGAAATCCCGGAGGAAGGCTCCTGGTTTCGTTAACTAGTAGTTCACAAAAATTTCTCATGAAAAAAGAGGCCATACATAAAGCCACATCATTTACATCTCTGTTATCATCAAGCTATTTTAAAAGTGGAAAGAATCAGCCAAGTTAGGCTCAGAATCAGGTAACGAATAATGCTCAGCTTTGCAGTTTTCACTTTCATATTTTGATCTGTGTAGAGTTATAACACAGGGACTCTTTTATGCTTTTATTCATTTTAATGTTTCATTTGCCTTAAACACCCACTTACTGTACCTGCTCTTTGCCAGGCACTTTGAAAGAGATGGTGCTTAGTCTCTCCGAGAGGTTGGCCAATAAACTTCGGGCACCCTAAAAGTCACGGTAATTTTTGTGATAGAAATATCCACAGATGTGGTCAGGCAGCCTCAGGGCTTCTTAGAGTTCAGGCACCTGAGCTTAGACTCCAGAGATGAAGGCAGGTCCAGGCTTTCCAGGTAAAAAGTAGGAGTAAAGCATGAAGTGACCTGCTGTGTGCCAGGGACATCTAAAGGCACTTGGAGGTGCGAGGCAGGGAGCTAAGTGGGAACAGCGGAGGGAAGCCAAGGGCTGACTGGACAGTGGTGTGGATGAAGAGGGAGGGGCTGGAGCCAGGGGTTGGTTTGGAGTCAAAATAGGCATGAGTTGATGACTGATTAGACAGTTCGTTAACAAAAGTAGAAGCCTTCGGGTGTGAATTGTGACCCCTTTGAAATAACAACTCAAATCCTAAGAAGTTAGAACTGTGGTCTCCAGTGAGTCCTAGAACCATCCCTTACTTAGTTTTATACTATGGATGCCTTCTAAGCAGTTAAACATAACTTGCATCATGAAGAGTTTCCAGATTGCATGCTTCCCCCAGACTACTGTTTTCTCTGATATTATGGGAGAGAAGAGCAGTTCAGCAGATTAAGGTTTATCACCATCCATGTGCTGGTAAATAGTTAACCACTGGCTCTGGGGTGGGAGTTCCGGGGGCGGGAGGAGTGTAGTGCTGGCTGTTGTCTGCGGTATATACATTCTCACCGTGATCAATTTCAAGCTTCTGATGCTGGTGTCTGATGTGGAGCTGGGAAGAGATGCGTACGGTCTACAGTTAGCATCTACAGCTCATGCCCCTGCGCCCGCCACTGATCCTTACATGGCTTTAACCTTGTGGGTCCCCAGCCGTGCACGTGTAGTTCCTTCATGAAATCTTTCTGTTAATAAACTTCTGTTTATGTAAACTTATATAATGTGTTGAGGAGTGTGGTATCAAAAGTCAGACTGCCTGTGTTCAGATCTCTGACTTTCTGACTGGGGGCAAGTTGGTCAGTTAAACTTACTGTTAATTTGCTCATCTGTAAGATAGTGATGATAAAAGAACCTGGCATGTAGGCTCTGAAAAATAAGTGAGATAATCTCTGTAAAAACACTTCTTGTGACCTCCACACAGTAAAGCACTCAATCAATGTTCTTAGATTTATTTTCTGTCTTTTCCCCCCTGGGGACAGTAACACAACTGTTAACTGCCTATTGTGTAAAATACTGCTGCTCTTACTAGTTTTGGATTGCTGTCTTTGAAGCTTCAGAGGGGAACCCAGATTCAACTATACCAAGATTCAGTGAGCAAATCTCGAGTTCACTGTGTCCAGAGGCTTAAACATTTTAGTGATCAATTTGGTCCCTTTGCAACTTTCATCTTTATTGACCCAAGACTTAAAATTTGTAGCCTGTCTTTATATACGGTGACTACTTGAATATTTTAGCCAATTTTTCTCTGAATCTTTTCCTCATTTATTTCTGGGCAGTGAGACCCAGGGAGGACCTCTTGTATAATAATAAGCTACACATGCAGTTTTGTTTTGAGTACTTTACCAAAAAAATTTTGGCCCTGGTAGCTTGTGATATTTATGAGTTTAATGTGCTTTGATCACGCATTCTTGGTTGAATTAGAAAAATTCTGATTTTCTTTAAATATTACATTTGAGTTGAACTGAATGGCAGCAGAAAATGTAATCCACTGTACCAAGAGACTTGTTCTCCTAACTATCACCTTTGGAGAAAGCTGGTCAAGTCTGGTAGTGCACTCACATACCTTGGAGGCAGTGTACAAACACACCAGTGGAACAGAATTGAATTGAAAAGTGGCTTTCTCTTCACTTGTTTGGAAAAACATGTTCTAATTTATATATACTCATCCATATACTGGGATATACTAAATAAAATAACACAATCCATCTTGCTGCCAAACATTGCAGGATTTTGTGACCAGAAATCTTTAAATCAAAGGGAAGTAAAAGACCAAACCATTTGGGTTTTATACTTTTTTTTCTGTATCCCAGAAACTTGATTTCCACAGTGTCAATGTGTGGTGTCTCCTTGGAAGCCTTCAATCTCTGGGCTGCTGGGAACAGTTTGAACACGTTTGGGGGGACCTGGCTGTATGGCTGGCCTGATCTGGGCACATGAAGGACAGTCCTGGGTGCCCTAAGGCTTACCCTCTACCAGGCTGCTGTCCTCCCTTCCCCCTCCCCTGGGAGGCCTGGGTTTGGGTAAGAAGAGCCCATGGTTTGCCTGGTTTTTCTTTCAAAGAAAACGGGAAAGCCTTTGGACCAGTAATCCTGCAACCCTTGCAGCCTGCTGCATTCCTCAGTGGAAGTCTGAGTGTAGTCTTGTACCTTCACCCCGAGGCCATCTAGTCTCTTGCCAGCGGCTTACAAAGCTAACTCCCAGTTTCGGAGGAAAAAGATCTTTAGTTATTTTAAGCAGAGGACATCAGAAGAAAATAATATGTTTCTACCTCATTCCTCCATCAAGTGCTTTCCTGCCCCATGTACTAATAATCCCCACAGATATTTACCATGAAAAACCTATTTATTTAATATTGCCTATGCCGGCTCCCAGGTGTTAGCATTGCCCCGCCAAACACTGCGTGTTTGCACTGGTTTTAGAATTAGTGATTCAGGGACTGTGGTGGGTGCAAATTAGATTTTGGTAGATAGATAGATAGATAGATAGATAGATAGATAGATAGATAGAGAGAGAGAGAGAGAGGGAGAGGGAGAGGGAGAGGGAGAGGGAGAGAGAGAGAGAGAGAGAGAGAGAGTTCACTCGAGAAAATTACGCGGCAACCTGGAAAGATGTTGAAATGTTGAGTCAGGTCTTCGTCCAGTGAAAAGAGATGGATAAAACATACCCTGAAGATGAGCAGCAATTAACTGTGCATTACTTTGTGGAAAAGACTTCAAGCTGGCTGTCCTGCAGGTCAGAGTCAATAAAGACTGAGTTACTAACAATAGCCTTTCTCTCTGGCTGAAGCCTTGGACTTAACCCTCACTTCATCAGACCAGGGAAGAAGAGAATAATGCAGACAATAGGAGTCTTAGAGGTTGACTTGGGCCTAATGCCCAAGGAGGCTGTAAAAGCTGTCAGAGCCTTGATCGATTGGCTCTCACGCCTTGGTCCCCCCTCATTCCCCTCCCCCGTCGTCTGCCCCTTCCCTGTGCAAAGCACTAACGTTCCAGCCTCTTCTGAGAGGCCTGATGTGCCACCTGGGGTCAGAACTTATCAGCCTGCAGGGCTAATGTTTCAGATAAGGCCAAAGTGCAGTCAATAATTTATACGGAAATTTGTGCTCAGAGTCGCAAGGAAAGCAAGTTCTGACTCGAATTCTTGTTAGTCCAAAAAAAAAAGAAGTCCAAGTCAACTTCAGATCTTCCTGCTAGCCTCACTGTTGTGTATATTAATAACACTTAAATTGAAAAAGAGGGTTAAAGTCGTCATGGGAGACTGATGTAGCATTTATCACGTGGAGCTCAATTTCAGGAATTCCAGAATCGATAGGTGAACTGGGGAAAGGAAACGCCAGCAATTTGGAATGTATTAAAAAACAAAAGCAAATCGTCTCTAGTGACTTTGGAAACTAGTAAGTGTCCCTGGAGAGTGTTCTGAAATTGAGGTGGGTGATACAACATGGAGCGAAATGTTAGTTAATTTCAAGGTCTAGAAGAGATACAGGTATCAGAGAGGAGGGAGATTTCAGTTAGATTCCTTTAGTACCTCATCTGATTGGCAGAGAAATGTCACTCCAAGTTAGCTGAGGTGGCTGCGTGTTACTGTGTATGTGGGATTGTGTGTGTGTGTGTAAGAACATCTCCACGTCTGCATAAATACACGTATGTACACACGCGGGATGCAGAAATAGCAGAGCAGTGACACCGCGCGAGGCTGGTCAATCAATAACCAGCTAAGTTTTGTTCTGCTCCAGCAAAACGATGACTTGCTCCAGTAAGTGCTAACAAAGGCCCTTTTCCCCGCGCTCTGCTCTGGGAGAGCACTATTAGTCACGCTTCATTAGGCTTGTTTACAGAAAAGAGCTGGTCTCTAAGCACGTTATTGAAATACTTGTAACTCTGTTGGGCTTTTTTCTTCCCTGAAAGATAAGAACTTTGGAATGTGGGAGGGGGGAGGGTGGGAAGGCAGCCTCTCTGCCCCTCATCATGAAAACTGGTCTGTTCAGATGGGATCAGAAAGATGAGTTTGCCTGTAACCTCTGTCTGCAGCCCCACGAGCCTTGCTGCCAGGTCTCGTTTTCGTTGTCAAGGGGTGGGGGGCCTTGGATTTTGCTTTTTGTAATTCAGACAGATGTTGGGTGTTCAGTTCGCTGTTCCTGAAAACTTGACATGAGGTTTCCTTACCCTGAGTCCAGAGCAGAGTCTTTGGTGATTTAGAAACTGGCTTTCTCAGTGGCTTTATTATTGAGAGGTGAAATGAGGAAACGGTTGCTTTAAACAGTGGATAGGGTAGGAAGGATGACTTTATATTGGCTGAAATTGCTGGTGGATATAGAAATAATAAAAAGTCCTTAAGGTTGGAATTTGCAGACCATAAGACTCTAAGGTATAGCTACGTCACATGTGCACTGGGCCAGGTCACCAGGAATCTGGGATGATCAGTACCCATGCCCATATTCGAGGGTGTTTTCCCTGGAAGCAGTGCAGGTGGGCTTGCTTGCTGCTGGCTGTATTTCTGAGTGGAGGATTCTTGGTATTTGGTATCTCCCTCCATTCTTCAGCTGGTGGACCTGGGTTACAGGACAGTTTAAAAGGTGAGGAAGCCCAAGTCCATTTGCTGAGTGACTATTTTGTGTCAGTTTCCATGTGAAATGCTTTCCCTAAATTACCCCTTCTTTGAGATGCATATGATTCCTCCTTTATAAATGAGGAAACTGAGGGTCAGAGAGGCTTAGTTCAAGGTGAAGTAGCTCCAGAGTGGGCTTTGAGCCCAGTGTGTCTGTCTCCAGAGTCATCTAGTCAGGCGTGTGGGCTGTTCCATTCCACCACCAATCACTCTTACTTTCTTCCCTAGTCCAGTCCTCGAGGTAAAATTGACTGCAGACTGAGTTTGACTAGACTTAATTCCTTCAGTTTTGTTTTTTTTTTTTTTTAATTACATTGAACCTGAGCACAATTGCATAGCCTCATTTAGCAGAGTATGTGAACTGTCTCCCATGCTCCTGCTGGGCATGGCCACCTCCAGGTGAGAACAGGGAGGGTCGCCAGAGACAGAAACCTCACTCACCATGCCTTTCATTGTGAGAGTGCTGACTCTGCTTTCCCTGACGTCCGCATTCCTTGCTTCCTTTTTAGATTTGCAACGATGGTGAATTTTAGGTGGCACACAAAATAGACCCTTTTGTGTGCCACGTGCATGCAGAACCTCCCCGTTGACACACACGTGCGCGCGCGCGCACACACACAGCTGAGAGACGCAGTTCCCTCTTTCCGCTGCTGTTGTAAATTGCTATTTTAAATTTCAGCAAGTGGAATAATAGCAGAGTGATCATTACCAGTAAATGCTGCAGGCCTTTGAAAAGAATGGCTTGTTCAGTGGTTTTATGATTTACGGGGACACAGCTGGTGGCCAGCAGAGCTGTCGGAATGTGTGCTCTCCTGGGCCCGGTAGAGCCACAGATGAAAAGGGCCCAGAGCTGGCACAAAAGCAAATAAGCACTCTGCCTTTAAATAAAGCATCATAATTTATATGAAGCCTGGCTCTTCAGTCCCAATGAGATACATGCATCAGTAGCAGCTTTTTGATGTAAGCAGAATTGTCAGTTGGTTCCCACTGTCGCCTTGTAGCTCAAGGACTGAGAATGGTAAGAAATTACTTTGAAACGCAGTCCTCAAATCTATAGTTGTGTTACACATACCCTGACATGCAATTTACTCACGTTGAAATCCGAAACTGCTGGTCACCTACCTAGACTGATCTACAAGAGGTTTGTGGGGAAGACAGGTGATGAGAGGGGCTGGGAGAACTGATTCTTCATATTCCCTTTTCCGAGCCTACCCATTTCCCCAGGTGTGTGGCGTTTTCATGCTTAGATTTTATTTCCTTTGCATCTCACACTTTCATTCATCTCGGTCATCACTTTGCCTCCTGCCTGCTCCTGCCACCCGGGGACCTTTGGGCAAGAAAAAGACTGCTGCCTGCACCAGGAAGTAAGGAAGGGGCAGGTGTCTGTTAAATGACTTTCCAAATTCTCAGCATCCTGCACCTTTCTTCTCCCTTTTTAGCCTTTTTTTTAAGGGGCAGTGGTGTAGAGGGGGTGTTTTTGCCTTAAGGATAGTTTATCTTCCCTCTGGTTTTGCCGTTCTGTTTACCTGTTTTTCAAATTGAAGAAACAGCGTTGAGGAGAGCCTGGCTGTAAAAGTTGAGGAAGAAGCTGGAAAGATCCCATAATTAATATTAAGTGCAGGAAACGACTGGGCCTGATGATTTGAAAGGCCTGCGTTCTTTCAGTTGCTTATCAGTTGCTGGCATGTGATGCTGAGGGTGGGAGTGTGCAGAGGCTGTTTCCCTTTCCTTCTGGGGGATCCTGGCTGTGTGCTGACTGCCCAGGGCCCCTGGTACATAGCTGCCTCCAGAAATAACACTCTTACAGGAACGCTATGTTAGGCTGTGATAAAATTGCAACCATATCATTATGTAGGCTCGTAGTAGGCCTGGTTCAGTTAATACTTCTCATTTACCTTTCCCGACCTTTGAAAGCTTTTATTTAAAGGGAGAAAAAATAATCTTCTAGCAAGCAAGTAATTGAAGCTTGTAAGACAGGATTGGGGGCAGCGAGTCCACTGGTACCGAACCCTTGTCTTCCCAGGGAGAAAGGGAAGGGCAGGGGGCAGGGGGTGGATGAGAAATCGTTCTCCTACTTTAATGAGGAAATTGTGCCTCAAAAAGGGAGAGGGCCTGAGGAACCTGCTGGTGCTAAAAACCATTCATCTAAGCACATCTGATTTCACATGAACTATTGCACACCTGCAAAGGAGCAGAGAAAATTCAAGTTTTGAACTTTGCCCCGGAAACCAGAGTGGTGCTGATGCTTAACTCCTTGTTACAAGCCTTAAGGCATACGTTGCTGAAATGTTCAATCAAACATAAGAAATGAAACCTCTTTGCACAGATGTGTGCATACATACATACACTCCCACCTGTACCTGTTCAGTTAATGCATTTAAATTGCTCCCAATGTCTGTCTCAGAGACTGTACTTTTTCAGTTCCATCTCTCTGTCTGTTTCTCCTTTCTGCCTCTTCCCCACCTTCATCTTTTATCTTCTACCTGTTGTGTTTTGGCTGAGCCTTGATGGCTCACGATCTGAAGAGCATCCTCTTGGAGATGCCGGGGGTGTGGGAGGGGTGGGGTAACTTTTGACACAGCCTGGGTGTGTCTGGGACTTCGTGCCCTTGTTGAAGCAAGCTTGGGGAGGTTATCCTCTCCCCAGCAGTATCACCTTAAACCTGTCTTCCTGTCTGTCCCCAAGTGGGGACTCTGCATAGAAGCTAGTAGAAACCAAGGAACAAGGCTACATGGTGTAGTGAGAATGGTGGATATATTAATATATATTACATTTATATAATTATATATTATTTATATATAGTTTTTTTTTTCTTCAAATAACTAGCTTCAAGCCATCAAGGACAGTGTTGCTTTAGGATGTGTATGTCTGCCCAACTTAAAAGCAATTTCTTTTTGTTATTGATCATGTTTAAAATTACTTTCTAAAGCTCTCCATGTGATTTTTTTATCATACTCTTTGTACCCCACAATGTCTATAGTAACACCTACAACATGAACTATGAAACTTGCAAAACCTAAGAGCTGATTATTTAAAAGAAATAAAGCATCTATCTCTTCAGTAAATACTAATTGAGCTCTAGTGATCTATTTTTAAATCTAGTGATTAAAAATAATTATATATTAGGCCCTCCAAGTTTTCATGAATGCTTAAACTTAGTTCTGCTTGGTCAGTGAACATATTGTCCACATCCACATGTGCGGTGCAGGCTCCCTTGCAAATGTATGGGAAGGCACTTCTGTGTCCCCGGAGCTGCCTTACAAAAGCCTTATTTCTGCTCCCTCTTCTTGCCCACAAGACTTCTTCCCAGGCCATTGTATTTTCTAGAAGTGGGAAAGGATAATGTTACTAGGGAAGCGAGAAAAGAAAAGAAAAGCCACGAGAGCTTCTTTGCTCTGACCAGTCAACTGGATATCGACCACCTGTCTTCATGGGAAAGAAATAGATGGCAGTGAATAAGCAAGAGTCTAGTTTTCCAAGAAGCTCAATGATTTTCCCAAATCAATACAGCTCATCAGGCCTCAGAACAAAGGCTGCGGGGGAGGTGACAGTGATGGAAGTGGCTCTGTGTTCTTTTGTGTATTAAACCATAAGGCCCATGGGGAAACAAGGTTTCTTTAGCCAGGATTTTTACCCTCTTTTAGGGATTATTCAATATTTTTAGGGGGGAAAATCCTTTCAGTTTTTTTTTTTTAATTTCCATAGGTTGTACCCCCTGATGATCAAATGTACTTTTGAAAGAGATAAGCACAGTCAAGTAAGAAAGAAGACTATCTTTTAAAATGGAGATTAGAGTAGCATCTTGCCATTGCTTTTTGGTATTGGTTTAGCATACTTATTTGGCTTAAGGTCTTCTATTTCTTTTATCTTGTTATTTATGGACAGACTTGAGATGAACCACAAAGAATTGTCTGAGTGTTCAGATTAACCTCTGGCAAATGAAGAATCATCACTATCCTCCCATAAATGAACCTTGTTCTTAAAATCCTGAAAATAACACCAAGCCCTGCTAGGAATGCTGAACTATCATCGGAGAGGTTATAATTAACGGAGATAGAGTGGTGCCAACATTCTCCAGCCGCCGACGGAGAACATCTATCGAAACCAGCAGTTTTTAGCGCTTGATTCCTTTAATCTTTAAGCTCGCTGTGCTTTCATAAAGCAGTACATTAACACCAGAGCAGTGTGTCTCTGGGGTTTATGACTGGGGTGGCGGCACACTGGGGCATAAAGTGTTTCATTACGCTTCCCCTTGTTAGTACTGCCCTATCTCCAAGTCCATTGCCTACACTGTTTGTTCAGATAAAGCTCCGTGTTCAGGGTGACTAATCGCTGCACTGTGTTCCAGATGGTTTGATTACAGGATGTGGTTAAAGTGACTCTTCAAACATTGAGCCCAGCAGTGGAGCTCTTTTGAAAAAAATACTGCATTTTCTGGTCATATGACAACACTGGCTTTTCATGTCCTGGTGCTCCCTGTAGCCTTGGCAGAGGTAACAGGAAAGTCCCTCTGCTTTTTGGCTGTCACGTACTTCATTAGCAACCAGGTTGTAAATTTAAAATTTCCCCCAATAATTATAAAGTCAACTTGGTCCTTTGAAGAAAGACCTATCTGACGATGAGATGCTCTGAAGCCAGAAAAATGAACAAGGGTACTATACACAAGACTCAGTTGAAAAAAGGAAAAGTACCAGTCCTGGATACAATGAAACCACCACAACAAAATATTAGAGGGAGGGAGTTCAGGACAGAGGACTAGTGGTAAATCATACCTTGTACAATAGTCACATTGTATAAAAATATAGAGTAATATGATATCCTAAATGCATGAACTTTATCTGGTACTCATGAAACAGCATATTGTGGCATTTTTGTTGTCCCTAATGTTTCTGCTAAAATAAATATAGAAAAGGAAAGAAATGTGTAAACTTAAAAAAAAAAAGATTATGGTATAAATGGGTTCCATTTCAGTATTATTAGAGTGAGGTTTCTGTTTTCTGCATGAATGCACACCAAGTCCGTCCAGATGTGGCAGTCTGAATAAGAGTGCAAAAAAAAAAGGACACCCCACTGATGTCTGATTCCAAATTCGGCATTTGCAATGCTTGGCAAAGACTTCTGTCCCAGGGATGAGGCACTTTAAAGACTCTTTCAGAGTCTTTAAACTGTAATATAAACAGTTATGCTGATCTACTGGGAAATCAGACATTTGCCCAGTTCTTGAGAAAACATCTTCACCAATACCAGAAACAGTCATTCATAAACCATATTTATAACGTCTTCGGAGCGAAATCTCTCCACAGAGATTTTCTGTCATGTATAAGCTAGTGGGGGATTATGCTTATTGAAAAAGTATGGTAATGATGTAAAGAAGTCACTGAGTAGGAGTCAAATCTCGACTTTCTCCATTCACTGTCGAGTAGCTCCAGCGTGTTGAATGAACGCCCTCTGTGTGTTCACAGGTGTGGTAGGTGCAGACCCTTCTCCTGTCTTCCAGGAGCAGAGTCTAGTTGGAGGAGACAGGCTGACTGTGCTTGCAAGTGGAGGAAAGTGTTCACGTGACTGCATTGTAAATTAAGACAGTCTCAGCAGCGTTCAAGCAGTAGCAGTTTACTTGCTATTCGTGTCATAGACTGACTGCTGGATGGGGGTTCACCTTGTCATAGGTTCCCAGATGAAGGAGATTCTGCCATCTTCTTATGGCCTGCAGGGTCACTGTGGTCTTGTGCCAGCCAGCCGGAAAGGGGAGATCAGACGAACACGCACAGAAGATTCTTTTGGGCCAGGCCTGGCACTGGAACCCAGCGGTTCACTTGCCTTTCATGGAACCAAAGCACAGGGCCATGTCTAGCTGGTAGGGAGGCTGAGAAAGCATCTCGCTGTGGACTCGGAGAGGAACCATGGATTCTGGTGCGCAGCCATTGGGGAGAACAGTTGGATGGAGTGTGGTGGAGACCCGGGAGGGAGTGGCTGTATTGTTGGGGTTCTTTTGGTCACTTAATTTTTTAATTTGTTTTTAACACCTTCATTGTGGTATGGTTCCTGTACATTAAACTACACATATTTCAGATGTACACTTTGATGAATTTCGATAGATGTATACAACAGTGACACCACTACCACAATCAAGATAGCTAATATGGGAAGTGGCCGTTTTTTGGTGGTGTGCTTGGTCTGTGTGTCTGGAAAGGATTCATAGAGGAGATAATGTTAGACTTGGTCTCTGTTTGGTCCTCAGTTCATTAGGAACCTTAACTTTCCTTGGGGATTTGGATGAGGCCATCTTTAAAGGCTTTTTTCCCCAGGGGAATTAAAAGTGTGACATCAGGAATTGTTGAAGAAGCTTGTTTAGGCTGGAGGGAAAAAAAACAGAGGGCAGCTGGAGGTGGCAGAATGTCGACATGGCCATTGTCCTTGTGTGACTGTCAGGTGAACTGTCTATAGGGTATCACAAGGTGCAGCCAAGGTCTGGGTGTTCAAAGATTTTAGTGCACAGCCAGGAACAACTTTTAAACAAGGTGGCTAGAAGAAAGCGGGACAGTCCTGGGTAGTGGTGGGAGCCCGCCCAACAGTGATGAAGCAGGAGGGAAAAGGGACACACAGTATGAGGGCTGTGCACGCCTCACCTCACAGCTACCACATCCTTGTATCCACGACAGTGCTCTCAGCCTTCAGTATCTTGTGACCTACAGGTTTCTACTCTTATTACCAGTTTTCCTTTCCATATTACCAATGCAGATTCCCAAAGCAAGTCGCTGCTTGGTTGCCTCTGTTTCAGTTACCCATCACTGGAACAGTTAGCCGAGGCCAGGGTTAGGGTCACTTGTCCAGAGGCCTGGTCACCTCAGACTTCACTCTGAGCAGGGCAGGTACTCTGTAAATCACACACTGGGTCTCATTCATTGAGATGGATTAAGGGGTCTGCTCTCTAGTGTGGGTGACATGCAAACTATACTTCCACTTCTGGGATAATACAGGATATGCCTTTGTTCTGTTACAAGCTTGCAGACTTACAGGTATAGAGTTTGGATGGAGTTACAGGCTAAACATGGTTGACTCCGTAGCACCAAATAGGTGTTGCATACCCTGTAGGTGCACAGTAAATGCTTAATGGGCCTGGCCATCTCTCTGGGAACACTCAACTGCTAAGTAGTGACAAGAGGAAATAACACAACACTGTGGATAGGGAATCCTTATGGGATCTCAACAAAAAAATTATTTGCAACACAACCCAATCCCCATCACTTCAATACAGCATAGGTGTAGAAAAAAGTCACACTGCAAGCATCGTTTCGTTCAAGGCAGAACTCCATGCCTCCCAACACAGCTAGCCCATCTTCCCAAGAGACCTATGCCCAGAGCAAAACTGAACACACAAGCATGGGCCAGCCCAGAATGAAGTTGGGTTATAGAGGTAAGGAAGCGGGCGGGAGTGAGGTTACAGAACATAGACAACATTCTTACTAAATATCCCATAGGTAATACAGCAGCTTAGATGGTGTGTTGGTGTCTAAGAGAGTCTTGATACAAAGAAAACCCTGTGTGGTGAGCACACTCAAATGGTCCATTGCTCTCTTCAGCTGTATTTTTACTTTATTGGTTATAATCTTCAGATAGTTTCAAAAATAAAATGTTACAGGGAAGGCAGTATTAGCATTTTGAGAAAGACCATGCCCAGTCTGTTGGTGGAAAGGGACGATAACAAACCTGGTGGGATACATGAGAATTTAAAGATGAAAATGACTTGTATAGCATGTCCCTAGCACCTAGCTCATAGGCCAGACATTTGGAAGAATAAATGTGCAGTAAAATACTAAATCTTTTTGGAATAACTGTACACTTATTTCTAATTTATATCTGATAAGCACGAACCATAACTATGCCTAGATTTATAAAATTTAAAAATGGACTTGTAAAGGGCTAATTTTCATGTTGGGCATTTAGGCCTTTAAAAAGTATAGTCTGCTTTATACGGCCATGGATTACAAAGTGTTCACGATGTTGAGACGTCAGCAAAATGATAAGCCGTTTATATCGTTTAGAGCTAAAACGGTACCTTCGTACTTGGCCCCTTATAATAGCATGTTGTCTAAACATAGACTTCCTGACAAAGAAACAGGACACTTTGTAGTTTATGTGAGAAGCATTCCTTAAGCCTTCATTGCAATGCAGAGATTTGGCCCTGTAAACATGTGCGTGTGTATATTCACGCGTAAATTCTAGGTGGGTATAAATATTCTGTGACATCATGGACTGGATTGTGCATATAAAGAAAAATAGACCAAGCACACGTATTTAATTAGAGAAACTTCAAGATCTTTCCACAAGTAGAGCATTTATTTTGAGCACTTTGGGGATTCTAGAAAAATTAGGCCGACTTATTAAGGCCCTATGAAGTTGAAAATGGACTTTTCTTTAGGATTTTATTCCCCCTAAGTGCTAACAATGATGATTTTAACAATACCCCCTTTGGACTTAGATAAGGTCTGCTTGTGTGGCTTCTAGAAACAGTATCAGGCGATGTGAATAGTTTTGCAGCGTGGAAGTTGCAACTTGTGTTTCACCTACGTGCCAGCTTCACGCAGTTAACCCCTCCCCCCCCCACACACACACAACCAGTGATTAACTGCGTGTTGGGGTCCCTTCTCGCCGGACCCCACTTTTTCCTTTGTCCTGTTTTTGAGGCCACGAATTCAGTGTCAAGCGTTGGGAGTGGGTTTGCGTGTTGGGTGGAGCTGCGCGGCGTGGGTCGTGGTGGGAAACCCGGCCCTGTCACACGGACAGTAGTAGCCTTTCATCACAAGGACCTGCTGGCGTTGATTTACGGAGCCGGGCAGCCCGCTGTCCCCGAGAGAACCTGCCCCCGCCTCGTGGCTGGCCCGCCACCTTGGCCGCCGCCTCTTCCCCAGGCGATGCTCCTTTATCCGCCCCCATCGCTGCCCCGCTGCTCCGGGCGGCCGCCCTCGGCCCAGCCAATCAGACGCCGGCGTTCCCAGCAGGCGCCGGCCAATCCGAGGCCAGCGTTTGCTGGAAACGCGAAACCCTTAGGGGAAAAGCAATAACAAAAGCCTTTCACTGCAGACAAATGTTAAGTGTCTGTGCAGACTTTTCCTGTTTTTAATTTTATTACTGTAAGAATGGAGGGTTTGTTGTTTCTTTCATGTTTCCTTTCAAGCAATTTTAATTATACATTTGTGCTACATCAGGGACTCTGGAACGCAGTGATTCAGCCTATTGCATCTAAAGTTAAAATGCAGTAACCTTCTGGCGATACAGATACATTCCTGCACTGTAAATATAGCTGACATGCTAAAGAATTTTAAGCAGCTGCAAAGGTCTTTGACACCACACACAGTGCCCCAGAGAGCAGATGATGAGAAAAACAGTTCTGTGTTCCCCTTCGCCTTCTCTCCCGCCCCCTCCCTTTTCCTGAAAGGATGTGCTCATAAAAGAATCCTTTCCTCCAATTGTTCTGTCTTGTGCAAATTTTGACCAAATGCCTAACTGCAATTGATTCTCATCTCAGTATGAATTTTTATACTCAATGGCTTAAAAAATTTTTTTTTCCCCTAAAGGAATTAGAATGGAATCAACTGTGATTTGAGGGAGTGCTTGCTTTGCTTCATGCAAACTACCCCCACCCCAACACACATACTATTGATACAGTGAGTAAATTCAGCTGTCACCTAAGTAATAGTAACACAGACCATATGGGAAACAATTTTTAAATCTCTTTTTGAGAATTTTGAAAGAAATCCTCTCTTCCTCACTACTTGAGTCCCAACCATTCAAATATTTTACCTGCTGTTTAAGACGTTCCCAAGGAAATGAGTCTTACCTTATGAGGTGTCCCTTACCATAAAGGAGTTCAATACAGGTTTTCTGCAGAATTCAGAATGGCGATGAGCAGGTGAGTAAAACAGCTAGAAACAGACTTTGAGTATTGTCTCTTGGTGTTTCCAAGAAGTGTGTGTGAGTTGGGGAGGGGGGTGTTGAGTAACAAAGGCACACTTAAATACTTCACTTTTTTACCCTCATATTTTATATATGTCTCAAAATCTAAGTCCTTTTTATATATGCTTTAAAGGAGCGAGTTAAAAAAATTTGGAACCTGTCCTCTAGAGAAATAAAAAGGATGTTATATTTTGTCTCCCTGTGACATTTGGTATACTAAGTGCACTTAAGTTTAGTAATTCACAGATGCAGTGCTAAATTAGATTGTCTGTCTGCAAAGCAGTTGGGAAAAGCAGAATGGCTTGCAGGAAACAAGTGTGTTGGTTTTGAGATTTTTTTTTTCTAATCCTCTGTGGCAAATGCTTACTAAAGTTGATTCTAAAGATAACCCCAAGGGCAAACCTATTGTGCACATTTATTTTCTAAAGAGGGCTATTTTGGGAGTCCTTAATATGAAACAAGACCAAACAGTGAAACAGATACCATAGGGCTGATTCTTGTCTCACAAAGCCAGAGAGGGAGGATTAGGAAGAAGAAATCGTAGCTGATTGCTCTCTGGACTCCAAGCCCCCGCTTCCCCCTACCCCCAAACCTATTTTTGTGCATGCACATCATTTCTTTTTCTAAATAAAAATCACCATTATTTTGTACTGTTGAACTGGAAACAAAACCAATGACTTTCAGTCACCTTCTGGTTTAAACACTGGTAACTGGCGCTTAGTTTTTGTTGGCCGCTTGCCAAACGAAAGCAATTATGTGTAATAATAGAAAAATTAAGAGGTGAGTGTTGCTGTTTTACAGCAGGACATGGCAAAAACCATTTCCTTCTGTCAGCAGTATCTTGATTACGCTCTCACACGCAGTCTTACCCTTTTGTACCACATGCTTGCGCGTGTGTGCGCGCGCGCGCGCACGCACACACACACACACACACACACACACACACACACACACACACACACACACACACACACACACACACACACACACACACACACACACTGTTTCCTGTGGGTTTTCACTTGAGGTCACTGAAACCAGAAAGAGGAAGAATGCAAACCACAGCTTTTGAAAGCAAATGAGAATGGAGCTTTGCTGGTAAAAAGAATAGTAATAATAAATGAACTGGAAATAGAGTAATTGGTGCTAACCTTGGTCCTTCTTCATTCCCCACTCCTGCAGGTGTCCTCGTGGTCAATGTCACGTGGAGGAACAAGACTTACGTAGGGACCTTACTGGACTGCACCAAGCACGACTGGGCCCCTCCCAGGTATGCACAGGGCCTTTGATTTCAGGCTCTGTTTTCTCTCCTCCTTCCTCTTCTTCCCCTCTCTTTCCCCATCCTCCCTTTGCAAGGAAACCATAGAGAGAGATTAATAATACATAAAAGTCTGTCTGTAATTGAAACCAGGCAAAAGAGCAATGAACAGTTCAGGACTGAACACAGTAAAATGCAGATACTGGGTTTCTTTTCTGTAGGGAGTTCTCTACTTCCTGCCCCTTCTCTTTCTCCTTTGTTCTCCTTTCTCAAAACAGGAATTTGAACTAGATTTGAAGCTTAGCTACCCGAGTTGGTTTTCTTTGGTTTGCTGAGAGTGGATGTAAGCCTTCGGTAGCCTGTTCTTTTGGGGGTATTGAAATTCTCAGTGGAAGAGTAGGATGTCTTTTCCTTCTCTGGGCCCAGCCCTGGAGTTTCTGGGGTGTTGACTGCTCTCTACCACCTCATGTGCCTCGTGATTTCACCTGGCTCCTTTGGAGATGCCCGTTTTGACGTCTGTTCCTTGCTTCCCCAGGTTCTGTGAGTCACCAACCAGTGACCTGGAGATGAGAGGGGGCCGGGGCCGAGGGAAGAGAGCCAGGTCCGCCGCAGCCGCCCCGGGCTCGGAGGCCAGCTTCACAGAGTCCAGAGGGCTGCAGAACAAGAACAGAGGCGGGGCCAACGGGAAAGGGAGGCGGGGCAGCCTCAACGCCAGCGGGCGAAGGACACCCCCGAATTGCGCGGCTGAGGACATCAAAGCCAGTCCCTCCTCCACCAACAAAAGGAAAAACAAGCCTCCAATGGAGCTTGACCTGAACTCCAGCTCCGAGGACAATAAGCCCGGGAAACGCATCCGCACAAATTCGAGAAGCACCCCCACCACCCCTCAAGGGAAACCAGAGACTACTTTTTTGGACCAAGGCTGCTCTTCTCCGGTGTTGATCGATTGTCCTCATCCAAACTGCAACAAAAAGTACAAGCACATTAACGGCCTCAGGTACCACCAGGCTCATGCGCACTTGGACCCGGAGAACAAGCTAGAGTTCGAACCTGACAGCGAGGACAAGATCTCGGACTGCGAGGAGGCGCTGAGCAACGTGGCCCTGGACTGCAGTGAGCCGAGCGCAGGTGTTTCGACCTACGAGCAGGTGAAGGCGCCGGTATCCCCTGGCTCGGGGAACCCCCCGGGGACCCCCAAGGGAAAGAGAGAGCTGATGAGCAACGGTCCGGGTTCTGTGATTGGATCGAAGGCTGGGAAGAATTCGGGCAAAAAGAAGGGGCCGAACAATGACCTGAACAACCTCCCGGTCATCTCCAACATGACGGCCACCTTAGACAGTTGCACTGCCGCAGACGGAGGTCTGGCTGCCGAGATGCCCAAACTGGAAGCGGAGGGATTCATTGACAAGAAAAACGTGGGCGAGAAAGAAAAGGGCAAAAAAGCCAACAGTTGCAAAATGGACAAAAACCTCTCCAAACTCAAAACTGCCCGGCCCATCGCCCCCGCCCCGGCCCCCACGCCCCCGCAGCTAATCGCTATACCCACCGCAGCTTTTACCAGCACCACCACGGGGACCATCCCCGGGCTGCCCTCCCTCACGACCACGGTGGTTCAGGCCACACCAAAGAGCCCTCCGTTAAAACCCATTCAGCCAAAGCCCACGATCATGGGGGAGCCCATCACCGTGAACCCAGCTCTCGTGTCGCTCAAAGACAAAAAGAAAAAGGAGAAGCGAAAGCTGAAGGACAAAGAAGGGAAAGAGACGGGGAGCCCGAAAACGGAGGCGAAGCTGGGCAAACTGGAGGACGCCAAGGGGGCGGGGAAAGACTTATCCGGGCATTTTTTAAAGGACCATCTCAGCAAGAGTGAGGGGCTGGCCAACGGCCTGTCCGAGTCGCAGGAGAGCCGGATGGCCAGTATCAAAGCCGAGGCTGATAAGGTTTACACTTTCACCGACAACGCCCCCAGCCCCTCCATCGGGAGTGCCTCGAGGATGGAGTGCAGCGCTTTGGTGAACGGGCAGGCGCCCATGGCCCCGCTGCACGTGCTGACCCAGAATGGGGCGGAGGGTTCCGCCGCCAAGACGAGCAGCCCCGCCTACTCGGACATATCGGATGCTGCCGATGATGGTGGTTCTGACAGCAGGTCCGAAGGCATGAGGTCAAAGGCCAGTTCCCCGTCCGATATTCTTTCTAGCAAGGACGGCGTTGTCAAAGGGCATCCTTCAGCTGCAGCACAGTCATCGCAAATGAAAGAGTCCCACTCTCCCTATTACCATGGCTACGACCCTTATTATTCTCCTAGTTACCTGCACCCTGGGCAGGTGGGCGCCCCTGTAACTGGGAACGGCGGTAGCGCCCAGGGAATGAAGATCAAGAAGGAGTCCGAGGAAGATGCAGAAAAGAAAGACAAGGCAGAGCAGCTGGAGGCCAAGAAAGTGGACCATAATTCTGCATCCTTACAGCCTCAGCACCAGTCGGTGATCACGCAGAGACATCCGGCCCTGGCTCAGTCACTGTATTACGGCCAGTATGCCTACGGGCTCTACATGGACCAGAAGTCTCTGATGGCCACCAGCCCGGCCTACAGACAGCAGTATGAGAAGTACTATGAGGACCAGAGGCTGGCTGAACAGAAAATGGCCCAAACTGGGCGAGGAGACTGTGAAAGGAAAAACGAGCTCCCCTTGAAAGAGCTGGGCAAGGAGGACAGTAAACAGAAAAACATGCCGTCGGCCACAATCTCAAAAGCTCCTTCTACTCCGGAGCCTAACAAAAACCATTCTAAACTAGGGCCGTCAGTGCCTAATAAAACTGAGGAGACAGGTAAATCGCAGCTTCTCTCCAATCACCAGCAGCAGCTTCAGGCCGACAGCTTCAAAGCTAAGCAGATGGAAAACCACCAGCTTATTAAGGAGGCTGTAGAAATGAAATCTGTCATGGACTCTATGAAGCAGACAGGTGTAGACCCAACCTCGAGATTTAAACAAGTAAGACTGTGGAGCGTGGCCCCCTCAGGGAGACAGCAGTGTGAGACTCATATATGGCTGGGCTTGATCTCATTTGATTTCTTCCCAGAAAATCAACCAAGGGTTCCTTAGGCTCGATGCCTCTTCTCTTGAAAGATATTTTAGAAGGTTTTCTCAGGAGTTCTTGTGTCCTTTTAAAATGTACACTGCTCACTAGTTCCTCTTCATCTTGTGTAGTAAAAAGAACCTGGGCCATGTGCTTTGGAGACTCGTGTTCCCTGCCATTAACTAACTGAATCTGACGAGGTCTTTTAATTTCTCACTGAGTCCATAGTGCGGGAATTCTACCCCGTGGTGGCTGAGTTCTCTTCTCACTCCGAGATTCTGAGTCTGATCACTCAAATAATTAGTTCTTTGGTATTTCCAAATTTATTTTGGCATTTTCTAAGAATATTCAGATGGGGTCCTTAAGTGCACATTTCCCCCTCATCTTTTTCATGAAACCCAGGTGTCTTGAGGTCCCTAGACTCCTGTGTTATGCTCTCTGTTAAGGGCCCGAAAGTAGGGCTCAGTGCTGCTCACTTGTGAGGCGAGCCAGGGGTCTGGGTGGACGGGTCACAGGCAGCCACCCCGGAGCCCTGTGGTCAGTCAGCCAGTGGTTAAATGCGCGAACACCTGAAAACCAGTCACCATGAAATCAGACACGTGCTAGTGCTTTCTGTCACGACTCAGAGACATCCTGACTGACTACTGCAGTCCCACAGGCATTAATTCTGGTATTTCCCAGCTTCCCCAACCCCCACGCTGCTCCCATGCTTAGATGTCTCCTGTGACCCAGAGCAACAGAATCCATTCTTGGTACCCATTTCTGCCCCAGAGTTGGGCCTTAAGCCTTAAATACCCATTGGGTTTATATGATGAATGGGATGGGAGGGTCACAAAGGCCATTGAAGGATCTCAGTTTCCCCACTTATGGAGGCCTGAATCCGTCTGGGACTTCACAGGGCTGCGTTTAGGACCATACAATTTGTGGGGGTCGGGGGTTATGGATGCTTCAGTTTCCTAATAGAAAAACCATAATATGTACTGTTAATCTGAAATTTTACTTTGATTAAAATGTCAGCACATGATGGGACGTGATCCAGTTACATTAAACCTCAACTGCAGTAGATAAAGAAAACTATGAGGAAACCACAGGTTTCCCTACCCCCGCCACCACCCCGATATGTTAATTGATGTAGTAATTACTTATATTTACTGTTATCAGCGGGAGCTGGAGTTTTTAAAATTCTTTTTACCTATGTGAGAGAATAAAAGGAAAATGAGAGTTAGGTGAAATACGTCTGTAGAGGTTATTTAACGTTAACAAATGACCTTTAACAGCCCAGCTCTGAATTCTGGCAGAGCTAAGTTTGGAAGCCCAGCTCCATGCACTGGGCAGCAGTGTGACCCTGATATTACTTGAGCTTTAAAAGCTTTAGTTTTGTCATTTGTAAAAGGAATGATTAGCAATGCCGGCCTCAGACAGTTATTACTTCACGAGAGGAGGCGGTACAGCTCTTTGCTTGGTGCAAACATAAACAAATGTTAACGTAGTAGTAGAAGGAACAGTAATAGTGCTGTTGTGATGAATGGGTATTTCGGAAAAACTGAAATTGTAAAACAAATCTGTTTCTGAAAATCAGGATCCAGATTCAAGGACGTGGCATCATTATGTCTACCAGCCCAAATACCTGGATCAGCAAAAGTCAGAAGAACTTGACAGAGAAAAGAAATTGAAAGAAGATAGTCCCAGGAAAACTCCCAATAAAGAGAGTGGTGTGCCCAGCCTTCCTGTGTCATTGACAAGCATCAAAGAGGAGCCCAAAGAAGCCAAGCGTCCAGATTCTCAGTCCTTGGATGAGAGCAAGCTGAAAAATGATGATCGGAAGACTCCCGTAAACTGGAAGGACTCTCGAGGAACGAGAGTGGCTGTCTCCTCACCCATGAGTCAGCATCAGTCCTACATACAGTACTTGCACGCTTATCCTTACCCACAGATGTATGACCCCAGCCACCCTGCATACCGGGCGGTTTCTCCCGTCTTAATGCACAGTTACCCTGGTATGTGTTGTGGGTTCTCACTCTGTGGGTGGGAGGAGGCTGTGTTCAAAATATCAGCTGTTTTAAAACTCAGGATAAATTAGATGCTTCAAGAGTAGCATTTGTTTTGCTTGTTTTTATGCTGCTTAAGTCCCAAAGATGAAACTGATTTAACATAAGATTTTTTTTTTTAAGATGAAATGTTAAGAGTCTTTCTCTGTGGTTTCCATAGGCTCCGAGGGTCGGCTCTAGCTGTTAGACTGACAGATACTTTATTGCCTGTGAAAGTATTCAGAGCACTTACTGTCATAACCGTTACTGTTACTGTTCCTTTCACTTAAGCAGACACATAAATGTATGAAATGGCTCTAAGCTCAATTCTGTTTATAACCTCCCTTCATCAGGATGAATTAACTGGGAGAAGAGAATCAGAGAACCTAAATACAGTTTAATGATGGTGTAGCCCTTTCTTAATGTAGTTCCCTATTTTAAGCTCTCTGACTCTCATCCCAAATTCATGTAATCCAAATTTTTTTTTAAAAAGATGTCGCCCCTAACTTGGTGTGGCGTTTATTGTTTATCTGCAGGGGCCTATCTCTCTCCAGGATTTCATTATCCTGTTTATGGAAAGATGTCAGGGAGAGAAGAGGCAGAGAAAGTCAATACCAGCCCTAGCATCAACACAAAAACAACCACGGAATCGAAAGCACTGGATCTGCTCCAGCAGCACGCTAACCAGTACCGGAGCAAGTCTCCCGCCGTAAGCCTCCTCTTGTTGTTACTTAAAAGCACTGTGTTTTTGAGGGGAGAAAAGTGCTAAGCTAGAAGACAGTCTTGAAATATAAATGGTTTTGGGACCCAGCTGTGATTTCAGGATGCTGTTTTATTCTAGTATATAAAGAATGGAAGGTTGAAAAGTAAGATGCTTTCATACACAGGGGGAAAAAATTGTCAGCACGTGTAACATAGTAGTGATTTTTCCGTTGGAACATTTATACCTTGCTTTCCCAGGAGGACCCCTGCTAGCCAGATATTTAAATTTATAGGGACCGAGCTTTGATGTGCTCGTGTGCCAGAGCGAGTAACTTGGCTAAGGAGTGGCGGCTGCATCTGCTGCTTTGGCCTTGACTCATGGACGTGTCCCTATAACTCTGCTGAAGTAGCTTGGGCATGTGTATTTGTGCAAGGTGGCTCTGCTCCCACCCTGCCCTCCAAAAAAGGGCGATTGCTACTCCTAGAGACTGTTGAGAAGACAGGTTAAAAACAAAAGTTGTGGTAGTTCTTGCCTCCAAAAGAGAGGTTTGGAGTAAATGGAAATACAGGTTCTGTGACTGTGAGTCTGTCTGCCTGAGACCCTATAAAGAGAAAAGATGATGTATGAATCTTTTCCTGAGAGGACTTACTGTGCAAAGGGTTTTTTTTTTTTTTTAAGTAAGAAAAAGGACTTTAAGAAAAGAGTGATTAAGTTCTAGTGGGTAAAAACATCTCAGAAAACTTGAGCCTTAACACAGTTATGATTTGGGAGAACCGGAGCTTCTCTGAGTGGTCCGAAATTGAGAGACTCTGGAATCCTTCAGAGGTGTAGGACAGTCATTTCCTCTGCTTGCTCTCAGCATGTGATAGTAGAGTGTCTGTTTTCAATGGAACATAGTAGATAAAGAAAGGTTTAAAATTATGACATAGATTCTTCTCACAAAATTAATTAGAGTAGAAGAGTAATCAGAAGGCTGGACCTTAAAGAAGTCTCTACAACTACATTTTTGCCTCCATCCCTCTGTGACAGGTGTGTCTGGGAAGCAGGTGGGTCTATTCTAAACCTGCAGTTGTGAGTGAATATAGAGATCCTCTTATGTCAGTCGTTTGAGGAAAACATGGATGCTGTGTTGGCTTAATTCCAGCTGAAACGAATGCCTGTCTTTTGAAATGATCTGCGATTAATAACAAATTTTACATATCTCTGTATGTACTTTTTAATCATTAGCACGTATCGCTGAAAGGACAGGTGGTTTATGACTCCTACTAACTGTTTTGTTGGAGGATTAAAGGGGGACCTCTGTTTCTGTTGCAGCCCGTGGAAAAGGCTGCAGTGGAGCGGGAGCGGGAAGCGGAAAGGGAGAGGGATCGTCACTCCCCCTTCGGCCAGCGCCACCTGCACACGCATCACCACACCCATGTCGGCATGGGCTACCCGCTCATCCCTGGTCAATATGACCCTTTCCAAGGTCAGCAGCGCTGTCGTCCCTGTGTCTCTGTTCACCCCACTTTGGAGAACAGTTGCCAAAACCACCTTTCCTGCCTTAAAATAAAAAGGTTGAGCTTTGAGTTAACAATAGCTCTAGGAGGGTTTTAAAATATATTTCTTTTAATTTGTTGTTGTTTTTGGTGGGGAGGGTTTTTAATACTTTTTCTGGTATTTCCTTGTGACACAACGAAGGCTATTCTCACACCCTCCATTCAGTAGAACACAACATCGTGTTCCACTGAAATGGCTACCACTTAATAATTGTCACTTGTTGTTATCAGCACACCCTGTTATCTCACACAGGGTGGCGGCCAGTGTCTGGGGCAGTGACTGCAACAATCAGAAGATCAGATAGCTGCTTCTGGGAAATGTGGAAAACAGGGAGGGTCGGTGGGAGGCTCTGGGGAAATTGCTTGTCCTGATCTACACAGGCCTGGAGGTTGCCCTCTTCCCCATGGTAGTAACGGGAGTCACATGATTGGGCTCAACACTTCTTAGAACCTAATTCAGGGACTCTTACAGCCCTTCACTGCTGTGACCCTTTCAGTAAAGAGGAGAGACATTTTTAAAAAGCCACAGAATCGACGTGGGGAACCTCCGGTTCGTGGTGTTTTAGTGGCGCGTGAGCCCTTCCTCCTGGCTCTGTCACCTCCTGGCAGGTGTTTACCAGCAGATCACATGGTAGCATCTTGCTGTCTGAGTCAGCTTTGGCTGCCGTAACAGAATACCGCAGTCTTTAAGGCTTTAAAGGACAGGAATTCCATCTTAGTTCTGGAGACTGATGGTCTGTGATCGGGTGCCAGCGTGTTTGTTTCTGGTGAGAGCTCTCTTCCTGGCTTGGAGGCGGCCACCGTCTTGCTCTGTGCTGCTGTGCTCTCTGTGCATCCGGAGGTGGGAGGGGGCGAGAGAGACTTACTCTCTCGTGTCTCTTATAAGGACACTAATCCTATTGGATCAGGGACCTACCTTAGGGCCTCATTTAACCTTAATTACTTCCTTGCGGTCCTGTCTCCCAATACAGTCACGCTGAGGGTTAAGCCTTGCACATAGGAATTTTGGAAGGACACAGTTCGGTCTGTAGTGCTTGCCAAGTTGCCTCTTACTCTACAGTCTGAATACAAGATAATGTATTTGCAGGTACTTCCAAAAATAGGAAGTGCTCTACAAATGTGGAGGTCATTTTAGTTTATTCAACTCAGGTTACTTGGTGGCAAATAGTGGTATTAAAAGGGAACAGAAAGAACATAGAAAGACAGTCATCTCCCTAAGGTTTGCATCGGTTTCCTCTATTTTTTTCCAGAACTGTTTTCTATAGAATTTAGAAGAATTTCCTATTAGGCAGCTTCCTGCCATTTGAAGCTGTTACATTTTCTTACTGCTACCTTTCTCTTGCAGGGTAAAAGTTGAGACTATTTCTAACTTCAATTCAGTGATTCCATGTACCTTATGGGATGCATTGTGTTCAATCACTGGGGAAAACGTTAACATGATAAAAGTTATTATGAAACTATTGTATTCTAAGCAAATAGCATGTCGCTTCTATAATTCACTGTGACTTTTGATTCCTGTTGTTACCTGGTACCTATTATTTCTCCTGAGCTTCCTATTCATGAATGCGTGCAAACCATTTAGCACCATGCAGAGCCAGAGAGATGGGATGCTATATTCTCTTTGAATAGCTATTAAGAAAACCGCAGAGTATTCAATGAAGGGATAGACTGGTTAGACCAAGCAGTTTGTTCTCTGTCCTTACTGTATGAAGCATCTCATGTATATTTAGGAAAGGACAGATTGCCGCTTTGGGGTCTACAGCCCATCACTACTCTACCTTTCCAAATGTCACAGGAACCCTGCATTTTATTCCCCATCAGGCTTGACCTCTGCTGCCCTCGTTGCCTCTCAGCAGGTTGCTGCACAGGCATCTGCATCAGGAATGTTTCCTGCACAAAGAAGGTAAATATTCTTACATTTCAAATCAGTTTTCTGGATGGAGACATCTTAATGGGTGGGAGGAAGCAAGTGTAAGCTTTTTAGACCAAAAACTTGGCTCCTAAGGGTATGATACTTTCGTAGTGACTGTGCTTATGATCCCACTGTGCTTCACAGGCGCCTTCTATTTCGTGAACCTCATTTTTATAGCTGTAATGTAGATAAGTAATTAACTGAGCAGTTTTTAAGACAGTTGAAAGTTTCTTAGGTTATCTTCACAGCTTTGTTAAAATAATCCACAATGACTCCCTTTGTCTTATTGTGTTTAAAAATAAAATTGGAAATGGAGGAATTTATTTCCCTGATGCTGGAGGTAATGTTTGTTCTTCGGTATTTTTAATTATCCCTCAGGTTGTTTCAAAAAGGAAAATAATTTCTTTTTCATGATGCATATATCATTTCCCTTGTGTCCATTCACTTGCTATGGAATTGGATTCCATGAATTGCATAGAATTAAAATAAGCCTATCAATCTTTCGGTTTTCATATTTTCAGTGTCAAATGTGGGTAGAACCCGTATGCTAAGGTTTTCTTTTCTTTTGCAGAGAATAACAAGATTGGAAATGTACATTGTCATGTGACTGGATCACATGGGGAAGCGCTTTATACAGACATCAGTTCCATGGTGTTAATTTGAAATGCCTTAATGGCAGGCAAAAACCAGTCATTTCATTTTTGTAAATTACAGATTTTATCACAGAGTTGCAAATGTTGCTGTAATTAAACTTCTGTTTTATATATATATGCGTATACATATATGTATATATACATATATATATATATATTCTTTACTTTTTGTATCAGTAACCAGGCTCGCACACACAGGGTCTGCTGCCAAGTCGCAAACCACTCAGCAAAGGAAATTTAAAAAATGTATTTGTCATGTTGCAAAGTGTTAGCCACAAAAGGCTGCTTACTTTCTTTTCCTTTTCAATTGTAAATAAATAATGTTATGTATCAGTGTGCCTGAATCTTGCATATCCTTCCTATATTTCCCGTAAGCCCCTCTGAAAGGCTAACTGTGATGATGACACTTTGGTACAATTTAGATGTCTATTTGGTGGCTCCCGTTAAGACGCATCAGTGTAAAATGTTCCTGTAGTCACTGTTTGTACTTGTGTATTGTGGGAAAAAAGTACTTTTGGAAGGCATGGGGTTGCCAATACCACAAAAACTGTGTTGTATATAATGTAAAGATTAAAATGGGGAAATAATGAGCATCTGTGAATAATGAGGTGTCATTTTTGATAATCTTGAATGGCAAATAACCCAATAGCCTGCATACCAGAGACATCTGTGATTGTTCTATTACTTGAATAGTCTTGCAGTCCTTTTTCTTTTCTTTCTTTCTTTCTTTCTTCTTCTTCTTCTTCTTTTTTTTTAATGTTTACAATTATCCAGTTTTAGAAGAGAGAGACTTTAACGCCATTGCCTGGTTACTTGTTTTATGCTGTAATCTAGTTTATTTTATGTAAAATGTATATTGAATGCTTTCCTTTTTTATACCTGCCTTAAATAATTTGGCAATCAGAATTAAAAAGGTTTTTTTTTTTTTTATAATGGCTTCTTGTCCGTCTCATGTTATTTCTAGCTGGCTGAGAGCAAGTCTAATTTTCAAAGAAAGGTTCCTTCATATTACAGATGTCCAATGCATTAAGATCTGGTACACAGATACTAACTTCTCTTATATGATACCCAGGTTTAACAACCAATAGTGGGTTTAATTCAGTGGAAACATGGGTGGATCTTTAGTGGGTATTTACCCCAAACATGGAGCATAATATCACTGCAGATTGGTAGATAACAGCTTTCTCTGGTACAGAATGATATTCCAAATATGTTGGTCTTGTGACTTGTGGACTGTAGGTAAAATGTATAAAAAGTTAGTCAGCTAGCCATTTATTTGACTTGTCATTAAATTGTTTTAGTAGCATATGCTATGCCACATGTACAGAATTAAATGCTTCCTGTTTTTTTTTTCCTTGCCTCTCCTTCTCTCCCTCCCTCCTTCTCAACAAATACTTTCTGAGCACCTGCTTTATCCAGGCACTGTCTAGATGCTGAGATACAGCCATGAACCAAGCAGACAAAAATTCCTGTCTTCAGAGAGTTGGCATCTTCTAGTAGGTGGGGTAAGCCTAATAAAATATATAAGAAATAGGCGGAGTATGTCAGATGCTTGATCAATGCCCTGGCAAAAAATTAAGTCTGGGAGTGGGCTTGGGGGCTGTGTGGGAGTTTGTAACTCTTAAATTGAGTGATCAGGGAGGGCCTTACTCAGGAGATGAGGAAGCAGTCATGCACATCTCTAGTGGGAAAGATTGGCAGGGGGAGGGGGGTTGTCATGTGTTTGGATGGATTGATTTCGATGCTTCATTCCAGCTGTAAGTTTTAATGATTTTACTGTAATTGCTAATGACAGATTTTCCACTTGGTTTTCTAAGAAGTTCTTTAAGTTGATAGAATTTGTCTTGATAGAATTTGGTTCGTTCTCTTACGTCGAGGCCTTTGCTTCACACGTGAGGAGGAATTTGCAATCAAAAATGCTTCCTCTACTTTTGGAAGCCACCATCAAGCGGCTTTCCTTTGGAGTTTCATCAAACATTGTTTATGGGGTTTATTACTGCACTTAAAAGGAGTTCACAGATTTTTCATCATTTTTTAAGTTACCAGATTTTTTTCAGTTCCTAGACCACATTTTGATGTATCCTGGAAGGCGGTGGAATTTGTGTCACCCCAGTTCAGTATGTTTCCTCTGTTCAGAATATCGTTTCCAAGATGCAGTATGTGTTGCCCAGTTCTGGAACTCACTGAACAGTTCACTATCAAAACACAGGACCAGAACTTAGGTCAACTTAACATCTTCACCAGCTGTACTATCACATTCCTGGGGGTGGCTAGGGGATGCTGTGGATTCCTGAGGATTTTCCTACCTTCAGTAATAAGTCTTTTTAAAAAAACATGTGGAAGCCAATCTTGCCTGAGCTGCACCATGATGAGATATATGCTTATTTTGTACCAGGCTTTTAATCACTTCTAGTTAGGGGCCTAAATAGATAGGTTACTAAATAGGTGCCTCAGATCAGGCTTAATTTTGCTCCTGTAATAAACAAGAGTGCTGATAAACACAGAGATACATGACCAAAAGCACAAGGTGATTTGAGTAGTCTCTCCCCCAAGGCTTTTACTGGAACATTACTCATGACTGGTTTACATTAATCACTGAATGAAGTTTTGTTTCTTCCCCCTTATTGTTCCAGTGTTGTCTCTGCTGCTGACAACAGGAATTGCCAAAGGCCAGAGTTTGTTTATATTGTGTGTGCCATTTCTCTGGCTGAGTACAGAGTCAGTACTGAATGGTAAATTAAAGATTCCCAAAAGACAAGCACACTTGGCTCCATTATATTACTATGATGAATCTGCCATTAATACGGTTCTAATTGTTTTACTTTTCCAGACATAAACTCAGTCCCCTTAGTGACAAATAATAGGGTTTATTGATTTTACTAAACATTATTCATTCTAGGCCTGCTCTTATCAGCTTGTCCTGAACATATGCAAAAAGCCTGCAGTGCTGACATGGTACAAATTAACTTCATGGAGAAATGAGAGTGAAGAGTTGTTTACAGCTGTCGTTCCTGCGAATGCAGAATATTAAAAACAAGGTAACAGGCTCCGTGTAGAACTGGTTGTTCCCAGATGAGGTTCTCAGGTGGCTTTTTCATGGAAACTTGCCGCTGATGGTCAACCCAGGTGCTTAGCACTTACAGCGGAAAAGGACTGTCTTACATACTCACCCTGGCTGTGACCCTGATGGAGTGTGGTTTCAGCGCAAGGGTTTGAGAGTCACCAGAATAAATAGCTCTGATTGATACAGGATAAAACAGCAGTTTAAATGATAATTACTGGTCACTCCATTCCTTCCCTGACTCTGAAAAAGAGATGAAGCAGGCAGAGCCATTTATTACTGTTTTTGTCACTAGTCATCCATCCCCTGCTTCCTGCACAAGCTTGAGTCATAAATGTTGTTTGCTTTCAGTTCACTTTAGGAGAGAAAACAAAGTGAAACCCACTCATAGGAGTGCCTTCATCATGGTTTCTTTTTTAATTTTTTTTTTTTAATAAAGTCACTCTCTAAAGCAGGTGTTCCCAGCCTCGGCACCATGTACATATTGGACAGGAAGATTCTTTGTTGGGGTGGGAGGTAGGAGGCTGTCCTGTGTGTTGTGGGATCTTCAGCTAGTCTCTACCCACCACACGCCAATAGCGGCTTCTGGTCACACCCCCCACCCCCAGTTGTGACAACCAACTGGTCATATGAAATTCAGATCTCCTGCCTAGCCCGTTCCAATGATAGACTGCTGAATTTCCATGCTCTTTGTTGCTTTAGAAGATGTAAAAACCATCAGTGGCACCAGGTAATCCTAAGAAAATATAATGGGGATGCTCATTTGACCAAATGGATAAAGTTGGACCAGACCCTCTAGCTTTTTTAAGAGAATTGGATGATCTGAAGTTTAACATAATAATTAGTACTTTTTATAGATTGAATTCATTTTCAATCCAAAAACCTGTCTGAGGGCTGAATTCAGCCCAAAGCACATCAATTAGCAAGATGTGCTTTATATATGTTGTTGAAAATCTTCACGCTAGCTCTGTAAAGTACATATTATTTTTCCCTGGAGCAAAGACTTTACAGTTAGAAAACCTGGAGAAAGGAGGCGTTCTTAAGTTGCTGCTGGGACTGAACTCAGCTTTCCTTCCCATCAGGAGTGCCATTCAGTTCATGCACAGGAATCAACTTTGAGAACTTCTCAGATGCAGTATACATTTCAGTAAAGTTTTTTCTTTTTTTTTCTTTTTTGCTTAGACATTTGAAACACAAGGCACTGACAATGCTGTGAGTGTGTACCAGTTCTCAGTCTAGGTTTATGTTCTGATCACACTGGCCAGGCCCTGGCCCATCTTCAGTCATCCTCCTGTCCATGGAATGGAGGGTGGGTACAGGGGAGATCACACTCCTTACCTGCGTCCGTAGGAGAAATGGCTGCTCATGGTGATGCAGGAAAAACAGATGTGGGGCTTGAGGAGGGCTGCGTCAGGCTTCGGTTAAGCCCCTGGGACGTGCCCCGCCAAGTGTGGGTCCTTGGCTTCGCCCAGGAAAGAATTCAAGAGCGAGCCATTGTTGAGTAAAGGTAGATTTATTCAGAGAGATACACTGAAAGGCAAGAGAAAGGCCATGAGGTGTGGGGGTTGGGTGTTCAGATTTAAAGTAGGTACACACTCCATAGACAGAGTGTGGGCCATCTCCGAAGGGAGAGAGAGAGAGAGAGAGAGGCCGTGAGGGGCAGTGTTGACCATTTTTATGAGCTTTGGTAGCTTCATATGCAAATAAGTGGAAGGACCAGTCTAACTAGCCTGGGGAAGGGGCTGGGATTCCCAGGAAGTTGGCCATTTCCCACTCTTTGACCTTTTGCGGCTAGCCTTGGGACTGTCATGGCACATGTAGGCATGTTATTCACCATGTTAATATATTACAATAAGCATGTAATTGAAGCTCAAGATCTTCTAGAAGTCAACTCTCCCACCATCCTGAGCCTCAAGGCCTACTGGGGGTTGAATCTTTCACCATTTTGATGTTAATTACTGTAGCATTCCTTGAATGGCTGTGCCCTGCCCCCTTCCTGTCTCAGTGGCAGCTCTCTGGCTTCTTGTGTGTGAGACCCCACTACTGTCTCAGCCCAGCTCTCCAGGCAACTCCTGAAAGTGGATCAAAGCTGACCCGCAAAATGAAGCCACTTTGACATCTCTTTGAGAATTGAGTTCTTGAGGAATGGAATCATGGCCTTACATCTTTCCGTGGCATCAGAACCCCCTCATTTCCAAGTTAGGAGACTTAACACGGCACTGTGCTTTCCATTATTAGAAAATCTGTAAGTTATTTTCTTTACCTTCAGTGTTTTATAGTGATTGTTATTCCTTGAGTTGGAAAGGTTGGAGCACTGTTAATTTTTGACTCATCTTTCTATTGATTTGTGGAGGTTTTCTTTTTCTTTTTCTTTTTTTTAAACTTTGTCATCACAGCCCTGCTTACTCTCCTGCCTTGCTCTTTTTTCTTTTTAATTTAAGTGTAGTCAGTTTACAATGTTGTATTAGTTTCTGGTGTACAGCAGATGATTCAGTTATACATTCAGATACATATTCTTTTTCATTAAAGGCTATTACAAGGTATTGCATATAGTTCCCTGTGCTATACAGTAGCACCTTGTGGTTTATCTACTTCATATATAGTAGTTAATATCTGTAAATCCCTTAACTTCCAATTACCCCTCCACCCTTTCCCCCAGTAACCATAAGTTTGTTTTCTATGTGAGTCTGTTTCAGTTTTGTAAATAAGTTAATTCGTGCCATTTTTTTAGATTCCACATTTAAGTGACATCATACGGTATTTTTCTGTCTTTTTCTGGCTTATTCACTTGGTATGACAATCTCCAGTTCCATCCATGTTGCTGCAAATGGCATTATTTTATTCCTTTTTTAAGCCTGAGTAGTATTCCACTGTGTGTGTGTGTGTGTGTGTGTGTGTGTACCACTACTTCTTCATCCAGTTATCTGTCAGTGGACATCCTGCCTCTTACAAGGATACTTGATTAAGTTGGGTCCACCCACGTAATCCAGGATTATCGCATTTCAAGGTCAGTGGATTAGCAACCTTAATTCCATCTGCAGTCTAATTTCCCTTTGCCAAGTAACCTAACATACTCACAGGTTCTAGGGATTAGGAAGTGGACATCTTTGGGAGGGCATTATTCTGTCTACCACCCCACCCAGCACCATGTCCTCTCTGCCTGGATAGTAATAAGAACATAGTAATGGCCGCTAGCATTTATGTAGGATTTACTGTGCTCTAGACACTTATTGCTAAACACTTCACATAGAACAGTTCACTTAATGCTCATAACAACCCAAGTGCTATTCCCACTTCGAGATGAAAAAACTGAGGCACAGTTGTAAGGTACTTTGTCTGAGTTTGCACCTCTGTATAAGTGACAGGGGCAGGCTTCATGACCATTGTGCTATATGCTGCTTCAGAAAGAGGATCTTAAATCCCCTAGGCAGTTAACAAAAGCTAGCCAGCTTTCCTTAAAAAAGAATAATGCCTTTCTCCATTGCACGCCCCCCACCCACCCATAGTCATGTGCTCTCTTTCCCCTGCAAAAGTTCCCTAGAACTTAATAGCCTGTAAGAATTAAGAGGGACCTGTCTTGTCCTCAGACAAGTAGGCTGCACTCTGGAGAGAAAAGAGGAGCTCAGGACCACTCTTACTGAACAGAGATACTGGGATGGGGGTGGTGGTGAGGAGCCAGGAGTGTTAGGAAAGGCTCGCATCAGGCACCGGTGAGCGAAGAGACAGCACGTGGCAGTCCGTGGACAGAGGGTGAATCTTACCATTTCAAGAACAAGCAAGAATCCTTGAGAAAGAGAAACCAGGCTGTAGCCCGCGGTCAGGGCTTAGGGTTACTGAAGGCTTTAGGTTGAGAAAGAGCCTTGACAGATTCTGAAGAGAGCCTTGCCCTTGCTGGAAGGGCAGGGGTGGGCGGTAACTCCAAGGTAGTGCCAGCACTAGGCAGGGCCCCATCCTCTTTCCTCTGCCCTCCCCTCCCCCTGGCAGAGAGCAGAGCGCTTGGTAAGGAAGAAGACAAAGGAATGGCCCCAGTTCCCTGCCCCTCCACCAACCCTCCCTGTGTGCACAGGCTGACCTGCTTACCCGTGGAGGATGGATGCCCTGACTTGAGCAGGGATGGGCTAGCGCTCTGCCAGCAGGTCTAGTGACTGGAGATGCTTTTGGTGGGGTTAAAGTCCTTCCAAAGAAGGCATTTTGGAAGTGACTGAAGCAGAATTCGTCCAGGAAACATCTTCTGAGCATTTCCTAAGGGGCCCAGTGTTTCCCTGGGGCTGAATGCTCAGCCCCTGCGCTCACAGCCCTTCCAGTTGTGGGGCACAGCCCTCCCTCTGCATCAGCCAGACCCCTGCAGACCTTTTGTTGACTAGGCCAGTCTGATGTGAGGAGGAATATTCGCTTTGGGGACTCTGCCATCAAAGCTTGTAAACCTTTCCACATGATGTGTTCAGCCTTAGAAATCCCCAGGTGCCTGTGTGTCTGCCACTCCCAAACCCCTGCCGTCCCCCCCACCCCGTCTCAGTGATAAGATACAGAGACAGGCTATAAATGATGGATTTTACGACAGCAGTTCTGGGACCAGACTGTCTCCCTGTCCATGCTGCCCCCAGGCTGGGCCTGAAGCAGGACTGGCCCCAGCAGGCAGCTAGGGAGCAGCAGATGTGCCCAGAGGTGGGGAGTTTTGGTGACTCATTTCTGTCCCTCAGCCTGGATTCTGTGGGTTGTCAGTGAGGGGCAGAATCAGAGGCGGAAAGTGCCACACCACCCAGGGAAGCCCCATTGCCTATCCGTGGGCAGCCTGTCATGGTTACTATCTTGAGAGGCTTCATGCTGTTCAGTGCAGTTTCTGGAAACACAGTGTGACCGTCGAGGGGGCCCAGGAACGTTCCTGTCACTGACCCTGCTGGGTGAGGTGGGCTGAAGTCATGTCAGTGACCAAGCAACGTCCCCCAGGTCAGCTAAAGGGACGTCCTTTTCATTGCCTGGTGGTGGATACTCATGAACTGGTGCTGAATATGCATGTGACATCCTCCTAGGAGGCCAAGTGTCTCTAACTTTGTCCCACTCCATATATGTGTGAGTGTGTGTGTGTGTGTGTGTGTGTGTGTATATATATATGTATCATATATATTATTTGCTCGGGGCTCTGAGGGCCTCTGACACTTGCTCTGAATGCTTGGCAGGTCACCTGTGCCCTACTTGCTAATGCCACCTTGCCTTAGTCAAGGACTTCGTCAGCTGTAAATAACAGAAACCTATTCAAGCTGGCTTAAGCAAAATGGGCAAGTGTAATGTAGGGCAGAGAGGTCTTACGGGAGCAAGGGTGGGACGTGTGTGTAAGCATCAGGGGGGCTGGCGCTGGGACGTGGGTCATCTCCAGGCACCTGGGCAGCCTCCCCCTTCCTCTCCTCCCCCACCCCCACCCCCAGTCTCTCTCTGACTCTCATCATGATCTCTTCTCTCTGCTCTTTCTTTTCCTCTATCTCTCCTCTCTCTGCACACTGGCTGCCTCTGGTTCTCTAAGCACATGGCTTGCCTTGCTGAAAGTACGGTCTGGCATCTCTGTTCTAATTTCAGGTTCCCAGGAGAATCAAAGTGGCCCAGCTGGGGTCCAGTGAGCCAAGAGGGTTTTGCAGTTGAGAATAACTTGCCTTGCTGAGGGACTCCAGGTTGCAGGGTCAAGGGGTGCGGAACAGATCGCTGAGCTGGCTCCTCAGTTTGGCTTCTTTTGGCCAGCCCTACACCACCCTGTGTCCAAGGAACATTTGTGGCCAAGAACAGAAGCCCATTCAAGCCAGCTTAGTTACAAAGATGGTTCATTGAAAGCTTACGAGTCAGTCTCATATTATAAGAATATGGGAAGGAAACTGGCAGGTCATAGTGATGGTGTCTAGAAACCCCTTCAGTCTCTCCCCAGGGTCATGTAATCTCCGCGTACCTGGAGAGGGCGTGGGAACACTAGGCTGTCCCCCTTACCCCTATCTTGTCCTGTGTACCTCTTCCATTTGGCTGTTCCTGAATTGTATCCTTTAGGATAAAACTGTAATCATACGTATAGTACTTTCCTGAGTTCTGTGAGTCATTCCAGTGAATTATTGAACCTATTTGTGGGGGAGGGGAGTTGTGGGAACCCCCAAATTGTAGTTGACTGGGCAGAAATGTAGGTAGCCTGGGGACCCCATTTGCAACTGACTTCTGAGGTGGGGGCAGTTTGGTGGGACTGAATCCTTCATCTGTTGGGTCTCCGTTCCCTCCTGGTAGTATCAGAATTGAATTGAATTGTAGGACCTAGTTGGTGTTAGAGAATTGGTGTGTGTGTGGACACAGCCTTGCAGTGGTAGCGTCCTAGAACACAGCCAGGTGGGCTATCACATAGTCTTAAGACAGAGCGCTCACAGACCTAATGCACACAGATCACACAGTTCATTGGAGCAATTTAAACCAAAGCATACAGTTAGAAGGTAGTGGAAAGAAGTGGAATGGACTGACACACTTAGACTGGGAAACAAGCAAATGGGAGGGCCACATCCCCTGAATTCCGTCACACCATGTTCTTCTGTCCTGTTTCTCTCTGGGCCACATCAGTCGTCCCCACTGATGGTGTGGTTACGAGGGCCACAGGTGAGGATGAGGAAGAGGAAGAGGATGCCTGAGTCAGCCCCACTTACTCTGTTGGAGAGCCTGGTGAAGGGCTGTTGCGTTAGTCTCCTGAGCACGTATGGGCTTTATTTGCGTGTCCAGGACAGAGGGCAGGTGGGGTTTTGCACAGGTTTCATCACCAAGTGGCTAAAACAGGACCTCGTGGCTACTGAGTCCTTTGTGTCCTCATGTATACTTAGTATATCATGAATATTCAGTGTTTCCTTGCCTCATATATATTTAGGGTATCATGAATATTTATTATTTACTTGGTTCTTCCAATCCTGTCTGTCTGGATTCACACATACATGCTCTACTTGTTTTATCTAATGTATCTCACAGGTAAATACCTTAATGATCTGTACTTAACACATCTAATGATTTGCATCAACCTCATTTGTTTTCTTGTTTTCTGTAGTGGAACTGATATTCTCCGTGTGGCAAGTGCGCGTGGCGTGAAGTCTGAGAGATGGATGTATATGTTTGGGTGGGGAGGAGGCGTATTATTAGGGTCTTATAAGCTATTGTAAGGACTTTATTTTTACTCTTAAAGGGCTAGAGGAGCTGTCTGTTTAGGTGAGCTTACAATTTCATCACATGCATGAAGATTTTAAGAAAGGAAGGAGGTAGGAAAAATTACAGAAGCAGGTGCCAGCAGATTCTTTGTAGAGAGGTGTAATATAGAAGTGCAGAGAATGCGCGTTATTGGGGGAGGATCGTAGATATTCATTTTACTTCTTTGTCTACCAGCTATTTCAGTCTTGTCACGATGGCAAAGGAATGAGAACGTGCAGGAGGAGGCAGCCACCCCAGGATGTGAACGAAGGTGCTGGGCACAGAGTGAACAAGAATGGTCCCAGAGAAGAGGTACAGCCAGCACTAGATGGAAGTTTAATGGGGGGAGTTTGCAGGGTAGGAGGAGATGAAGTAGTACCGTTAGGATTCAGAGGCATTGCTGGTTTTAACTAATCATTCAGTCTTTGCCATGACCTTGACTTAACTCCCTGAGAGGTCTTACTCCAGTTATTTCTTGTATGTTTCCTCCTGCCTGTTTAAATGGATTGACTGACACAGCATTGTATACCTTAATTATACATTTTTGTGATTTGGGTTAGCTGGGGCAGAACGTTAACATATTTACCACTTGGATAAAAATGTTGCAGTGCTTGTTCATAAAGCAATAGCATATAGCAATGTCAGCTGGAGTAGAACCCTAAAAAGTCAATTTTAGCTCTACTGAAAAAGTCACTTAAAAAGTTTTTGTGGAATATCATTGGTTTTACTTTTTAAAGAGTCTGTCTTGTTGGAAAGAATTTTGAGGTTATTTCTTTCTCACGCTTCTGTAACATAGAACACACAATTGCATGTTGTTTATTTTTAAATTGCATGATATGTTTCTTAAAGAAACATGTAAAACTTATGCAATTACTGTAGTATACTATTTATATTTTTGGAAAGTATGGTTAGTACGTGGAAGCATAAAAGTAATTTCATCTTTTTTTGTAGTGAAACATTGCTTGACTTGTAGTGGTATGTTATTGCCTTAAATATACCTTGACAAACTGGTTAGCTGTACGGGAAAAAAAATAGCCTGGAATCCAACATAACTTTTTATAACAAAATTAATTCCAGGAGAATCAAACATTAGTGGAAGCATCACAGTACTAGAAGAAAACATGGATAATTTATTTATATTTTTAGAGCGGGAGTGATCGTTCTGTATATAGCATCAACTTCAGAAGCCATAAAGGGAAAGGTTGATAATTTGATTGCTTTAAATATTTAAAGATTCATTTGTAGAATAACATTATAAATAAGGCCAAATAGCAAACAAGAGACTGCAGGTAATATTTGCAATATATACCTTAGGCGAAGGGCCAATTTTTATACTCAGATGACTTTTAAAAGTGCTGAGGCAGCACCCTCATAGAAAAGACGGACAAAAGAGACAAACAACTAGTTAACAGAAAAAGAACACAATGACTAATAGAAATATAAAAAGATGGTCATATAGCACAGTAGAGGGCCAGTGGTTTATTTTTCCCTTAATAGGACCGCAAAGGTTAAATGTTGGTGAGGGTGTGTGTCAGTCTCACTACACTGGTAGTGAGAAATCTGTTAGGGACAAAGTTGGCACTGTTTGTCAAAAATGTAAATGCACATAGTAATTTCCTTTTTGGGAATTTAGCCTACAGCCATTCTCAATTGCACAAAGACACTGTACAGAAATGTTCACTGCATGATTTGAAACACCAAAAACTACTTAAACGTCCATCAACATGGTCTAGTAACGGTACAGCCACAATATGGTGCCTTGAAAAGGATGACATAAGTCTCGTATTTGCATGTTGTGATGGCTCAGCGCATTGTTGAATGAATGGATGCGGGATGTTACATGTAGGGTATAGGAGTACAGTCTCTTCTGTAAATAAATGAGTACATATTTATATACGTGTGTGTGTTGTATGCTTGTGTGTTCGTATCTGTGCATGTTTGTGCTTTATATTTGTATTTGGATAGAAAACCTGGAAAGCAAGCCTCTCAGATTAACAGTGGTGAACGGGAAGTGGGGAGAAGTGGCCTAGAGGAGGAAGGGACTTTATTTTTAATTAATATAATTGTGAACTGTCATTTAAAAAAAATGATGGACATGAATTACTTTAAAAATAAGCTGTTATTTCTCTCACCAAGAATCTGTGGCATATCTGTCTCTGTCTTATCTCTACTTCTCTTGCTATCTCTTCACTATTTTTACTTGATTCCTCTCTAGTTAGCTAATTTAATATATATATAAAACAGTAAAGGAGGATGTTTATTAGCTAGTTGTAGAATATTTCACAGCGATGCTAACTGCTTTGACATTTATTATACAATGTCTGTTCTTCCGTATCTGTGTACGGTATTTTATTTTAACACAACATCATACGCGTACTCTTAACATACGTAAGAGGAAAGTTACGTACTCAGTTGGAGTAGCAAACAAATAGATGTCTCTATTAATGATAAGTACCTCTTATAGTACGAAATATTTCAGAGTTAAAAATAGAACATAACAATTGTGAACAAAGTCTATATAAAGTTGTTTCAATAGAGGTTTTATCTCATTTTGTCATAATAGAGTTTCATCATTTTAAGGAATTCTGTTGTGATGGGCATTTAGGGGTGAGCAACGGACTCATCCGCATGATGGTAGCCACTATGAAAAAGGTGGCTTCAAGCCCTTGGAGACAGAGCACGTACAGGGCTTAGATGTTGAGCAAGAAGTGAGTTTGGTGAGGAGTTGAGGTTAGTTAATGCCCAGCATAATAGAAAGGCTTCCTTTTTTTTTTCTCTCCTGCTTGGCATCTAGGAGCAAGGAGTAACAGAAGCTACAAGTAGACTTAGGATAGCTCTTGGGTAAGTGACACATAGTCTCTTCCATCCCTTAATACCTCTTCCTCTCCTTTTTACAAGGAGAAACGAGGATGGTTCTTAAAGTAAAAACAGCCATGTCATATTTCCATTTCATATACTCATACGTATTTCTATGCCCATAGAGGTAAGCTCGCATTTTCAAAATTTTGCACTTGCTTAGAAGATCTTTGCCTCTCCTTTCATTTCAAGCTTTCTGGATCATTTGTTTTAGGTGTGTCTCTTTTATGCACAGTAGAGATTAGTTTCTCTATGAAATCCAATATGAAAATCTGTTTTCAGTAGTTAACATTAGAACACTTTTATGTATGGCTCTGAAAGATGATTGTTTCTGTTCTGTCATATTATGTTATGTTATGTTATGTTTTCTCTTTGTTTATTTTAAATATTGTTATTTACTTCTGATATTTGGCAAGATTTGTATTTTTGACAAATATTTTGTATTTTTGTATAAATATTTTACCTCTTTTGTATTATATAAAGGCATAATTACTTCATACAAAGTACACTTATACAAATTACCTTATAATAATACAATAATAAATACAAATTACCTTATACAAAGATCACCTTTCTATATTAATCGCAGTTACTGTCATCAGTGATAAAATTAGCTCATGTTCTCTCCTTTGTCCGTATAGTCTCCCTCCCTCAACTGCATATTGTCTTTTATTGTCACCTTTTTAGTGCTAATTATATTTTCACTTCCACCACTTATTTTGTCAGTATTAAAATATATTCTTTTGTCCTCACTTGTTTTCTACCTCCTATAGTCTTCTCTCAATTTTTATTTTATTATTTTTTAAAAACATGTTATATAAAGACATTTTCCAAAAGTAGAAGAAATTATAGATGACTGGGTCCTTAAATATCCAAATTATTTTTCATCTTAAAATGCCCATAGCTTTGAGTATGTCTCAGTGTTGATTGTTCTAGTTTAATTTTTCATAATACATGATCTGCTTTTTGATTATGTAGGTACAAGTCACAAGTCTTCATTTATTTCAGGAAAGTTCTATCACCAATCGTTTAAAAATACTTGCTCTGTTTTATTTTCCCTTATGGAAGATTCCAATTATATATATATTGGATATCCTTTGACTTGTGTATCTACTAGATAAATTTTATCTTTTATAATTATTATCTTTCCAACTAAAATTTTTTTCTTTATTTTTATCTCATTTTATTAGCTTATTTCCTATAGTTAATGTTCCTTTTTGGATTTTCTACAATTTCTCTTTCTCCTTTGCACTTTTCATTAAAAAAAAAAATCTCTAACTTTTTTCTTGTAGTTTTTCCTGAGTTCTGCCAGCATGTGTTTTATCCTTTCTTCTCTGCTGTGCGTTCTTCTATTTTTATAGTTTTCCTTAATGGAGGTAATTGTTTTATTATTATTTTTTAATATCACAGTCAAATTTGTGATGATAAATTCATCTATTTTTCTGAGTGTTTTTTAAACTGTTGCTAAGTTCTGATGCTTTCAAAAAATTCTTTAAAAAAACAGTGTGCCAATTATGCTATGCATGATTGATTGGGTTTGGTGTTCTCAGACCACCTATTTATAGGATGTTTTGTTAGGGGTGGGCCAGATGGAATTCTAGGCTTTGTAACTCAAGATGCTTTCCTTTGCTGCCTGAGAGACATTTTGCTTCAATATGGCATCTCTGTGCTGTGCAATCGGTGTTTCCTCTTCTTCTCTGACCTAATCGCATGATCTGAGCTCTGTTGCATCTCAGCCATTCCAGAGCCACACCCTCTTCAGTCTTTCACTTAGTGGATCCCTTTCATTTTAAGAGTATTTGTGCTTATGCTTGTTGGGACCTGCTACCAGCGTCACTCCCTTCAGCCCTCCCCGGGCTGCTCTCTGCTGCTTCCAGGAAAGCTTCCTTTGGGGCTGTGCTTCATTTCAGCTGTCTGAGGCAGCATTAGTAGTAATTATAAGTTTGTAGTGTTGTCGGTATCCAAGTTTAAAAAAAAATTTTTTTTCTCATTGTCCTGGTTGCTCAGAACAGTTTCTAGGAAAAGAAGTTAAATAAGTCCTGAGCCAAACTGTCACCTTGTTTATGCTAGAAGTCCTTATTCTCATGTTTTAAATATTTTCACTTCTATTATGTAATTTTTTGATTACACAAATCATATATAACTAAATGATTATATTAAAAATTAATTTAAGCAAAACAGAAGAATAAAAGAAGTTAAAATAAAAGTCTCCCCTCTTAATCCTCCTCCCAGCTCTTAAAGAGTAACCATTTTTCTTTGGTTGGTATATATCCTTCTAGACATTTCCCTATGTAGGTATATGAAATTGATATTGTATATTTTGAAATTTATACCGGTAATCTTGTCCTTTTTAATACTCAGGGTTTTTTTTTTCTGCTTTCAGTTCCCTTTGCCAATCCTACCATTAACTTTGTTTTTTGTTTGTTTGTTTTAGTAGAGGTACTAGAGATAACTTTGTTTTTATTCTATAGCTGCAGTTCTTGCTAATAAAATTATTATAAGATTTATCAGTCTTGAAATACAGCAGTTCCTTCTATGTTCAAGGACAAAATGTTCAATGAAAGTTGAACGTTATGATTGTGGCAATTTTTCCATTTCTTTTATCTGTGCTTTCATTTAAACCCTTCTCTTTTCCAAAATCTGAAAGCAAGAACTGAAGTTATGCTCTCTGCCATCTCGCTTTTTTCCTCTCTCCAGCTTCTTTTTTTATTCCTAGCAGATTCTAAGATCCTGTCTTGCAAACACAAGACAAAACCTCTTCCTGTGAAGATTGTTCTGGAGCAATACTCTTTTTGTTTGTTTGTTTTTGCTTAAAGTAGCCCCATCACCGCCGAATTATAGTTAACTTTTTTTTAATTATGAGAATGATTTTAATTTAAATATTCAAATTCACCTTTCTGAGGTTGAACTTTATGACATATTTTGTTTTGAGCAGTCTCTTTTATGTTTAAACAACTTCTAATCAAAACCATGAAAAAAGTTGCCTTATTATGTATAATTTTTCCTCCTTAGTCGTCACATATAGTCCTATATGAAATGAGAAGATGAAAGAACGTTTTTATTTTTGGCAGCCCGTGTCTTCATGCTGAGTCCTTAAATTAGACTCACTGCACAGCCTTTGCTCAGAACTCTCATTTTCTTGTGCCAAATAAAGTAGGGCCGCCATCACTCTTGTGGCCACTGTGTTAGTCATCTGATTGAAAGGTTGGTCCTTGACAATCTATCATTTGGACAAAATAGTCATTTGGCAGAGTCTGGATTTTCAGAGTTTATCCTCAACAGAGATAACAAATAGCTGCAGAAGGGGAATTCTGCACAAATGGAATTGCTTGGAAACAACAACAGACTTGGAAGGCAAAGAAAATCTAAAGCTGTCGTCCTCAGATGTGAGATGCAGAGACGTCTCAAAGTGTCTCTTACTTCAGAAAATTGTTCTAGTTTCTGTATTATCCTCTGGGCTCTGGGGATGCCTGAAAGAACAGGCAATGTTTTTGCAGGACATGGTCACATAGACATTTTTCTGGAGGCAAAGATCTTTAATTTTAATTACATCCCAAAGATAGAAATGAATGAAGTTTAGAAGTGTTACTAAGCACGTTCGTTTTCTGTCACTTTGTTTCTGCGCATTGTGGTCATTTGTTGTTTCTGCCTGGCATCCATTTCCCCTTTTTTGTCACTTTCCTTCAGTGTCCCTTTGGGGGCCTTGCTCTCGGTCGCTCTCAGTCCAGGTGGAGCCTGGGGCTCAGATGTGGTTGATCTGCATATCTGCCCTCCTGGCCAGATTAGTTCAGGAGTGAGCCCCTGACTCACTGGGAGCCTGTGAAATTTGGTTCTGAGAATTTGCAGGAACTCCTGAGAGAGGAGCACCTTGTTTTCAGTGGCGTTGCTGAGCAGATGGAAGATAAACCCGAGTCTGACTGGGGCCTCCAAGTGGTGAGGGCTTTCCTGAAAGTGCAGCTAACGGGAAATACAGTTGAGCCAAGGTGGGTGGGAAATAGTCATGATAACTTTTGAGCCCCCATGATACCTTTTTAATCCAGGCAGGTCTAAAACAGCCTTCTTCTCTATCTGAACCAATAAGCACCTTGCCCTCACTATTTACTTGTTTGTTTATTTTAAATGGAGGTACTGGGGATTGAACCCAGGACCCCATACATGCTAGGCACTCTGCCACTAAGTTATACCCTCCCCCTTTTGTTTATTTAAATCAGTTTGAGTTGGAATTTTGTCACCAGAGGGACAAAGTCATGGCTGTCATCTCTACTAAACTATGTATATATATACACACTAAACTATATATGTAGTTTATATATATAACTATATATAAATTATATATATAAACTACATATAGTTTTTTTAAATTGAAGTATAGTCAATTTGCAATGTTGTGTCAATTTCTGGTGTACAGCATAATATTTCAGTCATACATACACATACATATGTTCCTTTTCATAGTCTTTTTCATTATAGGTTACTACAAGATATTGAATATAGCTCCCTGTGATTGATATATATATATATACACACATATGTGGTTTTTGAGTAGGTGTAGGAATAGCCTCTGTACAATCTGATGTGCGTAGCAATAAACCGAGAGTCATTTAAGAAACAGAAGTGAGCATTGTGCATATTTAAGTCTAATGACATAAAATACTTTTAAATAACTAAGAACACAATTAATTCTTCGTTTTTCTAACATGTATTACAGTTTAGATTTTGTTCTTGGCCTACTAGGTTTTGCTCCTGAAAAAAAAAAAAAGCCTTCCTGCCAAAAATGCCTCTCACGTGCATTGCGTTTTTGTCTGATGTATGAACTAGGCCATGGGGACGCCCCCGCTCTACCCTGGTACCCAAAGAGGAGAGTAGACGAAACAAGACAGTCTGGAGGGCTCCCAGCTCTGGCCTCCGGATTTTTCTTATTTCTTCCATTTGGCAATAAGTAAGAAAGGGTGCTTGTTCTCTTTAACTCAGTGAAGTTTTAGGAGAGAGAACAAAGAAGCATTTTTGAAAAATCTGCTCATAGTTCGAACAAAGTGGGTTCTCTTATCTAAGGTTCAGACACAACCAAGATAAAAAAAAAATTCTTTCATGTGGTCTCTTTCAGGTTTTGAGAAAAATCAATACTATAGTCACACTCATGTTTGCGCGTATAAAATATTGACTGAAGATACGGGCTTTTTAGTCCTTATGTGAAAACGTCCGTCTTAATCGTCAGATGGGTTCTAATTGCCTCCCCTCCCCTCTCAGGGAAAGAGTAACGTGAGCACAGCTAAAAGCAGAACCATATAGTTATTTTATAACTGGCACTAACAAATTTCGCCAATTACAGAGTCCATTCTGTAAGCAATGGATGTAAGGCTCCCAATTAATCTAGTGCACCTCCAGGCAAGGTCTAAATCAGCTGGATACAGCGAAAGCAATTTGCACACAGCTAAAAGCAAATTGGAAAATAAGTGTTCCACGCCGCTGCCTATCTTTCCAAGCCAAAGACACAATCAGTATTCTGGCAGCAGCCCTCTGTCATGTTATTTGCAGCTATCAATTTTGATTATAACAATTATTGATTAGTTAGGAAAGTGAATAATCTGAAGCTCAAATAAATGACTCTGCTGCTCCAGGTCTCCTCCCTGCCCCTCATGAGGGGGTGTTGCTCTGAGTCCAACGTAAAAATTTTACCTGGGGGGAGGGCATAGCTCAAGTGGTAGAGTGCATGCTTAGCATGCACGAGGTCCTGGGTTTAATCCCCAGGACCTCCATTATAAAAATAATTAAATAAATAAACCTAATTACTACCCCCCGAAAGAGTCCACCTGGATGTCTGGACCAGTCCCTCCATTTCTCCCTCCACTCCCCAGCATGCACACAGTCCTAATTTTGCAATTTGCCTTAAAGACTGATCTGACCGGAAATAAAACTTGGCCAGCATCTTATTTCTAATCAGAGAATTTCACGACCGTTATTGAAAAGGTCCCTAGATTTTGCAGATTTGGAATTCACTTAACCGTTTTTGTTCAGTTGGGTGAAGAAGTGAGAGAAGAAATTCCACGGAAAGAGAGGAAAATAGAATTACAGGGAAGAAAAGAAAAATGATCCCTGTATTGTCAGATCAAGCAAGCAAGACAGTGTGGCTTAGTGGAACAAACAAAAAGGTGGAATTTGGGATTAAAAGGCATGAAAGAATCTTTGCCTTAAGATTATCACCACGCTCCTTAACTTTGTGATTTTGTACAAATCAAATAACATTGCAAAGTCTTTGTTTCCTAATCTACAAAATAGAAATGAGAATAACACAGTGAGAATAATCCTTTCTTCCTTAGGTCATTTTATGTTTTAGGTGGAGTGAGTTAGGAATGTGGAGACAGCTAAGTAAGGCACTCTTATCAGAAAGGTTCTGCAAGATGATTATAAGATACTACGTTGAGCCCTCCCCAGCAAGTTCTATCGTATTTGTTGAATTAACCATGTTCCCCTCTACTCAGTTTTCTCCTGTCAGATTCTGCATGAAGGAAACGCCAGAGAGGTAAGCAGCATAGAGACGATAGATGTGAACGTAAATACATTCATCTCTCATTTTATGAAATAGATGCGTGCTAGCAAATCTGGCTATAAGGTGAATTTCTGCCAAGCAAATCCCATTTCCCTCTTGATGTCTTTATAAAATCAGATATATATCCACAGAAAAGAATTTCCCAAGATACTCAGTCAAAAATTATCACAGGCCAACAGTAGTTACTTTGAAGTGCGTTCAGAATCTTGAAGTGTTTGGCATGATTTTCCCAACTCTGGATTTCATCTGGAATCTATCTTTGCAGAAAATGTTGATTAATAACTTTAAAAGATCAACAGCTCTTGGAATGAAGCTCCCCTCCTCCTCTGGTCTAAATGTTTACACAGTCCCCAGACCCCAGCTGTAATAATACACATTGCTAATAGGTGGTGTACCTTAGCAGGCAAAGCTGTACAGTTCCCAAAATTTTGGCAAGTCAGTGGATTCTGTGCTTTATCACTTCCTTAATCTAAAAATTCAGCATATTGGGCTTATTTATAAAAGGCTACACAGAGCTGGACACCACTGGTGTGGTACATTAGGTGGTCCAGTCTGAATGCCACAACCACAGTCTAAGGCACCGATGCTCTGAGGTTCCAGACAGGACGTGAGCCAAGAACTGAAGAAAGGCCAAACCTTGTTATTCTTAGCAGTTCCTACAGAGGAGCCATTAAAACCTCAAATAACTCATAATTAATCTCTGCTTGATTCTTCTTGTGGAAAGAATCATACATTTAGAGAAACATGCCTGTGGGGCTCAAACCTCATGGAGAAAAATAGCCAAATAGATTCATGGAGATCATTTTTTTTCCTATAGATTTCTTACAAATAATTTCAAATTGTGTAAGGGGTAAAATCTACTTTTATTTTCTCTCTAATTTAAGGAAAGGTATGGCTTACTTAATTTGCTCTGTATCAGAGAACATAATTTTTTAAAATAAATACGATCATGTAATTGCTAGCGAGTCTTTCACCGTATTTCAAGGGAATCTGTTTATTACTTTTGTAAACATTTAAATTAAACACCAGAGTGAAAAAAAAAAAGATCTGCAATGGTGACATGAAGAGGAATTCTAACTAGAATAGAGTTAATATTTTCTCAAGCATCCTATTTGAATATGCAAGGTTAATCATATTGGCCATATCTTAGAGCATCAGATCCTTTTCTAAAGGACCCCATTTTTTATTTTTGCTTTTAAATCTACTTTAACATATATTATGAAAGTACCAAGTACTGTATTTCAATATTTGGTACTTAAAATGCTTTAAGGATTTACCACATTTCAATCAATTGAAATTCTTTCTATGAATAGAATGGGCATAAAAATTTCCTTACTTGATAAAAGATTACTTAGCAAGGGCTGTGCTCAGATTAGGAATGTCCTTGAGTTATAGCTACATTTAAAATTTATATGACATTCACCATTGAATGTGGATCATTTGAAGAAGTATCTGTTTTTAACTCAAACGTATGAGATAGGCCATTTGCATAGTAGAAGGAGCATGAGATTTGGTATCAGAGACACTCAGGTTAGACCCTGAATCTGTACCCTTTGATTTTATGTCCCTGGGCAAGTTATTTAAAGTTGAATGGATATCAATTCTCTCATCTATAAGGTAGGGATAATACAACAAAATGAGTCTATATTAAAGAGATTTAAATAAGGTAATGCATTGCAAAGATAATACTTGCACAATAAACATTTTTCTTTCCCATCCCCTTTCCTATCTCAACATAACATCAGGAGGTGTGAGGTGTGCAGGATTCATCAACAGCTAACTGGGATAGATTTGCAAACTTTCTGACTTCTCTGTCCTCAAAATCGATCGAGAAATAAATAGAAAATTGAGCTGGGATAATTTCATTATTTCAAAAGTCAAAATCTTGACTGTAAGAGAGTGTTTATCTAACCAAACACCTTTGAAATTCTCAGCGGCAGACAACATACTTCAGCCGTATTTTATGGAAGGACAGAATGAGGGTGTTCGAAGAGATTTTAAGTATCGTCTGGTCCGATTGTCCAGCTGCTGCTCTGATCCCCTCTATTTTACAGCTCGGTCCTGTCTGAACCCATGCAGAGAACAGGCCCCCGTGGGGGTGGGGGTTGAGGTGTCACGAGGCTGGAATTTCATCTGCAGAGCAGCAGGCTGGGCTACAACCCAGGTCACCTTGTTAAATATGTTTCTTCTGCACTGGGCCCAGTCTGCAAGCCTTCGGGGTCCCTAGGTAAGTTGAGGAAGCGATCCCCCGCTTGTCCTGGGTGGTTATTTCTGTGCCTCCTCCAGGGGACCACACCAGTTGCCCAGGAACCTCTACCTGGAGTAGCTGCACCCAGCCCTGTGCCACCTTGGCCGATCTAGAGTCTAGACCATTTGCTACCCTTGCCCTTTGGTCCTTCATTGTTCTGGACAGAGTGACGAATTTGACATACCGATTTTTAAAGTGTTAATGATTATCTCCTCTCCTGAGATTATCTTCATCCTAAAGGTAACTTGTAAAGCTACAGTGGCCTCAGCAGCAGGAATGAAACAGGACAGCCTGGGATTTGAGCAGTATCGTGGTGGAGGGATCCTGGATAGCGACCTCCGCACCATACAAGGTATTTACCTTCTGTCTTTTAGTAAGATTAGTGTGGACAAGTGTTCATGGACACCAGGAATGGAGACTATCTCTTTCCAGTTACAAGATTATTCAGTGCATTTGAAATGCTTTAGCATAAGATTGAAATAACCCAGGAAAGACTGATTCCTATCACGTTAACATCTAAATGTCTCAGCAGTTCAAGGTTTCTAAAAAAGAAAAGCCAGTGCAACTGCTCCATGTTTAAATCTGGCACCTTTTTAAGTGGCTGTGAACAGGTAAGGGAGGCCCGCGGTGAGCCCCTCTGACGGGGGAGCTGGGAATTGTCACCCCATCATCACCAGGCTTTGCTTTTAAGAAGTAAATACCTGAGTAGCGGATGGGGCTTCAGCTGGAAACACCAGGCACAGCTATAGAAAATCTGTGTGTGGAAGAGCTCAAGCTAATGCTGTGAGAATCAGAAGGAGAAATTATTCAGAAAAGTGGCCTCCCAAAGAGACTGCTGTTGCCTATGCCAGTACCTGCCCGGGCCTGGAGGTGTCTGCTCTCCCCAGCCACAACTGCAGAGCGTGAAGAGAAAGTCAGACATTGTGAATTCAGTCTTTTCTTGGTTCTACCAGATGCTCTGATTGTTGGTGTCATGTTTATCCAAGTTGAAAAACAAATCAACAAAAGAATGTTTTTGTTGTATTTTCTTTCTGTGGTGAGTCCTCCTCTCGATGAACCTACAGACCATTTGTCTCATTTGGTAAATATGCGTCTTCCAAGTCATGCATCAGTTTCTGTCTCCAACTCTCTCCGTGGTAATTTCATTTAACAGATGACTTTATATACTCAGCCACTCAGCATTGATTTGACGGCTATGTGGAAGGCTTTAGCAGGAAGGTCTAACAGAGGTAAACACGTTCAGCTCTCCTCTCTTTATCCTCTCTCTTGCCTCCCTCCTGTCTTTAAGAAAAAAGATCATTTTCCTTTTTTGCAAATTTTCCCTTTCTTGCTCTCTTGCTCCTCTCTCCTCTTTTCCTGGGGCCCTTACCCTTGGCTTTATATGGCCAACTGTCTCTTCTTTAATGCTGCCTTCTCTTCTTTTTTTTCAAGTTCTTTTTTTTTTTTTTTTAATTTTTTTTATTGAGGTTTGAGTCAGTTATAGTGCGTCAGTGTCTGGTGTACAGCACAATGCTTCAGCCCTACATATACATACATATATTCGTTTTCATATTCTTTTTCATTATAATGCTGCCTTCCCTTCTCACAGAAGCATGATCAGCTAAAAAAATCTCAGTTGCTCAACCGTTTTACCCCTGGAGGCGTAATGCTGTCTCCCTCCTCTTCACCATCAAACTTCTCGATCTTTCTGTCACCCTTGTCCCTTCTTCCTCACCGGAGACTCAGTCCTCAACATTTCGCAGTCTCGTGTAGAGATCTCCTCTCCGAGGAAGCCTTCCCCTTTCTACTGAAAGTGCTTCCTTGAGTGGCACCTGGTGATTGACAGATCAGTGCCATTTCTCTGAAGCCTGTGTCCCTGACCATCTGCCACAGCCCCTGCTTTCTCCTCCCTTGGGTGCTGACACCTGTCCCACTGTAATGCTTTGCTTTGAGTTTTGAACTCTTGTGTCTCCTTTGTGGTTCTTCTTGCTCCTTTTGCCCTCAGACTTAGATTTTGTTTTCCTCAGGCCACTATTCTCTTTTGTCTTGCCTTCAGATTTCTTCTGTCCTCAGAACTCTAACTGCTGTTGTGTCTACGTTACCACTTACAAGCCTGTATTCCTATTAGTGACCCCTCTCCTATATTTCTGGCCACCTCCTTATGATATCCAGATGTCCCCACTTTGTCTTATACTTAATAAGTCAGAAATCTAAACCCCTTTCCTCCCACTACATCAGCTTCTTTTTCATACTCCCCTGTCCCTTTCCAGGTGCTACCTACCACCCACACTCACACCTTGGAGTCTTTTAACCCGCTCCTAAATGTTCAGGAATTTGTACTTCTACTGTGCAGTTTCCCTTAGATACACCTGTTACTTTTTGGCATCACGTAGTTTAGGTTCTCATTCCTTCTTGTTTTTACAAAAATAACTTCCTGAGTTGTGTCTCTGCTTCCTAGTTCTCTTGCTCCAGGGCACTCACTCTGTATGCTACTGTAGAAACCTATATGGTCTAGTAAAAATACATGACAGCGTATTTCTCTGTGTACTCTGGTAGAGATACTCCTATTCGAAAGCATCAGGAATTGGTAGCTTGTGGGTTAAAAAAAAGATTGTCAGTTAAAACAAGGAATCATGAGTGATGATGGACACATACCTTAAATATTTTCTTTTAACTTAGAGCACATCAGTGTGCATTACTCTTAACACTTTCTGGGCCAGTGATTCATATTCTGCACATCCTTTTATGAATGAACGTCTCAACCAATGGTTTCTTTATTTGTTTTTTTAAGTGGAAGAGGAACTTAAATTTTTGAAGAAATCTGAAAACAAAATTGTCCTGAATTTTTATGTTATCCCACCAGTCATTTACAATTTTTTCACCTACACCCAATTTGATGATATTAAAAAGCAAATTCAGGGAAAGTACAGATCTCTTTTCTTCAGTCACTTTTGTTTTATTAGTTTATTTTAAATAGTAAATAAATGACATAATCATGATAACAAAGGCCATTTGTATAAACTGGCTGACGAGCAAACACCAGTTAGTTACTCTTGGTAAATATACAATACAACTGATGAGAGCAGAAGTGCTCAGATACCCTGTTTAGAGAGGAGCCCATTAGTGATGAACGGAGCCATCTGTGTGTGGTGGCCAAGAATCGGGGCTGGGAAAGATCACAAGTCTGGGGATTTGGCTCTTTGGGGGTCTGTAAACCCTCCTCTGCTGTTGCTGGGAATGTAGTTTGGTGCAGCTATGGAAAACAATAAGGAGATTCCTCAAAAAGCTAAAAATAGACTTACCACATGCTCCAGCAGTCCCACTCCTGGGCATAGATCCAGAGAGAATCTTAATTCAGAAAGGTACATGCACCTCAATGTTCATAGCAGCACTGTTTACAATAGCCAAGACATGGAAACAACCTAAATGTCCATCAGCAGATGACTGGATAAAGAAGCTGTGGTATATTTATACAATGGAATACTACTCAGCCATAAAAAAGAATAGAATAATGCCATTTGCAGCAACC